>NC_057818.1:13593750-14284375 GCF_910594005.1 Cervus elaphus
ACCGTGCTGGCCAAGCAGGAAGATCTACACAACAGATCTCTGGCCCTTTTCGAGCTCATTCCAGTGCTCTCCCTACACAGCACGTGATGCCTGCTATGTGATCAAATTTGGCCAAAGTTTTCCCAAAGGCTATCTTCTTTCCTCTCCTCCCCTCTCCTTTCAAACAGATATTAGAACACCCCCCCTACCCCATCTCCCTACAGGGGACAGAAGACTATTCTATGGTCTCCCCACTCTAGGGGTTCCTATTTTTCTATTTGGAAAACCATTTCAAAGAGGCGATAATTACATAGGGTAAAACTAATTTCGAACAGTGAAAAAGGACAGACGGTGAAAAGGAGCTCTCCCCTCCCTTCCCTAAAGCCCTTCCCTAAAGATCTTTACAACTTATCCTAAAGGAGATCAACCCTAAATATTCATTGGAAGGACTGATGCTGAAGCTGAAGCTCAAATAAACTTTGGCCACCTGATGCAAAGAGTCGACTCATTGGAAAAGATCCTGATGCTGGGAAAGATTGAAAGCAAGAGGAGAAGGGGGTGACAGAGGATGAGATGGCTGGATGGCATCACTGACTCAATGGACATGAGTTGTAAAGATCTCTAGGCAGACATGCCACATGTACGTCATGTCCAGAAGAACACTTCACATCAGTTTGTAAGATGTTCACTCCGTCTTTTCACTCTCATAGCCCTTTTATAGATGCTCTGGAAGATCCCTAAGTCATCTGAGTGCCAGTGTGGCCATCTTGTTGTGCAGACTCAGAGGATGTCCCAGGTCCTAGCATAAAGGATGCCTTCAGTCAGTGTTGCCGTCTGTGTCCGGGGAGAGGGGGTCTGACAGGGGTGAAAACAGAGACAGGGTGAAGGAACTAAAGGGTGGATGCCAGCTGCATTCAGGTGTCTCATGGGCTGTAACGAAGCTCTGTTGTGGGATTGGCTCTAAAAGTTTCATGGAGGAGGAGGCAGGAGGCCAGCTTCATCTCATCACGGGGAATGAACTTTCCAGCCCTGGAAAGGAATGAGTTCCCCACTCCTGGAAGCAGGCAAGCCGGATGACAGCTTCTTGGCGATGCAAGCATTGGACCAGGCAAGGTCTTAGACTAGACTCTAGGTGGTGGGATGCAAGAGGAGAGCCTGGTCCAGTAAGTCCTTCACAGAAGGATTGTTCTGGTTTTATATTCCTTTGTTCTGCTCCAGGTATTTCTCCACTGAGCAGTGGGGACCCCAGTGTGGTTGGTGGCTGCCTGGAGGGGATGGACAGATGGCTGTGTCGTTGGTGAAGGAAGCTCATCCTTTTATCTCAAAGGAGATCCCTGCCAACCTTGGTCATTCTTGCCTGTTCTTTTCTAGTTGTTGCTCAGTCGCTCAGTCATGTCTGACTGTTTGCGACCCCATGGTCTGCAGAATGCCAGGCTTCCTTGTCCTTCACCATTTCCCAGAGCTTGCTCAAACTCATGTCCATTGAGTCAGCAATGTCATCCAACCATCTCATCCTCTTTTGTCCCCTTCTCCTGCCCTCAGTCTTTCCCAGCATCAAGGTCTTTTCCAATGAGTCTATCCCAGCATCAAGGTCTTTCCAATGAGGCTCTTCGCATCATGCGGCCAAAGTATTGGAGCTTCAGCTTCAGCATCAGTCCTTCCAATGAATATTCAGGACTGATTTCCTTTAGGATTGACTGGTTTGCTCTCCCTGCAGTCCAAAGGACTCTCAAGAGTCTTCTCCAGCACCACAGTTCTTGTCTGGTGAGTGGTTGAAATCCAGGTGGGCTGCCGGGCAGGAGCGGCAGGAATTTGTAGCTGGAGGCAGTCTGTTGGTGAAGGACGGCCCGGGGGAGACAGGGGGCAAAGGGCGGGCAGGAAGCCAGCAGCCCACCCACGTCTCCGCCTGCACAGGCTGCGGTGGGCAGAAACTGCTTCCTCTCTCACCCGCGTTTGCGGAGAAAGGAACTAGACTCAGTTCCTGAACTGGAAAGGAGAGGAAAGGGTGAAGGCTGTGAGCCGCTGACAGCGCTGCACTTTCCCCAGCTCATGGGAACCCGCGAGGCGGAAACGGAGTTTTCGCAGCTGCTTTCCAAGGTTGATGAACAGCAGAAGACGTGGCGGTTAAGACAACAGGTCCAGATTTCCGGTCCTCCAGGAGTCTTTCCAGAGAAACAGCACACGCTGGAAGTGACACCTGGGGGTCTCCCCGGTCACGGCAGGTCCCGAACCAGCCCACGTCAGTCCTGCCAGTGTGCGACCTGGGGCAGGGGCCCACCCCCCGCTCTGCATCTGGGAGTCCTTGGCTGGGAGCCTCACCCCCCATAGCCCTGTCTTCAGATTTAATTGAGATCAAAGGTAGAAAGTAGCTACTACATACGATTTCAAAGACCTGGATCCTGGGAGTCAATCAGACCTTTCTAAACGGCCTCTCAGTGGTTCGGCTTCCCTCAATAGCTCAGACGGTAGGTAAAGAATCTGCCTGCAATGCAGGAGACTCAGGTTCGATTTCTGGGTCAGGAAGATCCCCTGGAGAAGGAAATGGCAACCCACTCCAGTATTCTTACCTGGAGAATCCCAGGGATAGAGGAGCCTGGTGGGCTACAGTTCATGGGGTCTCAAGGGGTGGACACGACTGAGTGGCCGAACAACCACCAAGTGGTTTGGCATATTTAATTATCCTAATAACAAGCAAGTCAGTACTGATGTGAGCAGCTAACAGTAGAATAACAACAATAACAGAGTTAGCATTTATACTGCTCTTGCCAGGGGTTCAGGCACTGTGCTAAGGGCTTTACATGGATTATTTTAACAGGTCGCCATGAGAATCTGAGACTGTGGTGTTGTTATACCCACTTCTGCAGCAAGGAAATCGAGCTGAGAGAGGGAAAAAAAATGCCCAAGGTCACTCAGCCTGCTGGTGGGTGGTTGATATCCAAATGCAGGCTCCTGTCCTGCCCATCCCCCTCCACTGGGCACACACAAACACACACACGGGCAGCAGATCTTCACCTGGGGCTCAGGGTCTCAAGACAGGCGTAGTAGACTTCTGGGGGACCCAGAACTGTATGCAGATTTGTGTAAATATGGATTATTTCTCCCTGGGGAGCAGCTGCATTGATTTGTAAGATTTCTAAGCATGCTAATGGGGAAGGTAATCAACTGACCGTCATATATCAGATTTGCTAGAAACAGACTCTGGGAGAAACCAGGAAGGGATGAAGCAATCAGAAAGAAAGAAGAAGCCAGGCCAGCAGCAATTTTGGCGATAGCCAGCCTCAGCCTGACCCCGCCAGGGCTCCAGAGGGTGAGTCACATGGTAGAGCGTGACAGCCCATGGCTGGGTAATATTGGGGCAAGTGGGGGACACCAATCCAGAGTCACAAGATGTTAGAACTGCCAATTATGGCTTGTCATCCTCAACTGGGTCCTGGTTAAAAAGCCAGCCCTGAAGGACATGCTGGGGGCAACTGGGCGAAATCTGGTAGTGGGCCGGGTATCCGACGGTGTTAGGACATGGTTGCTAACTTTGCTAGGTGAGCAGATGGCATGGTGAGCAAGTGGAAGGATGGCTTTCTGGCGATGCCTGCTGCAGTATTTAGGGTGAAAGGGTCCTGCTGTCTGCCAGACAATTTAAAATGGTTCAACACATCTCTCCAACTCTCAGATGAGAAGAGATTAGGCAAAAAGATAGTAATTGTTGAATCGAAGTTGTGGATATATGGGAACCATTCGCTTTTATTACTCATTTTCTCAATTTGAAAAATTTCATAATGAACGTTTAAAAGACTCGTCTGAGGGCAGACAACCCTCAAGGCAAGTGTTGGCACGTGCTGAGGGCTCGGCCCATGGGTGCGAGTTGCTGGCAACCACAGGCCTGGCTGGGGGCTGACTGCCCGCTTCTTGCCCTGGGGTCCCCTGGCTACACCTCGGGGGTCCCGAAGCCAGCACACGATTTCAGCCGGGCCCTCACATACCCTGCGTGTCACGGTCACACCTGGTTCCCACAACCTTTCAGCCATCTGGCGAGTGCCCTTATGCTGGGCTGACCCTGGGGCTGCTTGGACCCTGAGGCGGCAGAGACAGGGCGTCCCAGCATAGCCCGCACCTCTTCCTTCCAGACATGCACATGTCAGCGCTTGAGGAGCGCTTTCCTCTCGGGCCTGCTGAAAAGTGCTGATGGCCGTGAGCTGACGTGGCTGCACTGCCGCTGCCTGGGGCTGCCCGGAAGGTCTGGGTGCAGGTGGTGGAGGGAGGGCAGGCGGGGGGCCCTGGCGCTGGAGTATCCGGGCCTCGGCAGGGTGGGTGGACGGCCGGCCTGGGGCTGTCCCGGGACGGGCACCCGGCACAGCCCAGAGCTGACCCTCGTGGGCCGCGGATGATACAGGAGCCAGGAGAGGCTGGCCGGGCACAGGCTGGTCTCACCTGCCCAGTGCATCGGGACCGCGGCGGGTAAGCACGTGCAGGGGGTGGGTGCGCCTGAGACTCTGAATTTCCCTCTGGCCTCAGCTATGCAGATGTCCACGGCCGGGGCCACTTTTTCCTTGGCCTCAAGGAAAGGCAGCTCTGGGGAGGGGGAAGGAATGGGGTGGAGCTCTGCCCTCCCCGCCGCCACTCACAGGGACCAGGTGCCCGCCTGCGGGCCTCTCGGGTGCTGTCTCGCCGTGGGTACACGTGGGTGCCTGACCCTGGGGCCAGGGGTCAGCTGCCCTCCATTCGTCATCATGACCTGAGCTGGAGGGGGGCGGGCCCCTTCCTGAGAGGAAACCGAGTGTGGGACAGAGACGCCTGTGCTCAGCACAGCGGGCAGGCCTGCAGCCTCCTGCTGAGGCCCTCCCCACTTCACTGCTCAGCAGCCTCTGCGTGCCCTGGCTTCCACAAGGGCCCCCTCCCTGGGGGGGGAGTGGTGGGATGTAGACCACAGGGAAACCGGCCCCAATCCATCCTGTGCTGAGGTTTAGAATCTAGCTGGTTCTTCTTAACGTGAACGGTCCCCACCCCTTCCCTGTGAAAAGAGGGGAGGCTACATCTCAGGCTCTTTCTCAGGTTCGTCTCATTCTTGGGGGAGCCCTGGGACTCCCTGCTGGAGGAGACATGTGCAGCCCTGCTCTCACCCCCAAGCTCCTCCAAGGATCAGTCCTCGGGGGTCCCCCAGTGCAAAGAGCCCCTGCTTCCTCTGTCCATGGTCTGGACAGAGGACACAAGCATGCAGCACCCTGATTCAGATGTCAGTGGGGCGGCAGGCAACAGCCCATCCGCTGCGTCCTGGCCTTCTTCTCCATCCCTTCATCCAGCCAGCTGGCTCCTTACTCTCCTCCGACTGGGCGGACGCACCCTGTCCGCCCTGCCTTCACCCTGGCTGTTCCCTCTGCCAGGACTGCTGTTCCCCCCACATGACTCCACCCCTCACTGCATTCAGTCTGTGCTTTGCGAGGCCCCCACGGCCCCTTACCTGCTTCTGTGATTTAATGTCACAGCATTTACAGCGACTTGGCTTTTTTTTTCCTGTTGTTAATTTGCTTTGTCTGTTAGTTTTTAATATGCTTGTCATCTGTGGTCCCCTATGGAACGTGTTCGCTCTGTAGAACATCCCAGGACAGGGCTCAACAGAGTAGCCGGTCAATCAAGATGCGTGGCCGGGTGAATGGATGAGTGAGTGAACAGCAGAGATCATGCACTGAACACCTTTCTGATCTCTGAGTCTCTGTTGTTATGGAGAGAATGCAAGCCCATATGTGACAAGCACAGCTACCCTCATGTCAGATCCAGGCTAACTGGGGGTGTCGAAGGGCTGATTATAAAGTGGCCGTGCCCCTTTTGTCCAGCAGAGGGCAGCAAATTCCTGACAGCTTGAGATCCTTGCCTTGCTCAGAAGGGCTTGTTTCTTTTTTTCTCTTTGAACTTATTTTTAAGTTTAATGGGAAATATTTTTTTCAAAAATCCCACAGTCCATACAAGGGGGAGAATGACTTGATCTGATACACGGGCACTTGGGAAACTGTCTCCTCCTAAGCTTCAAAGTGACTCTTCTCTTTTTAGGGCACAGAGACCTGTGGCGTGGCTCTTAGATTCTGAGGAGCCCGGGAGTGGAGCTTGTTATCTCAAGACTTCTCAAAGTCCATCGGGTCTGCTGTAGCCCATCATTGCTGGCCTGCCTGCCTGCCTGTGTCACAGCCGCAGGGCTCTGTATTTGGAGCAGAATTCCCCAGGAGATGTCTGCAGCAAGGCCAGGGGCTGCCCTGGCCAGCGAGAGGGTGGGGGAACAGGAAGCCTCAGCTGTGTGTCTGGTCTGGTACTAATTAGCTGTGTGACCTTGGGCTAGTCACTTAACCTCTCTGGTCTGTTTACTTTTCTTTAAATGGGGTGCCAGATTGACTCATCTTGAAGTTGCTTTGAGCATAAAAGTCCATAGGGAGGGGAGGGCTCCAAGCCCAGTGCCTGGGATAGGGCAGGCCTTGGAGGCGCTTCATAAATGCCTGGACTGTGTGGGACTCAGGGCGGACCTGGGTGGATCTGCAGTCAGTGTTTATTTCCAGCTTTGGAGGGGAACTGAGGCTGGCTCTTGGCCCTGCCACTAACTGGACGGTGACCTCCAGTGGCTTGTTTCTCTGAGCCTCAGTTTACCCATCTGTAGGCTGGGTGAATACCTCTGCAGGGGTGTTGTGAGTTCCCAAGGTGATAACAATTGAGTGTGTGTGTGTGAATGTGTGTGTGTGAGAGAGAGTATGTGGATGTGTGAGTTTTGAGTGTGTATAAGTATATAAGTATGTATGTGATGGGGGGACAGTGGAGAAAAATCTAAAACAATCTTCTTAAATTGGGGTGAAATTCACATTTATTTGAAATGAAATATAAATATAAATTTCACATTTATAGTGAAATTCACACAATTATCTATTTTAAAGTGTACAGTTCAATGACTAATCTTTTCAAAAGAGCTTAAAAATCAGGAAAAGAGTGAGAACCCACTGTCAGGGCCTGTGCCAAATGCTTTGCCCACATGGTGTCATTCGATCCTCACAACTCCATGAGGGAGGAAGGGACTTGGCAGAGAAGGAAATGAGAGCTCAGAGAGGTTGAGCAACTTTCCCAAGAGCACCCAGCCAGGAAGTGCAGGGCAGGGTTCAACCCCAGGGCTCCCTGGTCCAGGCGCAGGAGGTGATGGAGTGCCCACAGCCCCTTGGCCGTCCCTCTGACCTGACTCAGAAGCCCTGGGAAGGGCCGCAGGCAAGCTCGGGTGGGGGCCGGGATGATGGGCAGGGCGGCAGGGGCCCAGTGAAGTCACTTGACCTCATCATCCCTTCATTTCCTGCTCTGCCTAAGAGGAAATGTTTACACAGCGTCCCCACACAGACGCTGCACAGGCCTGGACTTGCAGTAATTAGCTGAACAATGAGGGTCCAGCGGCTATTGAGTGGCCCAGGCACTGGCCTGGGGTCAGGCAGCCAGGGGCCTGGCTCCTCACTGACAAACTCTCCTCGTGACCCTGGCCTGTCCCCACACCACCCTGGGCCTACTTCTCCACATGGGAACGGCAGAGGCAGGCGGGCCGGCCTCCAGGACCCCTGGAAGGCCCCACCAGTGGGTGAAGTGCCTGGTGCAGGGAGGTATTAGGGGTGTTGGGAGGGAAGCAGGCAAGGGGATGACAGGGCCCACATCAGGCTCTCTTCCAGATCTGTGGCCCAGAATGCTTGATGTGAGGGTCCTCGAGGCAGCTCAGCAAGGCGTGGCACCCCACTGCAGTATCCTTGCTTGGAGGATCCCGGGGACAGAGGAGCCTGGCGGGCGATAGTCCGTGGGGTTGCAGAGTTGGACACGACTGCAGTGACTTAGCACGCACACACAAGGCAGTTCAGTGTCCAGCCTCCATTTATGAAATAGCCTCTCCAAGTGGTTTGTTTGCTCATTCATTAGTTAATACACTAGTTAATTAATCAAGCAAGTACTTATTATACATCCATGGCTCGTCGCTTTCTTCCAAAAACTGCCCCCTTTCCATAGAGCTCCTTAGGCGGCACACCTGGCCAGGGACTACATTTCCCAGACTTCTCTGCACCACAGGGGTCACGTGACTAGCTCTCACCAATAGGAGTGAGCGGTGAAGATGCTTCCCACTGAAGCTTTAGGAAGTGGACCATCCCACCCACGGGGTGAGGGGCCCAGCGGCTCTCACGTGTCGTCAGCTGAGGGCTGCTCTGAGGGGTGCTGATACCCCAGCGCCTCCAGTTCACCGTGTGCGCAGCCTGCTGTCACACGCTGGAGGCCAGGAGTCTGCAATCTGTGTCGCAGGGCCGCTCTGACGGCTCTAGGGGGAGGCCCTCCTGGCCTGGCTCGCAGCTTTGCCAGGCTGCCGGCTCTCCCGCGTGTCACTTGGCTGTGGCTGCATCGCCCCGACCTCTGCCTCCATCCTCGCCTGACTTCTCCACACCCCGCCTCCCCAGCCCCCACTGTGGTGTCTGCGTGCGGCCTTCCCATCAGGCCGCAGTCGAGGCATGTAGTGCCCCGTCTCACCTAGCATAACCTCATTGTAACTGACCACCTCAGCAGAGACCCGATTTCCAAACGGACAAGCACCATGAGGGGCGGCACCATGCAGTGTGGAGACCTTGGCACTGTAGCTGGAAGTTTCGAGCACTGAAAGAGATGGTGCCGGCCGGCGTTCATTCAGACCGGGAACCGGAGCACGGGCTTTCAGCTGGGGGCTCGGAGGTCAGAGGGCCTGGTCCTGGCATCTGGATCTCCTGGTCCCAGGATCTCATTTCCTTCAAAAAGCCCTTGCTTTTGAGCAAACAGCGTCTTCTGTGAAGGACCACACTCTCTGTTCCCTCTGCCGGATGTGCTGACCGGGCTCCACTGAGCTAGTGGAGAAGACATAGGGTGCGTCTATAGCTCCACCTCCTCTGCGTGCCCTGGAGGCTTCAGCATCTCATGGGCCAGATGGCAAGTCCAGGCTCCACTACCTGCTGGCTGTTGTCCTTGGGCAAGTTACATCGCCTCTCTGGGCCCTGGCTTCTGCTGTGAGCGTCCTGTGAAGACTGAACGAAATCATATGTGATGATGTATGTAAGGGGTTCTGCACGTAGATGGTGCTGCTCTTTTGTTTGTGGCTGTGTGTGACTCCATGGCTGACCTCTCTGAGGAGCTCAGGGAAGGAGCTGCTGGGTGGGCTCTGAGCCCCTGCCCTTCCTCCCAAGCTGCCTGCAGGGGAGGTTCCCCCCCCCTCACCCCCCCACTCCCACCCCCCCCCCCCCCCCCCCCGCCGTGGACAGTTCCCATGGGGCCAGCAGGGGTGGCACGTGTCCCATCCATCGTTTTCCTCTGTTCCATTTCCCTGCCAGGATCCCTGAGGTGAGGGCCTGCCCTGTCTCCATACCCCACCCCACCTTGCCGCAGGCCCAAGACAGGACGAGAATCTGGAAAGACAAAATGGGAAACAGGAACCCGCCCTGTGCAACGTGGCCCACCAACGCTCTCTTCCCGGCGTGACTCAGGGCGTAGGAATTACCCACATTGGGTTTCCAAAGCCAGGCCGGGTCTCTGCAGGGTTCGTGTCCCCTAATAGGTAACAGGACAGAACAGGACAGCTGGGCTCTGGCTGCGGCTTGGACAGGATCTGCAGATGTTGGCCTCGCCGGGCTCCAGGTCACACTGTCCCCTAGTCTCCCCCAGCTTCAGAGCCCAGCCAGCTGCCCTTTGCAGAGCAGGGGGGCAACTGCCCTGCACACGCACCGCCCCCAACCCCAGACCCTGGCCTCAGAGACTCCTCTCCACATGGCCCTCTGTCCAGACTGCTGATGCCAAGATCTGATGCTCGCATTGAGCAATTTGGGGCAAGCCTAAGTGAGACGTGTCCTGATTTTCAAGATAAAGTCCAGACGCGGTGGAGCTGGGACCAATCCCGACCCTGCTTTCCCTCGAGCATAGCAGACTCTGCTGCCTGGTCCCGGCATGGAGTCGGCGAGGTCTGGCCTCCCTGCGGTTGCCAGGACTTGCTTTAGGTAAGGCTCAACTTGCCTTGAGCGAAGGAACTTGTCCTCGGCACAGTGATGTGACCTGATGGCCTTGGTAGGATGAGGGCAGGTCATCGTGGCCCTGCTGCTGGAGGACACGCTGCGTGGCCCGGGCTCTCATCACGCCCTCACGATGGTCCTGGCGTGGGCGAGGCGGGAGCTCTGCTCATGGTGCTGGCTTCCCGTATCGGTTATTTATGCCTGGCCCTGCTTGGAATGTTTGATGCCTCTTCTGTGTGAGCTGCTAGACCTGCTGAATATCACCCCTGGAGCTGGGTGAATGTTATCACCCCATTTCACAGATGGGAAAATGGAGGCTTGGGGAAATGAAGTTTCTCTTTGCTAAGAAGGAGAAGAGCTGCATTTCAAAGCTGGGGCAACCAGACTCCACTCCCAAGTCCAGAGCTTGGGGAAAAATCTTCCCTTCTCACAACAAGGACCCTGTTTCTTATTGTTTCCCCACCTTGGCCGAGCAGGGCATCTGTTCTGTCCCAAACACATGCCTGACCGCCAAAGGCTTGGGGACTGCAGCTACTGGAGACAGAGGGGCTCTGAGAAGTTTGGGGAAAGCAGCCAATATCGTTTGGGGTCTTTCTTTTAGGTGAACAGACCGTGAGGGTAACTTTGAAATAAAACTTCATTTTCCTGCAGCTGAAACTCAAGAGTTTCTGGGAAAAGTGGCCGCCAGTGGGTGTGTTTGGCTCCGAGTGGGAGTCACAGAGTGTGACGTCAATTCCACACACAGAAGTCTCACTCGGGCTCCCAGGAGCACCGGACGGGGGACCCTGGATACTGAGTGGGGTGTGCTTTGTCTTGGGGTGGGGGTTGGGTCCCCAGAAGCAGACCTGAGATAAGGATCTGGGGCCAGGTAACTTTTGGGGGGAGTGTGATCCAGGAATCCTGTGGCTGGCAGGATAATGGTCCCCAAAGATATGCAGATGGCCAACAGGCACATGAGAAGATACTCAGCTTGGCTAATTATGAGAAAAATGCAAATCAAAACTACAATGAGGTACCACCTCACACTGGTCAGAATGGCCACCATTAAAAAGTCTGCAAAAAACAAATGCTGGAAAAGGTGTGGAGAAAAGGGAACCTCCCTACACTCGTGGTGGGAATGTAAACGGATACAGCCACTATGGAGAACAGTGTACTACCATATGATCCAGCAATCCCCCTCCTGGGCATACATCCAGACAAAACTATAATTCGAAAACATACATGCACTCCTATGTTCATAGCAGTACTGTTAACAACGGCTACGACATGGGAACAACCTGAATGTCTGTTACCAGGTGAATGGATAAAGAAGATGTGGTACAAATGTACAGCGGAATACTACTCGGCCATAAAAAATGAAATAATGCCATCTGCAGCAACATGGATGGGCCCAGACATTATCATACTAAAGGAAGTAAGTCAGAAAGAGAAAGACAAATATGGTATCACTTACATGTGGAATCTAAAACACAACACAAATAAACACATTTATGAAACAGAAACAGTCTCACGGACAGACAACAGACTTATGGTTGCCAAGGGAGAGGGAGTTGGGGGAAGGATGGAGCAAGAGTTTGGGGCTAGTAGATGTAAATGATTGCATATAGAATGGATAAACAAGATCCTCTTGTAGAGCACAGGAAACTGTATTCAATATCCTGTGATAAGCCAGAATGGAAAAGAATATGAAAAAGAATATATATGTATAGCTGAGTCACTTTGCTGGACAGCAGAAATTAACACAACAGTGTCAATCAACTACACTTCAATAAAATATTTAAACAAACAAACAAAAAAAAAAACCAAGAAAATAGAGAGATTATCTTAGAGTATCTGAGGAGGCCCAGTACAATTGTAAGGGTCCTGGAAAGATAGAAGGGAGACTTGGATTTGTTACCCTGCTAACTGAAGACGGAGAAGGGGCCACGGGCCAAGGGATGCTGAAAAGGTCATTAGGAAGTGCATGGGCAGCCAGGGCTCAGCCCCCTGGGGACCCTCAGTGCTGTGAGCCCGAGGTGCTGGATGGGAAGGGAGGCGTTGGTCCCTCACTTTCCGGCGCTCCCAGGCTTCCCTCGGCAGCAGGGCGGAGCAATGCCCCGTGCAGGTGAGAAGCAGAGAGGGGCAGCCGCAGCTGCGGGGATGCCGGCACTCCAGGGGCTACGCGGGGCACAAGCCTACCTTCACCCAAGCAGCCTCCCCATTCCTGCTGTGCGTTTGGTCTCCCCTGTACTTTTTACTAATACTTTTCTATAAATAGATTCAGTATAGAAGACATTCAAGCTTATGTGCAAGGAGTCTCGGTCCCAGTAACAATTCCTGAAAAATGATGGGTTTGGTACTTAATTCTACATTTCCCCCTAATAAGCATGAAAAGAAATACATTTACCATTAAAATAAAAAAGTCTGCCCATTGATCATGTAAAATCATCTGTTACCACCCAAGCTATACATTTTTTAAAATGCTGCATTATCTTATTTGCCCCCAAAACAAATGTATGGATGAGGAACTAAGCTCAGAGAGGTTAGGCGATTCTCCTAAAGACACACAGCAAGTGGCTGAGCCCACAGATTTCTCAGTCTCCAAAGCCAGCAGTCTTTCTCCTACACCACACTCTGTCTCATAGTGACAGTGGCGCTAATAATAATAACTATTTGAGGGTCAAGCTCTGTGCCAAGCCAAGTTCTGAGTTCTCCAAATATTGCAACTCATCAAATCCCCGCCACAGGCACCATGGCCCCCCCTTACTAGCCTTGCCCTGTTCTTTTATGACAGTGACAAGATCAGGTGTTTTTAAAATTTGTATCAGTAGCAAATTTCATTGTCTCCATTTTTTTTCAGAGGACGAAATGGAGGCAGAGAATTTAAGTCAGTTGCCCAAGGTCACGTGGCATGACTAGTTCCTACAGGGTTTCGGGTTCAGCCTCTGTCCCCGGAGACACAGAGTTCCAGGGAACTGGCTCTCAATTTATTCTGATCAGGGGATGACCCTGGTTCTGTGTCGGGGGAAAAGGCACAAGTGGTTTCCCATGAGCCGGTTTGGAATTCTCTGGGTTGGCCTGCCACCTCATTCTCTCTGTCGCGCTTCCCCAGGTTGGCCGGGGGTGGGGTGGGGCACCTGGGAGGAGAAGGGACTAGTTTCTTTGTGTGGAGACCCCCAGCCCCCAAGTGGTGCAGACCCTCACTCACTGTGGATGCCCTGCACCCCATCCCAGGCGATGTTTAATCATTTCAACATCCCAGAATCAAAAAGGGAAACTCCCACGTGGGGGTCAGTCCGATCCTGACAACCAGCAAGTGAGGAATTTCGGTCTAAAAGGGGCCTGGTCAGGACCGGGTCATCACAGCCGGGCAGTGGTGGCCTCGGGCTGCTGACGGACACCGCTGCTTGTTCAAATACACAATGACGCGTCACACGATGGGCCACAGGTGTCCGGGGAGGCAGGGTGGCGGGGCGTGAGGCCGGAGGCAGGACCTGGCTGGAAGGAAGTTGTGCCCAGGCGCACCCCTGCGAGCAACTCTCTTGGGGAGAAATTTGGGGCAAACAGCTCTTGTGTTTTTGTAAGAATTCACAATGACTTCTGTTGCTCTTTTCTTGTCATCAAAGATACTAAGACTTAGGAGAGTGTGGCGAAGGGAGGGAAACAGAAAGGGCTAGTGGAGCAGGAATAGACACGCGGCCACACGCAGGGCAGCCCTGTCCCCACCCCTCGGCCCTCCAGCCTCCTGATGAACCGCTGGCCTCCTCCCTGCGTACCTGGAGTCAGCCTGAGGCTTCAGAGAAGGCCCGGCCACAGGCAGACCAGAAAGGGCGCCCTGAGCTTGGGCCTGCTGGGGGCTGGTGGATGCAGACCTTGGCTCCGTCTCCCCTGGGATGGATGCCTCAGGGGAGTACCACCCCCAACCCCCCATGAGTGTCGGCAGGCAGCTCAGACACCACCGCCTGGCACCCTGGTCCCCCTGGGAACAGGGGCTCAGGACTGAGCACACGGCGGGGCAATCCCAGCCTCCACCGAGGAGAGGGTGACCCATAACCCTGGCCCCCTGAGGTTTGGTCTCCTCACGGGGGGAAGGGATGTTCTTGCAACAGGCGCTGTTTGGTTTCAAGGAGCCAGGCCTCCTCTGTAGCCTCGAGCAAGGGCCGTCTGGGCTCAGGGCTGGTGTCGAGCCGCCCTCCTGCCCCCTCTCCCTGGGTTGTGGTTATTTGTGTCCCAGACCAGCTTCTCCCGGGGCAAGCACGGTGCTTTAAATCTCAAGGGTGACGCTGAGGTTTCCTTAATCTGTAGATCTACCTCCATCTCTTCTTCCGTGCATTTAATTATTTTAAGCTTTGATCTCGTTTCAAATGTAAAGGAAAGCTCAAGAGAAAGACAAAGATGCCAGTGCCCACCACTGCCACCACTGAAGAGATAGCTTTCTTCCAGCAGCCCCGGCCAGCGGTCACTCACATCCCCAGGTCACAGACGAGAAGACTGAGGCCGTGGGGTGGGGTGGGGGGCTGTCTCAACAGGAAGCACAGCCAGGAAGGCCACGGCCACAGTCTGCACGCAGGTTGTCCTGGCTGAACACCCAGCGTGGCCACAGAACCTGAATCTCTTAGATTCCGAGACCTGTCCACGGGCGGCTCCAGAACGCCCACGTAAAAGCCTTTGCTGGGAGGGGTGCCTGGAGCTGTGTGTCCACTGAGCTTGACCTCAGTGAAGAAGACGGCGGCTCCGTGCGGGACGAGGTTGGTAGAAAGGTGCCCGGTGACCTGAGTTCCCAGCCCCTCCTGGGCCACCTGAGTTACCTGGGCTGTGATTTCTTGCTGGGGATGGCGTGTGGCAGTGTGGCCACATGGGGCCGCTGCCAGTCCTCTTGGGTTAATGATGCTGTGGGTGCCTGGCCCTGGGCCCAGTGGGTGACGAGCCCCCCGCCACATCAGCTCAGAGAGGAGCAGGCGTCCAGGGTTGCCCCTCCCGCGCCCCCTGCTGCCCCACCAGACACTCCCCAGCGAGGCTTGGGGAGGATAGCGCTCGGGCTGGAGTGCGGTGGAGGACCCTCAGCTCCTCGGAAGAGGCTCCGTCTCTGCTCTCTTAATCCCTGGAGACGCCGAAAACAACCGGCCCGTGTGGGGAGGGCCTCCTGGGCCGCCTCCCACCTTGGAGCAGCCGCATTCCTGAGGCCGCCCTGCCACCCTGGGCAGTTGCGGTCTCTTCCTGGGACGCCCGGGTGACATAAGGAGGTCAGCCTGCAGACCTCCCCTTGCCCCCAGATGACCACCCTGTTTGTTCACTGAGACTCATGAGTTAGCCTGGGGAAAACAGGCCCCCTTGTGACCACTGCTTAGGGGGCGGGGCAGCCCCGTGGGTGAGGCTCAGATGTAAGAAGCTGTGTGTTTTGGGACGGTACCTTTTATCTCTCTGGGCCTCGGCGTCTTCATCTGTAAAATGGAGACAACAATTCTTATCTCATAGGCTGAGTAGACTGTCTGCAGGCCCCGGATATACATCTTCCCTGTCCCTGTAGAACGGCACCCCCAAATTCAAGCGAGGGAAGTGATGGCCCCAAATAGAGACCCCACTTTCCAGCCTGCCTTGCAGTCGGCTGTGGTCAGGTGAAGAGTGCTGGCCAGTGGGCTGTGATGGTGTGGTTCTGGACCTGCCTGCTGTCCCCATGCCCCTCCCTTTGTGGCCCCAGCCGATGAGGACATGCAAGGTGGGGGCAGCAGGATGGATGGACCCCTGCCCGCTGTGGGCTTTGGGGAGCAGAGCTTGGACTCCTGCGAGGGAGTGAGACGGACTTGTGAGCTGGGGTCTGTTAGACACAGCCCGACCCACCCACTGTCCAGTGAGGATCTGTGAGGCTGAGAGCAAGGCTGTGAGTTTTACGTGCATCTTCTCATTCGGTTTCCACAACCAACCGCTGGTGAGGGGTAGACATGATCGTTATCTCCATTTTGCAGAGAAGACCCAGGCAGAGAAGGGCAAGCTCATGTGGCCACAGTCACGTAGGAGTCAATAGGAAGGCAGAGCCCTTACTTGAAACACAGTATCTGAGGAGCCCCTAAAGCTAGTCTTCTGGAAATCCAAGGTGAGATTTCCCGGTCCAAGGAGCAATCAGCGCTTGCCTCTGGGACTGGTGGGTCTTAACCAGTCGCACCTTGTGCATGGCGGAGCTTTCATAAGCATTGGTTGACTGGCTTTTTTTCTGGGCTGATATCTCAAGAAATTAGGTTCTTGGTGAGATAGGAGACTAGTAAGGGCAACACTGCCGAGGAGCCGGGTTCTC
Organism: Cervus elaphus; assembly: GCF_910594005.1. Classification (NCBI taxonomy): domain Eukaryota; kingdom Metazoa; phylum Chordata; class Mammalia; order Artiodactyla; family Cervidae; genus Cervus; species Cervus elaphus. Next base: position 13,610,008 of record NC_057818.1, read on the forward strand.
TTGCAGATCCTGGAGAACCTGTGTACGTCCAGAATCCTCCTTGTGAGAGTGAGGAGCGTCATCTGAGCAGCCAATATGGCCGGGAGCTCAGGCATACTGGTCTGTTTTTGGAGAAACTCAACTGCTTTTGAATGAACAAGTAGCATTTGAGCTGAAATAATAATAAAAATCTTGCTTCCAGACTTGTATTGGTACCTTGTATAGGTACAAGGACTTGTACAAATGACTATCATGAGGGAACCGCGTGTCTACCTGGGTGTCCATTGCCCAGAACTCAGTGTTTTCCTGGCCAATCAGCGGGACAATGAATTTGGCTCCCACTAATTGCCGGGTCAAGGGAGGTCAACACAGAGTACCAGTTGGAGAACGGGACCCGGTGCCTTCTGTGGAACCTGGACCGAAAGAGGAGGGCAGGGGCCACTGCATCCCCAGGGCGGCCGTGCCCAGCCCTGTCCTTCCGCTACGCACTCGCCCCTATTGTGTGGCTTCCCTGGCACCCGGATGGGCCTTGCTCGCCACCATGTTCTGAAAAGGCATTCTCACATTTTTCTTCCAGGACGGCCTCAGCATAAACAGTCCTGGACGGTGGGCATCCGGCCTCCGGGGTCCCACTGGTTCCATCCGGTGTTTGTCATTTCCCCGGAGACGGCCGGGACGAGGGGTGGGGTTTGCAACGGGCAAGGATGGAACGCGGAGAGGTTGGAGCGGTTGGGGAGCCTGCTGTTTATCTGGCGTGACCACGTGACGCTTCCACGTCCATTTTGTAACTGGAGCCCGTGCAGCTCATTCTATTTTGCTTGACAGGAAGTTTACGGCTTGAAGGTGGAGTGTTTGGCATGAGGCTTCAGAATCGCTCTACTGTTTCTGACCGTCTGAGGATTTAGGGGCACAGGGACCATTGGCCGGTTTCTCCCAGGAAACGGTGGGGTCTGAGTCAGCGGGCAAGTGGACAGCCCACAATGGGCTAGTGTGGCCTTTCCTGGGAAGTGGTGGTCAGCTAGCCTTCTCATCCCAAATCCTTCTGTGGGTACTTTGAAAGTATGTGAGTTGCTCAGTCGTGTTTGACTCTGTGCGACCCCCTGGAGTGTAGCCCCACCAGGCTCCTCTGTCCGTGGAATTCTCCAGGCAAGAATACTGGAGCAGGTTACCATTCCCTCCTTCAAGGGATCTTCCTAACCCAGGGACTGAACCCTGGTCTCTAGAAATGCAGGCAGATTCTTACCCTTTGAGCCACCAGGGAAGTCCCTTGGGAACTGGAGTGCAACCTTCATGTAGACTCACAGAGGGTTAATGAGAAGCTGAGTGTCTGGCGTTGTGAACTCAGGCAAGTTCCTGGGAGCTGAGCTTGCTGAGTTTCAAGCTTTACAAGCTGACTGACGGAACACAGCAGTGTGTGTGTGTGTGTGTACATGTGTGCGTACACACGTGTGTGTGCATAGGTGTCTGTAGAGTGTGAGAAGCTCTAGTCTGTGGGCGTTCACCCCCAAAGAGAACCAGTCTTGAAGATTAGCAGGCTGCTTCTGCCAAGCTCCCCCAAGGGTCGGCACGAGGGGTGGGCTGGGCCCCCCGAGCCCATCCATCAGAGGCAGCTGACGGGGTGTTAGCATGGCCTCAACAGGAGATAGCAGAGGAAAAATGGCCTGGCCAGGGGATGCGTTTATCTGGCCTGGAGCCTGCATGTAGGTCCATTAGTCACATGGGCAGCGGCTGTCCTCAGGGCGGGTCTGAGACCCGGCTCCTCTCTCCGTCCCCCTGCTCAGAATCCATCCCCAGGTTCACCTGCCCGGTCACCTCCGGGCCTTGGCGAGGCTGCGTCATCCCCAGCGGCAGCAGTGTTTGTCTGCTGCATGCGGGGCAACATGAACATTTCTGCTGCCCAGCTTCCAGCTCCTCCATGGACTCGGATGATGTTTGGAATTACAAAACAAATCAATATCATTTTTTAAAACGAAGGTTGGCAGGTTAGCCCCTTCAGCCAGGTAGCAAGATGATAATCATCACCATTATTGTAAGACTTTTACATTTTTGCGTCTTAAATAACTGGACACACATCCTTGCTTCCTGGCTTCGGAGAACAAGTCGCTAGATTTGCAGTTGCTGGGCCACACACTCAGAGGATCTCAAAAGGCAGGTGGAATTCCCAGGGCTGGCATCCTGGGTGGAGGAAAGCTGGGCTTATCAGAGGGTGGTGATTTATAACGTGCCAAGTGGCCAAGGGGACCCAGCACCTCTCTGGCTCACTCATCACACGAGTGTCTTTGTGTGTCTCCTGGTGCCGGGCGGAGGCGAGCTGAAGGCGGGTAGGTGGGAGTGGGGGAGGGCAGGGCTCTATATGGGGCGCCCGGGGCGGGGGGTGCCTCCCTGCCTCTCCGTGGGTGAGCGCCATCCATGAGGGTCTCTGGGTTATCTGCAGCCGCGGGGAGCTGGCCTCTGGCTGATGACACACATGCTCTCCTAGAGGTTACGACTGACACATCCCGGCCCAGATGGTCCCTGATAGACTTTATCTCCTGGATGGAGGAGGGACGTGGAGGGGGTGGTCCAGACCTCCCCTGCTGCCCTGTGCGTGACCTCCACCTGCCTCGAGGAGGTGGCCCCCCTGAGCCAGGTAGATGACAATAATAATAACATAAATAACACATTGGGGTGGCAAGACTCTTTCCCTACTTGCCAGACCTTTCACAGACATCACTCTTCCCCCTGACCCTGTAAGAGGGGTTGTCACCAGGCCCACGGTACAGTCAGGGAGCTGGGGCTCCAAGCCCAGGGCCGGCCCACCTTCCCCTCCACAGGGGCCAGGCAACCTGCACTTAACACACCAGCCCACGGAGTTGACCTTCACAGCCACTTGCGAGGGAGGGCCTATCAAGACGCCCATTTTATAGATGGGGAAGCTGAGGTTCTTGTGACACACGGAGTCCCCCAGCTGCAGAGTGTGGAGATGGGGTTTGAACCCTGACCCTCATCCTCTTCCCCCCATGACGGTGGTTCCTGAACAAACAGGAGGTGCGGGGCTCTGGGAGCAGAGGGCACAGGCCATTGGGAGAGAGGGGCTGTGAGAGCAGGGACCCCGGGTTGCAGTGAAGGAGGGTGTCCAGCAAAGCAGGGGCTGATGTTGTCTTTGGCAATAAATGTAAGTAGATGATGTTGCCGCATTGTCTAACAAGTCATATGGGAAGAATCAGAGTGTTGATTATACATTTCTCATTTGAATGCGGTACGGTGGGAGGGCCAAAACGAGGCTGTTAAAGGATCGCGGGTCCTGGGGTGGGGAGCAGTGACTGGGAGGGGCTGTGGGGGGGTTGGGGGACGGCAGGTCACCTTCTTTCTCCTGGTCCAGGGGGCTGCGTACACGATGGGGTCACTTCATGAGGATTCATTGATCCATGCACTCATAGTTAACAAACTTTTCTGCACATTATTTTACATTTCAGAATAGCATTCTTAACAGCAAGGCTAAATGAACACAGAGTGGCTGAGAAGTAACATGGCTGCCCAGCATTTTTGTAAGGACCACTCACGGGACTTCCCTGATGGTCCAGTGGCTAAGACTCCACACTTTCAACACAGGAGGCCCAAGTTCCCTTGCTGATCAGGGAACCAGAGCACAGGTGCCACAGCTAAAGATCCTGCATGCTGAGACAAAGACTGAAAATCCCACGTGCAACTAAATGCACAAACACGTAAATAAATATTTGTTTTTAAAAAAGACCACTGACAAGTTAAACTGCTGTAAGAGAGAACATCTCTATCAAGTAATCTTACGAACACAGGATTTGTAAATACATATATTCCTATATATGTCTATATTTTATATATAGTATACACAGTATATATGCACACATATGCATATATTACTATGTGTGCATAAGTGCATGCATTTTTTTTTGCTGTTTCTAAACAAGTTGGAGATGTCCATAGAAACAGAAAACCCCACACACTATAGACGCTGGCAGGTCGGCCGCCTCTCAGTGTCTCTGATTTGAAGGGCCTGGGGTGTGGCCTGAGACTCTACATTTCCAGCGAGCTTCCGGGTGATGCTGCAGCTGCTGGTCTGGGGACCCTACTCTGAGTAGCGAGTCTCTAAACTGCTCAGTCTAGACCGGCAAAGCGGGCTCAGAGAAAGTGGCCTCTTCCCTCTGTTTTTGAGCCCAGCATGGCTTCCCCTGGCAGCTCCTGCCACTGCGGTTCCATGGCCCAGACCTCCCTGGTGTGGTTCTGGACAGCATCTGGGCTCCTGCGACCCCCTTCCTCCTTCCTCCCCTTTTCCCTCTGGTGCTTTCCCAGGCCCAGAGGGCGCGAGGTGCAGGGTGGACATAGCCTGCTCAGGGATGCAGGTCTTCTCTTAGACTGCTGCCTCCTCTGGGTCCCCTCACGCCCACTCCCTCCCGAGTCCTCACCAGCTGCCCTTGACTTCCATGTTTCCGTTAACAGTTCAAGGCCATCTCACTTTTCCCATCAAATTCTCCCAGCCGTGACCCGCTACGCAGTCCAAGGCCACATTCATATTTCCAGGTAAATATTCTGTGCTTCCCACATCTAGGTATCAAGCTCTGACTCTGCTTCTCATGGGCTCGGCGACAGGGTGGGGCCTCCGCCCGCAGGGCCCCACAGGATGGGCAGTGGGCACTGTGCTGGACCACACCTGGGGTGTGGGTAGCAGTCCTGGCAGCCTGCCTGGGGTGGTGGTGGGGACGCTGGGACAGCCCTCCCCCTTCGAGTTCACAGGTGAGAAGGGGTCCCAGATGGGGGAGTTGGGCAGGGCTGGGGTGGGGGACTTGCTCCGGCAGCATCATCCACAGGGATCCAGGCCTGATCCCTGGGGGCCAGCTTGGCTTGTGGGACCATGTCCTGGCTTGCCTGCCTGCCAGTGAGGAGCTATCGGGGTGACGCAACCTCAAGGCCTGGAGGAGCAGGAGATGCTCTTGACTGAACCATTAGCTTCTGCACTAAGAGCTTTCAGGAGCACCAGTCTCCAACCCCCACCCATTACCCCCACTTGACAGATGAGAAGACTGAGGCCAAGAGGCCCTGTGACTTCCCCAAGGCTGCTCTTGCTCAGGTGGGTGTGGGGGCTGGGCTTGGACCCAGGGCTGGTGACTCTGAGCCCTCGGGGGCAGGCCCTGTTCCCCTTCTGGGGGTCCCTGCCCAGCTGAGCTCCTGGACCCCTGCGATGTGGTGCCCGCCCACCCACCTGCCATCGTGTGAGAGCTCCAGGGCCTCACGCTCTCCCTGGGGAAGCTGGCTGTGGCCTTGGGCCCTGGGGCTCTCCCTTAGGACCCTGGGCCCATTTTACAGCTTTATTTGAGAAAACTGACCAAGGCCAGCACCACACTGCTCTTTGTTAGCCAAAGGAGGCTCAGGGGTGTGTGGGAGACTTCTCTGGGGTGGCCTAGCTGCTGTCTGTGAGGACGACATCTCCTCCCAGCCTTGCTGGCCTTCTCCTGTTTCCTCTGGGTTTCCAGGGAGAAGAAAGCATGGCAGTAACTGTTCCTAAAGCCGGTGATACGGGCTCTTGTTTTTTACAGGCAGTGAGGGCTGTCAGCCGTGCCCCGCTAACTTGACCCCAGAACGGGCGGCGTTATCAGCCCATCTCTGCAGCCTGCGTGAGGCCGGCTGAATTATGTCGGGGAGGTTATCGGGGACAGACGGTAGTTCTCCGCCGGGGCAGCGGGGCTCGGGGTTAATGGGCAAAGGTCAGCGCCTGCCAGGGCTGCATGTGGGATGGATTAAGTCCCTACCGGGCCTGGGGGAGGTGGCCGCTGGAGGACTTGGCTGCTCCTGGGCTGGCCCCGATTGAACTCACTTCTCTGGGATCTCAGGGCTCATGTGCAGGGTGACTAATCTGGTTTTTCTTTGTGAGGGAGAAGCCAGTGGACTCTTTGCTTGAAATCAGGGTGTACCTAACTTGAACAGATTGTGGTGTCCACCTCCACGATTTAATGCAGATGATATAATAATGTCCAATGTACAGGTGTTTGCAGGTGAAGAGCTCCTAATAAGCCCATTTTACAGATGAGGAAGCTGAGGCCCTGGAGGCCGTGTCACTGGACCCAGTAGCCTGGTTCTGGTTTGCTTCTCAGGGTATGAGGACTGAAGGCTTTTAGGGGGGTGGGTGATGGGAGCCCAGGTGCGCTTCTCATCTCTTCCTGGCAGACGAGGGTCTCAAGACCTTGTGGTCTCCCAGGTCTCCATCGGGACACCGCTGCGTCCCGGGTGCCAGGCCGGGGGTGGGGGCATGCAGGTACCTGCTGATGGAAGGACAGCTGCCCCTTACCAAACGCGAGCCACGTGCTGCGAGTAGCCTGAGCTGCTGTAACAAAACCAGGGGCCTAGGCTGGGGGTGCTCACGATGACAGAAAGGAGTCCTTGCTCAGCTCTGGAAGGAAGAGGTGTGAAGTCAGGGGAGGGTCCTTCCAGCGCCCATGACCCCAGGCGTCCTTGGCTTGTGGCCGCATCACTCCAGTCTCTGCCTCCGTCCTCAGGTGGTCTCTCCCGTGGGTCTGTCCCACACCCTTCTCTCCTCTCCTCTTATCAGGACACCTGTCATGGGATCCAGGACCCAGGCAGGCACTCCAGGATGGTCTCACCTCGAGATCCTTGACTTAATCACCGCCTCAAAGACCCTTTCTTCATAAAACGCCCCACCTGCAAGGTTCTGGGGGTTGGACAGAGAGTGTTAGAGGCTATGAACCCACCTCATGGGCTCAGTGCTCTTTATCCAAACTCTTAGCCCTCTTGGTCCGTCGTGATGGAGGTAGCTGAGTCTGGGCATCCGGGCCACCGCCTGGGGCCAGGCAGCACCCCACACAGGAGCCACGTGCAGGGACACTGACTTGGTCCACCGGAGGTCCTCCTCGCCTCCCACGGGATGTGCAGGGATGTCTGGGTGGGGAGGTCTGGACTTCTGAGCTCTTCCTCCCCCACCTGGCAAAATTGTGTAAGAGTCGAGAGGCAGCCGTGGGAGCGGAGGGCCGGGATGGGAGCGGTGTGTAGGCAGCGGCTCAAGTTTACGGTCAGGAGTCTTGGTTTCTGCACTGGACACTGAGGGTCTTCGTTCGTCCCCGTGGAGCAGGAGCGGGTCCAGCACTGTGTACGGTGCGGGTGTGATGTCGGTGTGTTGTGGTTATCACGCTGCTGTTGCTGTCATTGTTCAGTCGCTCAGTCGTCTACGACTCTTTGCAAACCCATGGACTGCAGCACGCCAGGCTTCCCTGTCCTTCACCATCCCCCCCAGTTTGCTCAAACATATCCACTGAGTCGATGACGCCATCCAACCGTCTCATCCTCTGTTGCCCCCTTCTCCTCCTGCCTTCAATCTTTCCCAGCATCAGGGTCTTTTCCAATGAGTCGGCTCTTTGCATCAGGTGGCCAAATGATTGGAGCTTCAGCATCAGTCCTTCCAATGAATATTCAGGGTTGATTTCCTTTAGGATGGACTGGTTGGATCTCCTTGCAGTCCAAGGGACTCTCAAGAGTTGCTGTTGTTACAAAGGTCATTACTGAAGCAGTAAGAGTTACCACGATGACCAGTGTATGGTAACCCTGTGCCCTTTTTCCTCTAGGAGCTGTGTGTTTATGGCCTCGTCTGTCTTCACAACTTACCCTCCCAGATAAGAACCACCTTAGCCCCGTTTCACAGTTGAGGAAGCTGATAACTACTTACTCACTTCCACCTTTTCTCTGTCTGGAGAATTCCATCTCCGTCAGGAGCTCTGTTCCCACTCCTTCTCTTGGCTCCCCTGCAGGATGGTGTGCTTCTAGAATAAATTTGATGGGGGTCTTTTTTATACCCAGAGGGAGGTGAGTGTTAAATTCTCAGGTGGGCAGGCTCCCTAGAGGGGAGCTGCCAAGGTTTCTTGTGGGTTTGGGCAGAAGCGACTCCCTGGGGAGCCTGAGGCCCAGGGAGAGGGCCGGGCCCCAGATAAGGCCATGGCCTTGGGTGGCCCATCTTACTAGGACACAAGTGGCTGCCAGGAGCTCAGGAAAGCTCTGAGGGCTGGAGCAAACCTGGAGGCCAAGCTGCCCGCAGATGTGATAAGCACAAATCCGGCCGTGGCCTGGAAGCGGCCTACTGCACCGAGCCTGTGCGTGGCCCTCGGCCTTCCTCCGGGGATGCTGCTGGGAGTGGAAGCTCTGGCCCTTCTGCTGGGGGACCCAGCTCTGACTCACTTTTCCAGAGAGACCCCCACCAAGCTTGACATCTGGTCAGCTTCTTGGAGCATCCGGCCCCTGAAGACCGCAGGGCAGGTCTTGGCCATTGTAGCCCCTGTCGGGGCAGAAGGCCAAGCTTTGGGTTCCGGGCTGCTGGCATCCAGGAAGTGGGGGTACAGTCTGAGAGCAATGGGGACAGGGGGGATGGGGAAGCCAAGGGTGGGAGAGGCCCGGGTGGCTGAAAGCTCCTTGTAGGGCTTGGACGGGACCCCAAAGGGCAGATGGGCTAGACCCTGGGTGGGCTGTGGGGCCTGGCTGCCTGGGTCAGAATCCAGCCCGTTTTTACACACTTGTGGCCTTGAGCAAACAAAGGCTGCAACTTCTGCAGGTCTCGACTTCCTTATCTGCACAATGGGGCTGATAACAAGACCTGTCTGGAAGACTGCTGGGGAGCTCTGTGAGGGCCCATCTCCCCACCTTCAAATCCCATGAAAGCCTCGGTGGGAAAAAACCAGTCTGCGGTCAGATAAGCCTGAGCAAATTGCCGGCTTTCTCTTCACCTCCCCGTGGGTCACGTGTGGTCTGGAGCAGCGAGGTTCTGAGAAGCCCGGGTCAGGACGACTTTGAAGCCCGTGTGCGGCGCTGATAACACTCGCCAGAGGGGTGTCTGGGGGGAGGTTTCAGAATGTGTGCTGTATGTGCCTAGTTGCTCAATCGTGTCTGACGTGTTGCAACCCCATGGACTGCAGCCCGCCAGGCTTCTCTGTCCATGGGGATTCTCCAGGCGAGAGTACTGGAATGGGTTGCCATCCCCTCCTCCAGGGGAATCTTTCCAACCAAGGGATCAAACCCAGGTCTTCCGCATTGCAGGCGGATTTTTTTACCATCTCAGCCACCAGGGAAGCCTAAGGATGAATGAGTTACATGTTATAAATCTAGGAGAAAGTGTACAGATAAGAGGACTCTACAAAGAGGACAGGACTGAGCTGCAGGGGTGAGGTGTGAGGTCCATGCAGGTGGGCAAGGGGCTCAGGAAACTCTAACTCCCACCGCCTGGAGGCCGGCGCCCAGCCGCCTGCCTGTGGGACCCCCGCCTCATGGCCCTGGCATTTAGTTGACAGACCCACATGGCAACAGCATGAATCCCAGGAGTAGGGCTGCTAGGTTGTATAATGAGTGTTCTTAAAGCAAATCAACCCTGAATATTCATTAGAAGGACTGATGCTGAAGCTGAAGCTCCGATACCTTGGCCATCTGATGTGAAGAGCCGACTGACTCACTAGAAAAGATGCTGATGCTGGGAAAGATAGAGGGCAAAAGGAGAAGGGGGCAGCAGAGGATGAGATGGTTAGATAGCATCACTGACTCAGTGGACATGAATTTGATCAAACTTGGGGAGATAATGGAGGACAGAGGAGCCTGGTGTGCTGCAGTCCATGGGGTAGCAAAGAGCTGGACACAACTCAGAGACTGAGCAATAATAATGAGTATATGTTTAACTGTATAGGAAAATGCCAAGCTGTCAATAAGGCAATGGTGCCATTTTGTGGCACCATCAGGGATTGGGAATTCTCAACAGGTTCTGGGATTTTAGTTGTTCTGAGAGGCATGTCATGATATCTCTGTAGGTTTTTTTTTAAGTTTTTTTTTTTTTAATGTGGCCCATTTTTAAAGTCTTTATTGAATTTGTTAAAATATTGCTTCTGTTTTATGCTTTTTTGGCCAAGAGGCATGAGGGATCTTAGCTCTCTGACCAGTGATCGAACCCGCACACTCTGCATTGGAAGGTGAAGTCTTAACCGCTGGACCACTGGGCAAGTCCCTCTCTTTATGTTTTGATTTGTATTTCCTTAATGACTTATGATGCAGAACACTTTCCCATATGCTTATTTGCCATCCATATATCTTCTTTGCTGAAGTTAAGTGACTGTTTAGATCTTTGGCCTATTTTTATTTGGTTGGTTGGTTTGCTTATTGTTGAGTTTTAAGAGCTCTTTATATATTCTGGATACCAGTCCTTTTTATCAGATACTTGATTTCAAATATTTTCTCCAAGTCTGTTGCTTATCTTTTCATTCTGTTAACATTTTCTTTTCTTTCACAAAGTAAATGCTTTTAACTTTCATGGGAGACAATGTGTTCATTTTGTTCGTTGATAGATTGTGCTTTTGGTGCCAGATCTAAACACTCATTGCCAAACACATGGTGACATAGATTTTATCATGTGGGCTTTTTTCCTGGGAACTTTATAGCTGTACATCTTCCATTTAGGTGAGTGATCCATTTGGGGGGTTACGCTTCATTGCAGTGCTCAAGCTTCTCATTGTGGTGGCTTTTTTTTTTTTTTTTTTTTGTGGCATATAAGCTCTAGCAGTTGTGGTTCCCAGGTTCTAGAGCACAGGCTCAGTAGTTGTGGTGTGTGGGCTTAGTTGCTGCATGGCATGTGGGATCTTCCCAGATCAGGGATCTAACTCGTGTCTCCTGCACTAGCAAGTGGATTCTTTACCAATGAGCCACCAGGGAAGCCCTGGATGGTTGATTTCTAAAGCAGTCTTGGTGTTGAGGATAAGGAGAATACCGACAAGAATCAGTTTTTTCTCTGGCTTTACCTTCGTGCCCACAGCCAACCTAGAAGTTTACACTTACTGAACATCTATAGTTCACAAGACCCGAGGCTAGACTTTTAAGCATCTTCTCATTCAGTCCTTATATCCACATTATGGGATATGCATTTATGATCTTCACCTGACAGGTGATGGAGCTAGAACAGAGAGAGGTTAGGTAGCTGATGGTGACCAGGAACGCGGAGTGGAGGATGCTGCCTTGTAAGATAATGTGAGAGGTGAAGTGTAGTAAGGACTCACACCTCCAGCACAGTGGCTTCTGACCGCATCTGGCTCCTGGGCATCTGAAATGAGACTATTCCGAGTTGAAATGTGCTATAAGTATAAAACAAGGTCTTGATTTTGAAGACTTGGTACCAAAAAATGTAAAACATTTCATTGATAGGTTTTCAGAATCATGTTTCACATCAAAATAGTATTTTGTCTATATTGTTGCTGTTTAGTCGCTCAGTTGTACCTGACTCTTGTAACCTCATGGACTGTAGCCCGCCAGGCTCTTCTGTCCACGGGATTTCCCAGGTAAGAATACCAGAGTGGGTAGCCATTGCCTGCTCCAGGGGATCTTCCCGACCCAGGAATCAAACCTGCGTCTCCTGCATTGGCCGGTGGATTCTTTACCACTGAGCTGGCCAGGAAGCCTGTTTTGTCTATTTTAGGTTAAGTAAAATATATTATGCATACAGAGTTCACCTGCTTTTTACTTTTTCTAATGGGGACTTATGGGAAACACTAAGTCACCCTGTGGCTCCCACTTTGTTTCTATTCTACAGCACTGCTTTGGATGAGAGGTCGGTCAGCGAGTTATGGCTCCTGGGCTCAAGGTGGCCCAAAGCCTGCTTGCCTGTGCGTCTTTTTGTCAATAAAGTTTTATTGGTACATAGCCCATGCATTCTTTGGCATGGTGCCTATGGCCGTTTTCGTACTATACCAGCAGAGTTCAGCAGTTACAGCAGGGACAGTAAAGGCCACACCAACTGAGCTATCTGGGAAGCCAGAAAGAGCCACAAAGCCCTGGATATTCACTATCTGGCCTCTTATAGAAAAAAAAAAGGGGGCTGACCTCTGCTCTGGATGAACGTCTGCATGGCTGTCCCCCAGAATGTTAACTATCTGGAGAGATTAGAGGCGATTTTGGATTTTCTTCTTTTGGCGCCTCTTTCAAAAATGAAAGCACTACTTTGGCAATAAGGAAGAAAAATCGTCAATGCGTTTTTACTACAAAATAATAAAGTATGAGGTAGGAGAACAGAAGGTGCTGCTGGGCTGACCCTGAAAATGAGTCATCTCTGGCTCCTGTGCCTGCTTCCCAGGGGGGTCTGGGAGGACCCCAGGAAGCCTCTCACACGGGCAGTAATCCAAAAGTCTTTTTCCTGGGGAGGGGCTGTTAACGTGGGAACGAGGAGGGAGGGGTGCGGGGGCCAAGGAAGCCGGTTAGCCACGGGCAGACCCGAGGAGGCTGGGCCACACGGCGTGGGGGCTCGGGAAGCGAAGCCCATCTGGTTTGCGTTAGGTTTATAAGGTTGATAGCAAATAAGGGTATTAGAGCTAATTTACTTATTTAGAGAAAGACGACTCAATCCCAGAAACTGTGATTGGGCCACAGCAGTATCCCCGTCCTCGGCCTGCAGAAGTGCCCCCTGGGAGGAGGGGCGTGCCAGGCCGAGGCCCTGGTGCAGAGATTGGTATCAGTTAAAAATAGCCTGGCAATCACGTGTGGCCTCGGGCTGGGCTCTGGACCTCGCCAGCCCCTCCCCTGACTCTTCTGGGGGGCACACTCCCACCAGGAGTCTCTCTGCCCACCTTGGGTTCCCACAACTGTCCTGGAATGTGGGTAGCCTTCTAGGCGAGGATAGAGGGGGCCGGACACACAGCAGCCTTCCCCCAGGACAGGGTCCCTGGTACAAGGGCTTGAAGGTGGGGGTGAGGGGCCAGGCTCAGTTGTTTGGTAGCTTCCCAGCTGGCCTGAGGGCTTCCCTGGCAGCTCAGTGGTAAAGAATCTGCCTGCCAATGCGGGAGACATGGGTTCAATTCCTGGGTTGGGAAGATGCCCTAGAGAAGGGAGTGGCTATCCACTCCAGCATTCTTGCCTGGAAAAATCCCACGGACAGAGGAGCCTGGCGGGCCCCAATCCATGGGGTCACAACGAGTCGGACATGACTAAGCAGCTAACACACACTTTCCTTCTGTACCAGAAGAGCTTATCACTGGAAAACTCTGACCATCTTATTTGGGGTGTGCAGGTAGAGGGGGCTTGTCTATTTCCGTCGCCCTGGCTGCACTGGGCTTTAGCAGCCTACTTTCTTAACAGTCTCAGCAAGAAAACCTCCTGTTCACTGCCATTTTAGATCAAGCACAGCAGAACGAAATTCCAAAGGACAATGAGAACGCCAACAATTAAGTCTTCCTCTCGAGGAAAATCCCCTCCACCTTGGTTCTATTATGTCAGCGGCCAACTTCTTCCCTCCTGCCAACTTTGAAGTCTAGGTTATTTCTGGGTTTAATTCCTTTAAAATGAAATTTATTTTAGGTCAGATGAGAAGAGGGATACACCTTTGTGATATCCCTAAAGAGAACGCCAGACAAAAAGGCATAAGAAGGGGCTTCCCTGGTGGCTCAGTTGTAAAGAATCCCCCTGCCAGTGCAGGAGACAGCGTTCAACCCCTGGTCTAGGAAGATCCCACGTGTCGCAGAGCAACTAAGTCCGTGAACCCAACTACTGAGCCTGTGCTCGAGGGCCCGGGAGCCGCAGCTACTGAAGTCCGCGTGCCTAGAGCCGGGGCTCCGCGCCGAGAAGCTTCTGCCATGAGAAGCCTGTGCACCCCAACTAGAGAGTAGCCCCTGCTTGCTGCAACTAGAGAAAAGCCCTCACAGCAACGGAGACCCAGCACAGCCCAAAATAAACACAAAACTTTTAAAAAGATATAAGGGATTGAAATCATCTGAAACCCTATCACTCAGAAATAATTCACCTCCAACACTTCAGTCACGTCCTTCCAGGGTCTCCGTCTCCCAGCCCCTGCCCCCTCCTCTCCTTGACGTTGGAAGAGTAGGCTGATCTATGTGTACCCACTGCCGAATTTCACCCGTTTGAAATGACAATGACACACACCCAGCTCCACTGAGGAGATGAGAGGCCTAACGAGAGACCCGCACAGTCACTGCGGTGGCCGGAGCGGGGCAGGGCCCGGGGACAAGGCGGCTGGCCTCACCCAGCCGTGACAGATGAGGACGCGGGGCCGGGGAGAGGCAAAGTGCCTGGCTCTTCAGTGGTGCCTCCAGACCTTCCTGGAGGCATTTGCATGCACCTGGGAGAGGACAGGGTGGAGTCCGGAAGGATCTCACAGGGAGCGGTGTCCGGACTCCATCTGCTTGCTGTGTTTCTTTCTTTTTTCTTTTTTTTTTGCTTGCTGTGTTTCTATGGGGCTGACCTGGTGTGCTCCAGTGTGACTCTTCCCATGTCAAGACTGTCTCAGTTTTAAGTGACAGATTCACTTCACATTTCAATTTAAAACAGAAAGGTCTCTAAGACTCATCGTATGATACAAGGACCCAGTCCTTGGGGTTCAGGCGCAGTTGGATCCAGGCTCTTGAATAATGTGCTAGTCTGCCCCCCACCTCCTCCAGGTTCTCCTTTGCTTGTTTTAATTTACCAAGCTTTTTCCCTGGTCTCCCGCAGCTCCGATTATGCTCTGCCAGTTCAGTGATATACACAGAAAGATCATTCTCCATTCTGTTGTCCTGGCAACACCTGGGGTTGACGCTTACTGGCTGGTCACGTGACATCTTCCAGCCAATCACTGTGACTTGGGTTGTCCAGGTCCTGTGTTTGCCCCTGGAATGGGGGCAGGGAGGGGTGTCATCTACCACCTGAGTCTCGTGGAGTGAGTGTGGGAAGGGTAGCTCCTGGAAGGACATGGAGAGGCGGGTCCCTGGAACAGGGGTGACTGTCCAGTCTGGTGCCTGAAATGATATACCCCCATTGAGACCTTCCGAAGCAGGGCCTTCTTCCTGGGTTGTAACCTGCTGCTACTCTAAGGGGGTGATGGTCACTAGCATATTAGCAGGAAGGGGGGTTATCTGAACAAGTCACTGATACCGGTTGTCATCAGCACAGGGAGGGGCTTGAGGTCTGGAGCGTGGGACAAAAGTAAGCCAGGAGGAGGAGCGTTCCACAGCCCAGGAAGCCTCAGTGAGTGGGAGGTTCTGACATTCAGAGGATGGCGTGACAGCCCCCGGTGTGGGCGTGGATGCTGCCGAACAGAGAGTAAGGTTTGTGGACAAGCTGCGTGATTGCACAATGTGGCTCCTGGGGCAGCCCCCGTGGGGCAGGACTTTGGAGCAAATTCTCAGGCCCTCCAGCCCAAGCTCTGGCTTCCATGTGCAAGGACAGCTCACTCCAGGTGGGGTCAGTTCCACTCACTGCCCAACAGCTGTGTCCCCGTGTCCACTCTGGCGCACTGCTCCCCAACCCTCCAAGGCCTGCTTTCACGTCGGTGTCCTCTTGTGGACTGGAGCTGCCGGGAGAGTGAAGAGTTTGTGTTGCTGTTCGCTGTCACGTCTCCAGGACCTGGCATGCAGCTGGAGCCCAACAAGTACTCTCTGTTTGGATGGATGATGGCTGGTTGGTTGAGTTGGTTGAATGGCTCAGTGGGTGGACAGCTGGGTGGATGGATGTTTGGATGGAAGGATGGTTGAGTGGACAGATGGCTGGAGGGTTGGGTTAGTGGATGGAAGGGAGGCAGCAGGCTGGTTGGAAGGACACCTGATGGACAGATGGCCGGTTGGAAAACTAGCTAGAGGCAGAATCGTGTGACTGTGAAGATCAGGGTCATTGATGCCAGGCTGCCTGGGTTCAAACCCCATCCCTTCCATCTACTGGTTTGCTAACTTCCAAGAAATTTTAACCCCTTTGGGACTCAATCTTATCCAGACCATCTTATCCTACTGGTCTTTAGTCAAAGCCTGCTGTGTGTGAGGTATGGCATTGGCCACAAGGGACAAAAGTTCTACCAGGGAACTCCCAGGGTGTGGGGCAGAGAACTCGAACAAGTGTCCGTGAAGCTGGGCAATTGCCTGCACATTCACACGTTCAGCTGCAAGGGCCCACCAACACACTGGTTGTTTCCACAGTGAACACTATAGTCCTGCACAAACCAGGCTGGTTGAATCTGCAGATGTGGTGTCTTGGATACAGAGAAGCCATGGATACAGGGGGACAACTGGAAGTTATACTTTAGATTCTGACTATGCGGAGGGTCCCCAACCTGTGTTGTTCAAGGCTCAAGCTGAACAAGCATGCAGCCTGATGAATTTTGATGCAGGTACAAGCCCCTGTAGGCTCTCCAGATGGCTCAGAGGTAAAGAATCTGCCTGCAATGCAAGTGACATGGGTTTGATCCCTGGGCTGGGAAGATTCCCTGGAGAAGGAAATGGCCACCCACTCCATTATTCTTGCCTGGAAATCCCATGGACAGAGGAGCCTGGTGGGTTAAAGTCCATGGGGTCACAAGAGTCAGATACGACTTAGTGACTGAAAAAACAACACGGCCCTGTAACTACCCCCATAAGACATGGAGCATCGCCCTCCTAGAAAGTGCCCCCAGCTCCCTACCATCCACCCCCTTCACCTGCTGGCCTTGGGTGGCCATGGTCTGCCTTCAGTCACTTCAAAGTGGCTTTGCCTGCTTTGGAATTCCATACGCAGGCTTGTGAAAGTGCCCCTTCTTTTCTGGGTTCTTCTGCTCTGTGGTGTGTGGGGATTCACCCATGGGTGTGTGTGTGTGTGTGTGTGTGTGTGTGTGTGTGTGTGTGCGTGTGCACACACTTCATCCACGGTGACTGCTGAGCAGTTCTCCATGCCATGAAGAACCACGTGTGGTCCCCTCTCACTTGTAGATGGACACTGGGTTATCTCCAGTTCAGGGCTCTTAGGATTAAGGCTGTTATGAACATTTTGTGATCAAGTCTATTGTGGAAATATTTTTTTGGGGGTAAATATACCCCTCACACTAACCCCCTAGAAAGGCCACAGGGCTTCATGGAAACAGCATCAATTTGGTATCAGGCTGACTAGCAGTGACCCCAAGTTAGTCCTGAAACTTGCTGAGTCTCAGTGTTACCATCTGCAAAATGGGGTTTCTAAGGCCCACCCAGAGAGTCCCGGGGCATCTCAGGAGGCTGCTGACTGTTGGATTTCCCTCTGTTCTCAGTGCTGCTCATCTGTCCCACCTCTGAGGAGAGGGAGTGACCGGTAAGGCACCCCACCATCCACCCTCTCCTGCTTTCTGGGACAGAGGGTGGATGGTTGTAACGCACTGAAGCCTTCCCAGGGGATTTCTATGTGAGCCGGTTTGGAGACCCTGTGTTAACACAGATCAGAGTCTCAGTGAGGTATCTGCACCAGCAATATTGGAGTCACCTGGGAACCTGCTAGAAATGTAGCTGGGGCTCCCAGCCTAGTCCTCCTGCATCAGAGATGCTGGGCATGGGGTCTGGCCATG
The DNA here is from genome assembly GCF_910594005.1 of Cervus elaphus. Taxonomy (NCBI): domain Eukaryota; kingdom Metazoa; phylum Chordata; class Mammalia; order Artiodactyla; family Cervidae; genus Cervus; species Cervus elaphus. The sequence continues at coordinate 13,627,286 of NC_057818.1, forward strand.
TGTGTATTAGCACACCCTCCCTCCAGGTGATTTTGATAGCAATACAGTTTGAGAACTACTGATCTAGAAGGTTCTAAGGTACGGAGAAAAACCCACACTCTCTCACTCCTGACAAGCCCTGTGGGAGGGAACGTGACCTTTCCAGGTCTAAGTCTGGCTTTCAAGTCCAGCAGAGGAGCCTCTAGGCCTAAGTCCCCCTGGTGACTGCAGGGGCAGTGGGGTCAATGGGCTTGGAGAAAGGACCGGTGGGAAGACCTCTTCCCAAGGGGGTGCCCCCGCCGGCCCCATGACAGCCCTGCACACCCGTGCACTCTTCCTCAGCAGGTGCTCTTGTCTGCCCCCATCCTCCAGCCTCGGGGATGCGGAGGCCTCGGGCTCCTCTCCCCGACCGACAGACATGCCTCCGGACAGTGGGGAGTGCCCCCGGGCCCAGGCCCTGCTGCCTCCGCTGGACTAATGAGGCCGCATCTGGATCTAATTAGCCGTGGAGCCTCCACAAGCAGAGGCTGCCTGTATCAGCCACATGGCAGAGCCCAGACAGGAGAAAAATGGCCATGATAGGCTGCTTCCTGGCGAGCTGTGAAGAGGCGGTGGGCTTGGGGTGCGGGGGAGTGTCGGGGGAGGGTGCCTGGTGCTGGGGACTGGGGAACAAGAGATAGTGGGGGGTAGGAGGAGAAGCCGCTGCCTCGGGGGCTGGTGAGGCCCACAGCCCTGAGGAAACCTCCCTCTGCAATTCCCGTGACCCAGGAGCTTCTGAGGTGGAGGGGATCACTGTGTTCTCATCAGTAACCCACGATGTGAAAGACCCTGACCCACAGCATGTCTAATTCAGGAGGCCTGTGGGGGGCCCAAGAACCTGCATTCCCAGCAAGCCCCCAGGTGAAATGCTATGGGCTTGGGGACCCTCACTGAGAACCTGGGCTTCAGGTCAACACGAATCCCCTCTGGGCCGCACGACGAGATTTCCTGGGAGCTGTGCTGTCTCCTGCTGTCTGGATCCCACCACTGAGATTCTGGTGAAGTGCTATCTATTAATATTTAACATTAATCACTGTAGATGTGACTGCAGCCATGAAATTATAAGATGATTGATCCTTGGAAGGAAAGCTATGACAAACCTAGACAGCATATTAGAAAGCAGAGATGTCACTTTGCCAACAAAGGTCTGTATAGTCAAAGGTATGGTTTTTCCAGTAGTCATGTACGGATGTGACGGTTGGACCATAAAGAAGGCTGAGTGCCAAAGAACTGATGCTTTCAAACTACGGGGTTGGAGAAGACTCTTGAGAGTCCCTTGGACTGCAAGGAGATCCAACCAGTCAATCCTAAAGGAAATCAGTCCTGAATATTCATTGGAAGGACTGATGCTGAAGCTGAAACTCCAATACTTTGGCCACCTGATATGAAGAACTGACTCATTGGAAAAGACCCTGATGCTGGGAAAGATCAAAGGTGGGAGGAGAAGGGGATAACAGAAGATGAGATGGTTGGATAGCATCCCTGACTCAATGGACATGAGTTTGAGCATACTCTAGGAGATGGTGATGGACAGGGAAGCCTGGTATGCTGCAGTCCATATGGTTGCAGAGAGTCAGACATGACTTAGCCACTGAATAACAACAATCAACATTTACCTGGAGGATTGAGAGTTTTCAAAGTCACCAGGGGATTCTGAGGGGTGGCAGAGTGACACCTGTTGGAGATTTATTAGTTGTGGATATTTCTTGATATGCCAGGCACTGTATGGAGCCATCTGCTGTAGGCCCTCAGAGTTGTAGCCATATGCTAGATCACAAACCTCCCCAGCTGAGTAGTAACGGTGACAATGAGAGTAACAGTCATCTGTTATTGTTACTTACTGTATTCCCCTGAGTATTTCACATGGATGAACTCATTCACTCCTCTCAACATTCTGAAGAAAGAAAGGCTATTTTTACCTCTACTTTAGAGAATCAGAAAAGTCCAGGTGGTGCAGTGGTAAAGAATTCACCCGCCAATGCAGGAGATGCAAGAGACCGCGGGTTTGATCCCTGGGTCGAGAAGATCCCCTGAAGAGGGTATGGCAACCCACTTTAGTATTCTTGCCTGGAGAGTTCCATGGACAGAGCAGCCTGGCAGGCTACAGTCCATGGGGTCACCAACAGTCAGACACGACTGAGCACGCACTTGTACACAGGGATGGAAACACACAGGTGGAAGGCCAGGTTAATAGCTGGTCCACAGTGAGATCTGGAGCCCCACTGGCCTCTCGGCCCAGGCTACCCTGCTCCAAGCATAGGCGAGGGGCTCCCTGGTTGTGGCAGGATAGCCGCCTCCAGTGCCCAGCACACAGTGGGGCCTCAGGCCCTGCCCAGCACACAGTGGGGCCTCAGGCCCTGTGGTCACAGGGCTGCCCTGTCCCCGTGGGGACAGTGGTTCCAGCAGGGATGGGACAGATCCGCAGGGACTGTGTTGCTTTTGCCATGAAAGCACTTCTCTCTCCCCACCATTCATCTAGTTCTTACCGTTCCTGGTTAATCCAGCAAGTCCTGACTGAGAACACAGCAGAAACAGCCTTAACAGCCAGGAGGTTTGCCTCAGAATTCAGGCAAATATCTGAAGGTGAATTTAAGAACTTCTGAGCCGTCGTGATGGGTTAAGAGTGCAGCTGCCGTCTTTTAGCACTGGCTACTTCCCACTCGGGGGTCCTCTCCCCTTTCAACTCTAATGCTCACTAACGTGGCAGCCAGATAAGCAAAGGAGGTCCGCGGCCTGTGACCAGTGAGTGGGGAGCGGGCTCGGGGGAGTGCAGGGACTTTAGTGAACCAGACTTCCTGCCGTTTCTTTGGCTTGTTCAGGAATTCCCATTTGAGGACGAAAGCAGTAGGAGAAAGAAAGATATCATAAACAAATAATTAATGTGATCATGCATTGCATTGAAGGCAGGGGACCTCCAGGAATTCAGGAGATGAGGGTTCGATTCCTGGGTGGGGAAGATCTCTGGAGATGGAAATGGCCACCCACTCCAGTATTCTTGCCTGGGAAATCCTGTAGACAGAGGAGCCTGGCGGGTTATAGTCCATGGGATTGCAAAGAGTCAGACAAGACTGAGCGACTATACCACCACCACCATGATCACTAAAGGACTGGCCGGCGGGGACAGTTGAGCACAGAGGCAAATGCCCCATATCTCTGAGGAACTGGGCCCACCTCTCAGCACGTGCATCTTTGGTTTCAGAGCACTCAGCGCCTCCCGACACCAGTGTTGCGTGATTTGTGCTTCTCGCTGGTCCTCTCATGGAGAAGGTCGGTGCCCGGTGGGCGGGGAGCTCGTCTGTTTCATCTCCCGGTGAATCCCCAGTGCCCCCAGCCTCCCTGGCACAGGAGGGTGAAATAAATGAAGCCCAGCCCAGTGGTCCAGGCTCACAGCAGCGGCCCCAAGGCATCCCGAGAAATTCAAAATATGTCTGAACCCTCTGAGAAATGTGCAAGTCGTTTTGGAAAATATTTTCCATTAAAAAATGGTTGAAATTAAAAAAGGAAAAAAGTTTGGTTGATTAAAGCAGCACAAACAATGTGGGGCCTGATGAAGCTGCTCAGCTGCCTGGCGGTCATGGACAGCTTTGTTGCCAAGGAAACCACCCACCGGGGAGTTAGACCCGTAACCTGGCCCGTGTTTCCTGATAAGAAAATACACAACACCCTCATTTTAAATGATGGGGAGTGCCAGTACGCTTCGCTCTGCCTGCTCACCTCTCCACTTCTCTCCTTTTTCAGGAGACTCTTCAGTTCTTCTCTGAACAGAAGGGGCATCTGGGGTGATGGGGGCGGGAGCTGGACCACTCACAGGGGGCGAGCATCTCATCTCTAACCACAACACCCAGCCAGGAACCTGTTGTAATGTTCAAAGTGAAGGGTCAAGGTGGCACTGCTGTTTTGGCTGACGTCACCAGATTTTAGTGAAGGGAGAGCATGGAAACTGCTCTTCCAGCAGCTGCAAACTTGGAAGCCCCTCTGTGCCTTTAAGGACATACTCTGAGGTCATGACCCCCGTGGGGTTCATATTTTTCTTTGCCGGCCCCTATGTGTAATTAAAGCTGGTGTTTGAGACAAAGACTGGAGATACTAGGGTGGCCTCCTCCGTGCTCAAACCGGCTTCTCCCCGACCCCGAGCCTGTCTGCCTTCTTCTCCCTCTTCCTCCCTGTCCCCTCCTCCATCCCCCCAGTTGGATTTGGATAGTGCTGGTGTGGATACTTAGGTGTGTATCTGGCTGGAGGGATTTCCACATCCTTTTGAGGAAGAGAAGAAAGATGTTCAGGCTCATACGTGATCCAGTCCCGTCCACACAAAAGAGATAGGAAGGCTATCTGTGTGGAGGCGGGTTAGGAAGACTAGATGCCAGGCTGGTGCTGGGTGTTGGGGGTGGAGAGGGAGAGGGCAGAGGACAGCCCCTTCCTCCAGGAAGCCTTCCTGGGATGCTCCCCCAGCCACCAGTGCTCCAGCCTTCCTCGGGCAACCCAGCTGTGCCTGCTCACTCCCTGGTGCTCTGCATACCCCTTGGCACGTTGACTAGTAGGATCTTTCCTTCAGAGGGTCCCGTACTATACCCAGCACAGCGTCTGTAATGAGGAGCAGTCTCACCAAGGTCCTCTGAAAGAACCAATGGAGGGGGCAGTGATTGGGAGGAAGAGCTCCCCTAGTTCTCTCAGTCATGGGGGGTTGGAGGCTCTAGGCTCAGCTGTCTTCCCCAAAGAGGCTCCCGGGAGGGAAGTTTCTGATGGCCCCATTTTCCTGCCCAGACACCCCCACCAGAAGGAAGAAAGGACATGACCGCCCACCCACCACTCTTCCAGATGGCTGGGGAGTGGTGTGCAGGCCTCAAAAGGGTAAACCCAGACTGACCACGTGACCTGGCAGTTCCACTCCTAGCGTCTGCCCAAGAGAAATGCAAACACAGGTCTGCACAGAACCTGTACACACGTGTTCACAGGAGCACACCATCCACAAGAGCCGAGAGGAGGAACCCACCCAACCATCCATCAGCTGGATCGGCGGATAGTCAAAATGTGGTCCATCCACAAAGTGGGAGGCCTCTCAGCTGTGAAGAGGAGTGAGGGGCTGACCCATGTCCCGACACGAGAACCTTGAAAACATGTTGGGTGAGCAAAGTCAGATGAAGAAGACTGGTATCATGTGACCTCATTTATGTGCGATATCCAGAATACATAAATCCATGGAGACTAGATTACCCACTGCTAGGGGCTGGGGGTGGAGCAGAAAGGCATGGGATGGGCTGCTAAGGGGAACAGGTGTCCTTTGGGGGTGAGGAAAGTTTCTGGAATGAGATGGAGGGGATGGTCACACAGTGTCATGAATGCACTAAAGGGCACTGAATCGTTCATTTTAAAATGATTAACTTTAGGTTCTGTGAACTTTACCTCAATTTAAATATATGGCTCCCAGTCACCCCTTAGGCTGGTGCAGCGTCCACCATGGACTTTGGCCTCCTAGAGTGCACCGCCCCCCCCACTGCCGAGGTGCCGGCCCTCTAACCCTACTGCTGGGGATGGCCCACTGTCTTATCTGCAGTGATAGTCACCTCCCGACAAGACATCCTTGCTCTCCTCACCACACTGCACTTGGCTACCTGGGCCCCCAGGTCCTCCTGACCCGGGGGAGGGCAGATGCTCAGCAAAATGATTCTCAGACGTGCTGTGAGTTGCAGTCTTAGGGGATCTACAGCTTCCTGATGCCCAGGCTGCACCCTGCTTTGAGTGGTCTGAGGTGGGGGGCCCAGGCATTGGGCACCCGGAGAGCTCCGCCTGGAACTCAAACACAGCCAGGACAGGAGAACCCCACTCTGAAAGCACTGAGTGTTATGGAGGAGGGAGGGTATGACAGGGCCATCATTTTCTCATCCACAGAAAGCCAGTGCCATTTTCCGTTAAAGAGAAAGTACTTAAAATAGTCTTATTTAAAGTGTTTCAGACAGTGGTGTCTTTAAGTGGAGTCACTTTAGACATCTTCACCGATGCTTCACACGTAATTGCCCACTTGGTACCACGCCCACTTGGTACCACGCACAGCTTCTGACATTCTTCACCTCTCGGCATTTAAAGCCTGCAGCAGGCAGCTGAGATGGAGGCTGGATGGGTCCCCTGTCACACTAGGGGTGGGGGCAAGGAAGGGGCCCAGGGCCGGAGACCACACAGTTGGCCTGGGCTTTGACCCAGGAGGGTGGCTCCACACACTTGCATGGAATGGACCACACCCGGCCCGCCAGCTTCACCTAAGCTGTGTGATGAGCTGAAGTGTGGGTATACTTTCCCCAGTTCAGGCTGAAATAAATAGGTAACTATGGAGACAATCAGGTGCTGTCTACACACCTCGTGAATCACTCGTTTGTCCCCAGGGTGGGGACATGTCACGCTGAGAAGTTCTGGAGCAGGGAGGGAGCACCAGCTTTGGAATCCATTTTACCTCTGAATTCTAGCGGGGGCCCCTGGGCAAAGGCTGCTTCTAGGCAGGGGTGGGGGGGCGAGGGTTGGGTGGGAGTAACCCAGCGGCTCTTGACAAGGCTCCCTCCCACACAGCCTGATTTCTGCATTGGAGACCCTGGGCCTGCAGACCCAGGTGTCCCACAGACCTGGGCAGTTGCCAAGTAGGTGCAGGGTTGGTCTATAAACAGGGCCAGAGGACACCTAAAAAATTTTGTGTGATTGTAACCTTCTCTCCTCCAGATAATCCCAAAGGCAATAAACTTTGGTTGCAGATCAAGGGTTCTCAATGTTTTTATGACCAGAACACCCTCTAATGACTGTTCCAGCCGTTCCCACACCACCTCTGAGCCCTTCAGGGGAGTCCCAGTATATCAGGCAGCTGGCTTATCAAGCCACAAAATTTGATGAATGGGTCCCCAAAGTCAGGGTAGGTGTTTATCTAAGAGAAAAAAAAAAAAAACTAAAATAAAAAATAAAGCTAAATTAAAAAAACCCTAAAAATAAAATATGACATAAATGAATAAGATTAAAAATAGAATAGTAAATAAACATAAAGTAATACCAATAAATAAAATTTTAAAATTAAATATAAATAAATATAAAATAAATAGGATTATCTGTCTATGAAAACAAAATTAGACATACATCTAAATGTGGAAGGTAAATGTTTCAACTGTAAGCAGGAACTCTTGGGGGATAACTTTGTGGCCTTGGAGACAGGACAGCTTTCACAAATGATACACAAATACCACAGACCTCAAAGGAGTTCAGCATATCTGCTCACGTTAAAATTAAAACCCAGATTCTCCTGAAGTCGTGGGGGGAAGCCACAGACTGGAAGTAAGGACCCCAGATAACAAGTCGTTACCTCCCAGGGACTACACCCTGTCCACTTCCTCATCTATAAATTGTCACAGGTCATGAATAATGACATCTCAGGTGTACTTAGAACAGCACTTCACGTATCATAGGCACTAGGGTTTGTCCATGTTGTAATTATCCAATTGGTGAGCTATTTAAAAACATATCTACAAATAGTAAAAGACAACCCAAGAGAAGAGTATGCAACAATGTGAGCAGGTGATTCAGAGAAGATGAAACGAAACATGCACATATCGTCACCAGTAGCTGGGAAAGCGTAAACAGCAAGACAACGCTTCAGCTTAGAGGTGTGTGGCGCCTAGCTTTCATCACGACACCCCGCAGAGTGGCCGGCAGAGCGTCTGCTGTGGTCAGAACGCAGCTCGGAGCACTCACGTAAGACGGCGTTTGGCAATCACTGGTAAAATTGAAGATGAGCAGCCCCAGGATGCACGGATCCCACATTCTGGGGAAATTCTTGCAAACGCTCGCCTGTATTCATGGGTGTGGGTGGGAGACCTGTCCCAGAAACTGCGACCGCTTTCATAAGAGCAGAGTGGGTGGCGTGTGCCCTGTTCACAGTGGGGAAGGCAAAGGCGTCCATCTGAGGGACAGTGTGTACCCACATCCACAAACTTTGAGAACGGATGTGGAACAACGCTGAAACATTTCAGAAGGAGACGTCAATAAGGATGCTTTTAAAACCTCTTTAAGAGTGCAAAATGAAGCAGTAGGTTGTTTTTGGATCCAGGGGAAGCTAAGAATAAGGAGCAAAACCCCCCAATAGAACACCAGAGCCTGGCACCAGGGGACTGCAGGGGAGGCAGTCCTGGGGCCTTCAGATCCCCCATGACACTCCAGCTCTTAAAACAAGGGGAGCCTGAGGCCACTGTGGGCAAATTCTAGGGCTTACGCTCAGATCAGCTGCCCACCCTGACGGCTGCTCGGCTCTCGGGTCCACAAGGGGACCTCCCCACATCCCCGCCTCCCTGCCGTCGGGGCTGTCCCGTGTGCCTCAATTCGACAGGTCGGGAGCCGACCCCCCTTTCAGCCCTTTGTGCCCCAAACCAGCAGAGGGGCAGCCCCCTTGCTCAGACCTCAGCCCAGCACCGGCAGTCAAGGTGGGTGCGGGTGGCCGGGCGGGCGGCCGCCAGCCTGGAGAGGGCCGCGTTCTCCCAGAAATGGTCTCCAATGGAGCGTAAATGGCCAAATATTAGCCTGCCACATAACAGGGGATGAGAAAATGTCGGTCTGTTTCTTGTATTTGATGCAGAAAAACTATTTAAATCTATGAAATTTTCTTAAAAGGCGGTGTGTGTTGGCGGGGCGGGAAGAGGGGGGCCAGTTCTCGCGGGGGGCACATGTGTCTGATGGCCAGACTCCTGGGCCTTGCCTTATTGTGCTTGTTTGAATCCCTTCCAAATGGGGCTTTCTTTCCTTTTTTCTCCCCGTTCCCCCCCCCCCCTTTTCATATTTCACATGTTGTGATTTCACTGAGCCCTTCCAATTGGTCGTCAACAGTTCATTTGTGCCAGGATCCTCTGTAAACTCTGTGTGCGGGGCCCCCAGCCTGACCACCCACCGAAACAGGCTGTCCAAACAGCGTGTGTCTGGACCTCAGACACAGCAAGTGAGTTAAAGATGGATCCCGTCCAAGGATTTTTTTTTTTCCCCTCCAAGTAGAGGTGGGGGGTGGGGAGGAGACCCTGGTCACACCAGGCCCCGCTCAGATGCGGCCTTTTGAAGTTGGAGCAAAGTGTTCCCTGTCTTTTGCCATTTTTCTCTGTGGAGATTGTCCCTGAGCTTAGAAGGATCTCTCTCACCGTCTCTGATCTGAAGTGTGAAGTCAGTCTGTGTCAGGAGCAAACCCGTTCATAGGCTCTGGGCCTTCTTTCAACCTCATTTCAAATGCCTTATGGCCTGGGTTTGCCACCCACTCCATTCCAACTTGGGATTTTCCAGGCTGTAACCCCTGGGGTGTGGCTCTCCTTGGGTCCTGAGTGTTCCTTGGCCTGTGGGAAGGAGCATGGTGCCACAGAAGCAGGCCCAGCATGTGCAAAGGCCCTGTGCTACGTGTGATCACATTTGCAATGAGGCTCTGTTAGCACCTACTTTGCAAAGGAGAACAAACGAAGGGCAGAGAAGCAGAGGCCCTCATCCAGGTTGATATGACTCCTACATGGTGGGGAGGACTAGGATCCAGTGTCTGACTCAGGGACTGTGTCCTGAACATGTCACAAAATATCCCTGTTCTCCAGTCTGCCCCCCAAATAGAGAGCAGTTCACGAACATTTCTGACGAGATTGCTCTGTGTGTGTGTGTGAACGTCTTTACTAAGGTATAATTCACATACCATATAATTCATCTATCTCAAGTGTATAATTCAATGCTTTTCAGTATATTCACAGAGTTCTGCAACCATCCCTCCAATTAGTTTTAGAATATTTTCCTCACCTCAAAAAGAAATTCCACACTCACTAGCAGTCCTGCTCTATGGTTCCCTCCTCCCATTCCCTGGTAACCACCAATGGGGGCTTTCTGTCTCTATGGACTTACTATTCTGGATATTTCATATAAATGATATAACACACCATGTAGTCTTTTGTTTTGGGACTCTTTCACTCAGCATAAGGATTCCAAGATTCCTCTACATTGTAGCATGTGTCAGAACTCCGTTCCTTTTTATGACTGAGTAATATTCCATTGGATGGCTATCCCACATTTGTTTTATCCAGTTCATCGGCTGATGAACCTCTGGGTGGTTTCTGCTTTTGGCAATTCTAAATAACGCTGCCACGAACATCTGTTTTCAAGTGTCTGTGTGAACCTGTGTTTTCACTTCTCTTGGGCACGTACCTAAAGAGTGGAATTGTTGGGTCATAGGGAGACTCCATGTTCAAGCTTTTGAGGAGCTGCTGGACTGTTTTCTAAAGTGGCTGTACCACTTCACACTCCCACCAGAAGTGTATGAGGGCTCCAAATTCTCCCCATCTTCTGTGACATTTATGATCTGTCTTTTTGATCTGAGCCATTCTAGGGGGGTGTCGAGCATTATTAATACTTCATCGTGGTCTTGATTTGTGTTTCCCTAATGACTGATGATGTTCAGCATCTTTTCATGTGCACATTGGCCATTCGTGAATCTTTATGGGAGAAACATCTGCTCAGATCATTTGCCTGTTTTTAACTGGTTTGTTCACCTTGGTGAGTTTCTGTTGATGTCTCCCACCACACCTCCTGCTTGGTTCAGAAATCCTTTCAGGCCAAGGTTGATCACTGGGGAGGGGGTCATCCTCTCACTCACACCTCCCAGTCACTGCCCCTGGCAGTGACTCGGTGGGTCTGAGGTGGGGCCCAGGAACCTGCCTTTCTGATAAATTCCCAGTTGATGCTACTGCTGGTTTGAGGACCACTTCCTAGAGAAAATCTCCTAAACGTGTGCAAGGAAGCTAGTCTCCGAGGACGGTGAAAGTGAAAGCCACCCAGTTGTGTCTGACTCTTTGCAACCCCATAGACTTTAGCCCTCCAGGATCCTTTGTCCATGGGATTCTCCAGGCAAGAATACTGGGGTGGGTTGCCATTCCCTTCTCCAGAGGATCTTCCCAATCCAGGGATCAAATTAGCATCTCCTGCATTGCAGGCAGATTCTTTACCATCTGAACCACAAGAGCAGGGCAACTGGTAACAACAAACAAGTGGTCACAACCTCAGTGCCCCGTGACTGAAAAAAAATCAACTGTCATCTGCTCACAGGACAGAATATCGCACAGCAGTGAAATGTGAATGAATTTTTAGCTGCACACATCCATGCGGGCGAATTTCCTTCAGGTGATGCTGAAAAGAGCAAGACAAGAAGGAGACGCCAGGACGATGCTGTTTATACGAAGTTGAGAAACGGGTCAAACTCAACGTTACGTTATTAAGAGACAAGTATGTGCAGTAAAAGCAGGCAGACATTCGTGAGCCTATTTAGGACAATTCAAGAGCGAAGCCCGCCCGGGAAGCTGTAGTGGTGTCTGTAAATTTTATTTTTTAAGCCGAGGGGTGGGCTCTGTTGGCAGAACCAGGACACAGGGTTCTGAAGAGTTACTGCTGGTTGAGGAGGCAAAGACCTGTCTATCAGAGGGAGGGGGCTCAGTGTAAGATCACCAGGGTTGGTCTCACAGGGGGAGACCCCATGTATGTGTGTGTTGTGTGTATGTGTGTGTTTGTGCATGTGTGTGTCTCTGTGCGTGTGTATATGTGTGTGTGTCTGTGTGTATTTGTGTCTGTGTATGTGTGTCTGTGTGTGTGTGTCCGCATGTGTGTGTATGTGTGACACACACAGCACCATATCAACCCATTCAGCAGATTCATCTCCCTGACCAGCAAGCACCAGCCCAGCATGGCTATGGTTCCAACCCTGAAAAACTGGAAACAGAAAGACCTAGTCCTTCACCAAAGATAGTTTGGGAACATCGGATGCCACAGTCATGTCACATTGCTATGAAGTTTCTGCCCAGCCTGGCACTGGTTCTCTGAACGCACTCTGAGCAGCCTTTGCTGGGGAGGATGGTTAGGAGACTTATGCTAAGGGGCCGCTGTGTGTCTTTGAGCGAACCCCAAAGACACACTCAAGTACTAACCCCCCGAAAGGTAATTTTATTTGGAAAGAGGGTGTGAGCAGACACAGTTGAGGGGAGGTTCTGCTGGGCTGGGCCAAGTCCTAATCAAATGACCTTATAATCCAATGATTGTAAGAAGAGGGGATTTGGGGCACAGAGATAAAATGGCATGAGAAGATGGAGGCAGAGGTTGGAGGGGTGCAGCTCAGCCAAGGACACAAGGACGGCTCGCAACCCCAGAAGCTGGGAAGATGCAGGGGAGACTGTCCCCTGGAGCCTTCAGAGGGAGTGCGGCCCTGACCACACCTCGATTTTGAACCTGTGGACTCAAGAAGTGTGACAGGAGAGTTTCATGTTCTTTAAAGCCAGGCAGTTCGGGGTACTTTGCTGTGGGAGCCCTGGGAAATGGACTAGTTGGTGACAGGACAGTGGTGTGACCCCAGATCCTGCTGCCCGCCCCCCTCTCCCTGAGTCCTCTTGTCTCCCACGGCATCACTGAGCTGGAGGCTCCCAGGCGGCAGGGACAGATGGCGTGGGGGCTGGGCGGGCTTGGCCACAGCCTTCCGAGCCCTGTTTGAAGGTTCCGCGTGGGCCTGGCTCTCAGATCATTCTTCTTTTGCCTTGAGCTCTGTGGGTTCAGAGCCAAAACCATAAGCAGCTTAATCAGTGCCTGTCCTGGAATCACCCTAACCAGCCGGGCCGGGATCGGCCGGTCGTCCAGCCCGCCGGCTCTTTGTTCTTCTGCAAGCCTCTTCTTAAATGCGGTTGGAGGAGGAACTGGTGCTGACCTGGGAGGCATGGCGGTCGCCTGCCTCGCTCCCTGGGCACTGGTCACAGGAGGCTGGTATTCTCGACAAATCCCTTGTGCCAGCCTCCACAGAACCGTGTTTCCCGACACTGCCCTGCTCTGCCCTCTAATTGCGCTCATCTGCAAGGCAACGGCCAGGGACGGCAGGGGTCTGTCCTCCAGCGGGGCCCGGAGTGGGCAGGCTTGTGGAACTCTCTAGGGCTGCGGGGTGAGGGTGGTGGGCGTCCGTCCTCTCGTGAGCCTAGAGGGGCCGTGGGATTGAGACGTGCCGGCGGTCAGAGCTCATGGAGCCTCTGGAGCCATGGGCCGGTGGAAGGAGTGGCCCGCTGCTCACCAGGCTGGAGTCCGGCGGGCGTCTAATCCTGCTTGTGTCAGTCACTAGCCAGGTGACTTTGGGAAGATAGACAACTTCTCGAAGCCTTGCTGTCTTCATCTGTGAAATGGGAGCAAGAGTAAAACCTGCCAAACAGGATCAGTGAGGAGGCCAGCCATGTGATGGCCACGAAGCGCGGGGCTCGGTCTCTGGCAGTGTCTGCTACCTGGGGGCAGTGTTGCTGGGGCGCCGTCGGCAGCTCACCCAGAAGGTCACCTCCAGCTTGCTGGCTGGGCCCTGTGCACCCTGAGCCTCTGCCCCTCTCCTCTCTACGACAGCGTCCCCCACGACTTAATGCCTCCAGGGGCAATCCTCGAGGGAGGATGGGTGGGATTTGGTGGGTGAACACCCAGATCCCCCATCCTTTAGTGGGACAACCTTGAAGCACATCTGTCAGAGAGGACCCCGCGGCACTGAACCCCCGTCACATCCAACAGTAGCCCTCCCGCTAATGCCGCCCGGCCCTGACTCACTTTCCCGTGCCCTCATTGTGCTGCCGGGGGTCACCTCCCAGAGAAACTCGGGGCACTCAAGGCTCAGGGTCTGCCTTCAGCGGGACCCACATGGACAGCTGTGGTGGGGGGCAGTGGGTCAAACACTGGGCCGAGAAATGAGAGTCAGAAGAACTGAGAGAGTCAAGGACAGGGGAAAGCTGGAGGCCAAAGTTTGAAAAGCAAACTAATGACAATAAAGAAAATACAACTTCATGGACTAGTGGGTTGTCCTGAGTGTGGAGAATGGTCAGTGTGTTAGGGGAATGCGTGTGTGCTGGTCCAGAAAGAGGCAATGAAGACACGTGGTCATGGGAAGGATTGCTCGCTAAGAACACCTCTTTGCTTCTGGAGGAGGCAGGACCCTCTCTGCAAACACTGTTGAGCAAAAAAGTTGTGGGTTTAAAAGTCTGGGAGAATCCCCAACACAGATCCCTGGGAAGTGGTCTTGAAGGGTCCTAGGGCTCATTTCATTATTTTACAAGATTCCATGGAAACTGTGCTGCAGTCCGAGGGGTTGCAGAGTCTGACATGACAGAGATTGAACAACACTGGAAACTGTATGCTACCTTGTGACTATTTTTGCCTGTGCTAATCAGATACCCTAAATGGGGTACTATTTCATGTCTTTCCACCCATTGCACTCTTAGCTATACGTGAATTTGATTTTCCCATTTATATTAATTATAATTGAACACTCATTTTCTTCACATAACAGGGAACTTCCCCAAATGTGTTTTGAATGGAAAAACAATAAAAGAGGCCTTTTGTGGAGAAAATATTGGAACCCACTGATCCCATCTGACATGTCTATTTTACAGAAGAGGAAAATTGAGACCCAGAGTGGTTAAGTGGTTTGCTTGGGGTTACACATACGTAGCCAACATAGTGAATGCTCAGACTTATTTCAAAACGAGTTAAAAGGGCCCACGCAACGGGCATGAAGAGGTCTGGCTGAGACTGGCTGAAGTCTGGCTGAGCTAGGCTCCGCAAGCTGCCCCAGGGCACGTCCTTCTTGAGGTCAAAGACGGGACTGTCAGGGGGAGAACTCAGGTGTGCAAGCTCTTATCGAGACTTTGTGAATGTGCTGTCTGCGAATGCCTTAGTCCAAGAAAGTCTCAGCTCAGAGCTTGGGGTCAAGCCGCAGAAAGATACAATCTTTATATGGAGGTCTGTGTTGGGGAGGGAGTGAATATTTTTTGAGAAATGATCTTGTCTACTGCAGGGGCTAAACCTAGTGAGTAGAGAGACAGCCGCCGGGCACATGCCATGCCAGTGTAGGTCATTGCAGGGTGGAATGAATGCCACTCCAGCCGGATGCTTAAGGGAACTTTCCTAACTCAGCTGGCTCCTTACTCATCAGCTTCGCAGCCGCAATGGCTGCCTTTCCTGATGAGACATCTCTGAGGAGTTTTATGTTCGTTTCTTGAATTCGGTGTGTATTTTTTTCTTTCTGGCTTTAAAGTTTTACTCTTTATCATTGTTTTGCAGCAATTTCATCACGATCAGCCTTGGTGTTTTTCCTTTGTGTTGATCCTGCTTGAATTCCAGCGATCTTCTTGAATTAGCAGGTTATGGTTTGCAGCAAATTTGGAAAGATTTTAGCCATTAACTCTTCAATTATTTTTCCACTCCTTTCTCTTTCCCTGTCTCCTCCTTCTAAGACTCCAATTACATGCACTTTAGACTGATATTGCCCCATGCAATCATGCTTCGGTTTCTATGGCTCCCATTTCTGTGCCTACAAGTTCATTGATTTCTTCTATAGCGATCGCTGTTTTTGTTCAGTTGCTAAGTCATCTCTGACTCTCTTCCCATAGACTGCAGCACCCCAGGCTTCCCTGTCCTCCACTATCTCCTGGAGTTTGCTCAAACTCATGTCTGTTGATTTGGTGTTACCACCCAACCAGCTCATCCTCTGTTGTCCCCTTCTCCTTTTGCCTTCCATCTTTCCCAGCATGAGGGTCTTTTCCAATGAGTTGGCTCTTTTCATCAGGTGGCCAAAGTATTGGAGCTTCAGCAACAGCCCTTTCAGTGAATATCTAGGGTTGATTTCCTTTAGTATTGACTGGTTTGATCTCCTTGCAGTCCAAGGGACTCACAAGAGTCTTCTCCAGCACCACAATTTGAAAGCATCCATTATTTCTGCCATGATTAATCTTCTCTACAGTGAAACACTCATTTTAGATGCAGTATTTTCAGTTTGTAACATCTCATTTGGTTCTCTTTCATATCTTCCAATTCTTTCTCCATTATGTTTATGTTTTTCTTTAAATCCTTGAGCATATCTGTTAAATCTGTTCATAGTTCTTCCATGCTAATTCTGACATTACCGTCACTTTTGGCTCTGCTTCTTTTGACTGATTTTTATCCTAGTTATAGGTCACATTTCACTGCTTGTCATGTGTCTAGTCATTTTTGATTGGACGCCAAACATTACAAATGCTTGTTATTTATTGAGTTGTTGGATTTGGTTGTCTTCCACTAAAGAGGGTTGAAATTTATTTTGGCAGGAGGTTAAGTTACTTGAAAACCAGCTTGATCCTTTTGAGGCTTGTTTTTAATCTTTGTTAGCCTTTACTCTAGGGTCCCTTCAGCCTGACTGCTATGGCAGGACCCTTCTGGAATCTCTACTGAGTATTCTGGCTTATCTGCGGCTCTAGAGGGCAGCCCAGAATCAAGAAAGCTGAATTCTGATTTGAGCCTGTCTTCAGACTTGCTCTGTTGTGTTATCCAAATGACTTAACACATTCTTGACTGGGGTATTTTTTTTTTTTTTAGAAACTAACACTTTAATGTGTTAACATTGCTTGTCCTTTACTTTTCTCATATTCCAGTTGTTGGATTTGGTCTTTAATTAGTGTTTTACATGCTGTTTTGTTTTTTCCCCCAGTCCTTGGGGTTGCATGGAGGTATATAAGCAAGCACCATGGTTGGGGTGGGTGGGTGGGGATGGGAAACAGAAGTTTCAACTAGAACTCCTTACCCAATTTCTATCAAAATAGCTTCATGTTTCTCTATCTCACATCTTGAAGTTCTACATAAGACTTCACAGGGGGACCTCCCTGGGGGGCCAGTGACTAGGACTCTGAGCTCCCAATGCAGGGAGGGGGCCCAGGTCTGAATACTGGTTGGGGAACTAGATCCCACATGCTGCAGCTAAGTTCACATGTCACAACTGAAGATCCCATGTGTCACAACTTAGACCTGGCCTAGCCAAATAAATACATAAATATTAAAAATAATAATCAGGGTTTCCCTGTTGGCTCAGTGGTAAAGAATCCGTCTGCCAATGCAGGAGACGCCATTTCAATCCTTGGTCCTTGAAGATCCCATATGCCTCAAGGCAACAAAGCATGTGAGCTGCAACTACCTAGCCTGTGCTCCAGAGCCCATGCTCCACAACAAGAGAAGCCACAACAATGAGTAGCCCACGCAAGGCAGCTGGAGAGGAGCCCCTGCTCACAGCAATGACAGAAGAACCCTCGCAGCAATGAAGACTCAGAACAGCCAAAAAAAAAGAAAGAAAAAACCCCAATAATCTTAAAAAAAAACAAAAAGACTTCATATGAATAATTGCTGTAACATGAAAAAAATTGACAAACCACTACATAGATATCTCTACACTACATAGATATCACAAGCCACCTCTATGTGACATGCAGCAAAATCAGTGAGCTGAATTGATCCTCAGAAGAAGAGGAATGTTATGTCTCTTAAAGTTTAAAATTATCTGTAAATATCTGTAAAAACAATAGTATAAGACCATCCTGTTCCGCTGGATAAATGAGCATGAACCACTTTTATATCCACTCCTCTACAAGTAGCTTCACCCCAGACTGTAATATTGTTACTGGTGACACTAGATTTCACTCTAGGTTGGACTGTTTTTTTACAGAAGTGGTTGCATTAGGTCATCAGCGTTCTAGGGGATCAGGAGGCATTCCACACACAGCTACCTGAGTACATGCTCAGCCCAAACCAATATCCACATAGCCTTTATAAAAACTAGTCTTCACAACTCTCCTATCTATTAGACTCTTAATTTTATTTCTTAGAGGAGAAAATATGTTTTGCCATAAACATCTGTTGAATCTGGTTATAGCTTAGATAGTCCCAACAGAATTTAGTTATGGCCACTTAAAGGGTAACATTAACCTTTGGAGTATTTGCAACATAGCATATGAAAGACCTGCCCAAATAAAGTGTATGTTCCTGATAAGAAGCCAGAGGATTTCATGGACAGTCATCTGAATTAATAAGGCGTGTCCGACTCTTTGTTACCCCATGGACTGTAGCCTGCCAGTCTCCTCTGCCCATGGGATTCTCCAGGCAAGAATACTGGAGTGGGTTGCCATTCCCTTCCCCAGGGGATCAAACCTGGGTCTCCCACATTGCAGGCGGATTTTTTTCCCGTCTGAGCCACCAGGGAAGCTCTGAATAGAGACCAGACCTGGTTTGGGGAGAGGGCTCTATGCCAAGCCAACCTGGCTTCACGTCTGAGAGCTGGGGCCGTGGGGCATCGGCTAAGAGTGTAAGACCCCCAGGGTGTGGCCTTCATTTCTGTTTCTTTCCAGGTGAGTGACCTTAAACTCTCTGTGCCCATCTGCATCCCTCACTCTGGCTGTTTGGGAAAATTCCAGTCTGGCTTCTAACTGCCTGCCCTGTCCTGCTCGGCCTGAGGGCTCTATCTGGCTATAAGAATGGGCTGTGCCCACGTACCCAGGGTGGGCAGCAGGCTCAGGGGAGGGCCCACATGGGAGCAGCTCTTGACCAATGATGCTGGGAGTGAGTGGGCAACTTCCCAAGCTCGCTGTCCCCTCTGGGAAGGGGGTAACCCTGGGGTGTGTGTCCACACTCCTCCACGGAGCTCCCCAGAGGGACTTATGCTCCGGTCGCCTGGAACTGAGTCACTGGCGCCTTCCCTTCCCTGTCTCCCTCTTTCCTCCCTCCCTGCTGCTGTCTCCTGGGGTTGTCCCCAGCTCATCCATTTGTGTGAGAACCCTTGTCTCAGGCTCTGCCTGGGAGACACCCACCCTGAGACAAGATGCGATGACCCGAAGTCAGTCAGTCGCTGGCACGTAGCCTGCACTCCAAACACAGGAGTGACTTCTTCCTTTTGTCCCTGGGTGGGCTCTAGGGCCTGGGATGTGCCTGGTTTTGGCAAAAGAAATGGCCTCAGCTGCAGAGCAAGGAGTGATGTGATGGTCAGGAGGCCACCCAGAGCTCTGCCTTGGTCTTGTTGTGTCTGGGCCCCCATCGGCCAGCTTGTCCTGGATTTTCTGCAGGTGATAAGGTGCAGCGCTCAGATCTCAGACTGCTGGAGGTGTGAGCTGTGATGGGAGGAGGCCTTAGAGGGAGGCTGAGAGGGAGGCTGGAGCCTGGGGAGGTGGCTGGTATGTGATAAGATGTTGCAGCAGCAGCAAGAAGGCTCAAAGCAAAATTCCAGCATTTTCAAGCAGGTAGAGGACGGGGGCTGGGTGTGGGGGAGTGGGGCATGGAGGGGGAGAGCTGTGAGCTCTGCAGATGAACCATCGCAGCTCCATCTCCTTTATCTGTTGCCCGAAATGGTGTTATTTCCTCCCTCGCAAATGTCTTCAAGAACAGAGATAAAACGTGAGTGTTCCTTATTATATTGCATTCCTTCCCCGCTATCATGCCAGCCTGGGCTACTGAGGCTCCTTATCGATTCAGGCTGCCTTTGCACAGGCCTCCCCTTCGTCCCCGGTCCACTCCCATGGACTGGAGCCCTGAGGTTCTGCCAAAGATCAGGCTGGGCCGGTCCGGAGGGAGCCGTATTATATACATGTGTACACAGACACTTAAAAATAAAACCGCCGGCCGGCCTCGGAGCGCCTCCTTGGCTGGGGAGAAGTGCTCAGTTCCTTGCTGGCGTGGGCCGGGCTGCCCCGAGCCTCCTCGCCCCAGGCCTTCCCCTGTCGCAATGGGCGGTTGGGCCGGAGACCGAGGGACGCGGGGAAGTGGGGCAGCTTCTTAGAGGAGGCCCCGACCTGCCTGGGGCCTGGAGGATTAGAGAAATACGTAGAATTTCCAAATTTAGCATGTGGGGATCGCTTCGTATAAACAAGGGCTGCTTTCGCCGCCGAGATGCGAGGTAGATAATGCCAAAAAAGTCCCCCCGTGCGACTGGGTTCTCTGATTCTGCAGCCAACCTCCAAGTTGACTGTTGGTGCAAATGAAGGGCCACTTCCTGCCTGTCCCTCTGCATGGGTGGTCGGGCTTAGAATGAAATATCCAGGCTGACAAATGCTTTTACAAAGGCCAGATTATAAACTGTAAACCCACTGTCAGCTGGGCAGAAGAGAAATCGAAACGCCTCTCTACCATTTACAGAGTGAGTTTGGCCCCAAGACGAAAGCGCTGCCCCAGTGAGCACAGCGGCCTTGCATTTACATGTTGTTGGAGCAGCAGTGAGCTCGGGATGACGGGATATAGAAGCCAGGAAACCAACAGCCTTCCCCAGACTTTGGGAGATCTGGGTATCGTTATGTGGACAAACGCTCCAGAGCAAAGGAAAAGCAAAATGGAATTTCTAGAGGGGACGGAGTCCAGGACGCATCTGTATCCTGGGAGCATTCAGTTCTCAGAGAAGTTCAAAGGGTAAAATTAACAAAGAACAGCCTCCGGACCAGGAAGGGCTTCCTGGGTGGCTCGGCAGTAAAAAATCCACCTGCCCATGCAGGAAACATGGGTTCAATCCCCGGGTTGGGAAGATCCCCTGGAGAAGGAAATGGCTACCCACTCCAGTATTCTTGCCTGGAAATCTCATGGACAAGAGGAGCCTGGTGGGCTACAGTCAACGCGGTTGCAAACAGTCGGACACGGCTGAGCGACTAAACAACAACAACATTGACCAGGAAACACACACCACGGGGCATGGTCCAGAGGACCTGGGCTGTGTGTGTTTGTGGGAATGCAAACCCATGACTTTCCACTCATGATACACATGGAAGGCAGATAAGGGAGCATATTTGTCTGGAAGGTCCCCAACAACACATGTTACCCATCCCAGCTCCTCACTCAACATGGAAGGGTGTCTACAAAGTGTGGGCAAGGGGGCAGGCTGGGAGTGGCCCCTGCAGGGTCTCACCCACCCTAGCAGAGCTGGCTTGCGCTCTCCAGGCTGGGCCCTTCCCCGCCAGCTTATCACTGCTGCTCAACAGTGGTCAGTGTGCGTCTAACAAAGCCAGGTTGCCTGGGAACAGTTGTTGCTGTTTTAGCCAAAGCCTTCCATCTGCTTGGATGAGAGAGAGTGAGGGGCTCCAGATCCTGGGAGCCCGGAAGCGCCAGGGGAGGTTGGACGTAGCACAGGGAGTGACCAGACTGTCCTCCTCTACAAGCAAACTCAGAGGAGGGGTCATCATTCAAGTCTTTATTCAACAAATGTCGGTTGAGCTCCTGCTGTGTGCCAAGTGCTATTCTAGAAGCTTGGGAGGCATGAATGTGCTGAACAGACGGAGTTCCTGCTCCCATGGAGCTAAGATTCTAGAGGGAGGAAATGGAGAATGAACAAGAAATGAAATCAAGAAGGGCTGTGCTCAGAGCGGACGGCTGATGCAAAGGCCCTGGGGCAGGAGAGCTGGCGGGGCAGCGAGGACCTGCTGTGACTGGGGAAGAGAGGATGAGGGGACAGTAAAATCGAGCTAAAGATTGACCCCTTAGCCACACGAGCTGCATTCCAAGTGCTCAGCAGCCACACGTGGCCGGTGGCTGTCCTGTTGCATATCTAGAACATTCCACCATTCCAGGAAAGGTTCCACTGGCCTGTGCCCTCTGGGGACTTCACAGGACTTGTAAAGATCGTCATGGGAGCAGCGGCTTCTGCTCTGAGAGGCGTGGGAAACCGTCAGCAGGTTTTGATGGGAGGACTAATGTGTTCAGACGGTCACTCTGGCGGCTGAGCCATGATTTTTAGGGAGAACAGGAAAGAGTGACTGGTGTGGTCCAGAGAGAGAGAGAGAGAGTGACTGCTTGTCAGGGTCACTCCACATGTCGCTAGCAGATCCAGGTCTATAATGTTAATACAAAAGGGCCTCCTGCCTTTCAGACTGGGCTCTGCCCACTAGAGAGGACATTTCTTCTTCATATGGTCAACTGTTTAGGCACGTATATGTATGCGCACATATGTATGCAGGCACATCTGTGTGTCTACATAAACATGTACACGTATCATACACATTAGTATTTCTGTACAGGCTTCCGTGGTGACTCAGATAGCAAAGAATCTGCCTGTAATGCTGGAGAACTGGGTTTGATCCTCAGGTCAGGAAGATCCCCTGGAGAAGAAACTGGCTAACCATTCCTCTATTCTTGCCTGGAGAATTCCACAGACAGAGGAGCCTGGCAGGCTATAGTCCCTGGGGTTGCAAAGAATCAGACATGACTGAGCAACTAACGCATTTGCTTTTCATATGTATAGATAGATAAGTATGTGGAGATATATAACATACACCTCTGCATGTATGTATATGTATACTAACAATATGTAAGTTTTTCCAATGAGCACATGTTACTTTTTTAACAGCTTTATGGAATTGTCACTGACATACCATAAAACCCATGTTGTTTGAGTGTATAATGCAGTGATCTTGAGTAAATGGGTGAGTCATGTAATGAGCAGCACAGTCCAGCCCCGTGTGAACATTGCAGCAGGGTCTGGAACACAGGCTCCAGCTTGCTTTTTTGGCACTCTGTGGTGGGCACCCCCAGCCTGCCCAGGGTTGGCCCAAGCAGCTGCCCAGATGGAAATTGTCCTCCCCTCGGGGTCAGGGAGGTGCAAGTGGCTTGTCACTGACAAGTGCTTACACGTAAGACAGGCAAATCCTCGGACAGGGCCTGTCCAGAAAAGACATGTCACATCTGTTCCCACCCTCCTGACACCCCCTCTTCCTCCCTCTGGCAGGCGGCTTCTCCCCATCTTTTCTCAGAATCTCTAGGCATCCTGCTTGAGTCCTGGTTTTTCCAGCCTTCTGGCCAAAAGTATATACAGAGAAAAATATACAGAGAGGTTAGGCTCCTTTCCCCACTGAGCTAATATTTAGGGGAAAGAAGATTAAACAGATAGTCCAGGCTTGGCTTGTATCATCACCATGTGATCCTTTACAAAGTAAAGGGTTTTAGCAAAAAAAAAAAAAAAAATCCAACTAAGAGGGGAAAAGTTCAAAACTCTAAGAGAAATGACTGTGACTTACAGTGATGTCACAGACTACAGGCACTTGAACACCTACTATGTGCAGGGGATTGAGTTGGGGTCACGGAAATGACCAGGGTCTCATCTTTGCCTTCTGGGTGTTTCTAGTCAGCAAGACAAAGCCATTCATCCATCCATCCATCCATTCATTCATCAGACACTAACTATGTGCTGTTGCCTGACTGCCCTGTGTCGTTGGCTGTGACTGTTTCTATGGACCCACAGATAAATGTTCCGTGGGGTCCTCCTTCCTTCCCATCTTCCCTCCCAAAGACTGAGCGCTACAGCATAGGGATGGGTTCAGCGGAGAGCGAGACCCCCCCAGATGTCTGATGTTTATTAATGATATTTTCTCCCCGCTTGAATTCCTTTTCTGTCTAGTCCCTCGACTTGCCTGGACCAGAAGCCACAGCCAAAGGGGAAAGTAAGCTGCTGTGTGGCAAACCTCACAGCGAGGGGAGAACTGGGGTGGGGGTCCTCACAGCCTGTGACCCCTCTCCCCCGCCAAGTAGAGGACCTGGTGATACACATGTAGTTGTGCAATCTTTGTGGAAACTGAGAGGCTCTGGGCAAACACATTATGGTGAATGGTTATTTTCACCATAATGGTTAAAATTTGGGAATTTAAAAAATTAGTGTTATATCTAATAAATAGAATATTGTATGATAATAAAAAAGGGATGAAGTTCTGATTCATACCCCAGCACAGATGAAACTTGAAGACAGTTTGCTAAGGGAAGCAGGTCACAAAAGGCCATCATGTGAAATGTCCAGAATAGGCAAATGCTTAGATGAAAATTAGATTAGTGATTGCATAGGGTTATGAGAAAATTGGTACTGGTGACTGAGGGTGTGGGGTTTCTTTCCAAGGTGATGAAAATGTTCCAAAATCAAGTCAGGTGATGGTTATACAAACCACTGAATATATTAGAAATGTTTGAATTGTACATTTTAAATGCATGAATTTTTGATATATGAATTATATCTCAATAAATCTGTTAACAAATAAATGTCCTCAGTTTTCATACTATCTGTTTTTAAAGATTTTTAAAATGTGGACCATTTTAAAAGTCTTTATTGAATTTGTTACAATATTGCTTCTGTTTTATGGTTTGGTGTTTTGGCTGTAAGGCATGTGGCATCTTAGTTCCCTGACCAGGGATTGAACTCACGCCTCCTGCATTAGCAGGGGAAGTCTTAACCACTGAATCACCATGGAAGTCCCTTCATACTACATTTTACTGGTATCTGATCACACTGAAAAAAATTAAAACTGACAGATAGTCCCCCCCTCCCAAATAAAACAGAAAATAGCATTCTACCACTTAAAAATAAGCCACAGGGGCACCTTGGCACATGTAATTCCAAATATTCCAGTTTTTATATTTTATTTCAGTTGGTTTATGTTTCTAGGTTTGCTTTTGTTGCCTATATCGCCTTTAACACACGTGGGATCACCGTGTGGAGAGTGTTTCATGTCCTGACAAGTCTTTGAAATATCTGTTTTCTGGACAGAATAGATCTAATTTGACTGTGGAGACCCACTAAACACTGCAATTACAACCACACAGCAGTAAAAATCGCTGTTGAGAGGGAAACCTGCCCAGGGATCTGGGAAGTTTCTGTCGGGCGGCTGGATTCAGGTTCTGTAAACAGGAGAATCGCCATGATGGGTTCCAGAGCTGAGCGCCTGTCCTGGCCGGGGATGGGCTCGGGCGAGACCAGCGGGTGAGGGGTTAAGTCAATCCTAGCAGGGAGGGTGCACAGCTGAAACGGAAGGTTTTGCCCCCATAAATCTTTAAACCCCAGTTACTCGCTATTTATTTATTTGCCTTTTATTTTTATTTATTTTTGGCTGCAGTGGGGTTTGCTGTGGTTCACGGGCTCTCTGTTGCTGTACATGGCTTTCTCTAGTTGCGGTAAGTGGGGGGCACTCTCTAGTTGGGATGTGCGGGCTTCTCATTGCGGTGGCTTCTCTGGTCCGAGAGCATGGGCTCTAGAGCTCAGGCTCCATAGTTGCGGTGCACAGGCTGAGTTGTCCAGTGACACCGCTGCACTGGCAGGTGAATTCTAAACCACTGGACCACCAGGGAATCCCTCATCTGTCTTTTTAAATGAAAAGAAATGATTTATTCACACAGCCACAAAAGTCAATGTGTACAAAGAGAAGCAGACAGTGGGAGAAATTCTTCCTCCCCTTCCAGGCTCTATATCTCTACCCAGATTTCACCAACACTGCCAGTTCCTTGTGTGACAGCCACACTATGCACATATGCCTCCTACATGCTGGCCTCTGCCCCCACACCCAACCACACACATGAAGATAGGTATTTGCCCTCTCCTCTATCTGGCCTCTTAATTACACTTACAATACTATTATAATATTACATATATAATCTTGAAGATTGACATCAGTACACATAAATATGATTCATTCATTTTGATGGCTATATACGATTCCCCTTCGTGGATATACCATAATTTATTAGACTCAGTCCCCTATTGTTGGATGTGTGGGTTATACCTAGCATTTGGCTATTACAAATAATGCTGCAATGAATGTGTTTTCATGGAGGTCTTTGCCTTTTATTGTGAATATGGCTGTCAAATAAATTCTTAGAAATTTAAATGCTAGATCAAAGAACTTGTATATTTAAAATTTGATACTTCTTTCCAAATTATATTGTGTGCTGCAAACTATAACCTTCTGTTACAGCAGGAGGTCACCTGTTCTGACCTAATTTGGGGCATCTCTTTAGCCACCCTTAAGATGGATACAGATGTCCTTTCCCCTTCCAGAACCAGGAAGAGGCAAGCCCAAGATTGCAGTGTGCAGTACCCATCATCCCATGTCACATGGCGGCCCCGTGTCCCATCACCACAAACACTCACTGCTGGCAGGGGGGTGTGCTGCAGTGTCTGCTGTGGACCACACTTACTGCCCTTCTGAATCCTCCTTCCTCGACAGGAGTGCCTCCGAGATACTGCAGGTTTGATTCCAGACCATGGCAATAAAGTGATAGGGCAACGAAGTGAGTCACACACATTTTTTGGTTTTCCAGTGCACATAAATGTATGTTTACACTACACTGTTGCACTGTTGAGGATGCAATAACATTATATCTAAAAAATGTGCGTACCTCAATTAAAAAATACATTATTGCTAAAATATGCTAACCATCCTCTGAGCCTTTATCAAGCCATAACCTTTTTTTCTGTGGAAGGTCTTGCCTGGATGTTGATAGCTAATGACTGATCAGAGTGTTGGCTGCTGAAGGGTGGGGTGACTGTGTAGCTTCTTAAAATGAGACAACAGTGAAGTTTGCCTCATGGATTGACTCTTCCTTCCACAAGTGATTTCTCTGTATCAGGCAGTACTGTGTGATAGCATTTGATCCACTGTAGAACTTCTTTCAAAACTGAAATCAGTCCTCTCAAAGCCTGTCTCTGCTTTAGTCTCTAAGCTTATGTGATGTTCTAAATCCTTCATTTCAATAATCTTCATAGCGTCTTCACCAGGTGTAGATCCCATCTCAGGAAACCACTTTTCTTGCTCATTCATAAGAAACACCTCCTTATCCATGAAAGTCTTATCATGACATTGCATCAGGTCAGCCACATCTTCAAACTCCGATTCTAACTATAGTTCTCTTGCTGTCCCCACCACATCTGCAGTTACTTCCTCTGCTGAACTCTTGAACCTTTCAAAGTCACCCGTGAGGGCTGGGATCACCTTCCAAACTCTTGTGTATGTTGATGTTTTGACTTTTCCCCAAGAATCATGACTGTTCTTAATGGCATCTAGAATGGTGACTCCTTTCCAGATGGTTTTCAATTCATTTTGCCATCAGAGGAACCACTATCTGCTCTGGAGGCAGCTTCTTTCCTTCAGCCTTCTTTCCTTCCTCCTCTGCCGCTTCACACTTTCCTTCTGCAGTTTCCTCACCTCTGTCAGCCTTTGCAGAATTGGAGAGAGTAGGGGCCTTGCTCTGCATTAGCCTACGGCTGGCCTGATCTTCTATCCAGACCACTCAAACATTCTTCATATCAGCAGTAAGGCTGTTTCACTTTCTTATCATCCATGTGTTCACTGGAGTAGCCATTTAATTTCTTTCAGGAACTTTTCCATTGTACTCATGACTTGGCTTGGTGTGAGAGGTTTGTTTTGGTGTGAGAGGCCCAGCTTTTGACCTGTCTTGGCTTTTGATATGTCTTCCTCATGAAGCTTCATCACCTCCAGCTTTTGATTTAAAATGAGAGATGTACGACTCTTCCTTTCACTTGAACAGAGGCTGTTGCAAGGTTATTAATTGGCCTAATTTCAATATTATGTCTCAGGGACTAGGGGGGCCCAAGGAGAGGGAGAGACGGGGAACGGCTGGTCCGTGGAGTAGTCAGAACACATGTGATTTGTTGATTAAGTTTGTTCTCTTATAGGGCTGTGGTTTGTGGTGCCCCAAACAATTACAGTAGTAACATCTAAGATCACAGATCATGGATCACCATAACAAATATAACAATAAGGAAAAAGTTAGAAATATTGCAAGAATTATCAGAACATGACACAGAGTCACGAAGTGAGCAAATTCTGTTGGAAAAGCGGCATCCATAGCCCTGTTCAAAGCAGGGTAGCCAAAAACCTTCAATTTGTAAAGCTGTCTTGGAAGCACAATAAAGCAAAGTGCAGTAAAGCAAGGTCTGTCTGTGTTAATAAAGCCCCCTGGGTTTTAATCAGGCCTCTGACCACAGATCTGCAGCCTCCCCTGCAGCTGGGTGTGGGTCTGGGACCAAGTTCGCACCTTCAGGACAAGAGTGGAAATATTTGTGCAGCTTCTGCATCTTTGGGCTTCCCTGGTGGCTCAGTTGGTAAAGATTCCGCCTGCAATGCAGGAGACCTGGGTTTGATCCCTGGGTTGGGAAGATCCCCTGGATACAGGAAAGGCTACCCACTGCAGTGTTCTGGCCTGAAGAATTCCATGGACTGTATAGTCCATGGGGTCGCAAAGAGTTGGACATGACTGAGTGACTTTCATTTTCTGTGTCTTTTCTTCTAAGGAAATTGCCTTCCTGCCACTTCCTTTTTCCCCCAGCAACCTGGGGACAGGGACCAAACACTGGTGGCCCAATGAGTTGGATGGATCTAGGTCCCTGGGTGACACAGGACACTAAGGAAGGGGCTCCCGTTTCTGCACAGTGGAGAGCAGAGGGAATGTACTGCCTCTTGACTTTGTGACCCAGGAGACAGTCCTGGGCAGCAAACTGGATCAAGAGGGGACCGGAATAGAATAGAGAGGCCTGGCTGTCACCCCTGCAGGCCCCCAGAAAGAACCTGCAGACCTTAGGGGGTGGGCGAGCTGAGGTCCTTGGGGCACCGGGGGCTCTGAGAGCCAACCAGATGGGCACCATCGCGCCAGGGGTCCTTGGGGTTTGGGAGGGATGACCCAACTCCCAGACTATGTCATTTCTTGGTAAATACAGAGCCGGCTGCAAAGCAGGTTGGAATTCGGAGGCCCCGCTGCCTGGTTCCAGCTGCTCCAGAAACCAACCCGCCAACCAACAGCTGGAACAAACACTCGTAAAAAGTCACCCAGCTTCTGCCCTCCGTCTGCATCCTGGAAGAGGTTCAGTGCAGGCCTCTCCGCCCACACAGAAGAGCGCAGACCCCGGCGCCCTCCTCGTGCTCCTCTGCGGCAGGGCCCTGGAACTCCTTAAATCATCCTGGCTGCTGTCCTTGAGAGCTTCTGGAACCCAACGAAAGTAAAGGACACCGCACGGCCATGGAACAACTTAATTTTCTCTCTGTTCCTCCTAGACTCCTCGGGATGGGGGAACTCGGCAGGGTGTTTGAGACAGGAGAGGTCACAGCTGGGAGGCTTTCCGGATGGCGCCTGCAGAGGGGAGATGCTCTGATTGTTCATCCATCACTTAGTTAACAGACGTTCTCCTGGGGCTCCAGGCAAGAGGCCGAGTTTACAGAGCGAAGTCGGCACAGCCTGGCCCCCAGGGAGGCGGCTGTCACCTGAGACAGACGCAAGGCTCACAAGGGGAGAACTGCAGTAAAAGGCATGTGTGGTGTGTTAGCTGGTGCCCCACACCAATCCACGTCCTTCCAGGAGGTCAACAAACAAGTGAAGGTGTGATTTATTCAGAAATAGCATCTTTGGGGCTTCCCTGGTGGCTCAGTGGTAAAGAATCCGCCTGCCAGCGCAGGAGACACAGGTTAGATCCCGGATCTGAGAGGATTCCACGTGCTGCAGAGTAACTAAGCCCATGTGCCACAGCCCCTGAACCTGTGCTCTAGATGGCGAGAGCCGCAGCTACCGAAGCCCGAGCGCCTAGAGCCCGTGCTCCGCAACGAGAGAAGCCCACACAGCACAACTAGAGAGCAGCCCCTACTCAGCGCAACTAGAGAAAGTCCACAAGCAGCAGTTAAGACCCGGCACAGCCAAAAACAAATAATAAATCAATCAGTAACTTTTTTAAAAAAGAAATAGCATCTTTGCCAATGTGTTTAAGGTGAGCATCCATACATGTTAGTGCTGCAGCAGAGTGGCTGTAGGTTCCATGACAGAGCCTTCCTAAGAGGCAGAGAAGGACAGACAGAAAGAGACACACAGGGAGAAGGCCCCGGGCTCTGGAGGCAGAGACCACAAGGACGCATCTACGGGCTGGGGGGACACTATGGGTGGCCAGCAGCACGTTGCTAGGAGAAGGGCATGGGAGACACTGTCCCTTGAGCCTCCAGGAGGGCCTGCCCTGGCTGAAACCTTGATTTTGGACTTCTGCCCTCCTGAATCAGGAGGGAACACATTTCTCTTGCTTTTAGCTGCCCTTTCCTTCTCCAAGGGATCGTCCCAACCCAGGGATTGAACCCAGGTCTCCTGCGTTGCAGGCAGGTTCTTTACTGTCTGAGCTACCACGGAAGCCCTCTTTAGCTGCCCGGTGTGTGGTAGTTTGCTAAGGGATCAGGGAGGACTTCAAGGAGGAGGTGACAGTTGAACTTAGCCCTGAGGATGCCAAGGAATTTGCTGGGCAGACTGGGAGGAAAGGTTGATACCGGGCAGAGGGAACAGTACCTGCTTCTGAGACTCTGGCCCCGCTGGGTCCCTGCAGGCAAGGGTAGCGTGGAGGAGCATTTGATCCTCGAGTGAGGGGGAAATCCCTCCTCCCCACAAGCCATGGATGGCTTCTAACTGTGAGGACTTCTAGAAAACACAGTCCTGCTGTGTGCCCGGGAGAAGGGGACAACACAGGTGCTGGTAAGAATGGGCATTGCCACCCACCTACCCTATCACACCCACCCTACCCTCTCCAGACGGGTTCTGATACCTGCAACTGAAATATTCTCCACAAGCACGGAGCTCAGCTCCCCGGGACTGCAGCTCTGCACGGAATAACATTCACTGATGCTGTTCATTTTAAGACTACTTGTTTTGTGTACATCCAAGCTACAAGGTGACAGGACTGTTAACCAGATTCCTGGAAATTCTTCAGACAATACAATAAAGTGGGTTTGGGGAGGACCCGAGTGGGGAGAACCCCTTTCCCCATCACTGCAGAGGGCTCTCCCTCTCTATGTCTTTGTCTCTGTCTCTTTCAATGACGAGGGTCCCTTGGCTGAGCTCTGGCCTCTGCTCTCCCCCCATCACTCCTACGCCTGGACTTCCACCACCTCGTAGGGTCCCTTCTGCAGGGGTCCACAGGAGGATGTGTGTGGAATTGCTCTGAGGCTGAGCTTAAAACAAATGTAGCAGGCAGGAGTTTGAGTCAGAAACTTGGCTTCTTGAATCAACATTCACAGGGGCTGTTTTCCTGGTGTGCCCACCGGAATAGAGACTGCTAAGGTCAAGGCAGGGAGGTCTTCTCTACCATGGGGCTTCCTAAAGGTCACCTAAAAGCAACAAGAGACTAAAGATGAAACCGACAGCCATGGGGGCCGTCGCATCCCTTCTTGGGGCAAGGTCCAAGGTAATTCCAGACGCAACCTCACAGTCAGAGGGAGGGGACACGCCCACAAGGCTAGGGGCAGCTAGAGTGGGTGGACGACTAGGGAATCAACTCCTTAATGTTTTGAGCTGCGTGGAGGTTAGTCAGGCCTGTCTCCAGTTTACAGCTGAGCAAACTGACTTGCAAAGCCAAGTGACTGACCCAGTGCATCACCGAGTGTAGATGCTATATCCTGTTTCCTATAAAGTAACATAAGCACAATTAGAAACGACTATTGTCAATGCCGTGCGGTGAGCCTTGGTGGTATGAATGTTACTCCTGGCTGAGGACCTGGGGAAAACTATGGCCAGGATGACTCTTTTCCCCAGAGACTTCCCCTTGGGGTGAGTTCTGCAGATGGTTTTCTGTAGGTTCCACATTTCCTCCTGTCACACTTGGATAAATTACTCTCTGCTTGAGGCCTCAGTTTCTTCATCTGTAAAATGGTAATAAACCTCTTCTCAGGATGATTGTGAAAATGAAATGCAGATGACAATGATTAAATGTCTAGACCATGGTAGGTCCTCAAGATCCTAACTGTTGGATGATGGAGATGATGGTGATGATGGTAGTGCTGGTCAAGAGGATGCTGTTGTTTGGTTTACTCTCAGAAGAATCATCATGAGTAACAAACTAAATGAGGCTTTCTTTGCTTCCTTCCAAAGGACTGCAGGACCAAGCTGAGCTCCACTGGAGCCTGTGGCACTAAGAAAAATCAGGAATACTGATCTTCCATTTTAGTTTCATAGTTTATCATGGAATTGTTTTCATTAATCTTGATTTTAAAAAGTGAAGTAAAAGTCACTCAGTTGTGTCCGACTCTTTGTGACCCCATGGACTTATAGTCCATGGAATTCTCCAGGCCAGAATACTGGAGTGGGTAGCCTTTTCTTTCTCCAGGGGATGTTCCCAACCCAGGAATCGAACCCAGGTCTCCCGAATTGCAGGCAGATGCTGTATTAACTGAGCTATCAGGGAAGCCCTATTTTAAAAAATAGCCCTGATTTAAAAAAAAAAAAATTGCATTAAAAGATTTTTAATCTTGCTCACCAAGTTTTTCGGTGGCCCCTGAAGTGTTGCCGGTGGGGCAGATGCCTCCATCGCCTCAGCCTTGTCCGACTTTTCCTGTGACCCCAGGAAGGGCTCCATGTTCTCATTCCTCCGGGTGCCACCTGAAACCCACGGGGGGTGGGGGGCACTCTGACCCTGCTTCAGACTGTATTGGCACTTTTGTACTTGCTGATCTTGCACAGCCAAGGGAAGTTTGTTTTAAATACCTCAGGGCTAGAACTGGGGCTTCCTGGTTGGGGTCTGATTTCAATAACAGTGCTTATCACTGAGTCTGGAGGATGCATTCCCTGCACTTCCTGTGTAACAGGAATAAACTTCCCTCCTTAGCCCCAGCTGCATGGTTCCGGGGACCTTTCTGATGGAGCCATCCCTCACCCAAGCGCCACGCAGACTGTGGACTGCTTCCTCTCTGTCTTGGGGAGAAATGGACCTGGCGGCCCTGTGGCTGGTGGGAGCAGCAGCTGGTGGAATTTCCTCACCACTGTCCGGTGTGGTCCCCGGCTCCACAACCAGACACGAAACAGGGCGGAAACTAGGTTTCATCAAGCACATAGATTTGTGAGGATATTTATGACCCAGATAGAGCTCCAGATGCTGAGTGTTCTCACGTGATTTCAGAACTGCAGTTCTTTAAACAGTCTTGGAGTTTGTGTACTCTCCAGCAGTTTTTAAAACTGTGTTTATCAACCCTGTTGGGCTCCACGGCCTGGAAGGTCTTCTGAGGGTCCCAGGGGTCCCAGGGGTTGATTCCAGACTGGGAAGGTGAAGGGAGGAGAGGCCAGTGGGCAAAACTTCGGGACCTCTTTCCTGCTCCAAATGAACAGCCCCATGTGTGCCTGTTCCACACACAGGGCCTCCGGCGTAGGTTTTGTTTAAGGAAAATGAATCTCTGATTAAAAATAGTTTTGAAGCCATGAACACAATTCAGAGCTTCCTAATCCTGGCTGCACACTAGGAATCACTTAAGGAATTTTTTAAATTCCAGGGCCCAGGCTCTACACCCAGAAATGTGGATGTAATGGGTCCATGGTGATGTGTGGGCATCAACATTAAAAAAAAGAAAATGGGTTGGGGGCCACTCACGTGGGTCAGCGTTTTTCTCTCTGCTCATGCAAAACTGGGGCCCAGGGGTGAGAGTGTGTGTGTGTGCGTGCATGTGTGTGTGACATCACTTGTGCAAAGCCTGGTGCTAGCTAGCTCATCTCCAGGCTGGATTAGAACCTTGGGTGTTCAGCTATCAGTGTAGATTCCTGGGACTCTACACCGCGCATGCAGAGGAAGAGAGGATCCGCTATCCTATGCAATATGACTTTCTGTGGTTTCATCTTCACATTTGAACACATATTTTTAGTTCAACATTTGAGTTTCAGGGAGAGAAGAGCCTCAAGCAGGAGCAGACATTGATATTTATACTTCCGCTGGGAAATAGAAGCAGAGGCGGGGGGGTGGGGGGGTGGGCGGGCAAAGAGTGCCCACCCTTCCCCCCACCACCCCCGAAGGACCACACAGATGCACGGAGCTGAGAAGACGCCCCCGGGGGCTGGCTCCCAGGCTCACGGTTTAGTTTAACCACTTCACACACTCCATTTCACATTCCCTCGGGAACGCCATCCCAGTGCTAACTGGTTGATGGAGACAGACTGTCGGTACTGGTGAAGTGTCTTGCATTTTCAAGGTCAAGCGCTCTCCTGTTTTGTTTTGTTTTGTTTTTTTTTCAAGAATAAAAGAGAGAAAAGGAAGAGAAAGAAGCATGTGAAACATGTAGCCAAAGTGGCCTATCAGGGTACAGAGTATACATAATGAACAGTTTTAGGAGACTTGTCAGTAGTGGTGGTGAGACCCAGACTGAAGCCAACTCACAGAAGGGCTCAGGACAATCACGTCCCTTCTCACAGTGGGAAGTGACCAGTCCAGGTGATGCCAGGGCGGGGCTGGGTGACAGAGAAGCAGAGCAGGAGTACAAAGGAAGTGAAGCCCACACAGACTCCCAGTGTCAAAAACGCCTGTGCGGGGCTTCCCTGGCGGTCCAGTGGTAGGAACCCACCTCCAATGCAGGGGACATGGGTTCCCTCCCTGTTCTGGGAAGATCCCACATGCCGAGGTCCAACTAATCCTGTGTGTCACAACTACTGAGCCAGCACTCAGGAGCTCATGCAATGCAATTAAAGAGTAGCCCCTGATTGCTGCAACGAGAGAAAGCCCGTGCATAGCAACGGTGTGGCCAAGAATGAGTAAATAAATAAAATGAAATATTTAAAAAAATGCTAGGGTGTCCTGCAAGGAAATAGGGGTTTTGTGACTTCTTTTGACCCACACGGTGTGGTGCCAGTGCCTTTATATAATTTCTGAGTCTGGATCTTCAGACATTGGAAGTTTCTGCCTTCACACTTGAGTGTTCCCTCCTAGAAGGTGCTCCATGCAATTAGAGGCCAGGCCATTTTCCAGAAGGAAAACCAAGCTGCTATTTCCCCACATTACTAAAAGTCTCAGCAAGAGAAAGGAATCTCCTCTTGTGTATTCGTCAAGATAGGCCAGATGTGCTGTGTAACAAGTAACCCCAGTAACCCCAGATCTCAGGGGTTTTGCTCAGCCAAGACTTATTTCTCACTCACAAGGAGTCTGTGGCTGGTCCTGTCCTTAGGAAGGTCATGGGCCAGTTCTCCCAAGCCTCACTCCAGAAGGGACGCGCCCCTTCCACCCACCACCAGCACCATCATGTGGACCTGCCGTGATGGTGGTGCTGTGGACCACCACTTACCCCACATGGACGTTTGGGGCAGGGACATGAGGGGGAGATCACGTTCAGCGAGCACCCTGTCTCTTAAGTCTTTCTTCCAGAAGCTTTTCTGAGACCCAAGGCAACTGCCAGTATCTGTTTGCCAGCAGAGGATGAAGTGAGCTGTAATGGAAAACCTCAGAGAAGACTGACGCTGCCTGACGGATGGCTGTGTGTGTGTGTGTGTGTGTGTGTGTGTGTGCGTGCGTGCATTCTTAATTCTCCACTGCTAACAGCTAGGAGGGCATTAGCTCTTGCTAAAATTATCTCAGTTCTGTATGCTATTTGAGAAGCAAACCCAAGATGTTGGATGGTCACCCATGAGAGCTCATTGGAGAGATCTCCCTGGGAAGGGAAGAGACAGATTAAGTGGAGGGCGATTTAAAATGGGCATAGTTGATAAATAATTTTCTAGGTGGCCTGTCTAAATCATCGTCTTGTTTTTCTAGGAAAGGAAGTAGAGCTTTGTCCCAGGGTTTCCCACCACACTGTGGGAATTGTTCCCTCGTGATCTCACTCAAGAAACCTAGGCCTGATCAGGGTGAACAAACTGGCCTTGTTTCAACTTGCTACTTAGACCAGGTGGTGGCTCCTGGCATGACTGATGGAGACCACATATAGAACTGGCGGGAAACAGTGCCATGATGGATTAGTAATGTCTGCCATAAAGAGAGTAAGGGGAGAGTAGTTGCCCACTTCAAAATCTATCTATTCTAAGATGCCCATTGCCCCACTTTTTAGCATCTCTGAAATCAGGGTGCATTGTATAATGGATGGCATCTTACAAATTGTTTTGCAATGGGCTTCTGTGGTTCACAAAATAATGGTACAATTAATAAAATAGACATTGAAAGGTACTTGACATTTTTGTTTTGTTTGTTTAGATAGCCATTGTTAGGATTTAATGAGCTCAGATCCAGAATGCCTGAACCTGGGAGGTCTCAGTGAAGTTAGTTTCTTCTCTCTGTATTTCTGTCTCTCTCCTCCACTTTCATTTGCATCTCTGAGGTTTCATTCTGCACAGCCCCATGGCCTTTGTTCTTTCTACCCTG
The DNA here is from genome assembly GCF_910594005.1 of Cervus elaphus. Taxonomy (NCBI): domain Eukaryota; kingdom Metazoa; phylum Chordata; class Mammalia; order Artiodactyla; family Cervidae; genus Cervus; species Cervus elaphus. Next base: position 13,662,999 of record NC_057818.1, read on the forward strand.
CCAGTCCACCTCCCAGCATCTGTGAAGGTATATGCCTGGCCCCTGGACAGTGACACTGTGGCCTCCTTAGCACCCTCCCCATCGTCCCTCTCTGTTCCAGCTCCACCATTGCTGGAAAACTCCTTTCATGTTTTCCAGTTCAAATTCCCTGGATCTTGAATGAACCAAATAACCTTTTTGAACATTTTTGAAGTTAGAGACTGTTGGCCAGCTTGTGAATTGCTTTTCCTATGGACTGTGCTAAGCCCTGATGGAGTCGGCCATGGTCAGGGTAAGGAGGTGGGTGGGTGGAAGGGGTGGGACCTCGAGGTACAACACGCCCTCCTGGGAGGCAGGGGCCTGGCGGAGTTCATGCCTACATGCACTCCAGACCTCTGCCTATATCTGTGCCTTCACCTGCACCCAACCCACATCCATGCACAGCTTCCCACTTCCCGCCCTTCCTGGGGCCTCCTGTGGAGAGGGGGGCTTTATCATGCTGTGCAAGGCCCATCATGTTGGTCTGCTTGCTTATTCCCACTTGTCCTTCAACCCCACGTGGCTGCTGTGATAACTGAGTGAATGAATGCATGCACTTAGAATGCGTTACTTGGATATTGAGGTACTTATTTTTTAAATCGGTTAATTAATAGTTACTCTTCATTGTGGTGCACAGACTTCCCATTGCAGTGGCTTCTCCTGTTGCAGAGAACAGGCTCTAGGTGTGAGGGCTTCAGTAGTCGTGTAGCTCAGGCTCAGTAGTTGCTTGTACGGGCTTGGTTGCTCCTGTGGGAGCTTCTCAGATCAGGGATCAAATCTGTGTCCACTGGGTTGGCAGGCAGATTCTCAACCACTGGACACTAGGCAAGTTCCAAGGTACTTACAATGGCACCCTGCATGTAATGAGCAGCTTGTTACCCAGGGCATTCTTGTGAGAGGTGTACTATGTTGTTCATCTGTGGGTGCTTAGATGATGTCAGTTGTATTAGCCTCTCTTTCTTATCTTTATCATTTAATGATTTAACAATTCCATATTATTGAATATCTAGTGCATTGCTATAAAAATAATGCTTCATTTTGGGGTCCATGCACATACATTTGTGCATAAGCTCTGATTTTTCCTTAAAGGACATCACTGAAGGTGGACTTGCTGGGCCAATGGACACACACGTCATGAAGGGCTGGCTACACACAGCCACCTTGTCCTCCAGGCTGGTGGCTCGATTTACACCCCTCCAAGCCAAATAGAAGATGCTTGCCCTCTTGCCCTGCACCAGGCCCAACAACGCGCATTGCTGCTCTAAGATATAAAAGCTTTGGCCCCAGGGATCTTGACTCTGCACTGCGGTCCCACTGAAGGTAGAGGGTGTCTGATCAGAAAGGCAGAGATCAGCGTGAGAGAGGAGAAAAATGCATGGAGGAAGAGATGGCTTCTCCTGGGGCAGGAGGCAGGAGGTGCATGTGGAAGGAGTGGCGGCGCAGGTCCTGACATCAGAGTGGATGTCTGCTGAGCGCGGAACCAGGGCTGCCAATGGCAGGAGCTGGAGGGGCCGGCGGGGGACGGGCGGGCTCCGCCGCTGTTCCTGGAACTGAGCTGCCTCCTGGTTCCATATTACGTTCATTTTGATTGTAAGTACGGGTTTGCCATCCCTAATGGCAGGGTTGGGTAACGATGTGGTGGCGGGAGGCATGTGCTGCTACCCGGGAGAATCTGGACTGCAGACTCGCGATGCAGATGGAACGCCCGGCTGTTTGATTTTCGCCTCCCATCATCTGATTGTGTTTGTGCAGTTGGAGATGTGGGAAGGCCAGCTCTCTCTCTGATTTTTTTTTTTCTGTTGTTTGTAATTTGGAATGCGGCTAGAGAACAGACAGTGGCTAAGGAAGCCTTGACGATGGATGAGCTGGAATTTGCTGTGGGACTTTGTCAGGGAGGGGCAGAGTGCACCGGGTGGTTTGCCTGAGATGGTTAGGGGGGTAGAGTTCAGACGTCTGTGTAATGGGGGCTAAGGAACTGGATCTTCCCCTGGACAGTCTTCGAAGGCATTGGGTGTCTGAAAGGTGGTTTGTGGCTTCGATTGTGTATTAGTTTGGAATGCTGTCAGCTGCAAATAACTCACTCAAGACTAACAGAAGGTAAACCTGGGAGGTGACTCTTCTCACAGGTCAAGAGGGATGGAGGCAGCAGGTAGCTGAGCTCCGTCAATGCTCCGAGGTGGCATCTTGGAGACTGTCTCCAGCCCAGGGTGTTACAGCAGCTCTAAGCATTCTATTTACACATTCCCCGCCCCTGAATCCCTTCCTACGAAACACCCTCTTTTCACTTCTTAAACACACTGGGACTTCCCTGATGGCCCAGTGGTTAAGAATCTGCCTTGCGATGCAGGGGACGTGGGTTCGAGCCCTGGTTGGGGAACTAGGGTGTTTCACGCCACAGGGTAACTAAGCCTGTGTGCCACAGCTAGAAAGGTCATGAAGCACTGCAAGGAAAGATCCTGGGCGATGCAACTAAGACCCGACACGGCCAAATAAATACATAAATATATTAAAAAAAACCCCACCAACAACATGTCATCATCTTTGTTTCAAAGAGATGTGTGACCATCCCACAGTACTGGCTACAGATGGTAGGTCAGTGGGTCACCAGCCCAGAGGGATTCCACTGCCGGTCTTATGGCTTGTCTCTGCCTCACCCGCAGGGAATCAGCACAGGGGAGGGGAGGCAGCCAGGGTCTTGGCTCTGATTCTACATTCTGATCCCCTATGGGTGGGGCTGCCATGGGTGCCCCCTGGACAGGCGGCCTGGACAGAGCACATACACAGCCTCAGAGCTCTGGGGCTGGGTTCGAATCTCAGACCCACCGTGTAAAGCCGCGTGGCCCTGGGAAGGTCTGGGGGCACCTCTGATGGTCAGTTACCCCATCTACCCAATGAGGGAGAGAATGGACAAGCGAGAACTGTTGTGAGCACTCGAGAGAAAGCGGGAAACGGCCCCAGCAATGCTCCTGGCACTGCGGGGCTCCATAAACGGTTACCTCTGACCATGATTCCTGCTGGAGCTGGGGGAAGTAGATGGAAAGAAAAGTGCAAGTGATGGGACATGTCGTTGCCTTTGATTCCAGTGTGTGTTGTGATAAAGAGATCTAAGACACCAGTGCGGATGCTGAGGGTGTCTAGGACAACTTTCCATGTGCCCAGGCTGGAGCCCCTGCTGCATCCACTACACAGACGTAAAAGCCCAGAGTGCGCACTGCAGGGCACCGCACTGGTTCTGACCTTTAATCTGAAAACAGCACTCTTCTTATTCTCCATGCGTGTGACAAGGAACAGATGGGCTGGAAGGAAGGCACATGCAGGTACGTCTCCACCAGCCGCTGCCAACCCACCGAAATGTCTGCCTTCCCATCACTAGACAAGGGGACTGGGACCTGGCATCTGGGAGAAACCACCAGACACTGAAGCCTTCCCATGCCTGGAAACCACCACACCAGCATCTTGGGGGTGGTTAAGGTCACCAGCTCCAGCTGTCCTCAGCGGGATGCTTACATGGAATGAGCTTCTGGGACAACTTCAGGGTCACCAGCAGTGGTAAAGTAGATGGATAGATGGGGGGAGGGCCAATTCTGAAAGGAAAGCCACATCCGAGCATCTGGACTCAATTTGATGAAGAACTGGCGGTGGAGAGAGTCTTAGATTCCATCTATTCCAGGCTCCTTATATGACAGATGAGAAAACTACAGCCAAGAAAGGGGAAGTAACTTGCTTCCGATCATGTAAGCTGTGGGAGTGCCATTCCATTCATCTAACCACCAATCCATCCACCCATCATCCATCCACCAATCCATCCACCCATCCATCCTTCCATCCACCCAGCCATTCACCCATCCATCCTTCCATCCACCCAGCCATTCACCCACCCATCAATCAATCAGAGATGTGTGCTGAATGCTTCTAAGGTGCCAGGCACTGTACTAGGTGCTGAGCATGGGGCTTCAATGGCAGCTCTGACGCCCATCCTCAGGGAGTTACAGTCGGGTGGAAGAGACAGATTACAGCAAATGACACACTTTATTTCAATTGGGATCACTGCCATGGGGGAAAATTCAGAGTGCTAAGAGAGAATCTGGGAGGGTCTGGGAGGGACCCCCTGAGAAAGTAATCATTAAACTGAAGCCTGAAGGATGAGGAGGGCCTGCCAGACAAGGGAAAGGGCAGAGGTCAAGGGGAGTATTTCAGGTGGAAGGAAGGCTCTATCAAGAGAAGGTGATTGGGACAGGAGAGAATGAAGGAAGCCTAGAGGTGTTGGGGAGGCCAGCAGTGTGAGAACCCAGCCTTTGAGCTTCCAGGCCTAGAGCTCTCTCCTCTGGGCCCGTAGGTCCCATCCCAGGACTCTACACCTTATGGAATCAGCATCTCCTCCATTTCCATGTTTGGAGAGAATTGGATGATGAAAATACCTAGTGGATTTACTAGAAAATGTTCATTCTAGACTGGACTGGGATTGGGGTTGGGGGAGGAGCCTATATGGTTTATACAAAATAAAATATCACACATCATAATGAAGTAAATTATCTCCCAAAATAGGAAGTCTGGGTTCAGTGCCCTGTGATGGAATGAGTTTCCCAGTAATGCTCAGCATCTCTGAAGTTCTCGTGGCCTTCCCAGCATTGTCACAAAGCGGCAGGGGTTTCCTTAAACATCATGTCCTCATATGACTTCCTCCAAAGGCAGGGAGATGGACAAGTGACCTCTCTCCCTTCACTGGGGAGAAAGCGTCTTTTCCAGGAGTCTCACAGCATACTTTCTCTCATGGGCCCAAACTGGGTCATGTGCTCACTGCTGGCGGTAAAAGGCTGGAAAGGTGATTATCTGGGAGGAGAGGAAGATTTGCATGTGGCTGTCTGTCACATGCCTCTAGCTATGGAGGTAGTAAACCAACCCAAAGGAATGAGTCCTCTTTCCATTCCCGTTCATAGTCCTGGTGGCTGTTATCAATCTATTTCTGCAATTCATGCTTGTTAGTACTTCAATGTGTGATGTGGTATGGAAGAAACATTTGATAGAATTCAACACTTAGCCAATAAGAATTGGAAAGGAATGCACAGAGCAACCAGATAGTCATGTAGGGAAAAAATGAACTCCAACCCCTGCCTCACACCACATACAAAAATTAATTTTAAATCTACCAAAGATCTAAATGCAAGAGCTAGAACTATAAACCTTCTAAAAGAAAGCATAAGAAATATATCTTCATGAAGATTTTCTTAGACATGATAGAAGATGCACTAACTAAAAAAATGGATAAAATTCAAACCTGAAAACATTTGCTCTTTAAAAAGTACTATTAAAAACAAAAGGCGAAGCTTCACACTACAGGAAATACAGAACACAGAGACGGATCTGTTCTCTTTAGGAAGGAAGAATAGGGAAAGCTAGGTCCTCAGCTGTGGAATATGAATCCCCAATCATCATTATCTATTAATCATTATCATTAATAAAGGAAGGGCTGCCCCCAGTTGGACATCTCTTTTGCATCAGGTCCTATACCATCTGCCCTTGACACTCTCTTTAATCTAAACCTCTCACCAGATAGGTGAGATAGAGAACAGTCCCCCAGTCACAGATGAACAAACTGGGTCTGAGATATCACACACCTGGGGTGGCAGGTGGCATCAGTGGCAGTTCTTCAACACCCCTTTTTACATTTCTGCATTTGCCCTGTAACTGGGGAGAGCTCTGACTCCATGGGCAGGGCAACAGGCTCCACCACTGGACTTTGGCCTGAGCCACGTGACTTGCGTTGGTCGCCATGAGGGAAGGGGGTTTAATGAGTGGCCCCACACTGGGATGTGCTCTCTGGCAATGTTGCCATGGCCACAAGGACATGCCCGAGCTGGCCTGCTGGAGATGAGAAACAAGTGCAGCTGAGTGGGTGCCCTCTTTGTCCCAGGAACAGTCAGCATAGATCAGCCCCACTGCTGATGCCAGAACATGAGTGAATCCAGCCAAGATCAGCAGAGCTGCCCAGCTGAACCCCAGCTCATTCCAGATGTACAAGCAATACACACTTACCGTTCTCATGACGTTGAGGTTCTGTGGTTGTTTGTTATGCAGCACTCTCATGTCAAAAGCTAACTGATACACCCAGTCAGGATTTGAAGTCAGGATTTGTGCTCAAGTCTGTTGACTCTACCATCCATGAACCTCTCCCACAACACTGTTTTCACTGTGGTTCTCATAATTATTTGCATTCATCATGAAGTCTAGGATTTAACATTTTGGAGACTGTAGGAGTGGATGTTGGGTGAGTGGGCTTTATCTTCTGTGGCTGTCAGAGAGAATGGGAGGGATACCATTTGGAAACTTGGGAGTCAGAATACAATCCATGCCATATGGCTGGAGTCTGGTTAGTGACTGCTCCCAACTTGCTCCCCATCCTTCCTGGTCAAACACAGCCACATGCCAAGCAAAAGCCTTCTTGGGTTTGCCTCTAGTACTTAGGAAAGAATGCTAATAGTAATCCTCTAATCCTAACAGCTAAAATGCACCAAGCACCTACTCTTACTAACTTCCCAATTAATCTTCCCAACCAACCAAGGAGCCTTATTTGCATTTTACACACGAGAAAACTGAGGACCCATCAAAATGTCCTCACCATTGGTTTCTGGAAGAGTTGCAAACTGAAGAGTGATGCTTCACAGCTTGGAATCTGAGAGAGTCATTGGTAAAACTGCCAACGCAAAGATGTTGATTACATTTTAGTTACTGATTCAACAAACCAGTTCAAGGTGACCATTCTTCACGAGGTCAAGTGATGAAGTAAGTACTTAAACTTCAAAATGCAGGAAACAAAAACCAAACAGGAGAGAGAGTCTAATCCATAAATACAGTGGAGATTCCAACAATCCTCTCTCAATAATCGAAAAAATAAGCAAACACAACCAATCACGGCGGGTATAGAAGACTCGCACTCTATAAACCAGCTCGACCTGAGGGACATTGACAGAACATGCTACCCAACAACAGCAGAGCCCACCGTTTCTCCTGGGCACGCAGAGCACCCACCAAGGCTGGCCAACCATCTTCTGGACCACTGTGGTTCATGGCCTGTGCTTTCATAGCCCATGACCTAAGCATGGGTTTTATATTTTTTAAGGGCTGTCCCAAATAAAACGAAACAAAACCACAAAGAATACACAACAGAGACATTACCTGGCTTGCAAACCCTAAAATGTTTGCAAGCTCCCCCTTTACAGAAAAACCTGCCCTTCCACTCTTCTGGATCATAAAGCAAGTCTCAGTAAAGTTAAAAAGGTTGAAACCATACAAAATGTATTTTTTGACCATAGTGAAGCCTAGCAATTATTACCATGAAAGCATATGAAAACAAACAAACAAACAAACAAACAGACCAATCCATAGAACAGCGTGTCCAGCAGCCCATACGTATGTGTGGGCCTTTCTCACATGATGATAACAAAGATATTTTAGTACATCGTGAAAAGGACCAACCACTCAATAAACAGCATCAAGACAACTGGCAAAAGTGCAAAAGCAAAAAAACCAAAAAACAAAAATTTACACCATAAAACTATTAGGAATAAACGTAGTAGAATTTGAAGATAGAGAACGTTTTCTTAAAAGTATAAATGCAAAAGCAAACCAAGTCAGAAATATGTGTAACAATTAACACCATAAACCAAGTGAAAATCCAAGCGACTAACTGGGAAAAAATACTTGCAAAATATAAAGCACAGAACAACTAACATCCAAAATATTTAACGCACTCTTAGAGATCAGGTTAAAAGAAGATAAACACTCACCTGCAGGACGTCCAAGCAGAACCATTCGAGGGACAAGGGGAGGCAGCACCTGAAGGAAGAGCACAAATGCCAGGTGTGAAAAGATGTTCAAACACACTGGGGAACAGAAAAACGTCAATTAAATTAACAGGGTATAGGAATCTCTCTGGTGGTCCAGCGGCTAAGACTCTGCGCTCCCAATGTAGAGGCCCCGGTTCCATCCCTGACCAGGGAAGTAGATGCCACATGCCATGACTAAAAGATTCCACATGCTGTGACTAAGACTCAGCACAGTCACATAAACAAGTTTTTTAAAAAATAAAAAGTAAATTAAAATGACAGGATATTGCTATCAGCTCACACGTTAGTCATAATGCAAAGATTGGCCATGGCCAACATTGGGAAGAGAATGGGAGTATGCTTAGCCATCACTGGTCCACAAACCACTATTTTTTTTTTTTTACGGAAGTGATTGATAGGGTATATTCAAACTGTAAACCCGCACATCTGACAACCCAGACATTGCACTTTTTAGAAATCAGTTTTGGTGAAGAAATACCCACGTGAGCACAGAGGGGTGGGTCTGGGGATGTTCAGTGCAAACATTTTTATTATGAGAAGACATGGAAGTAACTGAAATGACGATGGATATGGACATGGCAAAGCAAACTGCAGCGTTTGAAAACCATATGAAAAACTGAGTACTGGCTTTAACAACGAGACCAAAATACAGAGGACATGGAAAGATCTATATGTGGAACCTAAAAAACAGTACAAGTGAACGTATGTGCAGAAGGGAACCAGACTCAGCGATGTAGGGAACAAACCAATGGTTACCACTGGGAGGAGGGAAGCAGGGAGGGGAAATGAGGGGCAGGGGATGAAGAGGTACAAACTACTGTGTATATACTAGGTAAACAACCAAGACAGACTGTGCAGCGTGGGAGTTACAGCCATTGTCCTCTAATAACTTTTAATGGAGTATGATCTGTAAAAAATATCGCATCACTCTGCCGCACACCTGATATGAATATAATATTGTAAATCAGCTGTACTTCAACAGAAAAAAAAAAAGATTTTGGACTTCTTTGGCAATCCTGTGTTTAAGACTCTGCCTTCCAATGCAGGGGGCACTGGTTCAACCCCTGGCCAGGGAATTAAGATCCTACATGCCGCTGTGCAGTATGGCCAAAAATCTGAGAAACAAAAGCACTCCTAAGATATTGTTGGGAGAAAGGGGGGGCTCCTGAATGTGTTTGGTATCACACCATCTATGTTTATAAACTATGCAAGGCAGCAGCTCCTCTGTGTACACAGAATTTATGTCTGTGTGAAAAAAAGTGAAAGTGTTAGTCACTTAGTCGTGTCCGACTCTGTTTGACCCCAAGGACTGCAGCCCACCAGGCTTCTCTGTCCATGGGATTATCCAGGCAAGGATGCTGGAAGGTCTTCAGGATATCCAGCAAAGTTTTCTCACTATAAGGACAATACAGGTGAGTTTTGTTGTTTCTTTGGGCTTTTGTCTATTTTCCAAGATCAAGGTTATTTCTGAAACTTAGTTTTATTTAATTAAAAAAAAGTGGTTTTATAGATTTTTTTTGACGTGGACGATTTTTAAAGTCTTTATTGAATTTCTTACAATATTGCTCCTGTTTTGTATTTTGGGTTTTGGCCATCAGGCATGTGGGATCTTAGCACCCTGACCAGGGACTGAGCCCGCACTCCCTGCACTGGAAGACAAAGTCTTAACCACTGGACCACTGAGTGAGGCCCTGAAAATTTTTTTATAAAAGGGATAAAAGTGTGTGAGACAGTGCAAGTTTACAGCACAAGGATGGATCCACTCTGTAAGAGAAGGCAGCTGCCCTACTGCCCCAGCCTGGCCAGGTCAAGTGCTCTGTACTTCCCGACGCTATATACCTTTATGCTATCATAGTACTTTGGCCACCTGATGCAAAGAGCCGACTCATTGAACAAGACCCTGATGCTGGGAAAGATTGATGGCAGGAGGAGAAGGGGATGACAGAGGACGAGATGGTTGGATGGCATCACCGACTCAGTGGACATGAGTTTGAGTAGACTCCGGGAGTTGGTGATGGACAGGGAGGCCTGGCGTGCTGCGGTCCATGGGGTCGCAGAGTCAAACATGACTTAGCGACTGAACAACAACAAGCCATCCTGAGCTGAGGGAGACAATCACCCTTCCCTGTGAGGGTGTCTGAGGAGCTTCTAGGCCTTTCAGTTTTATTTTCAACTCTCAATCTAGGAGCGGGGAGTTGGCCTTTCCCCACGACATCTCATGCTTCCTTCCGTCTCATCCTCCTTCACCCCACGTCACCCACCAGCAGTCCTGCTCCAGAGGCCCTCCTGGGTCTGAGGGCTCTGAGAGGACCCTTACCGATGAGGGAACCAGGGAGACGAGGTCACAGTAAGTGGCCCAAGTGGCCAGGCTCCTTGCCTGTGGTAGGCCACCCTCTATGCAGCTCCCCCTAAGCTTTAGGATTCTTTGCAAACTCCACAGAAGACAGGGGCTTAAACTCCAAGTTGTGACAAAGCCTCTGAAACCACATTGAGTGGGAAATCTTCATCTTTCTGAGCATACTGGGGACCTTAGGGGATGTGGGGGTGTTAGGATCTCCCAGGAGAAGGCGGAGAAGGAGGCAGCAATGGGGCATGGAAGGGGGCGGATTGGCTTTGAAATCATCCCTTTCTAGTCTGGAGGCTGGGAGGGTGTCTGTGAAAAGTGACCCCCATGGCAGAGGTGTAGGATAGATTGATTTCTCCTTGCAATAAGCTGCCTGAAGCCCTCAGTACCCTGGCTCCAGAGCCCCGAAGCAGGTTTGTCAAATCCCAGATCAGGAAGCGTGGGTAAGTGGGGAGTCCTTTTAGCGAGTTGCAACCAGGTTCTTAAAAAATTTAAAGCTTCAAAAAATGAATAGGCTGGACTGGTGCTTCTCAAACATGGTCACTGTGCAGCCTGGGGCAGGGCCTTCGATTCTGAATTTCTAACTCAGATGATGCTCATGCTGCTGGCCCAGGGACCAAACTTTGAGAAGCAAAGGATGAGAGGTAGATGGGAATGGATAAAACATGTCAGTGCAGTGCATAGCATAAGATTACATCTCGTCTTATGAGCTTTTATTTCAAGTGTGTGTGTGTGTGTGTGTTGGGATGTGTTCTTTTATAATGCACTGGGATCCAAGAAAGTGAAAAACACTGAACTGAGATCAGGAGGACTGGAGTAGAAAGGCAAACACACTCAGGTGGATCTGGGCTATGGATCATTCTGACTCTATTTTAAACATGAAAATGTCCCTCTCAGGGACATACGTCTTATCTGGTCCTGAGTTGCTTCCATTACAAAAATTTGAACTTGTGCCATTTCCTGTGGTGCGGGCTTACATAGAGGGGTGAGAAGGGCATATCTATTTTGGAGTCTCATTTCAAAACCTCCCAATATCACCGAAATCAACTGGCACAAACAGAGCGCCTGGGAGTTTCTTTCATAGAAATGGCAAAGTGCGTCTATCAATGGAGCACACACAGCCGGGCGGAAGGGCCCGCCAATGGCCGCTCCATCAACCTTGGCAGATGTGTACATTACCCTTTGATCTCCAAGGATGCTGTATTTAGATGACATAATGCGTTTGGGGTTATCTTTCTCGAAGGTAGAAGGGACGTAAGCAGATACCCACTCTTGCAAGATAAAATTAGCACCTCTTTGCTGGAAGATAAACATTTTTCGGCAGGAAAGCTCTGATTAAAGTACAAAGCGGCCAGGGGTATTAGGCTGCACCCCTTTGAGTGAAATTCCTATTTATAATAAAAGGAAATAGCACTGCTATGACATAAAGCAATGGGGAGCTGCCACTCCCGCTGGAAAGATGGGGCTTCGCTATTGCAGCTGTTTTTGCAAAGGACCACTGTGGTCCAAACTTTGGGTTGGGGGTGAACAGAAGAAAAGGGGTGCTCTGTGTGGAATCCTCACCCAGAGACAGCCCCGCTGATCCTGGCACTTCTGTCCCCACATCCCGGGGCTGCTGTGAGCAGTTGTGAGGTCTGCTCCCTGCCCAGCAGAGTGGGCACTTCGACCCACCACAGTCACCCAGCTGCTCACCCTGGCAAGGGTTGGGTCAGCCCAGGGCAGGCACCATCTGGAGAATTCCTGCAGAGGCGCTGTGTAGACTAGCTCTGGACACCCTGTCTAACCCCCAGACGTTTGGTACCTATTCCCACAGATGATTTTTGCCCACAGGACCCCTGTCCCCATGTCTCTCCCTCCATACCTGCCTCTGGTGGCTCAGACGGTAAAGAATCCGCCTGCAATGTGGGAGACCTGGGTTCTATCCCTGGGTGGAGAAGATCCCCTGGAAGAGGGCATGGCAACCCACTCCAGTATTCTCGCCTGGAGAATCACATGGACAAGGGGAGCCTGATGGGCTGCAGTCCATAGGGTCCCAAAGAGTCAGACATGACTGTGTGACTAACACAGCACAATACTGGACTGTGAACCAGACGAGCCCCGGTCCTGCCCGAGGCTCAGCAAAGAGGCCAGGCGTGCACAGGGCTTTAGACTTTTTGTTTTCCAAACTGGAAGGTTACCCCCACCACTCCTTTCCCACATGTGCACGTTAACAGTGGGGTTTCAATGGTGGTGCCCACCCACCACGAGGATGCCAAAAGCTAGGCTGCTAATGGTGGTCTCGCCCCTCCCTCGCAAGCCAAACTGGTTAGTAAGGGCACTTGGCTTCTATGGTGTCCAGGCTTCCTCTGCAAACACCCCCAGATGCAGCTGGTGCTGAGACATGGGGGGAGGGGGGCAGGGCACAACCTCTAAAAGAATGACAGAGCCGCTGAGAACATGACAAAATCTGGTTGAAACCTACTAGGGCCAAGATGGTGGAAGATTTGCCTTCCAGGGGATCTTGAGCCTCATTATACATTCATTGTAACACATCAGCTAAATGACACACCTACAGTTCCGAGGCCGACCATCAAAGACCAAAGAGTGGATGGTGGCCTAATTTCTGGAAATCCCCACCCCTTTCAACCCACTCCAGTGTTCTTGCCTGGAAAATCCCATGGACAGAGGAGCCTGGTGGGCTACAGTCCATGGGGTTGCAAAGAGTCGGACATGACTGAGCACAGAAGCATGCACGCACTTCCCAAAATAGTTGGACTAGCCTCCCCCCACTCACCAACCTGTGAAATCACCCAGCCTATAGAAGCTAACCTCACTATATTTCAGGGACTCCCTCGCCTTCTGAGACAGCCCACATTTTGTCTGGGGAGTGTGTATTTCTCTAAATAAATCTACTTCTTACCTATCACTTTGTTTCTCTCTGAATTCCTCCTGTGTGGACACATAGAGAACCAAAGCCTCATGAAGTCCTCAGATCAGTTGTGCAATTTCAATGAAGACAGTGGTTTCGAGTCCCAGCCCCTGGGTTCCAGTCCTGGTCTGAGTTGTGTGGTTTCAGCATCACAGTCCGGCCCTTTTCAGGCTGTCTCTAACCCCAGTCCTCTCCACAGGTCAGTCCTCTGAAGCCCGAGTTTCAGCCCCCAGCCCCGCAGGTAGCAGCAGCCGCAAGTTTCCCGCTGGGGACCACAGGAGGTGGTGTGGAACATCTGTGTGGCTCTCTCTCTGTTCTGGCTGCCACCAACCAGCCACCGCGCTCTCCTCTGAGCCTCCGAGGCTCCCCCTCTGTCCCCGCTAAGGTCCCCGCCCGAGAAGGGGCTTCCCATGGTGGGGGGACCTTTCCTCCTTTCCAGCTTCCTCCTGGGGGTGCAGGTCCTGTCCCGATTCCTTTTTTCTCTTTTTGCTTTCATTCTAGCTGGTTACTTGGAGCTCTTTCTTGCACCTTGGGGCGTCTGGTATCCTCTGCCAGCGTCCAGTGAGGTATACTCTGGGAACTGTTCCACGTGGGGACGTATTTTGGCCGTATCTGCGGCAGGAGCTGGGCTCCGTGTCCTTCTATTCCGCCATCTTGACTCTTCTCTCTGTACATGCAATTAGGCTAAGGGTCTCCCGCTGAGCTCATCCTGAACCGGGCCGGGGTGGGCCTTCAGTCCACGGACGGGTGTCCTTAGAAGAGAGAGACGGGAGAGGTGGTGTGAAGGCGGAGGCTGGAGGGAGGCGGCCACGAGCCAAGGGACAACTTAAGTCAGTGCGGGGCCAAGACCCCACAACTGGAGCCCTGTATGCGTGACTCTGGGCTGATATCACACCGCAATTTTTAACACTCCCCTTTATCCTAAAAAAACAGCTAGGTTTCTGCAATAAATAATACCTCCCCTCCACGAAGGATTTTAAGCAAGAGGATGACTTGCCGACACCTGGGGAGTGGCACGCCACGCTGGCCGCCATGTGAGAAGGTCTAGGAGGGGCGAGGGTGGGTGGGGAAGAACAGTCGTCCGCCAGGGTGACCACGCGGTGGAAGGAGACAATCAGATACCTGGGGAGTCCGGGGCACGGACGCTGATGCCAAGGCTCACCATGGCACTGCGTCTACTGGTCCTTTCAGGGCATCAGTGGAGTCTTAGCTCAGTCCTGTCCCCGAGTGGGTCCAGTGGGTCCCCAAACCTGTCCTGTGGTTACTTCCTCTGCTCCGGAATGCTTAATTGGAGCAGACACCCCTGGCCGTTCACTCCAGGGAGGGGCAAGGGGTAGGTCAGAGTGGATTCCTGGGTTGTTGGTGGGGCTCCTGCCCCCACAGTCAGTTACAGCAATTCTGGCCCCTGTCGCTTTGCTCATTTCATTACTCCTGTCCTGGCTGACCCAGGAGTAAATGTGGCTGGAGGAGGGGCCCCCCTCTCCCTTTCAGGATTTTCCCCTCGGGGCTGGGTCACCGAGGGGACCCCTCCCAGGACCTGTGCTCACAGGGCAGTGTTTCTCCTTGTGGGCCACACGCACTTAGAGCCACTCATGGTCTTCTGACACTGACTCTGCTTGCAGGTGAATTGGACTCAGAAACTCGATGTTTAGTTGCTCAGTCGTGTCTGACTCTTTTGAAACCCCATGGCTCCTCTGTCCATGGGATTTCCCAGGCAAGAATACTGGAGTGGGTTGTTATTTCTTTCTCCGGGGGATTGTCCTGATCCAGGGATCAAGCCCGCATTTCCTGCATTGGCAAGCAGATTCTTTACCACTGAGCCACCAGGGAAGCCCCTCAGAAACTATGGTGATGCATAAATTCACCCACATCTTCCATGCTAATGGTGAGAGCAAACACTGACCTGGAGTTTCCCCTGTGCTCCTTGTAAGGGCTGCCCCTTCAAAGTGAGTGGTGATTTGACCTGGCCCCACTCTTCCTGCTTTGGAAACTCCTCCTCTGTCCCCTCTCCAGCCTACTTTGGGTTTCCCAAATCTCTTCATCAATCCTGGTTTGGGGAAGGAAGGCTGCAGGTAGTCATTTACACCGTAGTATAAATTTTGGTCACTGCCTTTCTGTCCCTCTTGGGAAGGGCGTTTTGTAAGTCACAACTCACCGTGAATGAAAGTGATATGTTCCCCAGAAAAACATGCCAGTGAGAACAGGTGAGCCAGGCGTGTTACCTGTGTACCCTTCTCTGGTGGTGATGGTAGCTTAGCTGTTCATTGTGTCTGACTCTTGTGACCCCATGGACTGTAGCCTGCCACATTCCTTGGTCCATGGGATTTCCCAGGCAAGAATACTGGAGTGGATTGCCATTTCCTTCTCCAGACCCCTCTCTGAGGAACCCTGAATTCGCTGGCCTCCACTATCCAGATTGCCAGGACCCTGTAAGTGTACCTGCTCCTCTAGGGAGTGTTCCCAAGACTCCTTGGCACACCTGACATGTCCCCTTTACTCTTTTTCTGATCACAGACATGTGCACTGGAGTGTCTGGCCTATAATGATAGTGTCCAAACTCCTTCACTTCTCCAAAACCAGGGTCTCTTCTCAGGCCCATCATCACCCACACACCACATCCCCATGCAAACCATACTAGGCTCACCCAGAAAAACAGGCTCCTCCAGTCCCCTCCTCCAAAAAACAGCTCTTTCCTTCTCAAAGATGGATTTGCTATTTGATACATTGAAAGGAGAAGGGAAAGCTGCAATGTCATTTCCACTTTACAGTTTAGTTTGATTTTGTTTTCAGTTACATCTTTGTAAGCCTTGTTCAGGCTTTGGCTTAATCCATCCTGGCTATTGCATGGATTCTCCTTGCTCAAGACCTCTGAGATCTCAGATCCTTAGAAATATTCCCTCTGAGTCCTCAAGGACCACCTGGTTAATTTCAACACTTTAATACAGCCCAGAGCAGATTGAGACAAACCCTGAAAAGATTATGGTGCTATCCCCATGCCTGTACGAAATTCAACATAAAAGCAGTACTCAGTCACGAAAAGGAGGTAAGGAAATTCAGCAAAGTGCTAACTAAGGGCTGTGATTATATTTACAATTAGTATATTTAATGTGATTTGGTTTACTGGTTCACTTTCTTTTCTGTTCATTGAGTCTCAGATTTGTTCTAATTTTTTGTCATGTTTCCCTGTTTCCCCCCTCTACTGGCTAATTTGTAATTTTCTTATTTATCTGTAGTTTTACCTGCTTAAAGTTATGTAGTAGCCTAGATGGATACATGTATACCTATGCTGAGTCCCTTTGCTGTCTACCTGAAACTATCACAACACTGTTAATTGGCTATACTCCAATATAAAATAAAAAGTTAAAGAAAATCAGTTCTATTTGTGTGTTTCTACATTCTTTTGGAACATTTTACTTACTGTATAGATTTACATTTCTTGCCTTTAATTTCTTTTTCTTTTTTCTTGATGTTTTACTTAAATCCATAGGGCTTCCCTGATAGCTCAGTTGGTAAAGAATCTGCTTGCAATGCAGGAGACCCTGGTTCAATTCCTGGGTCAAGAAGATCTGGTGGAGAAGGGATAGGTAACCTACTCCAGTATTCTTGGGCTTCCCTTGTGAGTCAGCTGGTAAAGAATCCACCTGCAATGCGGGAGACCTGGGTTCGATCCCTGGGTTGGGAAGATCCCCTGGAGAGGGGAAAGGCTACCCACACCAGTATTCTGGCCTAGAGAATTCCGTGGACTGTTTAGTCCATGGGGTCAGCAAAGAGTCAGACATGACTGAGTGACTTTCACTAACTTATATCCAGGGAAGTACAGAAAGTGTACAAGTCTTAAATTTATAGCTTGATGGTTTTACATGTATGTACACCTCAATACAAGGTATACACCAGCACCGAGGGCCCCCCAGCCAGAAGACCTGCCCCTTCTCAGCCTAAACCCTCCCCAGAGATGGCCTCTATTCTGACCCTACCCTCAGTGCATATGGAGAAACACCAAATTCCTCAATCACATTGATCTGGATGGCCTGACTGGGATCTGGGCAACCCACTGGGGTCTTTATCCTTCCTGGCAAACTTCCAGGATCCCTAAGAGTGGGGCTCACGTCAATGTACCCCATTCCCCAACCTGTCTTTGGGGTGACATTCAAGTCATGGCTCAACCTCTCATGGCCTCCTGCTCATGCAATCTGCCCCCTTCCACCATGGCTGACCCAGAAGGTCAACGTCCAACCCTGCCCAACTGATCACGGCCAAGCGATGCACCAGAAGCCTGAACACTATGTCCTGAGGAGTGTACTTCAGACAGGGACCTCCGCCTGTGTGTCATCCTGGAATAAAAGCTGGGCTCTGCAGGCAAGAGTCTGCAGACCTGGCACCTAGCCCTTAGGGATGCTAAGTCCCTCATCCTTCTCCACCATGCAGGCATCCTGGCAGACATCACCAGTCAATCTTCCGCTCCCTCTCCGCTGGCAGACATCACCAATCCATCTTCCACTCCCTCCTCCCCAGCCCTGAGGGAGGCAGTGTCTAAACCAGCCATCTTCAGAGCCAGCTGCACACTGGGGTGCTTGGGTGCTTTGAAAGCAACCTGATGCCTGGGCCACACCCCCAAGGATTCTGAGTTAATTAGTCTAGGGTGCAGCCTAGGCACTGGATTTTTCAAATTCTCCCCTGGTGACTCTAAAGTGTGGTCCAGGTCGAGAACTCTTGCTCCCAAGCGAGGAGCTTGGGCAGCCACCCCCACCAAGCAGGTGAGGCCCACAGTCAGTCTGCTGTAAACCTGGCCGACCTGAGCAGTTCACAGACTGACCAGGTGACTTGGGCATCCCTGGGTGCTCGCTGATGAAGGACAAGCTCCGTACCGTCCAGACCTGCTCATCTGAACCTGCACTTCAGCCAGACCCCCGGGATCGTGTGCACACCGCATACAAGTGCCCTGGACGAGAGGAGTCCCCAGGTGCAGCCCTGGCATCTGTGGTCTAGCTCAGCCCACCTCCCTCCACCACTCACAGGTGTGGGTTTAAGAGATGGTACACTTCCAGAATTGTCTTACACTGATGTGACAATCTGTGTTTTTCCTTTTATTTCCCTCTCTCTCTTTTTTTTTTTTTTTACATATGTTCTTAATCAACAGAAATGTTCTCCCCATAGTTTCTGTAAATAAATCCCTTAATATGAAAGCTTATGTCCTCCAAAGAACTCATGATAATTAAAAAAAAAAAAAAAGGCTTTTCCCATGAATACCACTTCCCACAGTAAGTCTGTGGTCCTTTCACTTTGGAAGCAAAGGTCCAGGGACATTTCCACAGGACTATGTCTGGGGGGCCGAGGGGGTCAGTCACAGCTATATGTATTTAAGAAGAAATCCACAGAAAAAGTTAAGAAGATACAAGACTTTGGTGGCTCAGTGGTATAGAATCCACCTGCCAATGCAGAAGGCACAGGTTCGATCCCTGGTCTGGGAAGATCCTCTGGAGGAGGAAATGGCAACCCACTCTAGTATTCTTACCTGGAGAATTCCAGGGACAGAGGAGCCTGGCAGGCTACAGTCCATGGGGTTGCAAAGAGTCGGATACAACTGAGAGACTGAACAACAACAACATATTACAGAAAAGAAAAAAAATCACCCACAATCCCACCACCACTCTATTATTTCAAGATTTTTATATTTGAAAAATGTTGCCATCATTTTAATGTGGGTGCTTTAAGAACATTCTAGCACCTCGAAGAACAGTGTAAACACTGTTAAGGTGATTTCTTGGTGGCGGAAGATTTAAGTTGGTAGTTAAAGGAAGAAGGTAGGAGGAAACCTTACGGATCACCATTTACAGATGGGGAACGGAGACCAGACTTGGTAAGAAATATGCCCAGGGTGGCACAGCAGCTGAGTGGCAAAAAGCAAACCAGGGTTAGGGTGTGGTTAAGACTCTTCCATCTAATGCAGGGGATGTGGGTTCAATCCCTGGTCAGAGAACTAAGACCCCACATGGCAAGGCACTTAACTAAGCCCGTATGCTGGAAGTTCTGAGCCCCGCACCACAATGAAAGATCCTTAAAGCTGCAAGGAAGATCCCACGTGCTGCAGCTAAGCAGCAATTAAATAAATATTAAAAACAAAAACCAAAAAATAAACCCAAACCCAGGTTTCCTGGTGGTGGAATTTCCCCATATACTGCTGAGCCAGTCCCTGGGGTCTTAAGGTCTACCCTTTTTCTAGCCTTTCATGTAAGGGGGTGGCATCCCATTAAAAAAAAAAATTATTGCTCTCAATCCATTTGGGTGTTTTCCTTTCATGGTCTGAGTTAAACAGCAAAACAGTAATTGATTATTTATTGCAAGCCAACATTTTGCCCATCCCTGCTGCCCTTGTGCAAACGAGGAAAGTGGGATCCAGAGAGGGCAAGCTACTTGCCTGAACAAACACAGCTAATCAGAGGCAGAAGCGGGCTCTGAACTGGCTGTGCTGGACCCCCCAAACCTCCGAGAGCCATGCTGCCCGGCCGGTGGTCGGGAAGCCCCCAGGCCTCCAGCAGAGCCAGCTTCGGGATGCGAGGCTGTTTATTGTTCCTGGGGTTCTCTGTGCGGCTGTTGATGTGTCTGAAGAGAGTGGAGAAGGAACGGGCCTGTAGGGGGTTGACCATCCAAACAGATGAGACAGAAGCCAGAGTGTAGCCGGGGTAGCGGAAGGCTGGTGAGCGGGCAGGGGGCCTGTGGGTCTCTGGTGCTGTCTTGTGATGACATCACGTGCTGCCCCCAGTGAGGAGGGGGCCCTGCACCATCCTTCCTTGTTCCCCAGGGCACCTGCTGCTGGCCAGCTCTTCCATGGGGCAGACCCTGGACCGCCCAGCTGAGGCCTGGCTGATGTGGGAACCATGCTGCCTGCCCCCCGGCCGTGTTGCTTTCCTGGTATTTGAGGATGTGGCCTGGCTTCCCAGATGGGTCCCCAACACAAGCCGTGTAGCCTGCAGCCGCTCACGGAGGCGAGAACAGGCCTTGGGCTGAGACCCCAGGTCTGCACGCGGTGACTGTGCGACACCTCCAATGTGCTGTGCACTTTTCCTCTCCTGTTTTGTGTGAGCCTGAAATAGCTCCCCGAGCGGGGCCCATTCCAGCCCCACTTCACAGGCGGGCAAACTGAGGCTCCAGCTGGTGAAGCCACTCGCCCGCGTGACGGGCTAGCTTGTGACCTGGGCTTTCGCAGCTGACACTGGGTCTGATGTGACCGCTCGGGGGCTGCAGCCCGGGCTCTGTGGGACACCTCTGTCGCTTTCCAGCACTCTGGTCTTCAGAGATGGACTGACCTCTCTGTCTCAGTTTCCTCTTCTAGGAGATGCAGGTGATAAGAAAGCCTGTCTCCTGGGGTGACGTGCACGGGTGCTAAGTTGCTTCCGTTGTGTCCGACTCTGTGACCCCATGGACTGCAGCCCGCCAGGCTCCTCTGTCCATGGGATTTTCCAGGCAAGAATACAGGAGTGGGTTGCCATGCCTCTTCCAGGGGATGTTCCCCACGCAGGGCTCAAACCCGTGTTTCATGTCTCCTGCATTGGCATGCGGGTTCTTTACCACCAGTGCCACCTGGGAAGCCCCTGGGGTCACAGAGGGGGTCAAGTAAACTTTTCCCTGAAGCCAAGAGATTGCAGGGAAGATGTTTAGCATCTAACAGGCCCCCACAAAGTCTGGCTGTGACCAGACATCCCTGAGTACTGCCGAGCTTCCCTGGGTACCCATCTTCCTGTCTCCCCATGTCCCCGTGTCACATGTGGGTGATGACAGCCACCGTGAGGGTCACTGAGAAGATGGGAGATGAGGTGGGTGAAGCTGCTGTTCTGAGCGTCTGCAGCATCCTCTGGACTTGCACATGTTTAATTTCAACTGTTCACTGTGTCATCAGATGCCCTTTGCAGTCCTGGCTGGGAGCACACTTCTCTCTGATAGCAGCCGTGAAGCCAACATAAAATCAGCGTGTGGAATATGGCCACCGATCCAGAGGGTGATGGCCTCTATAAGTGCTGGTACTAGGCGGTGAAGCTGGCAGAGGACCCCAGGAGACACTTGGTGGCCCTCTCCTTTAAAAAGCAGAGGGAAATGGCTTCCATTTAGGCTGAAGCAACTTTCTGACAAAGAAGAGAAGGGAGAGGCTTTGTAGGAAGTTATTTTTTAAGATTGTGTTCGCTCCGGGGCTGTTACATTCAAGCTGTGACTTAATAACAAAAGAAATTCAGCTGGCATTTGGCCGAGTTTAGGCTGGTGTCAGCTGGTTCCAACAAGACCCGAGGAGCACAGGGTTCTGCATTGGTCCCCGTGGACTCTTCATCCTTCCACGGACAGGGGTGCCATCCTGTCAAGGAGGCGCTGGGGGCCAGGGTAGGGGCTCAGCGAGCCTGGATGATGGTTCCCGCCGCCATGGGCTTTTCTCATTAACCTGCGGTCACACGAGTCCATGAGTCAAAGAAAACCATGCGGACCCGACCCAGGCATGTGGGTGCAGGACGGATGGCCGTCTCTTGGCTTTGCTAATTGGGGTTCTCTTCTCATCCCAATCAGGTTCTGCTCTTCGTCTGAGCAGACGAGATAAGAAGGAAGCTGGGGTTTCCTAACAAGCTGGCCTAGCAGGACTGCGCAGTCACTTCTAAGTGACCGGCCCCGGCTAGAATCCTTGTCGGTTTGGCAGTAGGCTCATTCCCCTGGGAGCACGTCAATGTGATGACCCCAGGGAGGCCAGAGTCGAGTGGAAGCCCCTCTGAAATCTGGCTGCAGATGTTGCCTTGAGCCGAGATGTCGCGATTCCTTTCCCGAGGAAGAAGTCCATCTGAGCTGCTGCCCCATTTGTCCAGCAGAATGAGGAGAGCTCGGGCCGCCAGCCTGAACCCGAAGCCACGGCTGCTCTCCGAGAACAAAAACAGCACCGATGATTAAGGGCCAGTGGCTCTTTTTATTGCAGGCTTGCAAATTATCAAAATCAAATCAAGCCACATAAAACTGTGCCCTTCTTTTGTGTCTTTTCATCAGAAGGACTTGAAAAAAAAAAGCTGTATCAGCATTTGTTTTGTTTTTTCCTTCTAATATACACAGAAATAATACCAAAAAGAGGCGCTTCAATGACTTTTCAAATTAAAGCAAGAAGATGCCAACTTTAGATTTTTAAAACCACGACGTATCCACTGGTCCAAGTCAAAACTAATAGGTAACAATGATAATGGATTTTTTTTCCCAGATTTTTAAAAAAATCTGAATATAAAAAAGTATTATATGTTATATTGACATTCAGGCTAAATCTTTCCCTTATAAGGTGTTTGACATAAATAGTTTTTATTATGTGACTCTTAATGGGAGGAATACACACATTTCTTAAAGGTCCCAGCTGCTATTGTTATTATCCGAGACATAAAATTGGAATCCCAACTTCCAATATCAAATTTTAGCACAAACCCTATAAAATGTATCTTGTCAGAATGTGTCAGAACCGCTAAGCTCTTTTCGGCTGAACAGACTGCAGCTGGCGCTTGATCCTGGAGGCTGAGACTGCACTCCGCGTGTCCTCCGGGCTGCGGCAGTGAACCGGTCCGGCTGGCACCCCGCTGCAGGTCTGGCCGCGAGGGAGGCGCGGGGTCAGATGAGCATGTCCCAGCGGCCGGCCCGGTGACACGAGCCTGCAGCGCCGGGCCGGGGCCTGGAGATAGGACCCGCCAGCAAGTATGCGGAGAATGTTTTTCTTCGGACTCTCCGGAGGCTCGCAGACCACAGGGATTCCGTCCGCAGTGACAGCCTTAACATTTGCCAGAGCCCTGGACGCCACTGCAGAAATGGCATTGCCCACCCGGAAAGTGAGAAGGTAACGTTTATTTTTGTATTTTCTCTCTCTCTCTCCCGTATACAGACTGGAGAAAGACCACCAAGCGTGGGCCATTTTTTTTTTTTTTCCACCATGATGTACAATTCACATTTGTTAATCAAAAAAAAGTGCCCGAGGTCATCCACCTAGACTTTTTTTTTCCCTTCTTCTTAAACAGGAAACGGGTTTCAGATGTTTATATGTTAAAAAGTAAGGCTACTAATCTGTTTAGCCATTTACCAGACCCTGGTTAACTCTCTCTTAACATTTTAACGTTCAGACCTCATAGACTGACATTCACTTTTATCCCTCTTGTTATTTAGAATTAAAAAAAAAATCTTTCGATAGTCACCTGCTTTGGGGGAGCCGTTCCAGCGGAGTTTAAAATAAATGAGTCTGGTAGTTCAGTGACATTGTTCTCTTAGTGGCATTGATGCCAGGCAGAGTGTGGGTAGAATTCAGCGTTCTTAGGCAATTTGTTAAAACAAACTGTGGACACACATCTTTCCATGTGCCCGCATTCACAAACGGGCGTGTGTTGAGGCATTCAGAAAAGAGATTCACAAACGCACACCGTTAAGAGGTCCATAGTGACAGCAAAATTAGTTGTTTTACACACTTGCTCTTTTTCTTACAATCGGTGTGATATTTTCCACGGTTCTCAATATTAGACTGTCAGCAGTCACATAGAACAACCTTTTCCCAAGTGGGTCCGTGGTCATTTAGCCTGACGTTTGGAAATAAAAGTTTGTTTTGTTGACGATTTTTTTTTTCCCCTTACTCCAGGGCTGGGAATTTTAAACAGTTGCTGGTGGTGAAAATATGTCCCAGTTTAGCACGGCAAATCAGTGATCTTTTTCTCTGTTGGGGAGGTTTACATATCTATAATTTGGAAGAAAGGGGTACAGGTAGGAGAAATGTGAGTGCTTCTGTGAATTTGTTAGTGCTCAAATCACCGGCTGAAAAGACTCTTTTAAACATAGAGGTCAGAGCAGAAGGAATTCTATCACTTGCTAACCCAGATCTGATGGCCCCCAGCATTTGACCAAATGCTTTCTATCTGCAGGTTGTATAAGGAAGCAAAATGGTGGGTTTGGGAGACACGTCGTCAAGGAGAGAAACAGTTGAATTGAGACCAGCCCTAAGAAGCAACCCAGCATTCTCTGGACCAGTGAAAGAGGTATTTGTAAAAATGAAAACAAAGACAAGAAGCATTCTCAATTTCCCTACAATCATCCTTGCCTGTCTCCTACACAAATATATATTTCCATGTGGCAGAAATACACTTATTTTCTTCCTCATCAGTTATCAGCAGTGGCTGGAGAAATAATGGATACAAGTGTAAAAACCAATATGTAATAAATGTCCCAACTCTTTCAAAATAGGCATGGGATGGGTTCAATAAAAAAACATTTTAAATATGTGCTTTTGACAAACAAACAAACAAACAAAACCTCGATTCCTCGGGGCTTTTTTAATTTGGTGTTCGGATGGCATGAGGCTGCCCCGGTATAGGCGTTAGGAACCCTCGATGCAAACACAGGTCAAAACAGCGACGGCACCACCTGCCTCAAAATGTGAGCAGAAAGCACAGAAAAGGCTTCTGATAGGAAAGGAGTGCCTACAGAGCGAGTCTTCAGAACGTCAGCACCAGCAGAGGTGGATCCGCATGGAACAAATTCACACCAGCCCCCGTCTCTCTCCAGGACACGTCTGTGTTCCCAGAGACCCGCATCTCCCGCATCTTGATTGAGGAGAACACTTTTGGTTTGGGGAGCCCCGGGATGCTAACACAGCCGCGGGGAAGCTTGGCGCGGCATGTCCGCAGCTACAGAAAGGCCAGAGCAGCCTGCGGAGGACAGGGGTCTGCAGGAGGGTGGGGAGGGCTGCAGTCTGGGCGACAGGAATTTCCTCCACCCGGGGAAGGGCAAGGGGCACCGGGCTCAGATGTCCCTCGGCCCTCCTGTGTGAAAACCCCAGGACACGAACCATTTTGGGCCGGGACTTTCTGTTTTTAAAAATCTCTTTGGCCCCCAGACCGTTATGAACAGAAGAATGCCGAAGTCTGCAACTCCAGGGCAATCACCATGTCAGCTCGGAGCCGAGATGTTTCCCGAATGAACACCTGGGTGATGTAAATCACCCAAGGGGTAAACACTTCAGGCCTGGACGCAGGCTGGGCGGGGTGCACCCTCCCACCAGCCGGGTCCATAAACCAAGCTCTGGCTGGCCCTGCAAACGCTCCTTTCACCGACAAAGACCCCCTCCCGGCCTGGGAGCAGATGCCTGCCGGAGGTCGCTCAGATAACGGCCAGGGGGGCTCCCACCCTCCCTGCTGGCCAACTTACTCTGCGCTGCTCTGGGAGAGAGGAGCTGTCAGAGGTTTCCGTCCTTATGGATGGCTTTACCGTACCTATAGGTGGGAGTCGGGGCTACCGGCTTCAAGCTGGATATTTGTAAAGGGCGGCATGCAAAGATGAACCCTAAAAAAGGATGGTTTGTGCTTTAATATCATGATAGTAAAATCATAACAGGAGTAATGGCAGTAATCTAAAGAGCTATATGAAATAAACCCTGAGACAGTAGACTCAAAGTGGCATTTCCTCTTTTAAAACAGAGTGAATTAAGATATTAAACTCTCTTCCCCCTCACTGTCTTAAATTCCTTGACTTTTAATGGATGACCATTCGGTTGGTACACTCCACTGTTATAAAAATCGCTCAGTGGGGGCAAGTAGATGGCAGATGGCAAAATATATTCCCGCAAAAATCACTAAGTTGAGAATTTCTTTACGTTCTGATGCTCTAAGTTAAGAAAAAGTTCCCTCCTAATTATCGGGCTAGGAGGAGTCTTTTAAATGATATTGCCTGTCTTTAGCCAGACAGACGTGAGGATGAGCAACGTAAACATTATAAAAGCAGCCTTCAGCACAGGCTTTTTATGGCTCTATCCCTTTCCACTTGCAGCACAAATTAGAGAAACACAGAGAATTCGAGAGAAGTTCTTCTGCCTCCAGGATCAACCTTGCACCAAAGAAAAATAACCCAGAGAAATTATTCTGCTGCCCGAAACGAAGGCAGGATCAAATGGTAGCTGATCAGAGCAAATGTTTAAATTGGATAAGTCAAATCGAACGTTATTAAATAAAGCTTGTTTAATGTGTCTCGGACAGAAAATGTCTTTTGAAGAGTGTGGTAAACCTGATATCAGGAATCTGACCGAGTGCACGTCTTGGGGCTCGACCGGCATGCACCAGAACCCGTGTTCTTACGACAGAAAATGTGATATTCTCCCCTTGTGAAGTATTTTCTTTTCCTGTGTATTAAATGAAAGCAGAAAGGTTTTTAGGTAGTTCTTGAAAACTGTTAATGCGAGATAATAAATAGGAGACAACCGACCCACGTTTTAATGTTTATTCGTCAGGCTCAGCTCCGCTGGGCCAGCCGGGGGATACCGGGACGACGTGCGGTGCTGGGAACGCCGGCGTGTGGGGTGGCTTTCCCACCACAGCGCAGTGGGGTCGCAGCTGACCCGTGCTCTCAGCAAACTGAAAACCACTCTCTAATGAGTTTTACAATATTTACATTTTCAATTTTATTTATAGGACGCCAGATGTCTACATTCAAAAGAAAAAAAAATCATTTGGAATATAAGATCCCACCCCTTCCGCACACCCGGTGGCGTCTCAGGCATTCGTGTGTTCCCACTGCCAGGCGTGTGTGTGTGTGTGTGTGTGTGTGTGTGTGTGTGTGTGCACCCGCCACCTGGGAGCCAGGGTTGGGGGGTCTCTCGGGGGGTCAGGGAGGTGGTGATGGGGCCTGTGCCCCCACTCTCTGCAGGACCAGGAGCCTGTCTTTATTTCTGGGCCGCATTTTCTCCTGTGAAAAGGCTGGGGCGCATCCCAGCACTGAGACTCTTTGCACCATTTAAGGGTCACCGTGTCCTCCTAACGCCCTTCCAGGGACCCCTGAGAAGCAGCTCAGAGCAGACCTGAGAACCTGGCTGCACTCGGGTCCTGGAATTGCTAAGGGCTTTTCTTCCTTCACCCCTAAATGTGGTCTCAGAGGGGCTTCCCTGGTGGCGCAGTGCTTAAAACTCTGTGCTTTCACTGTAGGGGAAGCGGGTTTGATCCCTTGTCGGCAAACTAAGATCCCACATGCCATGTGGCACAAATAAATAAAATAACAATAATAGTAGGAGAATAAGCAAGAAAACAAAGTGGGCTTAGAACATCCAGCCCACAGCAGGGGGATTAGAAAGATGCTTTGAAAATACGAGTTGGGAATTTTATTCCTTTGTTTTTGCTATCAACTGACTCAGCACCCAGACCTAGTGACCAACAGCCCCTCTCTGATTTATCTCCTGCATTTCAGCCATGTCTTGTCTCCAAGCGACGCAAGCTCCGCAGATTCCCCTCCTAAGACCTCATCTGCCCCAGGCCCTTGCTAGGAAATTGTCTCCCCTTTTCCAACACAGACAATGAGCAGTGTGCCTTCCAGCCCGTGCCCACTTCAATACCCAGCCTGGTTCCTTCCTGTGGAGCAGTGCTGGCCAGTGGTGCGGGCAGCAATTGTCCACATCCCGCGTGTGACCTGGGAAGCACCAGGGGGGACGGGGACAGACCCATGGCCCCTGCAGGTTCCGGGGGGCCTCCCCACGTCACCTCCGTCACTCTTGGGCAGGCATCGTTGCCCCGCTTCTTAGCAGGCGCTTCAAACCACCGTGCATCCCGCAGCCCAGTGGGACTGCACTGAACCTCCCCGGTCCTTGTCCGGCTTGGACAGAGGGTCCGGCAGAACATGCCTTAGGAGGGAGGTTCTCAGTGTGGCCTGGAAGCCCGGGTGGGGCAGGCAAGGCTGCCTGTGTTCTCACATGTCCCGAGGAGGGGGATTCCAGGCACTCGCTGCTTTAGCAAAGCCTCCCAGGCTGCTGCTGCTTCGGGGACCCAGTAGGAGCAACTCCTCAGGAGCCTGGTTCCCACTCCCTCCAAGGCTGCAGCAACCTTACACCTCCAGCATCAAAGCCTGAACCAAAGGCCAGGAAGGAGGCAGTATCGGTATTGCAGGACCAGCTGTGTGACCGGCCTGGGACACAGGAGGAGAGAGGAGAATGGTGGGGGAGGGGGAGAGATGGACAGGAGGAGAAAGCTGCGGAGGCCTGCCGGGCAGCCGCTGAGAACAGAAGATAAGCGGGGTGGGCAGGAGGTGGAGATGAGAGAGGCCGGGGGAAGGGGAGGTGAGGGCAGGCGGCAGGGGTCTCGCATCTTTCTCCCCTTCACCATTTGGCTCACGTCTGCCCCAGAGACTCTGTCTCCTGCTGGTCCCACCTCTACCTCCCATCCCCCCGCCCGGCGGGTCCCAGCCCTGCCTGCCCCTTCTGGTCCCCGAGAGCTCCGATGGTACAGATGCCTGACTTCACCCCAGAGACTCAGAGGGGGTTGCGCCGGGTGTGGAATCCGGCTTCAGCATGTTCTACCTGCTCACAGGTGGTCAGGTGGATGCTCAGGGACTGAGACCCCTGATTTGAGCCTCAGTTTATACACTCTAACTTCCTTCATGAGCTTGCACTTGGCATGCTGGGGACTTCAGAGGTTTGTCTGTCCTTAGTCCGCACCCCCATTGGGTGAAAGCCTGCAGTGGTCCAGCGGCCACCTTGTCTATACAGAAGCATCACCTCCATCGGTCAGACACTTGGGTTGAGGCCTGGTGAGGCAGACGCACTGGGTGCTCTGAGTCTGCTCGGTCCCCTGAGGTGGTCGGCCTGAAGGACCGTGAAGGGGCCCCTCCCTCATTAACCTGTGTGCCCCACCCCCTCCCCTCGGCCTCTTTGTCCACCCCCACCCCACTGCAAAACCAAGAGAACGAACTGGACAGTCCTGAACAGTTTCTGAGAAGCTGAGACCCTGACTTGCACAAGAATCCCTGGCCTCAGCATGCAGCTCTCTCTTTCTTGGTAAACGCATTGAGAAAACAGAATACAAAAATGTCTTCCGAAAGCAGTTCTGACAAAACTTCTAAAACTTTGAAACATACATTCCAGTTATTTGTTCAAAGTAATTTTGATGTCTTACTGCCCCTCACTGCCTTGTAAATTGCAACACATCACTGACTCAGTGGACGTGAATTTGAGCAAACTTGGGGAGATAGTGAAGGACAGGGGAGTCTGGAGTGTTGCAGTCCATGGGGATGCAAAGAATCAGACATGGCTTAGCGACTGAACAACAACAACCATTAATGAACGTTAACACAGAACATCTAGCAAGTCAGGCACTGTTTGGGGAACCTCACGTGGCTTCATTCAGTTCTCCGTGGCAATGACCCTGTCATGCAGGCAGCACTTTTGTGTCCATTTTACAGATGGGGTAAGTGAGGCACAGAGGTCAGATGTGAACCCCAGGTGGTCTGGCTCCACAGGTGGGCAGGGCTGGGGAGCCAGGCAGGCAATACCGAGTTTTGCACAACGGAACTCTGTTATTTAGGAGAATTTCTGAGATGCAGCCCCAGCCAGCCCTGCTGCTCTCTGTGAGTCTGAGTCACTTCTGCTCTCTCAGGCCCAGTTTTCTCTTCCATAAAGCAGGAGCAGTCCTATGGGTGTGCTGCCTCCACCCTCTTCCACCACCAAAAGTAAGACACCAATCCTCTCCTCCATCCTTTCCAGGGCCTGACCCCTGCGCTTCTGATTTGTGATAAACTGGGCTCTGTTCTCAAGGAAGAGAAGAATGTTTTCTGGAAGTACCAAGCCAGTCTTTGCTGGGACAAACCTTGAGGCTTAGACACAAGGAAAGTGGGGCAGGCTTGGACACGCAGCAGGACCCCTGGCTGGCTCAGGGACTCTCTGACATTCTGACCCTGGGATGGGGAGGACTCTGAGCTCTGGTTTCTCTACGCGACGGCAGGGGGACACATTCTGGTTCCTGTAGAGCTGAGCTTCCAGCAGCCCTGGAGTCCAGGGGCTGGGTCCCACCTCTCTGCAGATCCAAAGGAGGAACCCCCCCACACCCTCTGGGTCCCATCAATCGGGAACTCTTAGCTCTGGGAGGATTATACGAGGCAACACTCCACATTCATGAAAGACCAGCCCAGAGCCTTCCATAGCCTTCCAAAGTCATCACAACAAAAAGCAAACAGCACGGGCAGGGCTCCCGTCTATAAACATCTCCTCACACCAACCAGAGGAGAGAGGCACCACCGTGAACCCATTTTTCAGACGCAGATACCGAGGCACAGACCGGTTATGAAATTTAACTAAGGTCACACTTGGAGCTGATCTCTGAACCCAGATGGTCAGCCTGAAGGGCCGTTAACCATCAGCTTCCCCAGTTTCTCCAGGTACCCAAGAGGTGGGGGTTGTTATTATTATCAGGTTTTGGTCAAAAATAATTTTTTCTTAGACAGCCGGCACAGTTATAGAGTGTCACCACCAGAAAGCAATGCTGATGCAGCCCACTCACAATATTCACACACAAGAGGGATGTGAGAGGCACACACACCATGTCAGCTGAGTCATCCCCTTAGCTCTCCACCTCTGACCCTCACCTCCTTCCTGCCTCTTACTCAACACTGCCTGACATCATGTCTTGAGTTTGCACTCACCCAGAAAATGTAAGCTCCTTGACGTCAACGATTTTTGTCTATTGAGTTTGACATCATGTCCTCAGCACCTAGAACAGTGCCCCACACACATGACTTCAGCAAGTATCTTTAAATAAGTGGATGAATGCAATGTGCTAGGCTCAGTTATTCAGTCATGTCACGTCCGACTCTCTGCAGCCCCGAGAACTGTAGCCTACCAATCTCCTCTGTCCATGGGATTTTTCCAGACAAGAATACTGGAGTGGGCTGCCATTTCCTTCTCCAGGAGATCTCTACTCAAGGATCGAACTCACGTCTCCTGCATTGGCAGGTGGATTCTTTACCACTGAGACACCTGGGAAGCTGAAGGATGAATGGATGATTTTTTTCAGAGCTTTGTCATCTTTCTGAACTCCCTTTAAAAAATCTGTAAAATGGGACTTGTGGTTGCCAAGGGGGAGGAGGGTAGAGGAGGGAAGGACTGGGAGTTTGGGATTAGCAGATGCAAACTATTTCATGATGGATAAACAACAAGGTCCTACTGGAGAGCCCGGGGAACTATATTCAATATTCTACGATAAACCATAATGGGAAATATGAAACAGAATATAATATATATATATATATATATATATATATATATATATAACTGAATCCCTTTGCTATACACAGAAATTCACACACTGTAAATCAGATATACTTCAATAAAATAATTTTTTAAAAAAATCTATAAAATGGGCTGAGTGCTCCCCACCGTAGGGCAAGGGGGGGGGGTAAGGCCAGTAAGCTGTCCAACACGTGGTGTCCCGTGGGTCTCAGCATGATTGGCCGGCTGTCCGTCCTCCCAGACGCCCAGGGAACCACCCGCTCCACCCCACCATCCACAGCTTGTGAGGCTGCCTGTTCTGGAAGCTGCCACCGCTGCCCTCTGGAGTCTCTGGGCTTTGTCTGCCCCATGGCCTGTGATCTTTCAACAGTTAAGAGCATCGCTAATAAGAGATTTGAGAACAATTTGTGTCACTTGGAGAAGGCTGGGTTTCTGGAGAGTGGCTGGATCTTAGGTATTGAGTGAGCTGAAGTCTCTGCTAATTCCGCTGACTTCAAACAATAAACAGCCTCACACCCTCCATTGTTCTGGGGCCTGGGGCGGACCAAGTGGGCCCTCCCCCAGGAACCCTGAAAGGATTCCTTAAACTGTGGGCGTTGACCTCTGCCTCACACCGGAGGCTCTGCTCTGGAGAAGGGTCTGGCAAACGGCAGGGCCACTTAGCACTGGGTCCAGAGCCCAGTCTCCTGACCCACAGAACCAGAGTTTCCACAGCCCACACCTGCCTCCTGGGAGGACGGCCCTGCATGTGGGTCCCAGGGCAGAGACTGCACACACACACGCCCCTCCTGCGTGTTCCTCCATAGTCGTTTTAGTTCACAGTGGGCAGGGACTTAAAAATGAACATACAAGGACATGTATTAACTCAAACCTTGAAGATGCATTCCAATATACACTAGGCGAAGACAAATACTGTTTGATTCCACTTATGCGAAATACCTAGAGCAGACAAATTCACAGGGTTAAGAAAGTACGTTGATAGATGCCAGGGGCTGGGGATGGGGGTGGGGGGGGTGGGGAGTTAGTATTTAATGGGGACAGAATTTCAGTTTAGGAAGGTGAAAAATCCGGGAGATGGAAGATGGTGAGGGTTGCACAATAAAGTGAATGTACTTGCTGCCACAGACCTGTACAGTTAAATATGGCTAAAATAGCCTGTTTTTTATTATGTGATTTTTACCACAATAAAAAACGTTAAAAAAATAAAAACAAACTTGCATTTATTTCTTTTGAAAACTAAGTATTATAACATGTTTGTTATAAAACAAAATATTTATTATAGAAATTATATGAAAAATGTAAATGCTTAAGGAGTAATTTATTAACTATAATCCTGCCATCCTGGGATTCACTGCTTTGTATATTTTGCTGTATTTTATGTCTCTGTCCTTCCCTCCATAGAATACAGCTTGAATTATTATATAATTTTAGGTCCTGTTGTTCTCATTACTATTTTATCATCGAATATTTTCATTTCTTTCAATATTCTTTGGGAACTCACATATTTTATTTATTTATTTTTTCATTTATTTTTATTAGTTGGAGGCTAATTACTTTACAATATTGTAGTGGTTTTTGCCATATATTGACACGAATCAGAAAAATATGGAACGCTTCATGAATTTGCGAGTCATCCTTGCGCAGGGGCCATGCTAATCTTCTCTGTATTGTTCCAATTTTAGTATATGTGCTGCCGAAGCGAGCACTGGAACTCACACATTTTAAAATCGGAAAATCAAACCGTGTCGTGAAGAAGGCAAGTCCAGAGGGGCGATGATTCTGCCACTGGACGGAAAAGCCAGGACAGACACGCGGAGAGGACGTGGGGTTAACGTCGCCTTGGAGCCCACTGTGTGTTTACTGACCCCAGCCCCAACTCATGGGCACCGAGGCTGGTCCTGAGTACTCATCTTTATAAATACTGGTGTGGACAGAGATGCTTAGACGTAGGTCCCCGTGAACCTCCTCATTCCCCTCCTGCAATAATCTCCCAGTAGAGGAGTCCTGGACCAAAGCGTGTGGACGCGACAAGCCACCCCTGTGAACTAACGGACGCCCCGTAGGAAGAAGGCTGCACGTTCGTTCACCCACGTCTCCCGGCGGTGTGTGCGAACGCCGGCTCACGGCCTTGGACAGCACTGAGCAGCGAGACCTTTAACTTTCTTTCCTTGTTGTTGCCCAGGGTTTCACTAGTTTGGTTCTGAAATACCCTTCTGAGCCTGGTCTCCCGGGGGAGGGAGCTCGATTAGCCACAGGTCCCTCCGAGGGAGAGCATCTGGGGAGTACAGGTTCTGGGGAGTTCAGGCTGCAACACCCCTGCCCCCAACTCGGTTTGGTTTTCATCTTGGCCGCCTGGGGGGATTTGCTCCACGGGGGCGGGGGTGGGGGTGGGGTGGAAGGGCAAGCAGACTTGCAAACTCTCATCTGGGGTTGAAAGCAGCTTTTGATAAGAAGCCTGTCCCTTTTAAAAAGCAAATGGTCCCCAGAGGGCTTCTGGAGTCTATCCTTAGGGGGTGGACGTGTGGAGCAGCTGATGACCTGCTCGCTGCCTCCTCCCCACCCTCCCCAGCCCCCAAGGCTGACCAACCTACCCATCACTCTTTATTCTTTGGTCTGATGGGGCTTGGGGCATCAGAGGAGGACTCAGCCTTGCCTGAAACATGAAACTCAGAACAACACGAGTGTCTGGTGGGTGCTGCTGAGCCCCTGCTCCACGACAGAGAAAACCTGCAGCTGCACGGCCCTGGCTGTCTGCTTCTCTCCTTGCCCAGGCTTATTTTTGATTGTTTTTAATACTGAGGTGGAATTAACATACCATCAAACGAACCCCTTAAAGTGTACACATCCATGGCATTCGGTACATTTGTGATGTTACAAACTCACGGCCTCTATGTAATTCTAGAACACCTTCATCACCCCAAGAGGAAATCCCGGACCCACTGGTCACCATCTTCACCCCCAACCCCCGCCCCGAACATCCCCAGAAGAGGCAAATGGAGAGAGCCCTGTGGTAACCCCTCATCTCCTCTCTGTCTCTAAACATTTGCCTCTTCTGAGGACATTCCATTTAAATGGAATCGCGCATGTATTACGATACTCCTGGGTCTGGCTTCCTTCATTCAGTATAACCCTTTCAAGGGTCATCCACGATATAGCCTGTATCAGCACCACCTTCCATTTTATGGCTGAGTAACAGTCCACTGGATGGACGGACCATGTCTGTCTGTCCACTTGTCTGTGGCTGGACACTGGGGTTGTTTCTAGCTTTTGCCTGTTCTGAATACTGCTGCCTATCGTGAACATCTGGAGTGCCTGTAATCAGTCCTTTAGGTACACACCCAGGAGTGGAGTGCTGGGTCCTATGGTGACCCCATGTTTAACTATTTGAGGAGCTGCCAGACAGTTTTCCACGCTGCTGCTCCATTTTGTGTGCCCACCAGTAGTGCAGGAGTGTTCCAGTTTCTCTTGTAGTTGTTCAGTTGCTCATTCATGTCCAACTCTTTGCGACCGCATGGACTGCAGTACACCAGGACTCCCTGTCCGTCACTATCTCCCGGAGTTTGCTCAAACTCATGTCCATTGAGTCAGTGATGTTATCAAACCATCTCATTCTCTGGTGCCCGTTCTCCTCTTGCGCTTAATCTTTCCCAGTGTCAGGGTCTTTTCCAATGAGTTGGTTCTTTACAGGAGGTGGACAAAGTATTGGAGCTTCAGCATCAGTCCTTCCAATGAATATGCAGGGTTGATTTCCTTAAGAATTGACTGGTTTGATCTCCTTGCAGTCCAAGGGACTCTCAAGAGTCTTCTCCATCATTACAGTTCAAAAGCATCAATTCTTCGGTGCTCAGCCTTCTTTATGGTCAAAACTCTCACATCCGTACATGACTACTGGAAAAACCACAGCTCTGACTATACGGACCTTTGTCGGCAAAATGCGGTCTGCTTTTTAATTCACTGTCTAGGTTTGTCATGGCTTGTCTTCCAAGGAACAAGCGTCTTTTAATTTCATGGCTGTAGTCATTGTCCGCAGTGATTTTGGTGCCCAAGAAAATAAAACCTGCCACTGTTTCCATTTTTCCCCCAACTATTTGCCAGTTTCTCTAGTTCAGCCTTATTTTATATGCACATAATTTAACTTATTTATTTTGGCAGTGCTGGGTCTTCGCTGCTGCTTGCGGGCTTTTCTCTAGTTGCGGCGAGTGCGGGCTACCCTCTGGTTGCGGTGTGCAGGCTTCTCATTGCAGTGGCTTCTCTTGTTGAGGAGCAAAGGGTCTAGAACACAGGCTCAGTGCTCCAGGGCGGTTACTCCAGGGTGTGTGGGATTCCCCCCAATCAGGATCCAACCCGTGTCTCTGGCAGGCAAATTCTTTCACCACTGAACCACCCGGGAAACACATCTCAGCCTTGTATTAACAGCATCTTTCCAGAGGCGCTGGCCTGCCTTCTTGGTCTGTATAACGATCCCAGGGTGGACCATGGGGGGCTGGGGTGTCCCCCACGTTGTTTCGCGGGCAGCTCTCTATGGAAGACCCTTGTTAGGTAGCGGCCCCCTCCCCCATCTCCTGGCATCGTGCCACTTCTCCTGACTCAGTTTCCCTATTTAGAGAACAAGGCATCCGAATCCTAGTTGAAGGGCTATTGCAAGCCCAATGCCCAGCTCACAGTGGCACTCTGTTAAAAGCGGCTGTTAGCTCACACCCAGAAAGTGGGGGACAGGGGCCATAAGAGGCATCCTGACTTTGAGGACCCCCCTAAGCTGGTGCTCTTCACTATCCTAAGTAGCTACAAGTCATGTAAAATGTACTGTCAGGACCATAACTAACTAAGACAGAAAAGGTGCTTCTGAAACTTGAAGAAATGACAAAAGGTGGAGATTTGAACCAGATTGTTCTTAGGTTGCCTCCGGTGGAGGGGGCAGCCTGTCCTGCACGGATGGCTGTCCAGGAGGGTGTGGACGTGGCCACCTCCGCAGCAGCGGGCTCTGCACACAGTCCTTTGAGGGCTACATAAATGCAGTAATTTACTGAGAAAAGGCCATCGGGGCCACCTCTGGCTCTGAGGTCTGAGGACTTGTGGGAGATGACAAGCATCCATCATCCGCTGGGACG
The DNA here is from genome assembly GCF_910594005.1 of Cervus elaphus. Lineage (NCBI taxonomy): Eukaryota > Metazoa > Chordata > Mammalia > Artiodactyla > Cervidae > Cervus > Cervus elaphus. The sequence goes on from NC_057818.1 coordinate 13,699,234, forward strand.
TGGTCCTGTCAACAGTCACCGTGATGGGGACAGGACCCTGCGGGGCAAGGGGCAGCTGCCCGCCTCCCCCAGCCTGCCCTCCTGGGGCAGCGAGGGGAGGGCGGGGGGGAGGGGAGGGGTGCTGAGCAGGGGAGCAGCCCTGCTGTCTTCCCCCAGCTGTCTGGCGGCTCCCTAAGGTGTGATAATCAGAGCAGGACTGCCCTGGGGGTCCAGACCCTTCCTGCAGGGACTCCAGGCGGGGCCATGGCAGGCCTCGGCAGACCCTGGTTTGGAGACGCAGGCGGACTCCCTGGGGAGGACGGGACATGCCCTGACCGTGGCCAGAGATCTGGTTCTGGATCACGCTCCCCCCTGCCCCCCATGCCATGATCTCAGGCTAGTCTCCCATCTCACCGGGAGGTACTTTTTATCTGTGAGATGAGGAGGAGGAATTTTCACCTTCCAGGGCTGTGAGAGCAAATGAAGCAAAGCGGGCAAGCCAGAGCTCCTTGGGGGAGACACATATATTGTATATGTGAAAAGGGAGATATTTAGGCCAGGGTCCAACAGACACGGAATTCAAGCCACATATGTAATTTAAAATGTTCTAGCAACCATATTCAAAAAGATGCAAGAGGGAACAGGTGGAATTGATTTTTGAAATATTTTAACCACTGTATTCAAAATACATCGTCCTGCAATTAACATAAAATTATCAAGATATTTAATGCTTTCTGCTATGAATTATTCAGAATATGGCGGGTACCTCACAGGGTGTCTCAGCTCCGACCAGACATGTTTCAAGCGCTCGGTCCCGATGTGTGGCTGGGGCCACTTTCCTGGTCCCTTCAGGCTGAGCTCATTCAATTTCCAGGGGCAGGAGCATTCCCATCTCTGGGGGTGGGCTTCCTGCTGTGCTCTGCTGACCCCACCCTTTAGTTTTAGGGGGGCCGGGGGTTCCACCCAGGTCCTGAGTGCGGCTTCCCCGAGCTACAGCTCCCCTAGGTGGGGGAGGGTAGATGTAACCTCTGCCACTGCCGTCTCTTTAGGGTGGTGCACATTTGGGGAGGGGCTAATGTAAAAATTTGTGTCTGTATAAATGAGATGTGTGACCAGTTTTGGCAGTAAGGATGTTTACTGCAGTGCTACTTAGAAGAGTGGACAGATTTGAAATAGGGGCCCGAGGAATCAGTCACGTGACCACAGAAATGGATCACATGGAGGTCACTGATGACCTGGGCGAGGGTGGCTCAGTGGTTGGGAACGGTGAGAAGCCAGACTGGAGGGTGTTTAATAAAATGTGATTGTGGGGGGAAAAGGTGATCCCTCTTCTGCATTTTAAAAAAGAAAATATGGATGGGTATCACCAAGACATGAACTGGTTACCTCTGGCTGCTGGGTGGTTTCGGGTTTCCTTCTTTTTGTGTACCTATGGTTTCTAATTATCCCACTACAAACGTGTTAGTTGAGGAATTGTTTTTCAGTTGCTCAGTCACATCCAACTCTTTGCAAACCCATGGATTGTAGCACGCCAGGCTTCCCTGTCTTTCACTGTCTCCTGGAGTTTGCTCAAACTCATGTCCATTGTGTCAATGATGCCATCCAACCACCTCATCCTCTGTCCTTCTCCTCCTGCCCTCAATCTTTCCCAGGGTCTTTTCCAACAAGTTAGCTCTTCACATCAGGTGGCCACAGTATTGGAGCTTCAGCATCAGTCCTTCCAATGAATATGCAGGGTTGATTTCCTTTAGGATTGACTGGTTTGATCTCCTTGCAGTCCAAGGGACTCTCAAGAGTCTTCTCCAACACCACCATTCAAAAGCATCAGTTCTTCAGTGCTCAGCCTTCTTTATGGTCCAACTCTCACATTCGTGGGAAATTCAGACTTTTCAAAAGTATAAGCAACATATTGGAATCATAATAATCAACCTTGGTTTTGGGAGCATAGGTGGAAAGGGGGTTGAGGATCCACTGACTGTAGCTAGGGTGTGATTTCCCAGAGATGCCAGAAATGGCGTCTGAAACCCCCTCTAAGCCTCTCCTGACCCAGCCTGACTTAAGAGGTCGTCCCTGGACGCTGGTCCTCCGCAGACCATCGGCACATTCAGGGAAGGGGAAACCTATTTACTGAGCATCCAGTTACTAAATGCCTGGCACTGATCAGGACAACCTCACGTCCATCTTTACAGATGAAAACACTGACACTCAGAGAGGGAAGCACATCTGCCCAGGAGCCCCCAGCCTGTGCGTGGAGGAGGGGAGGGAGACAGTGAGGACAGTGGCCCTGGGGGCTACATGCAGCCGACACGCTCAGAAACACGTAACTGACACATTAGGAGTGCATTTCACCCTCCAGTGGCCCCTCAGAGTAAGGCAGGCTCCTTGAGCCAGTTTACAGGTGAGGCACCTGAGCTCAGCAGGGCCACGCGCCCTGCCTCCTTCCCCTGCATGCCACTGCTGGCTCTCTCACTTTCTGTGCCTTCTCAAGGGTCCCAGCATGGTGGGCACCCAGAAGTACCCCCACGGGTGCCCAGGGATGGACGGCCCCTCCACGCCACCACTGACCTGCGGCAGGAAGCCCGGTGTGGGCTTCAGTGCTGTGCGTCAGGCTCTGAACAAAATCAGACCAGCTTGAGGACTGGGATTGGAGGAACCATAAAAGGAGAAGTGTGAACAGCAGAGACAATAAACACATGTGTGGGCCGGGGCTGCAGGAGCGTGTGTACTGGCGTGGGGGCGGGAGAGGGGCTGTTTAATTGAGGTGAAGTCTTGGGCTGATCCTTGCTGTTTGCAGGAAGCCCAAATAAGGGAGCCAGAAAAGGGCTCAGGGATGCCGTGTGCCTGCGTTCATTCACCCTTGTGCCCGGGCCGATTCAGTCACAAGACCTGGGGTCCACTTGTGCAGGCACAGGGGACCTGGTTAAGTGGAATGGTAGGACAGTTAACCCTGACAGGCCTGCCAGGAGCTGGGTGGCCTCCCTCCGCCCACCTGCCCTGTCAGCTCCCAGCTGATGTCTTCACTTTACAGGTGGTTTGGGGGTGTGTGGGCTGAGCTCAGGCAGGCACAGAAGGTGGAGGCCAAGCCCTTGACATGCCACTCAGCTGACTGCCTGCCAAGGAGCAGCGGGCCTCTGGGGGAGAGAATGCCTCCCATTTTAAGGAAAAGACTAGGGATGGGGGAATGTTAAACTTGCTGATGAAGGGACTTTCCTGGTGGTCCAGTGGCTAAGATTCTGTGCTCCCAATGTGGGGGGGCCAGGGTTTGATCCCTGGTCAGAGAACTAGATCACGCACACTGCAACTAAGATTTCATATGCCACAACTAATGATTTCACATGCCACAGCTTAAAGATTCTGCACGCCACAACTGGAAAAAAAAATCGCATTGAAGAGCCCACAAGCCGCAACTAAGACCTGGCTCAGCCAAGTAAAGTAATAAATATTAAAACAAACAAACAAACATGCTGATGTCTGGGCCACCGGGACACTCTGGGCCTGGATACAGGTTTGTCTGTTTGTCGTTTTGGAGTCGCCCCTGGTGATTCTCCTGAGTAGGCTGGGTTGAAAGCTCGGTCGTAACCCATCAGCACCAAAGTGAGGGTCCCGTCATGCCGTCCCTTGGGCCCTGTCAGAGGGTCTGAGTGGGTTTAATGCCCGCCTGACACCCTCGTGAAATTCGTCACTGTTGAACAAGGCCCCCCAGTCATCAGCGGGCCCTGCCTGGGAGCATCTTTCCTCCCACAGGCCAGGCTGCTGACTCGGGTGCCTGGGGCCATTGCAGGCTTTCTGAATGTTGTAAAATACAGCTTGCTGCTGTAGCCACTCAGGTTATATAACACACGGTAATCAATCCAAACGAATAAACACAAGGCCAAGAATCAAAACCAGCCACAGCGTGAAACCCGGCAGGCGGCAACACCGCAGCCCGGAAACGAGAGGCCAGGGCAGGCCTGGACCCGGCAGGGCCCCGGGAGCTTCATCCGAGCCCTGATTACAATCATCGCCATGGCGATCTGGGGAGGACAGATGGCTGTGCGCCAACGGGGCCTTCCAGCGCCCCCGCCCTTCTCCTTGCCTCGGACCCCAGATATCCCCTCCTTCTTCTCCTCTCTCAGGCTCCCCACTACCTGTAACCATCTGTGGGGGCTGAACGATAGGATCTGTTCACATCCTAACCCTTAGATGCTGTGAATGTGACCTTGTTTGGAGAAAGAGTCTTTGTAAACGTATGTTACCACCTTCGCATGTCTGCTTACTTCAGACTGGCAGTCATATAGGCGCAAACACTTTCTGGGGGAAAAATGATCTACATTTTCTTACACTCCCACCACACATTGTATGATTTTGATGTCTTCTTTCTTCATGTTCAGTCTTTTGCTGTTCATTGTGGTTATCATCACTTTTACAGAAAATTTATTTTATTTTTTAATCTGTGTACTGGCTTAAGTGATTTGCTTTCCAACTACGATTTTTCTCTCTCCTATAGCTTCTTGCTTCTTTTCTATTTAGAGAAGACCTTTCAGTGTTTCCTTTAGGATAGTTTAGTGTTGTTTATTCTATCATTTTTTTTGCTGGCCTGAGAAATTCTTTATCTGTCCTTATATTCCGAATGATTATCTTGCTGGGTTGAGTGTCCTCAGATTTTCCCTTTCAGGACTTTGAATATATCTCACCACTCCCTCTGACCTGCAGTGCTTCTGTAGAGAAATTAGCTGTCAGCCTTATGGGGGGTTCCCTTGTGATTAAATCTTTGTTTTTCTCTTGTTGCCTTTAGAATCCTCTCTTTATCTGTAACTTCTACCATTTTAATTATAATATGTCTTGGTGTAGGTCTGTTTGGGTTCAACTTGTGTGGGACCCTCTGTGCTTCCTATATCTGGATATGTTTCCTTCTTTAGGTTTGGGAAGTTTTCAGCAATAATTTCTTCAAAGATGTTTTCAGTCCCCCTTTATCACCTCTTCCCTTGGAATCCCTGTTCTGTGTAGGTTGGCATGCTTTATATTCTCCCATAGGTCTCTTATACTGCTTTTATTTTTTTCATTCGACTTTCTGCCTGCTGTCCCGATTGGGTAATTTCCATTATTCTATCTTCCAGGTCACTTATTCCTTCTTCTGCACTATTCATCCTGCTATTCATTGCCCTCAGCTCAGCTTTCATCTCAGCAAATGAATTGTCTAATTTTTCTTAGTCCTCTTTATAGTGTCTAGTTCCTTTTCACAGTCATCTGCATTTCTATCAATAGCCCTTCTTAATTCCTCCACTTTTTTCATTTTCTCCTTTCTGAACTTGGTCTCTATCAGACTAAGGAGGTCTGTTTCATTGTTGCTTCTTTCAGGGGAGTTCTCTCCATCTTTTCATTAGGAATGGTTCCTCTGCTTCTTCATTTTACTTATATTTCTCTTGCTCTATGATCTTGTTGTTCAGTTGCTAAGTCATGTCCGACTCTCTGTGACTCCATGTCTGACTCTCTCTAACTCCATGGACTGTAGCACACCAGGCTTCCCTGTACTTCTCCATCTCCCAGAGTTTGCTTAAACTCATGTCCATTGAGTCAGTGATGCCATCCAACCACCCCATCATCTGTCACCCCCTTCTCCTCCTACCCTCAATCTTTTCCAGCATCAGAGTCTTTTCCAACAAGTTAGCTCTTCACATCAGGTGACCACAGTATTGAAGCTTCAGCTTCATCATCAGTCCTTCCAGTGAGTATTCAGGGTCGATTTCCTTTAGGACTGACTGGTTTGATCTATGAGTTTAGGGGAAACAATTATCTACTGTGGTCTTGGAGGGCTATTTTTCTGTGGGAGCATGCTTGTGTAGCCCGTGTGGGTTTATTTTTGGTGTGAGGGCTGTTTGATGCTGCCGTCTCTTTCCTCTGCGTGTGCTGGCCTTTGTCCCCTTGATGGGGGTGTGACTGGTGTCGTGACCAGAGCTACACCAGGTAGTGAGTGCGGCCTCCTCTTTGCTCTGTGGTTGTCACTGCCCTGTCGGGACAGGGTCTGCTCCCTCACTGTTGGAGTAGAAGCCCCCAGACCCACTTCTGAGCTGTGCTGTGCGGTAGGTGAGATGGGAGTGGTCCCGCTGGGGGAGTAGCCATGGAGAATTCCTTCCCTGGAGCTGTGCAGTGGGGAAGGCAGCCCCCCGGCGCTGTGTTCATAGGGTCACCAGCACAGACCTTATCCACTGAACGGGACCAGGACCGCAGCTGTGGCGCACCTGGACTGGCCGTGGGAAGCAGCAGGGACCCCAGCCCCGCCTCTGAGTGCAGGCGCCTACAGAGCCCAGAGTCTCTGAGGCCAGATGGTCCCTGCCATGGGAGTCCCCTCGGTCCTCTCCCGGAGCTCAAGACGTGCCATGAGAAAGAGGCTGCTATGGTACCCTGCCTCTCCATTTGTACACCCCTTAGCAAGGGCGCTGCGCTTCTGTGGTGCCCAGGCATCCTCTGCAAGCACCCCCGGGGGAGGCCGGTACTGGCTCAGCAAGGAGGGGACAGGGCACAGGTTTTAAAAGAAAGAGCCGTTGAGGACATGACAAAAGTGGGCTGGAACCTACTAGGCCCAAGATGGCGGAAGATTCGCCTTCCAGAGGACCCTGAGCCTCAGAACCGGTTCGCTGCAACACGTCAGCTAACACACACCCACGGCGCCAGCACAGCTCCGAGGCCACGAAGGGCCAAAATGTGGGCGGTGCCCTGATTCCTGGAAATCCCCTCCCCTTCCCCGGAATAGTTGGAATAATCCTCCCACTCTTTAGCCTATGAAATCACCCAGCCCGTAAAAACGAGTCACCCCATGTTTTGAGGCTGCTCTCATGTCATTTGAGATGGACCACACTCTGTGGAGTGTGCATCGCAATAAATCTACCTCTTACCTATCACTGCTGCTCACGGAATTCCTTCGGTGATGAGACTGAAGAACTTGAGCGTGCGCTCTCAGTGAAGACAGTGGTTTCGAGTCCCAGCCCCTGGGTTCCAGTCCTGGTCTGAGTTGTGTGGTTTCAGCATCACAGTCCGGCCCTTTTCAGGCTGTCTCTAACCCCAGTCCTCTCCACAGGTCAGTCCTCTGAAGCCCGAGTTTCAGCCCCCAGCCCCGCAGGTAGCAGCAGCCGCAAGTTTCCCGCTGGGGACCACAGGAGGTGGTGTGGAACATCTGTGTGGCTCTCTCTCTGTTCTGGCTGCCACCAACCGGCCGCCGCGCTCTCCTCCGAGCCTCCAAGGCTCCCTCTCTGTCCCCACTAAGGTCCCCGCCCGAGAAGGGGCTTCCCATGGTGGGGGGACCTTTCCTCCTTTCCAGCTTCCTCCTGGGGGTGCAGGTCCTGTCCCGATTCCTTTTTTCTCTTTTTGCTTTCATCCTAGCTGGTTATGTGGAGCTCTTTCTTGCACCTTGGGGTGTCTGGTATCCTCTGCCAGCATCCAGTGAGGTATTCTCTGGGAACTGTTCCACGTGGGGACGTATTTTGGCCGTATCTGAGGCAGGAGCTGGGCTCCGTGTCCTTCTATTCCGCCATCTTGACTCTTCTCTCTCTACATGCAATTAGGCTAAGGGTCTCCCGGTGAGCTCATCCTGAACCATGCCGGGGTGGGCCTTCAGTCCAAGGATGGGTGTCGTTATGAGACAGAAGAGAGAGACATGGAGAAGTGATGTGAAGATGAAGGCGGAGGCTGGAGGGAGGCGGCCACGAGCCAAAGGACACTTGGCCACGAGGAGCTGGAAGAGGCAGGCAGGACCCTCCCCTAGAGCCTTCGGAGGTAGGCAGCTCTGTTGATGCCTCGGTCTCAGACTTCCGGCCTTCAGAATGGAGGGTGAATAAATTTCTATTGTTTTGATCTACCTGGTTTGTGATAATCTTCTATGGCAGCCTAGGGAAACGCACGCAGCGTCCAACTGTCTATGTTATTCTGTGAAATGTTGTCCCTCTCAGAACTGACTGAATGTACCCCGACCTCTACCGCCTTGGGTACCCGGGTTTTTTCCAGGCTGCCCAGGGGCTTATGACTCTCCGGGAAATGGGGAGTGGTCCCTGGTACCCACTCCCCCATCACTGCCTTGAGTCCTTCTGTCCCCTGCCCCTGATGTCATGGGGCCTTGGCTGTAGGCAGCCCCCTTCCGACTGGTACCTGGAGACCCCCATCCTGGCTGGGAGCTCCCCAAAGCCCTGCCTCCATCAGTGCAGCGAGCTCGCTGCCGAGGTGCCGCAGAAGGGGATGGGCGAGCGGCAAAGAAGGCAGACCCTCATGCTAGTCAGCTTTTCCTGAGTTCACCCCGGTGAATGATTCCTCTTCTGCCTCCTGCCCGCCCCTCTAGACTCACATCTGCCTTCTCCACCCTCTCCCCGGCCAGGGGGCTGCCCTGCTTGGATGCCACCATCCCAGCCCTGCCCTCTGCTTCCACGGGGAGCTCAGCGGATTAAGAGAGAGAGTGGGGAAGGAGACTGGGTGTTCTTGCCCCTTCCTGCTGGGGCACATGGCTCACTGCATCCTCCTCTCTAAGACCGCAGCTCCTGCTGGGGTCCTCTCCCTGTGGACACCCCACCTTGGCTCCTGTCACCTCCGCATTCTCTCTCCCTGCATCTCCCACTGCTGCCTGCCCTTACCCAGTTCCACAGGGCTTGTCCACACTTGCGAACGCTGCCTTTGTTAAAACTTCTTTAGTTTACAACCCGGTTTGAGGGGTCATTTATTTCCAGCCGGGCAGGCCCCTGACAGATCCTGTGTCCCTAATCATGGCTGTTCACGCCTAACAGGAGCCTGGGGCTCTGCGTATACCCTCTGCGTATACATCTCAGAGCCCAGCGGGAAGTTCCCACCAGAACATGAGCTCCAGAAGGTCAGGGCTTTGCTTTGCTTTAAATAAAAGTCGCATTAAGATCACCGTGAGACAGAAACATAGTCCCGGGAGATCCAATACACTTTGTCTGGTCTTTCCCAGTGGTCACATTTTGCAGAACTCTACTGCAATGCTATAACCAGGGCATTCATGTTGACACAGTCCACCCATTTGACTCTGATTTCTCCAGTTTACCGAGTGTGTGTGTTTCTGTGAAACTTTATCACTCATATAGGTTTGTGTATCCATGACCACAGTCCTGGTACTAAACATCTCCAAACCACAATGGTTTTAATTTCATTTCTTTAGAAGTTTTTATTAATTGAATGTCTTCAAGAATCTTTTAAAATCTGATTTCATCACAATCTATTCCCCAGGGCCAGAACCACACCTAGAATAGGGCAGAAACTCGAAATGTATTTACTGGCTGAATGTTGTATGCTTTCATCCTCAGCACACCCTCCATCTGTGGACGGAGCACTGGGGTTCAGAGGTGTCCATTGTGTGCCCAGGCGGGTGTGGATTCCTGCCAGCTTCGGTGGACTTGAAGCTCAGAATGAGCTGCCTTGCGTGGCCAGCACCGTGGGGACCAAAGCGCGAGAGATGCCGTGCTTCCCTGCTCAGTCTCATCTGCGGTGGCCTGAGCACATCCTTCCCCGGACTCCTCGGTCCAGCATGCTTTCCTGCAGCTGCTGCGCTAGCCGGCATCCTCTGAGCTTGGCCAAGGCTGATAAAAGCTCTGGGCAGGACGCAATGGAGCCTGGAGCCTGGACAGCCTGATAACTGTATTCCCTTTGAAGTTTTTCAAGTTCAGAAGGGACCCAGGCCCCCTCAGCCGGCCTTGCACGCTTGTTTATTTTTGTCCTGCGGAGGCCTTTGAGAGTTCCCTTCCCGAGTGGGACAGCCATCATTCCTGCTGTCATTACCCTATTGGAAACGTTGCTAACGCGCTCTTCCAGCTCCGCCGACTCCTCCCTCCCAACGCCTGAGGAAGACCACCCACGACGGCCGACTTCCCTCCATTTAATTTTCGTCTCAGATGGAAGTTTGCAATTTCATCACAATTAAAAAAAAAAAAAAGGAAAACAACCAAAAAAAAAAAAAAAAACAACTCAAAAACCTGAGGCTGGCCTTTCTTCTCCCAGTCCTGGGGAACATCTCTCCCTGATGAGGTGGGTTCAGGAGCTTCCCAGGAACCACAAGCTTGCAAGCCGCGGAGGATCAGAGACAAGTTTTCCAAGAAAACACATGGTGCTCCCTTCTGAGCTACGTTCCACATGCGTTAGATCAGAACAAGATAGCTAGGCGGTGCTCTTCTCATAAACGCCAGCATACCACTCAGAGGGCACAGGGAACCACAATTCCTCTCTGGGAACACACAGGCGCGCTCACTGGATGTTCTAGGTACTAACAGCCCCTCCGCAATGACCCTCACAGTTCTGACGAGACACCCCCCCACCCCCCCCCCCCCCACCCCCCCCCCCCCACCCCCCGGCAATGTCTCCTGTAGGTTGCCTTTGGTACGTAAAGTTTGCATTCTATTTCCTTCCTCATTCTTTTCTTCCCTGGGGTTTTGTGAGTCTGAGTCTAGATTGTACATAGAGTACATGTACACACATATGTACACACACACACACGCTGAAGTATATACTCCCCCCTGTATTTCCCTCCCCCTACTTCCAGCATTTTTATTTTCTCGGTCTTTTGGAAAATGTTACGACAGGGTTTGACTGTAATGAGATTCGAGTGAGTGATCTGGCCCGAGTGTCGGCCGGCTTCCACCACTCAACTTGCTGCTTCTTTCTCCGTCATGTCTCCCTCCCTCCTTTTATGGTTTTCTTTCTTTCCTTCAGGGCAGTAATAAATGATTTTTTTTTCAGTGAAGGCTATTTTCCAGTCTACCTCCAATGAGAACATTGAGAGGGAGGAATAAGCCTTGTGTCAACCTCAAGTCCAACAATTTGGGGGCGGGGGGTAAGGTCTATTCAAAGGAAATGATGTAGAAGTGAATTTAAGTCTATAAAATGATGCTCTATTCCATGTACATCGAAGGAAATATGAATTCCAACCACAATCACGCTCCTTTACCAGTATTTCGGGGCTTCTAGGTGTGACCACGCGTGCTGTACCCAGCACACACCCAGGGGGCGCCATTCACCTGCCGTGTGTGGGATGCACAGAGGTGGGATCTGTGTCCTGGGGTGGGCGCGGGGACCCAGTGTGTGCTCTCGTGCACTGCTGACTGCTACAGGATTCAGTACAAGCCCTTCAGAAAGACATATGATGATTACTGCCAAAATTAAAGACGCGTTTTCTCTTGGGCGCTGCAATTCCACTTTGGGAAATTTGTCCCACAGTTAGAGAATGCTCGGGTTTAGTTATTTATTGTGGCACTTTTAGTAGCAAAATTTCGGAGACAAACTAAGTGCTGGTTTGTAGGGATGACTGGAATAAATGATGGGATGTCCCATGCCAGGGAAAGCGACACAGACTTAAATAAAGAGGCAGATCTCAACTCCTCATGTGGAACCCTATGACACATGGCTGAGAACCTTTGAGTGACAGAAGAGTATATACCCTATCTACTCCCCTGATGAGCTGGGCCGTGTTGGGCAAGTTATTTAACCCCTCTAGGTCTCACCTTTCTTACCTATAAAATGCAGGTGATGATAGCATCTATGCCATAGGGCTGTTGAAGAGATTTCATGAATCAATATATGTTAAACGTCTAGGACAGTGCTTGGCATATAGAAAGAGTGGTATAATCATTCCTTATTAATTATTATGTCACCACTATCACCATCACCATCATCATTGAAAAGAGCAGATACAGGCATAGATAATCCTTAGAGGAACATGCAGAACCGCAGGTGGTGGGGGTTACTGTTGTCAGGGAAACTGGGAGGCTGAAGGTCAGGATAAGCTAAGGAAGGACTCAGTTTTAACTTGTGCCTTTTGAATTTCTGGCAAGTATCTGCAGTCTCTATTTTTTTCAATATTTTAAATGAAAATTTACAAACATGTAGAAAGACTGAAGAACTGGACAGTGAACGTTCATGTGCCCACCATCTCAGCTCTGTAATTCACATGATGTCCTACTTGCTTTGCTTTCCATCCACCCATCCATCGATCCGTCCATCCATATAACCACCAACCCCTCTTACTATTTTTTAATGCATTTCAAAGTAAACTGCACATATCAGTGCATTTCCTCCTAAAATTTCTGTCATATGTCTCATTAACTGGAGTTCAGTATTTGTTTATGGATTTTCCTTTTCTAGATAAAATTCACATGGAGTCAGATGCACAGCTCTGAAGCATCCGTCTGATGACTTTGACAATGCGTTATCTACTCGAAAAATAAATTAGCTACTAATAAAATGTGACTGAGAGAGAGAGAGAGAGAGGTGGGTGGGGAAAGGGAAAGACAGAAAACGAGACGGACCGACAGAAACAGCGTTTTGAACCCACAGAGAGGAGAGAGACCATGGAATTGACCTGATAATGTATCTCATGGAAAGGGATTTACAAGTGAGGGAGATTTGTACAGATGGGGCTCAGTTATGGACCATTTCTGTTCCCAGAAAGCTTGTTCCTTTTTGGAACCTCCAGAGCAGGAAGCGTAACGAGGTCAGGGGTGTTGGCATCAGCCTGCGGGGATGCAAACCTCTGTCCCTCTGCTGGCTGTGCCATCTTGGAGAAGTCACTCTGCCTTCCGGAGGACCTCAGCCTCCTCGTCTGAGAAGGATGCTGCTTCCTGCTTCCTGGGGTTGTGGGAGGGTTCTGTGAGCTCCAAGACACAGTGTGTTTAGAAGACCATGTGGCATCTGGTGGGTGCCCCTTAACTCTTCTCTCTTGCTATAAATCACTCATCTCCCTATCTTTGCTTTTAGCTTTTTTAAAAAAATTGAATTGGAAAGAACCAAACAATGCAAGGTTAAGTTTTTCATCCTTGGGGGAAAAACGTCATCTCTCCTTACAGCTCCGCCGCTCTCCGCATCCTCTGCAAAAATCCAGGGAAATGAGTCAGCCTGCAGCCTCCTGCTCTAATTCTTTCATTACTACATGATTGCAGCATCCACTCAGTCCGGGGCCCAAAATCGAAAGAAAACAAAAATTCTTGAGTCATTTCCAGATACTGAATCTGACACCACTATTCCTCTCTCAGTTTTTGGCAAAACCTACAAAATGAGTGACCAAGAAGGGTAAACAAGTTTAGGTAAACACTCTATATACTGATTCATGATTTAAGTACATCAGTTAACATTTTGATTCATTTACCACAGTGTTTTAATGTCATTAAGAATGTAACTTCTTAGGAAAACTAAGAAAGTCTGTTTTTAGCCCAGACATGCAATTAAGGGAATTAGTAACGTGATACATCATCCTCAGGAACTCCGATATAGTAAGAAATCTCGTGCAACCCTTTATAAAGACGTTCTTACAACCCACGCCAGAGTTCACCCAGCTTCAATCTGAGGGCAGCAGGGAGGGGAAAATGGAGAAGAAAAAAAAAAAAAAAAAAAAGGAAATTGCTGCCCCAGCACTGAGCAGCAGTAAGAAAGGATTTGCAATCGTGTGCAGATACTAAATAGTCATAAAATAGGGGTTCTTTCTGGGGAATTAAGTTGCTTTCCTGTCTGGATCACAGTCACTCCCCAGCATTCACTCCAGCTTTGCGAGGATTCACATGTGTGAGACTGGAGAGTGTTTTCTGGGGCTGGCATTGGGGAAAAGATGGGATTTTTCTGTTCTTTTAGGGATTCAGATGGACAATTCCATTTCTGGCAAGCTTCAGCATTTAGCTAGTTTCTGGCGGCTTGAGACCCGCTAGGCTGGGGTCTCTCCGCCTGCACTGTTCACAGCTGGGAGGGTCACCCTTCACGGCAGGGGGTCCTGTGCAGTGTAGGGTGCTGGGCAGCATCCCCGGGCTCCCCCACTGGCAGCAGCAGCACCCCTACCCCCATTCCCCGGCCCAGGACACTGATCCCCTAGTCCAGCCAGGTGAGGTCAGACCAACTTTTCACCAGCCTTTCATCATTCATCCATAAAATGAGGGTGTCCCCCACTGTGCCTCTCCCTCAGGAGCAGCAGACCAGATAATATAAGTAGAACTCCCGGTTCGGTGCCCCATACATGATCAGGGTCAAGTCTGTGTAGCCTGGCACCTCTGTGAGGTCCTAGGTGGTGGGTGGCGCTAGGTGGGGGAGGGGAGAGGAGGGGGATGGGGGCCTCGGGGCCGTTGAATCTGAGGCTGGCTCCGCTGCGGGCCTCACTGAAGGTGGTCCCTTTCACCCTTTTCCTTCACAGCTCAGAGTTCCCCAACCCACCGCCCACTGCCTGCCTGGCTCTGTCCCCCTGGAGCCGTCCCTGGGTCCTCCAGCCCCCACGTCCCTCCTCCCTCCGAATCCCAGCGGTGAGAGCCTGTCCCACAAATGCACCTGGCCTTCTATCTTTCCCTCTCCCATTCCTGTCGGCATGGACCCTCGGAGCCTGGCCAGAGCAGACACTGGCCTCACCAGTCAGCTGAGGGAGTGACCCTGACCCTGCGGACCTAGACTTGAACTGCACACAGGACAGATGCCCAGTCAACATGGAACATGAGAGGCCGCGCCTGTGCCTCTGGGTGGTCTGTGCACTTCTTTCCAGAAAGAAAAAGTGAGAAAGACAGAAGTGGTCTGGATTTTACGGGAACACTGCAAAGCTTACCTTCCTGGAGGGCAAGGGTCATCCAGCCCATCCACCCACCCATACAACCTGAGTGTTCATCCATCTATCCATCCAATCATCTAGCCACCCAGCCACCCATATATCCTGTCCATCTGTCTATCCAGTCATCCACCCACCACCCACCACCCACCACCCACCCATCCATCCATCCATTTCTCAAAAGTGTATTCCTACCAGGTGCCAAGCACTGTCCCGGTTAGGCTTTGAGGGTGCAGAGGTATTTCGGCATCCATTATTTCAGAACCAAGCCTGACCCAGGGGAAATAGCATGGATGTTTGTTGAATAAATGAGTGTTTGTTGAATGAACGAGTGAATGGATGGGTGAGGAAACAGGTGGCGTCTGAGTAGATTAGTTCCAGGAATCCCAACCAATAGCTGCCTCTGGCCTCTGATGTCCCAAACCTTTGGCTCTGTCTGCAGGGCCCAGGCTCCCCCAGGCAGAGCTCAGCAGTGGGGGAGGTGGGTGGACAGATGTCATCCCAGACAAGCAGAGTGCTTTCTAAGGGCACTTGGAGCTGGTCAATGCCTGGGGAGCATACTTTTTCTACACTCACGGACATTTCCTGAAATGACCCCATGCCCACAATGAACTTCTTCACCCTTGCCAGTTGGTTATTAGCCCTCAGTCCAGGTATCAGTGCAAAGCAGTGCTCTGGGGAGCTGGGCCACCCATTGAGGCCAGCTCATTCCCTTCCCTAGACAGCCAAAATCTCCCTCCTTTTCCCAGAAAGTCCATCATCAAAAGAAACAATAAGAAAAGCTGACCATACTGTAATGCCTGTTAACAAAGACATGCAGCTGCACTTAACATTCTGGGGAAAGGCGAGGAGTGACACTGACCTGTCCTCTGGCCTGTGGCCTTGTGAGCAAATTGAAGTGAGTTTATTGAGATGGATGACTATCAACGTCACTTTGTGAATGTCACGTCAGTTGACAGGCTGGAATGGGGCAGGCCTGAGAAGGGCCCAATCAGGACAAGCAGTGCTCCCCAAATGTGGAAAGGATGGAGAAGGGATGGGCTAACCAAGGCATTTACAAGTCAAACAGGTCATCCTAATGGCAGGTGGCTCGGCCTTCAGCCACCCCTCTATCAGCACTCCTGGAAGACTCTGAGGAGCCCAGACTCTCAGCTCTTTCACCTTGTAGCTGCATGCAGGTTAGGCGCAGGCTCTGGGGAGACAGGTTAGACCCTCCAGAGCTGAGTCTGCCCAGTAATTACAGCTGGGCAATCACTCTGGTCCGCTACTATTCCCCACAGGATCCCAGGGCTGGCTGTTATCACGTTGCCATTTTGTTCACGAGGCTCCTGAAGCTTAGCACGACTCAAGCAACCTTACCAATCACACAGCAGGGCTGGGACCAGACCCCAATCTGACCACCCCCCTGCCCCAAGAGGAGCCGAGTTGGGAGGTGGTGTGACCCGGTGCCTCGGGACTGGGGATAGTTAGCTCCTCGAGGTTGCATCCCCCAGGTTGGGGACGGTGGGCCAGCCATCCATTCTGCGGACATGGGAGCTTCCAGTGAGCAGGCTGCCACGGTGGGATTGGCAAGATAATTTAGGGACAGCCCGGAAGGCGGACTGAAAAAGCATCTCTCCTCACAGGGGAGGCAGGAAGGTGGGGAAGACAAGTCTTGGGAGTTCTGCCATCGTATAGAGGGTCCGTGGTATGTTTATGAACATCAGAATGGGGGTCCACCACTGGTGGCAGTTTGAGAAGGTGCCAGAGTGTCAACCGTAGGCAGAACACAGACCTTCTGAGCTATAGCAGGGACACCAACTTCGCTCCAGTGAAGGAAGCCCAGTGCCTAACGTCAAAGCAACAGAAATGCCTTTAAAGGGCAAGGTGACAGGGCTTCTTCAGTCTAGCAGAGTTTCTTCTTTTCTTTCGATTGGCTTTTCTTTTCAGGACCCCAAATATCAAGCCTGGGATGGAAGATCACTTCAAATCTCATTTTATAGTATGGATGTTTTTTCTCATTGTTTCCTAGAGCACAGATCAACTTCGGATGAATAACTTGCAACTGCAGAAACACGACACCAAAGCGCCAGCGCTGGGTGGCAAATTTCTCCGTGACCACAAATATCCTTTCTCCTCAAGGACCAGATTGGAAGCATTTGGGTTGTTTGTGCCTCCCATCCTCAATCAGGCAGGGGCGGGGCCTCCTGGGAGCAGCAACATGCCCAGTTCTAGATCCTTCCCTTAGCATCGTCTGCCTGTCACCAGATGCACTGTCCTCCTTGTCCTGCTTTTCCAAAGTGCTGACAGTTTCTTTAGTCCCAGGGTGTGAGTCCCCCCTTGCGTGGAGAAGGAGGGGCTTGGCTCATAGCTCACGCTTGCAAATATCCCAGGACCCCATCTGAGCGTCCTGGCTCTGTGCGTGGTGAGGAGAGAACAGGGATGAACTAGGGCCCTCGCCTCCATCATTTTGTGCCCAGTTGGCCCTGCCATCCCTAGCCTTCAATGTCTTCCCTGTTGGAAATTTACTTCTGCTTTGGAAGTAAAGGGGGACCAGGCTGCTCAACTCCAGGGAAGCTCACCCCACCACTAGCACAGTAGTGCCCAGGAACTGAGAAGGAAGGCTGGCATTCATCCCTTAGCCTCTGATCCTTTTTATTCTCTCAAAACCATATTATAAAAAAATCACAAACACACCGGGCTTCCCTGGTAGTCCAGTGGTTAATAATCCACCTGCCAATGCAGGAGACATGAGTTCGATCCCTGATCCGGGAAGGTTCCACATGCCGCAGAGCAACTAAGATGGTGTACCATAACTACAGAGCATGTGCTCTAGAGCTCAGAGTCTCAACTACCGAAGCCTGAGCACCCTAGAGCCCCGTGGCCTGCGATGAGAGAAGCCACAACAATGAGAACCAGCACACTGCAATGAAGAGTAGCTCCTACTTGCCACATCTACAGAAAGCCCACAGAGCAGTGAAGACCCAGCACAGCCAAATGTAAAATTAAAAAAAATTACAAACATGCAGAAAAATTGTTGTTGTTTAGTCATTAAGTTGTGTTCGACTCTTGCGATCCCATGGACTGGAGCCCACCAGGCTCCTCTGTCCATGGGATTTCCCAGGCAAGAGTACTGGAGTGGGTTGCCATTTCCTGCTCCAGGATATCTTCTCGACCGAGACTGAACGCACGTCCCCTTCTTGGTAGATTCTTTACCACTGAGCCACCTGATAAGCCCACAGCAAAGTTACCCAGTGAATACCAACGTGTTCCTGAGAGTCTGCAATTGTCAGCATTCTGTGATTCTTGCTTTATCACCTTCCTTCCTGCCTCTCTTCCCTCCTTTCATCCACTTATCCATCTACTTTCCCATCCATCTTTCCAGCCAGCCCCATCTAACTGTTTTTAATAGCCTACTTTTGGAACAGTTTTAGATTCACAGAAAAACTACAAAGACAGTACAGAGTTTCTATATACCCCATACCCAGTCTACCCTATTGTTAACATTGGACATTAGCATAGCATATTTACTACAATTAATGAAGCACTATTCATATGTTATTATTACATTATAATTAACTAAAGTCCATGCTTTATTCAGGTTTTCTTCATTTTCATGGAATGCCCTCTTTGTGCTCCAGGATCCCATCCAGGAGTCCACATGACAAACATTACATCTCCTTAGACTTCTCTCAGCTGGGACAGTTTCTCAATCTCCCCATGTTTCTGGTGACCTTGACAATTTTGAATTTTGAGGGATACTGGTTGGGCATTCTGTAGAATGTCCCTCTGTCGGGACTTGCCTGGTGTTTGCTCATGGTTAGGCTGGGATCCACACTGTTTTTGGATGAACGTACTAGTCAGTTTGTGAGCCCCTTTTGACAAGGGGGGATGAGGAAAGTGCTCCCCTATCTGTATCACGAGAATGTTGAGGAACAGTGGGTAGGTCTACTGGTGGGGTGCATGTGTGCTCAGTTGTGTCTAACTCTGCAACTCCATGGACTGCAGTCCTCAGGCTCCTCTGTCCATGGAGTTTTCCGGGCAAGAATACTGGAGTGGGTTCCTATTTACTGGTACTGCCTGGTTGAATCCCAGCTCCATGATTCACACTTGGCCTGTGGTCAAGACACTGTTTCCTTAAGCCTCAGTTGCTTCTTCTGTAAAATGGGCACAAATGGTCTCTCATGTAGATGGTGTGTGAGGGTTCCATGCAACTATCTCACAGGGAGCCCCACCAAAGATTGGCTACTGTTCTTGATGTTACCAATGTCCAGTAAGGATGGTCATTGTGATAAAACCTACAGAGGTTTCTGTGATCCCTTTCAAAAGTGGGACAGTTGGAAGAGATGTAACCTAGCTCTTGAGGATGGCATCAGGCCTGGGTCTGACTGTCAGAACAACACCCACCCCCACCCCCCAAACCTCAGCAGAGGCCGGCCTGCAGGACGTCCAGCCTCTTTGCTCCCAGCCCCACGTCTCCAGAAGGGAACTCTTTAATCCCTGGTCGCTTCTCTGGCAGGCAAACATTTTCCTAATATTCAAGGGAGGAACACAGTTAATCCCTGGTCCTATTTTATTATTGCTGCAAATATTTCTTTTTTACTGGCATGAAAGGAGATAAGCCTGGTGGAGGAAGAGCCAGGGCCCCCAGGGAAGAGCCTCCTTCCCAGCCCCCTGGGAATCCCAGGCATGTGGCATGCATTTCCCAACTGCAGCGGGCAGGCTCCCAGGCAGGCTCCGCTCGGTCTTCTGGCCCCGGGTTGATTGCTATAAAACCAGCGTCAGGCAGCCCGAGACCACGCAGGGCTGGGGCGGACATCCTTCTGGAAACTTCTTTGCACGCAGGAGGCCTGTGACGCTGTTGCCGGACACATGTGACATCTCATTTGTGAGCTGACTTTGGTTTCCAGAGATGGAGAGAGCCAAAACCACGTCTCCGCAGCGGAAATCTGACCTTGACGGGGAGGACACACGTGGACTCGTGTTACCCAGGCCTGAGATCAGGGTGGAATTCTTGGTAGATAATAGATCCTGGAATGTCAGGGCTGACAGGAGGCTTCCAGGCCACCTCGTAACAGCCGCGGACGTTTACGGCATTCTTACTGTGGGACAGGCTCAGGGCTAACCATAGGGGAGCCTTGTCTCCAAATATCCTCCTGTGCTGGGAGCTTTATTGTCCCCATTTGAGAGATAAACAAACTGAGGCCTAAGCAAAAAGTCACTCATCCAAGACCCCACAACTAGAAGCTGGGGGCAGTGGGGGGTAGGGGGGGCGGGCAGGGGGGTATTCAGCCCTGGGTCTGTCAGGCTCTGAAATCTGCTTCCTCATCTCGGCACCCTATAGCTGCCTCTTGCAGAGCTCCCTGGCCTGGGGAGACCAGAGGCCCCGGAAACTGCATGCAAAACTGTGCATTTTTGCCAGGTGAGGATTTACAGGGTTTCTGAGGGTTTCATGTTCTCACAAAGGTGAAGACCTTCCGAACCCCTCATTTTTCAGAGAAAGGAGCAGAGAGGCATTCAGGTTGCCATGGCGACCCAGCAAGCGTGGTGCAGGCCTGGCCTTGGTTCCCCCAGAGCTAGTGCAGTATTCTTCCTAATACCATTTGTGGGTGAACACTGTTTTCAGATCATTTTTACAGAATTAAAAAAAAAATTCTTCATGAAACACACACAGAAATGTGTCTGGCACATGTGCAGAGCTCCATGCACTATGGGCAGTGAACACATCTGTGTGACCCCACTCTCATCAAGAAGGAAAATGGAACCGGCAGCCCCGAGCCCTTTCCTGGCTGGGCACTGTCCCCCAGCCCCGACTTCTCTGGCGTCCTGGGGTGCTTCCGCCTACATGGAGCCCTTTGTGGACTGACTGTGGCCGTGCACGCTCTCGCCACAGGCGAGACCGGTCTGCTGCAGCGCTTGGGCGTCTCCGGGGCCGCTCATGAGTTCTCGCTCCCTCGCAGGAGCTGTGGGTGGTTTCCGGTTCCGAGCTGCGGCTGGTTTCCGGTTCCGGGGCTGCGGGTGGTTTCCGGTTCTGGGGCTGCTCAGGGGGCTTGTATGTTTTGCCTGCCCAGAGCGTGTGCACCGAGCGGCAGGACCGCGTGGCCACCCGGCAGGTGCGACACCCGGCTCTGGAGGTGCCGAGCCAGTTTCCACAGGCTCGTTCCCACTCCCACTAGCAGCTGCTCACGCGGGTGGGCGAGGGTGTGACGCATGTTCTAAAATATAAATAGAAACCTGACTGCATTTTTGTCCTCTCCTTTGCTTAAGGCACTTTTCTGAGTCACTCTCATTTCCCGACCCCGTGACACACACCCCGAGCCAGAGGCCGGACTCAGGCGGACGCCGCCAGCCCAGGGCCAAGACGAGGGGTGGCCCGTGAGCCTCGGTGCTCACGGGGGAGGGGGCTCTCTGCGGAGAAGACGCCTCGAAACTGAGCCTCCCTTCTCACTCTCTTAAGAGGCTGCATGGGGGATGGCCTTGGGGACAATCACATGCTGAATTAGAGCCACAGAATTTGGGGTGGGAAGGGCTGTTACTGGGCCTGCCGGCCGGGACAGTTTGATTTGGATGAGCCCTGCAGGGAGTTCACTTCTATCTGCAGGGACTGAATTACCAGGGCCGATGGCACAACAGCCCACCGCTGCCTCCCAGCCAGTGCCCCCGCGGGGAGCGGCAGCGTGGTGGTGGTGGCCGGTACCTGCCCTGTGCTGGGAATCTGATCAGATCCCGACTTTACACGTGATCCCTGCCAGCCTCGCTGGCCGGTCCATTAAGAACAGAAAGATGGCTTGCTTCAGCCACAAGCGTCTCCTTGGGTGGCCTGGGAGTCCTGGTGTGCAGACCCCTCCCCCTAGCCCACCCACATCTGGGGGAGGTGGGGCACGGGGACGCAGTAGGCTGAGCTGCCTGAGAACTGGTACCTGGCCGTGGTCACTTAGAGACCCCAGCCGGAGGGCTCCAGCCCCTGCCATTCCCTGCTGGCAGCCCCCAGACCGTGAGACTGTCTCCCTTCCCCCTTGACCCATGCCCCACCAGATGGCAGGGAAAAAATGTCTCTGGGCCGAACCAGAGGTTCTCTGCCACCCACCCCCAAACCAGACCCTCATTCCATACTTTAGGACTTAGTAAGTCATTTCCCTTTCTCTGGGTCGCCCTGTGTGGGTCTGAACTCCAAGAATGCACTGCTCTTACTCACTCAAGCAGCCCCTGACTGCCCTCTGCACCCTGCCTCTGGGGTGAGCAGGCTGAATCTAAGCTGCGGCTGTCAGAAGCCGTGCCCAGGAGTCTGTGCAGAGAGACACTTTCCCCCTCTTTGCTGCAAACTCGCAGGGTATGAATTTCTCTGTCCTTGCTACTTGGTACCCCTCTTCTTTCTTCTCTGCTCCCAGAGTTTGTCTGTCGCCCTACTGTGTCGCCTCATCCCCTCCACCCCCCACCCCCGGCAGGCTCTTCTGCTACACACATGCGCACACAGTCCCCCTCCATTTGCAGAGAGTTCCAATCAAATACCCGAATTCGGGCTGTGCAATTCGTGGTGGGAACACAGGCATCCTGTGGTTGCAATTCACTTGGTTCTAACTTGAGAGAGAGAGAGAGGGAGTATGTGTGTGTGTGTGTGTGTGTGTGTGTGTGTGTGTGTGTGTGTGTAGGGGAACCAGGGTTTGTTTCATTGGCCTAAGGTTATGAACAAACACCCATGGATGCAGCCGCCGCATGGACTGCATAAGGGAATATATGTCCACACACTTCTTTATATGTAGGGTGACTATTGAGCTGATCGTTTCAGGCGGGACACCTCTGAAAGTGACTGGGGTGTAACCTGGGCTGTCCCCTTGCCCTTGCCCATGGCAGGCAGTGGTGTGTGGGGGACACAGTCCCGTCTGGGCTCAGCTCTGCCGGTGCTGCGTCGGGGCAGGGCCCAGCTGACGGTGTCAGCTCAGGGCCTCAGCGAAGCCACACTTCTCAGCAGCCTGTGGGAAGGTGGGCTGGTGAGATAAGGGAGCAGGGCATTCACATAACTGTCAGCGTTTCTTGACATGACGCAGAAATATTTCAGATCGCATCTGCGACACAAGAAATCCAAAAGAAAGACCTGAACACTGTCAGCCATGGGACACATTTCCTGACTGGTGTGGGTTTTTTTTTTAAAGCCCTGATGTAGAGATGTCAAAAACGACAGGTCCTCAGAATCTCTCCCTTTGCAGCGATCGCACTGCTTCATCGGACGTGCAGGGAGACAGCTATTTGCACAGTGAAACCAGCTGGCTGTTCGGCGGGTGGGAGTCTGGCAAGCCGGCTGGTCCCTCCCTGGTCTGCCGGGCTCCAGCGTGGGGCTCGGATAGTGAGTCTGCCCCCCGTTACTGGGGCAGCCGTGGCCACTGCTGCAGTGTGCTGGGGTCGGGGGTGGGGGGCATGTCGTTTGAAATGCTGGCTGTTCTGGTGGGGAGTGAGAGTGCTCTTTGTGAACAATTAACACCTCCCATGTTTGTCACCTGTTTGGAATGATGTGAAGAAGGCGAGTTGCTTGCTGTTTACGCTGTTACTTAATGAACCAACTCCCCTACCGCCAAAGGAGGGGGTGTTTATTCATAAGACCCCACATGAGGAGGTATTCGTCAATCCTGTTGGAGTCAGTTATTACGTGTGAGCCGCTGGCGAATTCTCCTTGCTCATTTCAGTTTGTGCTATGCTGTCATCTGTAGTACACCTAATAACATCTGTTTGGGAGGGTGTGATTCTACTGCACGAAATTGGTACCCATTTTGGACCTTTAATGTGCATGAAAAGACAAACAGATGAACTATATCTTGAGTGTCATTTGCATGAAAATAAGCTTTCAGAATGCCTTTGCCGATCAGAAGTTTGCCTTCAGGATGACCAGGTTATTTCTGTGAGTTGAACGATCTCTTTAATAGTTATCAGTTGAAAGCAAAACCCACACGGAAGGAAAGAAAGAGACTTGAAAGAGGAAGGATGGGCTTTTCTGCTCTGGCAGTTACTTCAGAATCTGTAGCAGAGAAGCAGAGAGAGGAGAGCCGTTCGAGCAGCATGAAAATGCTCGCTGTCTCCCGATAAACACACAGAGAAATCGGCGGCTGTGTGTTATTTCTGGGGTGAAATGCCCTGGATTTCTTTATGAATCTTTTAGGAGAAATCGGGCATAGAGGCAACCAGTTTTCAGTTAGTTTTAAAATATACATTCTCCACAGAAGAAACAAGAAACGTCTTTATAAAACATGACATTCTAACCAAATGTGAGGCATTTTTCTCACCTTGGTAAACAAGCTTTAACTGTGTTTCCCTTTGAAAACTAGGAAACCTTTGAAAACTTTACAGAGGTAACTTTTTTATTCTCCCAAAGCTTTTCTTTTCGTTTCATTTAGCTATTTCATTAGCGTGTGTGTGTGTGTGTCTGTCTGTCTGTGTGTAAGAGAGAAACAGAGAGAGACTTAAGAACTTCAGAACTGAAGCTTAAGAAATTATCTCAAATCTTTGTAGCTTCTATTTCCTTGAAAATGCCCCCAGAAAATGTTTTCTTCCTTTTTTTTTTTTTGCAGGATGCAGGGTTCTCTCCAGCTTCCCCACAAATCCTGAAATTCCTTTGTTTAAAACAGAACAAAACAAAACAAAACTTGTGGCTTTTCTCAAAATGACAAACCAAACACGGCAGAACCTGAAATCCCCAGAACACAGCCCGGACCATAAACCTTCTGACTCAACAAGCAGGTTTTATGGAGACCCCAGTAAACCAAAGGATGGCAATAAATAAACAGCCGACGGGCTCCCCGTGCAGCCGTGTCTTCGGAACCTCGGACATCTGAAGGCAAAAGAAGGACCCCGCGTCGTGCGCAGTTTGGGAGATGTGTGGGCAAACCATTCGAGTGGCTGAGCCGCCCGATTCCTTGCAAATAATCCGGATGGAGTGAATGAAGCTGGGAGGTGTAGCTAGTACGCCATCCCAAAGCATTTTTTCCAAACTGCCACCTCAAATATGTATGTGAATACTTGGAATACATAGAAGGAATAAATATAATCAAGCCACTAGCAAACATGGCAGCTGGAGGCGTTAAAAGGATGTTAATCCTGAGGGTGTTAAAAGGCATTCAGCTTTTCGGAGCCGCCTGGCGCATGGATGTGAACCTAATACTTCCACAGACAACACAGCCCACACCCGCTTACTGACTCTGGGCAGAGGCTCCACGTGGAGCGGGGAGCCCCGGGGGTCTTTCCCCAACCGGCTCGTTGCCACCCTGTGACACCGGACAAGTCACCAGACTTCATCCAGCCCTCAATCTTGGGTCTGAAAATGGAGACAATCCTTCTCTCTCTTTTCAGACTCTCTGGGGATGCTGAGAGCATGAGATAAAAGAGGAAAGGGGAAAGGCGCTCCACATGGCCTACAGGGGCGAGTCTGTGGGGCTTCCCAGTGGACCGGGAAAGCCAGTCCCGCCCTCTCCCCAGTCCCTCCCGGCACAGCTCTGGCTTCCTTGGAGCCCCGGTAACCCATTCGTTGTCTCTGCTGTCGGCCCCCTTCGAACTGCCCGGAAAGATTTTGGCTTGGGGCGTTGTTTTCCTCCCTGGGTCAGGAAGCAGCTTCCCCCTGGAAGGGTCCTGACATCACTCTTGGTGTTCCAGGAACTCCCTGGCATGTCTGGAGGGGAGTTCCCTGGGCACGGGAGCTCACTGAGCTAATGGACATTCCCCATCTTACCCAAGGTGCCCTGGCCCCAAGACTCTCCCTTGGGCCGGGGCACACACTTGCACGCGTGCACCCCTTTGCCCACGTCTGGCACAGACAGGGAGCCATCCCAGGTGGCCACAGCCCCCGAGCAGCAGGAAGCGCGGGGCTGGTGAGGCCCAGCCTGGCGCGAGCTCAGCAGCTGTGTGCATGGACGCGTGCAGGAGACAGCAGGGCACTGGGTGGTGCCATCCCAGGAGCAGCCCCCTTGCCCCTGGGTCTTTGCAACCTGCCTTCTCATCTGACCTGCCTCTATCCCGGCCCAGAACTCAGCCCCTCCTGGCAGCAGGGACACCGGCTTACACGTGAGGCTTCACGTGTCCAGTGGGTCCCCGGACAGCAGTTCATTGTACAACTGAGTGTCCAGGCCAACGAGGTCTGGACCCGCCATGCTCTGCCGTGAGGCTTGGCATCACACAATGAACCCAGTCATTTCACAGCGCCCTGGGGCAGGCAGATCAGCCCCCCAAGCCCGTGAGTCTTCAATCTAGTTGGCAGCTCAGCTTCTGACCACCCTTTCAAACACTCTCCATGTCTGGGGTAGGGCTGGGAGGGGCCCAGCAAGGAACTCTGAATTCAGGGGCCACCTCCCCTTCTTTTCAGCTGTCCCATGGCCCAGACTCACTTATCTGGGCTTCAGAAGCCCCGTCGGCAAAATGCCATGTCAGATTCTATCTCCCAGCTAAACTGCTCTGTCCTGGCACTGTCACAGTATGATCTGTTAACTGTGGGATTATCTGATCGATGAGGGTCTCCCCAGTAGATACTGGGCTCCCCGAGGGAGGGGCTCTGGTCCACCGGCTCCCCTGCCAGCACCAGGCCCAGCACAGAACATGTCTGGAGAGGATTCAGGCTGAGTGGGAGGCATCTGGGCTTGTTGCTTGTGGGGTGCCCTTGTGTGTCTGAGTGGGAGAAACTGGGAGTTAAAGAAAGGAGAAAATCCACGAACACCAATGGTTGGTTCTATTATTATTACTGGACGAGGCCCCCGCTCCTAGATTTGTAAACCAAGTTCCAGCTAGTAATGTGATAAGAGTGCATGGAGGGCCCACGGCTGACTTTCTCCACCCCAGGAAGCCCCTCGCCCACGTCTCATTATTCAAACCCCAGCACACCCCTTTTCAAACACTATGCCTTCATATGCGGGATTTGCCCATCTTTCTTGGTCCCAGAGAAGCTCCACGTTCCTGGGAGGCAGGCACCAGCATCTGTCTAATCTCTTGGGGCGCCTGGCAAGACGGACGGCGCCAGGGAACCCAGCCGGCTCCTGATGCCTCTGCCCTGCAAGCTGGGCCAGCAGGCGATGCCTGGCGTTTCATGGAGCTCGGGACTCTCATCCTTCTTGAGGAGACCATAAACGTGTCATTGCCCCACGGGGGTCCGCTCTGCCCGGTGAGAGCCCTGGATGCTCAGTGCTGAGGAACCAAAGGGTGGGGCTAATCACCCTCTGACTTCTTTTTATAGACGCCCTGATTCCACAGCCTGGTGGGCGGCTTTCTGTCAAGCCTCTGGCACCGGCCCTGCCAGCTATCCGTCTCCTCACCTCTGAGCACAGGCAGGCTGGGAGGCTGGGTCTCTCCATCACCCAAGGCTCCAGGCAGCCCAGCGGGGAGAGTATAGGAGGAGCCAGTGTCAGGAGCTCAGGGACAGTCATCTTGTCCCAGCAACAGCCCCAGATTTATGGACGGCCCCCATCCTGAGTGGGGCTGGCTGCTTGAGAGGGTTCAGAGGCATCCTCTGCTGAGAGATCTGCAGCCCAGCCACAAAACAGATCACTTCTCTGGTGGCTCCTGGAAGACTGGAAGCCCACACAGAAGATCATCAAGGTGTTTATTTGTTCAAGTACAAATGCCCCAGACATCCGGCCATGGAGCAGGAGGAATGGAGGTCCCGAGGGGCAGAACGGGAGGCAGTCAGCACAGCCAGAAGGGTGGGACTCCTGATGGCTCTGCCCATCACTAGCCCATTAGGCAGTATTAGTTGACCTCCTGCTACGTGCCAAGGAGTGTCCCAAACACTGGGGCCAATGGGACAAACTTATAGTCTAATTGGCGGAGATGGGGGAGACCATCCCAGAAAGAGGGGCTGGCTGGTAACTGGGGAGCAGACAGGAGCCTGAGTGGCTGGAACTCATGGGAGAAGCAGGAGATGGGTCAGCAGGGTGGGCAGAGGTGGACTGGTGTGGGGTGAGGGCTTGTGGCTTAGGGGGTTGACCTGAATCTTCTGGGGTCACCCCACCGCTGGGTAGAGGCCAGGCTGAGGGGCTTGCCCAGCAGCCAAACTGTGCCATGGGTTAGGGTGGTGAATTACAACACAACAGACTTAGAGACTCACAAACCACCCATGTAGCATCTTGCATCATGGTTAATTTCTTCCAGAAATCCAGAGAATTCTATCATATCTGTGTTTTCCTTAACACAAAACTAGAACATCCTCCTTCCCAAACAATACAGCTTTGCATTTTTATGAATATGGTATAAGCATTTTCTCATTGTAAAATTCTTTCAAAGCTTAAAAAAACAAAAAACAGTCCTGGAAAAATGTCTAGTGTTATGACAGATGCAAGCCGCTTTGGGCTGGTGAACAGAGGTGGGTGGCACCTGGCTCGGGACCCCGAGTGGTCCCGGGACATGGCAGATCCCAGACCCCATCACCTCCCTCAGGCCCCCACAGACACCCCTGCCTCTCGGGCTGGCAAGCTCACACCTCACTACGGGGGTTCCCACACAGCACCCTGACTTCAAGACATTTCCAAGAGCAAGCCTCAGCAGTGTTGACTACCTGTGTCTGACTTCAGTCTTGATGCTGCAAACACTGAGTCAAATCCCCCTTCTCCATGGAGCCCAGGTTCAAGGAACAGCAACTTCTAGAACTCTCTAATAGCTGCTTGCACTTTGGCTTGGTTCATACCTTTGGTAAACCTGACATTTTTTCACTTTTCATCTTGATAGCCTGACTACCTCTGGAAAGGCTAACAAAGACTCTGATAAAGATGACATTTTGGGGGGTGAGGTAAAAGTTTTGGAAATAATGTGGATGGTTACACATTCTAATGAAAGTATTTCATTAGAAGGGGTGAAAATCCAAAATTTTATATTGTATGTGAAGTGTGTTAGTTGCTCAGTCGTGTCTGACTCTTTTGCAACCCCACAGACTGTAGCCTACCAGGCTCCTCTGTTCCATGGACTTCTTCAGGCAAGAGCATTGGAGTGGGTTGCCATTCTGTTCTCCAGGGGACCTTCCAAACTCAGGGACTGAACCCAGGTCTCCCGCGTTGCAGGCAGATTCCTTACCATCTGAGCCACCAGGTAAGCCCCTATTCCACAATTTAAAGAAAAAGTATGTGACATACCAAAACCCATTGAATTGTATACTTTAAAAGGGTAGGTGATATGGTACCTGAATTTATACCTCAGTAAAGCTGTTTAACACTAAGTAAACTTTTAAAGAAGAGACCTTTGAAAAAATAAAAGATAAAATCATCAATCATCATGGATATTTCAAGACCGAATGCCCTTAACTACTAATTTTGGTTTCTTATTAACCAAGCCTTTGCTCCACAGAAAAATCACAGATACACCAGAGAATGGGCCAGGCTCAGAGTTGGGCCAGAGGAACTGCTGGCTGATTGATTCATAGTCAATTTCAGCCTGATGGACGCAAAAGACGGTTGGACGGGTTCTAGAAGTCAGTGGGTCTCAACAGTAACCCAATAGCCCTCTGACTCTGCCATGCCATTCTCCTTCCTCTCTGTATATATTATTTTTATAATCCTGGAGTTTACCAGTGCCACCTGGATAGTCGGTTCAGCTGCTCAAAGCCATCGAACTTGGACCCCAGCAAAGGACAACTTAACAAAAAATCAGGATGTGTGGTGGGTGGGATTGGCTTGGACACTGTGGGAGGAAGCGGGGCCGGGAGGGTCCGTTCCCCAGAAGGAGCCCTGTGGTCTCGGTTTGGTTTCAATTACCTTTAGGAACAGTTTTTCTTCTTTCGGCCTGCGCGAAGGTGGAGCTGCCCTGGCGACTGGCATTTCGTGTAATTGGTGCTGATGGTCACCAAACCCGCAGGGCTGCACTCTGCACCCCGAGTGCTGCTGATGGAGGTGAAATTGAACAGCTCAGATGTGACCGCAGACCCCGCTGAAATGTGAGTGCCCCGGATCGGGCTGGGCCCGGCTCTAGTGGAATAGAGGCTCCACTGTGCTCCGATGGGGACGAGATCCAAACCCAGGGCTCGGGGATGGAGGGGGAGGTGGCCGGAAGGATATTGCAGTTACTGAAACCAGAAACTTAGTGAGCAGAGTTGAGTCTGGCATTGCCCCCTGCAAGCAGCTACCAGGGCTCCAGGCCCAGGTCATGGGTAAAGAGAAAGGAGGCCTGATGCAGGTCAGGGAGGCTTCCTGGAGGAGGTGGCACTGGGGGCAGACTCTTGAAGATGGAGGGACCTTCTACGACTAGTGCGGAAAGATTCCAGCCAGAGAAAGCAGGTGGGCAAAGGAGATGGGAACCTCTTGGGAATTGCTGGTTCCTCAGCGTGGTGTCTGCACGAGCAGGCAGGGAAGCTGGTGGGAGCCCAAGGGGCTGGGCTGGAGATGGAACCCTATCCTGTGCCAGGCAGTGGGGCCTTGGAAGGAATCTCTCAGGCAGGTGGCACGATCAGATATGCATGTTAGAAACTTCTGGAAGGTGGGTTGGAAAGGAGCAAGGCTTGGGGAGGGGGACCAGTTTGGAAGCCGTGATTCTAAACCAGGCAAGAGACAGCGCAAGTGTGAGGCAGACAGTGTGGTGGCAGCAGGTGGCCCGGCAGAGACACATCGCGGACTTGGGACGAATTTAGGAAGATTCAGGACGTGCCTCCTGTGGCCCCTCCAGGCCACCTGTTCATTCTGAAAACCCTAGCCCTGTTCATATACAAATCCCTTAGTAAACACATCCTCCTGGAACTCTTCTAACTCGAGGGGTCCATCCGTCCGTTTCCTATCGGGACCCCGGCTGAGACACAGACATCCCTCACTTCTCAGGAGTCTGGGGACACGTTGCAGGCATTTGCTGTGTCTGTAGACGTGTGCGCCGGGTGCCATGCAGACCGTGGTGCAGCTGCGTCCTCACAGCCCAGGGCAGCCCCTGGGGGCCGTGGGGGGTGTGCAGATCCCAGGGCCCCGACCCAGCCTCCGTGGATCAGAACTTCCAGGGAGGTCCCTGGAGTCTGAATTACAACAAGGTTCTCGGCGGTCCCTGTAGAGACTGCAGTGTGGCCCCTCACACAGGCCAGGCGCCCTGCTCCGAGCTGCCGGCTTTCCTGCTCGGTGTCCTCTGCGGTTCCCGACTTGTGTCCCATCTGGCGGGCACAGAAAAGGCATCAAGGACAGGGCTCCCTGTACTGGTCAGCGGCCGCACGAGTGGCCAGTGCCCAGGTTAAAGATTTGGAAAATCACCCTGAATTGTTAAGCAAGCAACTGTTGATTGTCCATTTGTCTCTGTTTACAGTTTTCTGCTGTTTGCAGTGTGTATCCAATCCCAGAAAATTGTAACAACAACATAATAATTTAAAAAATTAGGAATCTCTTATGTACCTAAGAACCTACAAGGCTCACACTATAACTTACAGCTGCTCACACGCTCCCTCACGCTGACATGTTAATGGTAGCAAGTCCAAATTTATGAATATTGATATACATCATTTAAAGAGAGGCTGGGAGTGATTAGTCATTTTATGTGAAAGTCGAGGAGCCTTTCCTTAATAAGCACATTTGCGGCCCTGCAGCACGTTCGATGGCTTGTACAGGATTTCTTGTGTTCTGAAACACGGCAAGGCTGTGTCCCTTCAGGGGACCCACCTGCCTGGGCGCCCCTATTCTGAATCCCCCACCGCCCATCCCTGGGGCTTTCCATCCATCCACAGCCTACCGGGCCCCCACCATGAACGTTTAGTCCCACACCTCCTCATTCCTCACCAATCCACACATTTTCCTTTCTCCCTGGTGTTGAGATGTTTAAAAAAAAAAAAAGAATCAAACAAAGCGGGTCCTTTCTTTAGCGTGCTTATCAACGATGCATTTAATAAACTGCAACAGGTAAATGTCACCACCATCGACCTAGACGCCGCTGCACAGAAAAAAAGCCCTCACTTGCTTTCCCTTTGGATTGGATTTCCAAAGGGGCCAAACATTTACAGAAATGACCCAAACTGTACAAATAAACCATAGGTCTGGTGGAGGAGGCAGTTTACATTCCTCGGGGTCAGATGAAGATGGGAGCTGCAGCCCCGGCCCTTTGAAAACCACTTTGCATCACATACATGAGCTCTGTGCCCTGTCTGGCATCCCTCAATCCCATCCAAATGCTTCAGGAAAGGCAGTGTGATCCTATAAATCCATAAACCCCATCCACACTCCAGCCTGGCAGCTCTCGTCCCCCGGGACGTCAGCCCAGCTTGCTCGCACCCCCAGCCGGGCATGGGGT
Source organism: Cervus elaphus (assembly GCF_910594005.1). Taxonomy (NCBI): domain Eukaryota; kingdom Metazoa; phylum Chordata; class Mammalia; order Artiodactyla; family Cervidae; genus Cervus; species Cervus elaphus. Next base: position 13,730,930 of record NC_057818.1, read on the forward strand.
CCATCCTACCCTGCCTTCTGGTTCTGGGCCACCCTCGCGTGCCCTGAGCCCCTCCACAGCAGCTGGGCATCTTGTCTTGGGTATCCCAGACCCAGCCTCACCCATGGTTGGTCTCCACTTGTTTGCTAATCACTCCCATTTTACAGATGGGGAAGCTGAGGTTCTGAAAGGTCCCTGGGACTTGTGCGGGTAGAAGTGGGCCTCTGTCCCCTGATTCTCAGAAGAGTGCCCATGCTGGTTACTAGGCTACTGTCTCTCAGCTCCAATGCACCCACCTGCTCTGGTTGGAATGTGTGTGAGGTGTGTGAGCCAGGGTGGGCCCCAGTCCATCCTTATAAGAAGACAGAAATCTGGACTCAAACACACAGAGAAGGAAGAAGGCCACGTGAGGATGCAGGCAGAGGTTGCAGGGATGTGTCCACAAGACGAGGAATGCCTGGGGTCCCCAGGAGCTGGAAGAGGCAGGAGGGACCCTGCTCAGAGCCTCTATTTGGAGCGCAGTGGCCCTGCTAACACCGTGACTATGGACTTCAGGCCTCCGGGAGGGGACAGGGTACCTCTCCATGGTGTTGAGCTGCCGCTTTGCTACGGCTGCCCCCGGACACTCAGACGTGTCCCTCTGTCTTTGCACAGTGAGGCAGAGCTGGGCTCTGCCCTCCACACCTCTGCCAGCTGCTCCCTGTGGCTTCCGCACGTGGGGGTGCTAGAGGGAGCCTGCTACCAAGCCCAGGAAGGGGGAGGGGTGCCCCCCTGCCTCCTGACCTGCCAGCATCACAGCAGCAGAACCAGCCTCACCGCACCCCCAGAGCTCAGCTTTCTTCCTCGGGGGTCTGGGTCCCAGCTCCACAGGACCCCTCTTCCAAGCTCCCAAATTCCCACCAGCCCCACCTCCTCCTGTTGCCCCTGCAGCCCTACAGATGCTGGCTGTGTCCGTCTGCAATGTTCACTTTGGCCGAGTCTATTCATCCTTCCAAAACCTGGTTTAATGATTCTTTGTATTCAGTTCTCTCTGCTAAAGTAAGTGGTGTGTTCAGGGGCTCCTGAGTTCAGTTTGGGGAAGACGAAAAGTTCTGGAGGCGGGTGGTGGTGATGGTTGCACAATAACGTGGATGCACTTAATACCACTGAATTGTAATCTATGAGTGGTCACAATGGTAAAGTTTACGTTCTGTGTATTTTCTCTCTCTCTCTCTCCCACACAGTGACTGCTGTGGTTCCTTCTTTCCTGGCTGATCCACATCACGTCGATGGTGATGATGAGGTACACGTTATTAAAGATGACGGTGAGCTGTTACTTAGCGAGCCTTTTTTGGTTGCTGCTGTTTAGTTGCTAAGTTGTGTCCGACTCTTTGGGACCCGATGAACTGTAGCCCTCCAGGCTCCTCTGTCCAGGGGATTCTCCAGGCAAGCATACTGGATTGGATTGTCACTTCCTCCTCCAGGGGATCTTCCCGACCCAGGGATCGGACCCATGTCTCTTATGTCTCATGCATTGGCAGGCGGGTTCTTTACCACTAGCACCACCAGGGAAGCCCCTACTGAGTCTTTACCATGGGCTAACCTGTACTAAGTACTTCCTAGTATTTTACAAAGTATTCTTTGTCTCCATTTTAGAGACAGAGACTAAATTCACAGAGATTACGCTGCTTGTCAGCAGAGATGGCAGACGATGGAGGTGAGACTTGGTAAATGGATCCTTTCAACATTACAAGAGCCCGTCTTCTCTTTGGTAGTTTTCCTTGTTCTAAAGTCTATCTTATCTGGTATTAGTGTTAATATAGCTGCTCCTTCTTTGTAAATTAACTTTTGCATAATATATCTTTTCTATTTTTTTATTTCCAACCTACCTATATTGACATATTTGGAGTGAGTTTCTCATAGACAGTATATAGTTCTGTGGTGTTTTTTTTTTTTTTAATCTACTCCCCGTCTCTATTTTAATTGTATTCAAACCGTCTATATTTAAAGTAATTACGGGTCCACTACAGCTTAAGTCTGCCGTTTTATTGTTTTATTTTCTGTTTGTTGTTTGTTGAGTTCATTTCTCATTCCTCTGTTTCTCTTTTATTGCCCAAGTCTTGTACATTTTTCTGATTCCTTTTTGATTTACTTGTAATGGTTTTGGGTATACGGCTATTATAGCTTCCTTGGGTCTGTCCTAAAAGTGATAACTTAGAGATATAATTCATCAGAGTCCACCGATACCAGAGTTTTACCACTTTGCATGGAGTATATAATACTCACTTCCATTTAAGTCCTTGCAACCTCCCGACTTTTAAAATGTGACTGTCTTGGACTTCCCTGGTGGTCCAGTGGCTAAGGCTCCATACTCCCAATGCAGAAGGCTTGGGTTCGATCCCTGGTCAGGGAGCTATAGCCCATAAGCTACAAGTAAGGGTTCACTGGCCACAACTAAAGATCCCGCATGCCAAAACAAAGACCTTGGATCCAGCATGCTGCAACCAAGACCCGGCACAGCCAGTATAAACAAATACATATTTATATAATAAATAAAGTAAAATATAACTGTCTTAGGTATTTCCTCTATGTACACAGGGCACCACCTCAGATGGTGCCATGGTTTTTGCTTCAATTATCCCCCTTTCTGGGTCTTCACATGTTTTGCTGTTCAGTCACTCAGTAGTGTCCCACTCTTTGAGACCCCATGGACTGCAGCACGCCAGGCTCCCCTGTCCTTCACCGTCTCCCGGAGTTTGCTCAGATTCATGTCTGCTGAGTCAGTGGTGCCATCCAACCATCTCATCCTCTGCCACCTCCTTCTCCTTTTGCCACCAATCTTTCCCGGCATCAGGGTCTTTTCTGATGAATCTGCTCTTTGCTTGGTGTGATGTTCAGGGTTTTCAGCTGTAGGAGGGAGGCCCAGGAGGATGCCGCTCTCCATCTTGGCAGGAATCAGATTCGAACCCAAGGGAGACTTCGAACCCAAGTCCCCACCTCCACAGCCCCTGCTTTTTGCCTTGTTTGTTCCCGAGCTGTCTCCAGCATCCGGGCTGCAGGGACATTTCTCTGTCAGTGTCATAGGCTCAGCTCCAGTTGGGACTTGCGGCTGAAGTCACACTAGCCTCCCCGGTGCCCCCAGCCTCACGGGCTCAGCAGGCGTGGTTTGACGCTGCTCTTCTGGGTGCACCCTCCACGCCTGTGCTCAGCTGGAGGTTGACTCAAAGTGTGGGCTCTGACCACTTCCTCTGGGGGGCCCCGGGAGTCCTCTGACCCCGGGTTTCTTCAACTGACCCTCCATGTTCCTGCTCCACCATCAGTCCCTTCCTGAAGAGATGCTCAGAAGAGAGGCATTTTAATCCCCTGTTGGTTTAGGGCTTTGTGGGTGGCCCAAGGAGAATCCATCAGCTCATGATAAAGCTTCAATCTCTCCTGGTCTGATCTCCACTCTCTGGGGGCCAGGAGGACACAGGACAGATGCAATGAGCTGAAAGTCAAGGCCACTGCCAGCGTGACCTGGCATTTGATGGTAAGTTATAGAGACAGACCCTCAAGGGCCAACACAGCTCTTTCTGCCCAACTTTTTATGCAAAAGCTGTGAGTTCTCCATAGAAGTTGAGTACTAGCTCAATCTATCGATCAATCGATGAGGACAAGCAAAAACAAAGAAGGCCCTCCGTGTCCCCACCTGTAATCTGGACATGATGCCAGCATCTAGGTCACGTGCGTGAATTAATGAGCATGGTGCCTGGCCAGTGGGTAAGGCTCACACAAAAATAGCAATTATTTTTATGAGTTTTCATTGTCTTTTCAGCCTCTTATTGCAGCCACTTTCCTTTTGGTCTTTCATCAATGCTATCACGGAACAGAATTTTTCAAATAACTGAGAATCCTTGTGGACAGGCTTTCGGTTCTAAATCCGCATTATTTCAAATTCATTTTTTTTTTTTCTGCGTTAAATTTGGGAAAAGGGGAGGCATTTGGAAAGTCCCCGGGAAGAGACCAGAAACTGGAAGATATAAAAGCCTGAGCCACCATGTGAGGCGGCAGCCGCCCTGTTTACACAGCGGACGTCTCTTCCAGTAACCGCGGCCCCCCAGTCGTCAACAGCAGAGGCCAAAGGAGCTAAAGTTGTAGAAATCTGGAAGCCAAGCCTTGCTTTTCTCCCAGTTAGTGTTTGCAACCAGGCTTAAGAGATTGGTGCGGCCGGGGAAATATTCTGATCCAGCTTTAGATGACCCCGAGGGCAGTTTCGGGCTTTGTCTGACAATGGGCCAGTGTGAGATGGAAGGGCAAAGCATGGGCTTAATTGAGAAGGTGGGGGCGTTTGAAGGATGAAACTATGGGTCTCCTGATTATACGGTTTCCCTGGGGGACCCCCAGCCCCACAGTGGGGACACCCGGCTCAGCCCTTCAGTAACAACTCACAAAGACACATGCTTGCCTGCTCCTGCTCTCAGGACGGTCTTCCATCTGGACCGTCTCCGGGCAATCTCGTGCTACTGCAGATTGCCATCAGGGATGGGTTCCACGGGCTTTCCTCTGAATGCTGACTGAAAGCTTTTTGAGCCTGGTGCCACTGTCCTCCTTTCACCTCGTCTCCAGGACCCACTGATGAACCTTCCAACATTCTGGTCCCCCGATGACCTGACCCCCGCAGGGCTGACATCCTGTACCTAGTTAGTGGTGAAGTTCAAGTTGGGTTGTTTGTGTCTAACATGAGAGAAAAATAGACATTTAAGCTTTGGGTGTTTGCTATATAAGTTGAGCCTCCTTCCTAAATTATGCCAATGAGAGTGTGTGCCTTGCAATAAGGCAATAAAGACCCAGAGAGGGGATACTGTGAGTTGACTGAGACAGGCAGGGCAATAGACAGCATCACAGAATTGGCCTGGAATGGAAATAGCCACAACAGTTGCAGGTCCCAAAGGAGGGGGGCCATTTTGGGGGAGACCCACGTGGACATCAACAGCAAGGGCCAGTGGGCCTCCCTCCAGCATTGGCATGAGGTGAGCCCCCTCACCCCACGGCTCTTGGAAACTGCCCTGGGAGACCCTGGCATTGACAGATTCCCTGAACAGAGGCTCAAATGTGGGGTTAGAGTGAGTCATGAAGAAAGAAAGACGTGTTTAGGGACTTCCCCTGGTGGTCCAGTGGTTAAGAATCGGTTTTGCAAAGCAGGGGATGCAGGTTCGACCCCTGGTAGAGGAAATAAGTTCCCATATGCTGCAGAGCAACTGAACCTGCGTGCTGCAATAACAGCCTCTGTGCCATAACTAGAGAGAGTCCGTGCACCACAGAGAGAGAGCCGCCTGACGTAACAAAGGTCCTGCGTGCTGCCACTAAGACCTGGCAGCCGAATAAATAAATCATAAGCATGTGTTCTTTTTAAATATCTATATAGTTTGCACTAAGAAGGCAGGTGAGAACACCCTCCCCCCACCCTCCCTCCACACTCAGAGCTGCACCTCCCTGCAAGAGGGGTCCCTTGTCCTCGCCCCCTCCAGCTCCCTCTTCCTTAGCTCCTCCTGCACCCTCAGATCTCAGAGCTGCAAAACTTCACCTCCAAGGGACCTACACGTTACAAATGAAGAACCCGAGGACAGGAGAGTCTGGAGCTGGAAAACTGGTCAGAGCCCCTAGACTCCCCCCAGAGCCATCCCTGCTCCGTCATACACTTCCACAGCTCCACGGAGACACAGCAATGTTTACACATAGGGCCGAACCTGATCGAACGCCACCAGCTGAATCTGGTGGGAAGCAGGGCTTCCTCTGCAATGTGGATGAATCACTTTCAGATAACTGCTGAATTAGGGTACCTGGAAGAGGGCTTTATCCACCCAAAGATGTGATTGTCTTATACAACTAGAGATGGCTGGGCCGGAGTAGGCAGTACAGCAATGCTCAGTTACTTTGCTAACGCACGATGCATTGTATGCCCAAGTTATTTCTACACAGACAAAATAGGAATGCAATTCAGCAATTACGTAAGGAACACCAGAATGAGGGATCTCCTTGGACATACGAAGGGAGAAGAAGGCACAACAACTACTCTCTTCCTGGATACCAGTAAACTTAAGTTCAAATTACCCAGATGTTTGCATCTCTATGTATGTGTGTATCCTTCCATCATCTATCTGTTTATCCATCTATCTATCCATCCATCCATCCAACCATCAACTCTACATCCATCCAACTATCATCTCTCTCCATCCATCATCTGTCTCTCTCCATCCATCCAGCTATCACCTCTCTCTCCATCCATCTACATATACCAGATGGGATTCCCCCATATTCTGTCTTGCTAAGAAAATCTCAGCTTTGCTTAAATAGTCACTCCTTGGGAGGTGACTGGAGGCCCAAAGCCAGCGGGAATATTCCCCTGCTGTGGGATCATGGGAAAGCGTCGTGGTCAAAACCAGGGAGCTGAATCCCATGGGCTCAATCCAGTCTGGTGACCCTGGGCAAACAGCCTTCCAAGGACTTCTGGAACCTTCCCCTGGAACCTCAGCTCAACAGAGCTCCTAGGAATGTGTATTCTCTGGTTTATTTTGAGCAATAGTATTTTAATGCCAGAAAATTCCCATGTTTCCTTTAATGCCTGGCATTTAAGTTGGCTGGATGAAAAATAGGATTTGATTTTCTTTGGTGTCATTTCCTTGTAGTAGAGCACTGTTACAAGGAACTACAAGAGGTCAGGTTTCCACAGAACATACTTTTTGAAAGGGGGACTCTATCTAGGACCCCTCAACTTGAACCCCAAGACCCACAAAAGCTGTGAAGCTACCGCATCACTTATTTGCAAAGAGGCACTGGGGTCTCTTGAATGCTGAATATGATAGCAAGGACAAAGAAAGAAATGGTGGCAAACACTCGGTGCTAACTGTGTGCTAGGGATGGCTCTAAGCCCGCATGCGCTAACCAGCTCAGTCCCCACACGATCTTGTGAGGCGGGTGTGATGGTTGGTCTCACCTTACAGATGAGGAAAATGAAGCCCAGAAAGGCTGAGTCACTTGCCCAAGGTCACACAGTGGTAACGGGCAGAGCTGGGATTCACATGCTGGCTGGGACTGACTTCAGAAGGAAGTCTAGGGACTTCCCTGGTTGTCCAGTGGTTAAGAATCTGCCTTGCAAAGCAGGGGACATGGGTTCAATCCCTGGTTGGGGAGCTAAGACATACATGTGCTGTGGAGCAACCAAGCAGGAGTGCCGTGGCCACCGAGCCTGTGAGCCATGGCTGAGGAGTCTATTCACCGAAGTGAAATATTCCACAAGGTGCGACTAAGACCCGATGCAGTCAAATAAATACATTAATTCAATAAATATGTAAAAGATAAGAAATAATTTTTTTTAAGAAAAAGGAAAAGAAGTATATCCAGACTTCAAAAACGGTGAAACCCAGGAGAGGCTGTTGAGGGTGTCACCCACAGAAATGCCCCCAAACCCCATTTAGAAGCACTACAAGTGACTCCTCCCGTCCTGGAGAGGATGACGCCTTGGCATCCTCAGCCTCAGCCTTGGCAGCTCCTCCCGGGGTCGGGATCTGACGGGGAACAGGGTTCTGGGTCTCCAGAGGTGCCAGGAGAAGATGCCCCCGGGTGCCAGGAGAGCGGTGACGCTGGGCCCCCAGAGCTGGCCTGGTCCCCATGTCCACAATAGAAGCAAAACATCAGGGGCGGCCCTGAGTTTCCAGGTGCCAGAAAGAAACAGGGTGGGGCGATGGAGGAGGTTGGCACATTGCCAGGAAGAGCAAGAGGCCTGAGCTCCTTGGGGCCGACAGACGGGTGGAGGTGGGCTCTAGGGGCGGCCAGGGAACCGTGAGGAGCGTGGGTCCGTCCTCGTTAAGGTGCAGAGTCTCTCCGACTGGGAAGAACTGCTGTGGAAAGTTCCAGAATTGGAGGCAGGCTCTATCCTTCTAGGGGGGGACCCCTACCCTGTGACTAAGGGGCCTTGGAGCCGGATCTGACTCTATCTACCCTGACCACCCGTGAGCCTCAGGGCGCATGTCTGACCTTGGTGTCCTCATCTCTGGAATGGGAGTAAAAGAACCCCAACCCGATGGGGTATCGGGACGGTTCCACAAGGTAGGAGCCCAGGCGCACGGCAACAGCATCCCCAGAATGCGCTGCCCCGGCATTCTCAGCGTTTTCTAGAAGGAAGTTATGGTTTCACATGTACACACACACAGACACACACACACGATTTCCAGAGGGGAAATTGTTAATATTTCATGAGGTTGTGGTTAGGCCAAGAACTGAATTCGCAGCCAAGGAAATCAAATTTAAAAACCCCAGGGGGAGCTGATGGAGAGGCACTGACAAGCCTCTTCAATACCTTTTCCGAGACTCCTGTGACACCCGGACGCTTGGCTTTAAAGGCTTTTCATCAGGATCTGAGCCTCTGCCCACAGCAGGGGCATAGCAGGGATGTCACCCCGCCCCTCTGTCGACTGGACTCATCTGAGAACACCCATAAGTGCCCAGGAGTGGGGCATCTTTCTCAACAGACTTTTTTTTTTAACACCTAAGGATATATTCTGTACAGTGTTATAGGATACTGTCATACATGTTGAAGAACACAAGTGTCTTCAGCGGTGCATCTTGCTGTTCAAAACTTTTTTGTGGACCTCCTTGGTGGTCCATTGCTTAGGAATCCACCTGGCAATGCAGAGGAAGTGGGTTCGATCCCTGGTCCAGGAAGATTCCACATGCTGCAGGGCAACTAAGCCCACCTGCCACAACTACTGAGCCCCTACACCCTAGAGCCTGTGCTCTGCAACAAGAGGAGCCTCCGCGGTGAGAAGCCCATGCACCGCAACCAGAGCGTAGCCCCCACTCGCCACAACTAGGGAAGAAAGCCTGAGTGCAACAACCAAGACCCAGCACAGCCAGTGGCTCAGATGTTAGAGACTCTGCCTGCAGTGCAGGAGACCCAGGTTTGATCCCTGGGCTGGGAAGATCCCCTGGAGGAAGACGTGGCAACCCATTCCAGTGTTCTTGCTGGGAAAATCCCATGGACAGAGGAGCCAGGTGGGCTACAGTCCATTAGGTCGAAAACAGCTGGACATGACTGAGCGACTAACGCTTTCACTTTTTTCCAATTTTTTTTTTTTAAACAAACCTTTTTGTCAAAAACTATGGATTGACTCTTGATCACCCCTCTTGATAACCCCTCTTGGAAGGAGTGGCCTGGGGGAGGGAAGGCGGGTCAAAATGGGAAGGAGGGAAGGAAGAACTACACGGGTAGGGAGGAATCCTTTGAGGGGAGGGGCAGCTGTTTGCCCTCCCGTGATTTTTGGCTTCTCTCTTCTGCCCTTTGTTTTCCCCTTTGTTTTTGAACAGCCTCACGGCTAATCAAAATCCACTGGTGGGAGAAACACCTCTTGCTCACCAATGGATTACACCCACTTTACAGGTGAAGAAACTGAGGTCCGGAAAGGGCAAGCCACCTCGACCAGGACACTTACACATGTCCATGCATGGCTGGCAGAGCTGGCCCTCTCCCAAACTCAGGGGCCAAGACCAAACAGCCAGAATGAAGCCTGCCCTGAAACTGATGCCACACAGCCCCGACCCCACCCATCCCCAAATCCTGCAGACCTCGAAGACGCAGATGAAGTTGTCCCAATAGGGAAAAAACAAACAAACAAACCCCAGACATCTACTTGAAATGATCCGGTGCTTAAATCTGGGTTTCATGAAACAGCGTGCCTGTCAGACCAGCTGAGAGCAAGGGCTGTGTCTGCTCTCACACCTTCCCAGGGCTGGAGGAGGTAATTGCTGGGTCTCCCAGGGTGTAAGGGTAAACAGGGGGCGTCTTCTTTGCAAAGTACCTCACTTAATTACACCAATAAGAACTTGAAAGCAAGCCTTGCCACAGAAAGTCAATAATGCTGACTTAATCTAAATACAGAAACAAGACGGTCTCTAGCAGCTCACTCTAATGATTTAACTAAGCCCACCAACATCCTTGTAATGTGCTCCATAAGGCTGTGGTGGTAATGAGTTACCTAACGCATTTTAAAATGTAGGAATTCAAGTGTTAACCAGGATATGGCAGATTTTATATAACTTCACATGGTTCTTACTACCTGTTCCCAGAAAGAGGAAAGCTGGTGCAAGGATTTCTACTTATTATTTTCCTATTTATTATTGTTGTTGAGAGGTAAGCAAAAGTTATTGTGTAGGAACGTCCAAGAAAATAGCTTAAAATGGTGTCTCAGTTGAGAGAGCCATCTTTTGTCTTCCTCCTCACATCACCGCCAGTTTTCTTCTTGAAATATGGATGCAATGAATGGAGCATCAGCAGCCTTTTTGGATCACGAGATCTCAGAAAAAGAAGCTCGCAAGGTGGATAAAAATGAATTTTGAAGAATTTCAAGGTGCTAATAGACAGGACCCCTATCTTTTGACCTTTTTTAAAAATGATAAAAGCAATAATATTCCAAAAACCAATACTGTAGCTTAAATCTTAACTCTGTTGCCTCTTACTCTGGTTGCCACTAACCATACGCAAGTCATTTTAAATTCTCCTTTGTCTCAGTTTCCTTGTCTAAAATACGAAGATAATAAAATTATTGACCTCATAGCATTGTTATGAAGGTTAAACACGGGTGCCTGTATATAAGTAATAGTAAGAGCAACATGCCAACGTGTTTAAAAAAACACAGTAGCCGCCAGCAGTGGTGACTTACAGAGACCATCGAACAGTTCCTGTTCCACAAATGGACTCTAGTGCTTTCTTGGTTATTCCTTTTTCCCTGAGCCTGGCTTTCCATCCTTATGGCTGGTTATTGAGCTGGGCAATACAATAAATTCCCTTCCCCCAAGCTGACCACAAGCACAAGATCCCACCCAGCACAGCCCCCAGCCCTCAGCCCCTGCACATGTCCAGGGAGGCCAACACCAGGAATGTGAATCCTGAATCTACTGGCATCAGGATGGTAGAGCCCACTGTCCACATGTCCTCTGACAGTGCCCAGACTCAGAGACTGGCTCAGGAATTTGCAGATGATTTAGACCGCTTCATCATGGCCCCCAGCCAGGCGGAGCAGGCCCACATCACCCCCCAGATGTGAGACAAACTGCTGCCTCTCACGCAGGGTCCCTCCTATCGGGACCCTCTCCAACCACCAGCCGAAGTTCCTTCTCACGAACCCCTGCCTTCAGCTCTGGGTGACAGTGGGGGCGGGGCCTCACCCTGCTAAGACCCAGACCCTCCAGCCCAAGGATCTGGTGCCGAGCCATGTCCGGGGAGGATGAGCTGAGCCTCGTGGGGGGCGGCCCTGGTTGCGAAAGTCGCCGTGAGTCTGCAGGTCCTTCACTTTTGTTTACTTCTTGGGAGCGTCTTCCACGCATGGCTGGTCTGGGGAGGCCTTCGTGCCTGGAGGAAGCAGCCAGACTTCTTGGGGACTGTTTTCATTTGGGTTTCTTCCCAAGAGATGCAGAAACAGCATTCAAGTGAAGAAGTCTGTTTAGCTGACAGTCCCAGGAAGCATCAGTGGATGAGTTGGGGAGGGAAGGAGGGGGTGCAGAGGGCAGTCCTTGAAGGTTAGGTCACGGGGCCACTTGGCACCCGTGGGCCACCCATGGGACACTGCTCTGCTGGGAAAACTCTAGCAGCTGGTGTAGACTGGCTGTTACCCTAGCAGAGGGAAAGGAGTATTTACCATATCTATCAAAGACTGTTGGTGCTGTGTGTGTGTGTGTGTGTGTGTGTGTGTGTGTGTGTGTGATTCTCACAGCAAAATCCAAAGAAGCTCTAGGCACAGAAATGCAAGGGCATGGCAGACCAGGCAGCTCTTGCCTGGTCCCCTTGGGACGCTGGCTCAGGGGAAGTCGGCGGCCAGGTAAGATATCCAACAGCGCGGAGACCCCCTGCCGGAGGAGCCCCATGCTGGGGCTCCAGTCCTCAGCCTGGCAGACTGCCTGGAGGGCAGCAAGCATGGGCTGGCAGGTATTAAACTGTGCCCTCTTGTAGGTCCAAGCAGACATCCAACTACAATCAAAAGAGAGATCCCTAGTGAGATCCACCCAGCTGGGCACTTCCTGCATTCCTCACCCACACAGTCATGAGCAAAAGAATATGGCTGTTTTAGCCACTACACTTCCCATGATTTGTTACATACCAAAATAATAAACAGAAGAGACAAAGTGGCTCAGATGGTAAAGAATCTGCCTGCAATGCAGGAGACCTGGGTTCTATCCCTGGGTCAAGATCGCCTGGAGGAGGAAATGGCAACCCACTCTGGTATTCTTGACTGGAGAATCCCATGGACAGAGGAGCCTGGCAGGCTACGGTCCATGGGGTTGCAAAGAGTGGGACGTGATTGAGTGACTTTCACATTACTTCAGGAATAACCAGAATAGAAGGAACATTCCCCTCGCACCATCACTCAGTATGTTCCTATGAAAAGGTATTGTGCTTGTGAGGCTATTCCGTTAGCCCAGGATGATGGCAACTAACCGCACCTCTAGGAAAAACTCAGCACTGGATTCTCACTTTTGCCTTCTCCCAAGCGAAGCTTGCTGCTCTTCCTCTGTATTTCAGACTTTGACTGCATTTGCTCTTCACGGGAACCTGGGACAGCTCCTTGTAACGCTGAGTGGTCCCAACCTCAGCCGATTCAGGCCAAGGGAAGGGTAATCCTGAAGAGCCTTCTGAGAAGTTGGATTCCCAGTCACACTGGCCATGAAAGGCCCACTGCTGGTACCCGGGCATCTCACAGAGGCTACTGTGACACCCCCACTCGGGTGGCCAGCCAGCGGGAACTCAGGTTCTGTGTCCCCGTTAAGCTGCATAATACGGATGCCATCCTCTTGACATCTTTCTTGTGCTGGGTTCCTCCCAAGAACAAATGAACGCACATCAGCTAATTTGTCATCCAGGTGTTGTTTAAAACCTGCTAGTCAGCTCCCGTCATGTCAGCAGAGTCGATGGCGGGTCCTCTCCCTGGGGCCTCCCTTCGAAGGGCTGGCTGCACTGCTTCACAGGATTCCAAGGGCAAGGCTGCGAGGTGTTGGGTGCAAAAACTCTGGGGTACTGCAAGGTTCCCCCAGGGAGGTGGGGCTGGCCTGGGGACCTGGGTGCCCCAGTGGCTGCTGGTTTCACTGTTTCATGGATGTTGTCCAACTAGAACTCAGCCCAGAGGAGCCTGGTGGGGGTGGGAGAGCCAGCAGGAGAAACCTGGGTTCTGCAAGGAGGCTCCACGTGGACGGAGATGCTCCGAGAGCCAGTGCGGTGGTGTCCTCCAGGTGGAGCCCCAGTCCCCACGTCTGTAAACGGGTGGGAGGAACAGTACTTCACAGGATTGCTTGAGATTATGATGGGTTGGAAAACACAGGCTTCTGGGCACTGAAGGTGGATTCTACAAGCTGCAGCTCTCGCTTTTTTTTTTTCCTGCGAACCTGGTGTCCCTTGCTGACAGTTTCTGCCTCCAGGTTTCTTCAACTCAACAACCTTGAAGGAGCCGGGCCCTGACCTTTGGCTCCCTGCTCAGCTGCTTCCAGCCTCAGTTTCCTCACTTGCAACTTGGAGGTTCGGGTCTGCTTCCTGACCCGGGCTGACTGGGGTGATGTCAAAGGGGCCAGGGCTTGGTACTCGCACTCAGGAGGCAAGCGCTGAGCTTCTGAGCATTTGGCCTCCCTGGAGATGCGGTGGGTCCCACTCCGGCTCCCTCCCGGCTCCCCTGGTCTCCCTGCTTTCTCCTCCGGGGCTCTGCCTGCCCCTCCCCCACCCCCATCCCGGCTCCCCACCCCCACCTCTGCCGAGACTCTTTGGGGCGGGGCGCACTCCTCTCTGAATGCAAGGCTCTTTGTGGATGTTGTCTGCACCCTCCTGGCCACTCTCCTCGCCCTTCTCCAAAGAGATCTCAGGTCTCCTCCTTGTTCTCCCCTCCAGCTCCCAGCCTGCTCCTCTCTGTCCCCGCTCACTCCCCATCTCCGAGTATCCCAGTAGCTCCCAGCTACCAAGCCGCACCCTCTCCCAGCACCCACCTCCTCTCCCCGACAGTGCCTGCAGTTTGGCCAGAGTCTGGGTCGGGGTCGGGCGGCAGGTGTGGGGAAAGTTGGGGCGCCAGGCTCCGTGCGCCCCCAGCGCGGAGACGCATCTCCAGGGCCCTTCTGCTCTGCGGGGCTGGGGAGGGACCCACCGGGTTTAGGAACCCAGCCATTGCTCATTCCCTTTGGAGTAGAAGAATGCAATAGCACCTTGATTCCATTTGCAACCTGACCGTGTAATATTAAAATTCTAATTAAAAGTAGGGAGGAGAAATTCCTAAGAAGAAAGTTTAAATGACAGATAAGCCCATTGTGTCTGGCACTGCGAGGGGACCAGTTGGAGGGCAGAGATGTGCACTGTTTGCAGTTGAGGTTGGAAAGAAAAGGCAGCCAGTGGCTTATTGAACGGAGCCTCCGAAGCCGAGCTTGCTCCCCGGGAAGGTCATTTTGGAATCTCCCACACTTCCCACACTTGGCTCTGGGAACCTCAGCGGGAAGGGGACAGCATCATGGCATTGCAGTGTTAATAGTGACCTGCAGACCCCGAGCCTTTTGGAGCAGGCTCTGTTATTAAAGCCCTCACTTATAGAATGCCCCCGGATTCAGAGCTCAGCTGGGGGTGCCAGAGCCAGGAGTGGCCAGATTCAAAGTCGAAGAAAACCGGAAACCAGGGCACAGACCCCTCCGTTCAATGCCATCAACCCTCGCCAGGCAGCCCCTGCCTTCCTCAGCTCCATTCCAATGCACTCACGTTCGGAGGGCACCACAGCTGGCAAGAGCTACACATGTGAGAAAGGCTAGTTCTCTGCAGAAGGAATAGAAATGCCCCATTTTTGTAAAGAAATCGTGGGTGGATGCAGAGCCTCCATTCTAAGTCGATGGTGCTTGAAAATGGGGCAACAAACATTCCCTGTTTTTGTAATAAGGGGACAAAAGAGCAATATTGCAAATATTTTTTTTTCCCAAGTAAAATAAACCAGATGGGCTTCTGAGGGGGTGGGAGGGAATTATGTGCAACCGGGGAGACTTGCAGCCTTCCGCTGCCAGGATCTGGTGTGGTACCTGCCTCAGGAGGGGTAGAGGACAGGAGGAGTTCCTTCAAGAGCCTTTAGAACACTGCCCGCCTCCCTCGGAGCCAGCGTTAATACTAGTGGCGTTACAACAGTCACGCGTGCCAGCGTGGTGTGTGAACTACTGAAATTCGATTTCCCTGCCTTTGCTTGCAGACCGTGCTGGGTCTGCTCCTTCCCTGGGCAGTGCGGTAGCTTTGGCAGGAACTGTGCTTGCTCCTGTGGAACTTGGCAACTGCCCCTTCCCCATGCCTGGGACTTCAAGAATCCAGTTTGGAAGGTGGGGGTGGGGATGGCCTCCGAAGTGTCATTGCTGTTCCCCCAGTGAAACGGGCAGAGCCACAAAAGGGCAGATGCAAGCCTGGGCTCTCTTCTCCTTCCTCCCCTCTCCCAGGCGGCATCCGTGCAGGACTGCAGGAATTTTAGGATAAAGACCAATGTTCACGAAAGGGCACACATGTATGTCAACTCCACCAAAATATCTCTGCCTTGAAGCCTCCCCCAAGCCTGCAGAGCCCCCAAAGCGTCTCTGTGCATCTCCACCCGCTCCCCTCTGGAAGCTGTGCTTTACAGGGAGGCAGGTGCTCTGACCCTCAGGAGTGAGGCCAGGCAGCCCTGGAGAGAGCTGAGGTTTAAACCAGTTTTCCCCTCTCTGGCCATGAAAAATTATATTGCAGAAAAATACTGAAAGCCGAAGAAGATCTTCAAGCAATCAGAGAAGGAAAGAAAGCTGCAAAAACAGCACAAGCGCAATTCCATCCTGTTTTCCTGAGGACAAGAGAAAATAAATAGCTGGTAACAATAGCTGATGTTGCCTGGGTGCCAGCTGGACACCAGGGACTGCTCTGCACTGGGCGGACGTGTGTGCAACTTACAGACCGAAATCCCTAAATGTGAAAAGTGAGTCTCTCTAGGTGGTGGCATCTTTGTGTGTCTTTAAAATCCCTTTTGTGTCATTGTGTATTTTCCAGATATCCTACGAAAAATACATGCTACGTTTGTAAACCATTTCTCTAAACTCTTCCTTAAGAAAAGTGAAAAGCCAGTTTAAGCAGCCTTTTATATGGAGGTGCTGGTAAGAGGCGGGCTTCCTCCCTCCTCAGGACTAGCTGGGGTCCCCTCGGTTCTGTTATCTCCAGGGGACTGGACTGGATTGCTTTCAGGGTTCCCTGGAGTAGCTTAGCAGGCTTCCCCTGCAATGCAGGAGACTTGGGTTTGATCCCTGGGTCAGGAAGGTCCCCCGGAGGAGGGCATGGCAACCACTCCAGTATTCTTGCCTGGGAAATCCCATGGACAGAGGAGCCTGGCGGGCTACAGTCCATGGGAACTCAAAGACATGACTGAAGTGACTGATTATGCATGCGCTGAGTAGCTTAGTGGAGGCCTCTGCATATACTAGATGATCAGTGAACGATATTAAACAACGCTTTTTCAAAAGGGTGTTTCAGTTAGCCTCCCCACGCACATCAAAGTCCGACAAAAACTCCTCTGAACCCTCAGAACCGGCGGCTCCCCCTCCCAACGCTGAGAAGGCTTTGCCTCTCAGCACAGTATCTGTTCAGTGAGGATAAGGAAGATGAGGGCAGACAGGACATGGACATCCTCTGGAAGCAGGTCCTGAGGCAAACGCAACGCAAACCCCAGCCGTCTGATCAGAACCTTCTGGAAGGAGAGCTAGCGTGAGGGGGCCAGGAAGCTCTAGCCAGGCAGCCGGGGTGGGGTGGAGCGGGTTTCCAGCCCACCCTTCCTTGTCACAGCCTGCTTCCTCCTCTGTCTGTCCTAATGGTAGACAAATTCAGCTCCAGAAATGCCCAATTCCACCAAATAATTACACTGTTGTTGTTTTACTAAATTGGTCAGTCAGTTTAATTAAAGCCGACAGGCTAATAGCCCCTCGTGGCCAGGACTACCGCCAGCCTGCCTAGGTCCTAAGCCTGTATCTCAGCAAAACAGAACTCCACCTGGGGGGCGGGCAAGCCTTGGTTTAAGAATGTTAGCATTTCATGTTTTTTTTTTTAAAGGCAAAACTATTTGGTCAACAACAAAATCAATTTATAAATGACCCTTCCCATGTATCCTATAAACTCTCCCTTCTTCAGATTCTGAGGGTCTGAGTTTGGGAAACATCTTATTAAATAACAAAATCACACATTGAGTACAAAGAGGAAGGTGATTTGTCACCAGGGTTATGAGCACACATGGCGAGATGTGCACGTCACATGAAATCCATAACTCTTCTCCAAAAACACTGTTCTAGGAGTTCAATACAAGTCTCAGATGGAATCACCGCTGTGCCTGGAATGACAAGACCCTGTATTGACAGCAATGTGATGCCAGGGAGTTTTAAGTGGAGACTTCTTGTGAAGTCTCCAGACAGGCATTGCAGGTCTGGAGGGGAAAGGACTGAACAAGCAGAATTACGAAGCACCTTCTGTGTGCAGCCTCTTGGATGCTCATGGTACTCAAACCTAAGCCTAGTTCATCCCTCTCTCCATCTGCTCCACCCAGAAGCCAAGGAACCCAGACAGATCAACACTATGTAACAGAGAGATTCGGGGTTCTGATGACTGGTATTAATGATTACATTTCAAGGTCAACCTGCAATGAAGGCTGAGCATCTGCCTGCAATGAAGGAGACCTGGGTTCGATCCCTGGGTTGGGGACATCCCCTGGAGAAGGGAATGGCTACCCACTCCAGTATTCTTGCCTAGAGAATCCCATGAATGGAGGAGCCTGGCGGGCTACAGTCTGTGGGGTCGCACAGTGTCGGACACGACTGAGCTACTAACACTTGTCGAGGTCAAGAGTGTAACAGAAAAGATTTGGCCCCTGGAAGAGAGGTCTGTATCCTGGTTCCACCACCACTGACCTTGGACAAGACACATCACCCAGGACTAGAGGGTTCTTGGTAGCTGGTTTTTTTTTTTTTTCCAGCAACCCCTTCAATTTTGTGCCCAAGGCCAGGATCTCATTTCCCTCACCCCTGCCCCATAAATAATCATAGTCACCCCTCTGGACGGCAGTATTCCCAGAAACCCGGGTGTGAGAGGCCTTGCCAGCAGGCCTCCCCCCCACAGGGCACAGGCTCACACACTGACCAGTGCCAAGTCTCAGAGGCCCCTGCCCTTGGAGCCAAACAGCTTAACTGGGGAGACAGGGACACGGTGGGAAGGGTGAAACCTCGGGATGGGAAGGCGTCCCAGGGGTGTCGGTGTGAATTACAGGGACGGAGCACTGGAGGGCTCAGCGAGGGGCCGAGACTGCCTGGGCCTCGGAAACTCCCCAGAGGTGGAGAGAGAAGGCAGGGATCTGAGAAAACTGACAAAATGATCCACTTAAACAAATCTCCGTGTGCTGCCATTTACGCTGTGAAGGCGAGATGCAGGACTGACTGACAAGGTTCTCAGGAGGATTCTGGAAAACTGACAGCCCTCTTTTCAAGGCGTGTGTCTCTTTCCGCTCTGGCTGACACACTCAGACACACAGCCACACACAGGCACTCACCAGCCGGCACCTCCGTGGCCTCACTGCACCCCCAGAACAACCACCACCCCTCACCCCCTGCCTCAGAACCTGCCCCTGCTTGTTGGGTTGCGTGGCTGGCCTGCACTTGCCTGTTTCTCAAGTGGGCTTGCTGGCTGTCCTTGGGCAGCTCTTTCTAACCGTGGGTCATCTCTGCTTGCTCTCACCCATATCTCTGCTTGCTCCTCACCCACATCTGCAAAGGTGCAGAATCGGGTGCGTCTGCAGGACTCTGGGGTCTCAACGGTGGTGTTGGGGAACCCTGAACTCCTCCAGAGAATTCTTAAATCCTTCCTCAATCCCTCCCACCTGAGACCAAGCCCCTAAATCCAATCAATTAACGACCCCAGAAAGTCAATCCTTTTGAATGAAAACTAGATGCTAGCGCCTAATCACCCAGCCTTAGAGGGGGCTGGTTAAAACCACTCATGGCAGGTCTGCAGGGAACCCCCAGGCAGACGAAAACTATCACGGAGTATCGTATGTGTTGACATGAAAATATGTCCCTGATGTGTATTGTTAGGTTTAAAAAAAAAAAAAATCAGGCTCCAAACTGAACTGAAAAAAATAAAAGTTCAGGTTCCAATGTGATTCCACTAGCTTTTAAAAGGGTGTGTTATGGGAGTGTTTATATAGAGAGGTCTCAGGGTTGGGAGACACCAAATGTTGCCTTTAGTCACTCAGGGTGAGATATTGGGAGGAGGCATCCTTTTAAACATCTCTTTTGTGTTTCTGTATTGATTAGGTTTCCTATATGAGTATGAGTTTTTTCCATAATAATAGTAATTTAAAAGCAGCAAAGCTGTTTTCATTTATCACTTTTGCTCACTTACAAGATGCCTGATTTTCTAGGTGAATCCGTAGAGAGAGAAAGCAGGCTGTGGGTGCCCAGGGCTTGGGGGAGGAGGGATGGGGAGAAACTGCTGAACGGGTCTGGGGGTTTCCTTTGGAGGGATGAAATATTTTGAAACTAGACAGAGTTGGTGATTGTATGATATTGTAAATGTACTAAATGCTACTGAGTCACCCACTGTAAAGCGGTGAATTTCTGTTACGTGGATTTGGGAGTGGGGTGGGAAAAATGCTCTTTTGTAAAATAAACCACCTAATGAAGTTATCTGTTTATCTCCAGGTTGTATATTTAATAATTTCCTTGATGTGGGTAAGGTAATGTAGGTCAGAAGGCGGGTTTGTCCTGAGGCAGGGGGCCTGCTTTTGTCTAAATCACAGGAAGGGGCCGTGAGTGAGTGGACTGAGCTAAGTCATCACCAAGATTCCTTACAGTTCAAAAAAATAGAGTTTTCTGAAGAATGGAACCTCTCTACACCCGACATTGAGTTGTTTTCTTATAGACTGTGCAGGTCTTAACACAAAAGTTCTAGCCTGACGTCCACTCGTCCATGCAAACCAGGCCTTCTAGAACCTTCTCTCTCTTCCTCTCTCTCTCTCTCTTCTCCCTCCTTTTTATATAATATTGAGCTGGTTTATAGGAAATACATAATAAAAAGGAGTAAATCACCACGTGAAAATATGAAATGGGGAAAAATATCAGTTAAAACTGAATACTGAGATCCTACAAGTGGACTCGTCAGAACACACCGCGAAGGGATGGAACCCTGCGTGGGCAGATCGTAAACTCGATCCGTGTTCAGGTGGCATGCTAACCCCCAGAGCACATGCCCTTGTCCCCCTTCCTGCCCCGGGGAGGTTCCGCAGGGGCTGAAATCCCAGCATGCGATGGATGGACAGACCCCAGGGGCAGACCCTGCCCATGCTCGCCCAGCCTCCGAGGCGACCAGCCTCGCTTCCCCCAGGTTCGCCGACCCACAGCACCGCACGTCCACACCCGCCATCTTCTGATGTCACCGGTGAGGAACACAGAGCAGGCTTCGGCCACACTCGGCGGGGCTGACTCATCACCATCTCAGCAAATGCGCCAGGGGGTGGGGTGGGGAGGGGTCCCCGGCCTGCACCGGGCAACTGGGGGTGAAAGGGCCCATTGGTGGTGGTCCTGATTTCCTGGGATCCCCAGGAACAGCCTACCCCCCAGAGAGCCTCCAGAGCACTTTCTCTTTCTTCCCAATTCCCTCCTCCGTCCCCATCTCTCTCAGGCCCTCTCCCCCTCCCGCTCCCCCTGAGGAGGTCCAGCTGGAGAGAGACAGCTCTGAGTTCAGTTGGTGCAGACAGGACTAAAGTAAACAGACTGGTCACCGGGCAGGCAGTTAGCAGCCTTTGGACAGATGATCAGCGTTGGGCTGGTGGCGGACCACACACACGAAGCCCCCTCGGACCACACAGGCGTCAGCTGCCCGGCCTGCCTCCCCACACGCACGCACGCAGGCCCGGCCTCTGCTCACTGCAGGTCCTCTGCGCCCCGGGAGGCTGGAGAAGCGTCTAGACACCCGCGGGTGGGGGGGCGGCCCTCTGACAGGCCTCAGTGTCCCTGCTTGCGAGCCGGGGCGTTAACAGCCACCGGTGTGCAGGGTACGTGTGGACACTGCCGCCCGGGGCCCATCACTCGGCCCTGGGACCCCTGGGACCCTCAGAGCCCCTCAGGCCGCGGCCTGCACCCTCTGGAGGTGTTGCACACTGGCCCAGGGCTGGCCACACCTTTCCTGCCCAGAGACGGCCCAGGAGGCTGCGTCCAGAAGGCCTCACCAACAGGAGGAGGCCCCGGGTCCCGCCAAGCCGATCTCCCGGCCTGAGGCCCAAGACGTGCGGGAGCCGGGGCCGGTTCGGTGTCTACCTCCTCACCACTCACCCCCTCCCTTCATCACCACCCACCCCACCGCAGCCCACCCCCGGGTCCCTGGACGCCTCCCTAACGAGGTGTTGGTGCCCTGGAAGGGGCCCACCTCCTGACTCACCCAGCTTATCACATAGAGATGTTGCCCCTGGTCGGGGGGTGGTGATGAAGGGGGTGCAGGCTGGTCTCCGTCCTGGTGACACCCCAGGCCCCGCTCCGGGGTGGGGTGTGTGGCCTCGGGCCGCCCCGGCCCCACCTGCACACGGCAGCGCTGAGCGAGGCCATCTGTCTTCATTACGCAGGTTTATTTGGGGAGGTGAGCAGGGGGTGGGGGGGCTGTCCTGGTGGAGAGGACGCTTGATCTATCGGCAGGCGTGCTTTGAAGCCCCCCATCCAGGCTGCGGTTCTGCAGAGCACGGGGGATGGTGGTCCCCCCCCATATAAGCAGGGGGGTTCGGTCCTGGGGCTCAGGCAGCCCTCCCTGGGAGAATCAGGTGTGAACCGAGCCTTTGAACTTCACATTGCTGCCTGCTCCGTCTCCTTCCACCAGCCAGTCCATTTTTATTGAGCACCTACTACGCGGTCACTGGCCCAGGCTCTGTGGAGGCGATGACTCCAAGGACAGAGGCCTCGACCTGCAGGAGAAGCAGAGAAGAAACAGGTGTACATAAGACTCTCAGAGAATGAGGAGAAGACCCCAGATAACCAGACAGGACGGTGGGGTGGAGAGCCAGAGGTCAGAGCAGCTCTGGCCGGGGCTCCAAACTCCGACACTTATTGGGAAAGCCATCCAGACATTCTGTCCACCTGCCTGGTGTACCAGTCCTCAGTCTCCCCACCTGGAAAATGGGCCTACAGTTGCTTTCAGGGTTGAATGAGGTCACTCACTCAGGCCCAGCCCCAGTTCCCGTGGGAGACATGCCTTATTTAATCCGTGGGTGGAGAAAAACGGATGCCAGAGACACTCTGCCGTCCCTGGCAGGGAGGGGAGGCTGGGTCTCCTTCCTTGAGGTTCCTCCTACCACTTTGCCTTGTTCTGTGGGAGGGTATTTGGTTATTAGTGTATAATTATAAGGGTATGAAAGGCTTTCCAAAGAGGAGAGACCCTGAAATCGCTGTCTTGCTCAAACAGGTCTTGCTGTGCCTTGCAAATGTAAAGAGGGGTGAAAGCCACACTGACATGGGGATAGAGAAATAACTGGCTGGAAAGGAAGGAATTCCTGGGAGCGCCTTCAAGATATGGGAGGCAACTGTTGTTTTCTTTCAGAGGCCTCCACTCACTTGAACTTCTGAATTCCGCCCTATGTGTGGGTGTCATGTGGGCAAGGTACTAATCTCCAGGAACCTCAGTTTGCTGCCCTGTGAAATGGGTCTACAGTCCTGTCACCAGGAGGGTTGTGAGCAGGCACCCGGCCCACAGTAGGTGAGCAGTAAACCTGCCTCCCTCTCTTTCTTCTCGCTCCCATGTCTCCCTACCATGCCTTTTCCAGTTTTTTTTTTAAATTCACTAACTTAAAAACTGGAGAAATGACCAGTGAGGACGCAGAAAGCAGCCACTGCAAACGGAGTGTGTGAGCTTCACCCATGTGCTTGGGGAAGCAGGGGAGGACCCAGGTCAGGGCCAGAAGCGGAGCTGGGACCCTGCCTTCTCCTGCGTTTCCTGGACCTGGGGGTGGGCTCTGCCTGAGCCCTTCCTCAGGGCCAGGCGGGAGTCCCCAGCATGCATGACCTGTCACTGCATACAGTTGTCACACAGCCCCATCGCCAGACAGAGGGCCACCCACACTTGGTCATCGTGGTCTCTGCTGCAAGGTTTGAGGTCCCACCAGACAGACAGACAGACAGACAGATGGACAGATGGATAGATAGACAGAGCCAGCAATCCCTCCACGTCACCCACCCCCCACCTCTCCGCCTGCCCACACGGGAACCACACCTGCCTGTCAGGGCCCAGGGCAAGCACAACAGACCCTCCGCGGGCCTGGAGGCGCTCTGACTCCCGCTGAGAAACACGAAGGTCACGCCCCGGGGCTCCCCCTCTGCCCTCTCCTCACCAGGGGGAATCTGACAACAGCCTTGTTATTTATGCAGCTTAATGCGATCCAGAGGCAGCTGCCCGCGCAGGCCCAGGGAAAGCGGTTCAGCCCCACAGAAACCGGTTTCACTTGCTGCGTGGTGAGCCTGACATCCGGGAGAGAACCAGGAGGAGGGTTCCTGTGGCGGACGGCCCTCCGATGGACGGTGAGGCCCCCCAGGCCGACACGATTCCCTGGGCACAGTCTCTGTGCAGCCTCCCTCCCGGGCGTGCAGTAAACATTCCCTGATTAATTCCCGCCCTCCCGGGAGAGGCATCTGAGCAGGGGCCTCTGTGTTTGCTGGCTTCCAGCACGCCGCAGGCTGGGAGTGTAAGCTCTCACAAACTGGTGGTCTTTCGGGGAGAGAAGCTAAGTTGGGTTTGGGTTTTTTTTTTGGAAGGTAAGTTTTTTTTTTTCCCTCCCCAAAGGTTTATCCTCTCCAAGGACTCAAGGACTCATGCAATCCGTGTGAAACAATCCTTTGACCCAGTGATGCTCTTTTGGTTTTCTCTGTTTCCTGTGTTCTGTGGTTGCTGTCTCTATGGAAAGACACAGCTACTGTGTCACACCAGGCCTATGTCATGCACCCTCCACTGTCTGTGCCTGTGGTCTCCGGTGGGTCACTTGGTGTCCCCATCACTGGTAAAACGGGGATGGAGCTGGGACTTAGCCCCCCTGGGTGTGGGCTAATTAGAGGTGAGAAGCAGATAACCAGCAGAGCTTCATGTTCCGGTGACTCACGTCTTCATCTTCACCCTTGTCCAGAGTTGGAGGCTGTTGGTTGTAGTGAAGGGATTACACAAGACGATGGAATCACCAGGCCTGGGTTCAAATCCCAGCTCAGCCCCTTGCCCACTGTGTGACCTGGGGCCAGTCACCTAACTGCTCGTGTGCCTTGAAACAGTATGGCGAAAATAATGATAATGCAAAAAGAAAGCCCTACCAAAGTCGCTTTCTGATAAATGCTGTTTTCAGGTATTTTTGTCATAGGTAGATGTTGTGTCTTTTGTCACGGAACGGCTCTGAAAACTGCTCATCTTGGAAACACACAAGCTGGGGAATTCTGCTGTGGGCGACAGGGGCCAAGCTGTCCCTGTGTACTCAGGGCCCCTCAACCCCCGAGGCTGTCAGAGGACCCTCTGTGTGTGCACGCGAGGTGTGGATGTTAGGCACACATATGGTGTGGATGCGGAAGCCTGGCGTCGTGGGCTCAACTCCAGGCCGTGGGTTCTAGCTCCTGTTTCCACCAGCATCCATCCTGCCCTGCATCCTGGAATGAGGTCCATCCTGTACCAGCAGCTCCGTCACTATTGATCAGCCACGTGATCCTCGGCTGCCAGGGCTCCGTGGGGCCGCGTATTTTACGAGCTTCCCACAAGCATCTGTTGCTTCCTGCCTGTGCAGAGGCTGGGCTTTCTGCCTTTTGTTCCCTGCACTGTCCTCTGGGAGGGAACAGGCTGGAACGTAGGAAGAGCATAACACATAACTGCGAACGAATGAATGGAAAATGAAACGGGCCTTACAAAGAGGACGCTACCCAGGAGGTTTTGTAGGGCGTATTTTGGACAGATCATTTCTATGTTGTGTGCGTGTGTTTTAACTCAGAGAAACCTATGACTCTGAGTGTAATATGCTCAAAGTAATTCTAGAATAGAATGCCATGTATCGCCTGCAGTGTTTTACTTTTTCTAATGATTTTACACCTATGTTGTCCTTCAATCACCTTTGAAATCCCACGTGGTAAGTAGAACAACGGGATTCTGTTTTCCCAGCATCCAGCGTAAGCCCAGAGGACCCTGAACGTTGTCATCAATTGTCTGGAGTGACCGTGACCAGTGTCTGAACACTAGGGGGGGCAACAGTAGTGTTCATGGTTCCCTCTCTTTTTTTTCGGCGGGGGGTGGGGGGGGGGGCGGGGAGGGCGGGGTTTGCCATGTGGCATGTGGGATCTTAGTTCTCTGCCCAGGGATCAAACACAGGGCCCCTGCTTTGGGAGTGTGGAGTCTTACACTGGACGGAAAGGGAAGTCCCCGGGTTCTCTCTTTTGATGTCCCATTCCTATCCTGATTTCCTGAAATGACCCCAATAAAGCGGGTCTGTCATCCCTTTCTCCCCTGGTCGGCCTCTGCCTCTCTGTGTCCTGTCCCTCTGCTTGATGGTCCCCTGGGGTCCCCTTCTGTGTCTCTGCCCCCTGGGTCCCTCCCCTTGAGGGGAGCTGGGAGCCCAGTGCCTTGCTCACACCCGCGCGGCCTCCCGCGCCCACGCCTGCCGCCTGTTTCCTGGGAATTTCACGCTGGGCCGAGCAGGGGCCCGGGTCTTCTCTGCTCCTGGCGCTGCTGACTCTGTTTCCTGTTTACTGCTGAGGGAGGCTAGGGACGCGGGCTCCGCGGCCAGCCCTGTCCAGAGTGGGCCAGGGCCACATGCGGTCTTATCAGCCCATCAGCCAGAGAGGCTGGAGGGCTCTGCCATCCGTCAACTGTCTTCCGTCCCCACAAATTCCCTGTCCTGGAATGTCATCTTCCGAGATGGATCAGGCCAGATATGGGAGCCTAGAGAGTTCCTGCAGGGCTCGGCCAGTTATTTCACTTTTATTTTCAAAATTAGGACATACATACTCTTTTAAAACTCTAATAAATGTTTCTTATTAAAAATTGCAAAAAAAAAAATCATCAAAATGTAAAGAAAAGAGTAATAGTCGCCCAAAACCTCATCACCCAGGATAATGGTAATATTGCATTAAACGTTTGTCTATGTAAATGATACCCAGAGAGATCCATGTGTACTATTTTATAAAAGTGGGGTCACCTTGCACATGCTGCAGCTGACCCGCTTTTCTTTTTAGCTCGACAGCATGGCATGGATGCACTTTCATGTCAGGAAATACAGATCCGCATCAGATACAGATACACAGTTTAGACACACGGAACAGATGCCCAGCTCTACCGTGTCCCACAGGCCCCAGCGCTGGTGTTCAGACTTTCCCCAAGTTTGGCTGATGTGCGTTATAAACCACGCTGCAGTGGACATTTGGTGAGTATTTGCCTAAGTATTTCCTCGGGTCAACTCCTAGAGGTGGGGTAATAAATACAAGGCTTTCACGCTGAAAATATGGATGTGCCTGAGCAAGCCACCCACAAACAAGGAATCATCAGTTTTCCTTCTACAAACCAGGGTCCCAGCTACTCCTGGGTCCCTGTTCCCAGCCCTGCCGCATGCCAGGCACCACCCGCTTCCCTCTGCTAATGTTGTAGATACAAAGGAACAGCTCATGGTTGCTCACTTTTTCCTGTCATTTACGTGCCTGTGAACTGATACAGCGACTCAGTCCTACATCTTCATATTGCGAAGATCTCTGGGCTTCCCTGGTGGCTCAGATGGTAAAGAATCTGTCTGCAATGCGGGAGACCCGCGTTTGATCCTTGGGTTGGGAAGATCCCCTGGAGAAGGGAATGGCTACACACTCTAGTATTCTTGCCTGGAAAATCCCATGGACAGAGAAGAATGGCAGGCTACAGTCTAAGGGGTCGCCAAGAGTCAGAGACGACTGAGCAATTAACACTTTAGTGGTCAACGGGCCCACACCACGCCTCCACCACCAACATATACCCCTCCACTCAGCCACCGAATATCTGAATCAGCTCAACGGTTTCTCTTGAAAGACATCCTCCTGCCCCTGTTGCTTGAATACGCCCGCAGCTGGAGAGCTCACCACTGAGAGGGGCCACTGCATTCCCAGCCCCGCTCTGCTCACCTTCAAAAGACAGTATGTGTGGAACGGCCGTGCCGCGCCAGGAGCTATGCTCAGCCCTGCAACGAACGGCATCTCGAGCCTCCAACAAGGCTGGAAGCACGGCCCACTACCTCCCCGGTTCGTTCCAGTCCAGGTCACGGAGATACACAGGAGAAGGGACTTGCTGAGGGTCACAGGGCTACGACGCAGCAGGGCCAGTAGCTGAGCTGTGTTGTCTCTCAAACACATGCAAACCACACCACTCAAAGGCTCACGAAGGACCACTCAAAGGCTCACGAAGGAAACGTCAACCCGGCTAGAAATCTAACTTAGAAAATGCTGGCTCAAACTGTAGATCTGTAAAGATTTCTTCCCCTACAGATGCTGTCTTCAGCTACCCAAGGAAACTAGAGCCTCTGGAAGATACCAGTTGCATTTGGGCTTTGTGTGGGGAGCCCTGCTGGCCGCCTAGGCCACAGATAAGCAGGAGGGCGGCCCGGCCTCAAAGATACCCTGTGACTCACATGTCACATGAGGAAAAAAAGCCTGAAGTATGACCTCACTGATGCAGACCCCAAATTATTCCAAAGCACTCACCTCTATTTTTTTTCCCCCACTGAGAGTTGTTTTTAGAGATTTTTCTACCTGTAGAAATGCCCTTAAGCAAAACACCGGCACAAGATGAAATGATCTCATTTGTCCACTCATCGGGCCCCACATTTCTGACTACCTGACACCGGTTTCCCAGCTACCTAGGCCTTATATTATTCTTCAAAACCTCATTCTTTGTAGCATCAGTCAGTCACACATTAGTATGAATCAGTCCAACAAACTAAGTAGGTACACCTTACCAGGAGTAATTATGCTCAGGGTGCATGTTCATCCCTGAGATGGATGTCTGAGAACTGGACAGCAGGGAAATCACATTTAGCTGCAGAGGACACTGCTCAGCTTCACTGAAATTAATCCTTAAATTTCATCTCGGCAGCTTTCTGCTTGCTTGGGCACCTGTCTGTCTTCAGGACATAAAAATATAGGCTCCGCGATGGGCTGCTTCTAATCAGAGGAAGTTTAGGCCATCAAAATAAAATCTTTCATCTTGTTTCAAACCAAAGCAAACAACACTCAACAACAACGAAAAAAGTAAAAAGTAAATTAAACAGCAGTACACACCGTGATCCCTTTCAACGTAAAGATGCCACTCTGAGTCTAAATCTTTCCGTGTAAAACCACTAGCTGGGAACCACCACGGCTTGCAAACTAAATTTAAAAGCTTGCATCCCAAGACCCTTGAGCAAAGGTTACTCGAGGTCTATTCCGGGTTCAGGCAGGGGGAGAAAAAAAAAAAAAGAAGCTTTATTTGGCAAGGAAGTGCCTTGAGAGAGGCGCTCGCTGAGCAGGGGCACGGAGGAAAGCTGTGACTCAGTGCGTTTTTCTTCTGGCATTTACAGCCCTGAAAAATGATTGCAGCTTCCTCCGGCCGCTGGAGCCAGAGTCTGAAGAGGTGACCTTTACGGAGAGTCTGTTTACTCCATCCTCAGCACAGGACCCTTGCGTGAGCTCTGGGAGGCTGCGCCGCGCCTTGGCGCTGACCCCGGGGGCTGCATCCAGACTGCCGGCTTGGGAAAAACCGTGGGCGAGAGGGAGCAGGGCTGGCGAGGGGCTGCTCTGCGGGTGGGGGTGGGGGTCAGGGTCAGCCCCTTCCCATTGGGCGCTGGGGGCTCGCCTCTGGCCAGGAACCTCCAACACAAAGCGAGTCTGTAGCGACCACCGTCTCACACTCCGTACCTTCTGGGAACTCACTCCCCCAAGGCCGGTGGCAACCTCTCTGTCTTTTTAGACAAAACTAGAAGTGATCAGCCTGGATGGGGATCCTCCTCTTTCACCTGCAGGCCACACCACAAACTGGATTGAGTCTTGATCCCCTGGACCACAGAGGGGGGACTGGCAAGAAGGTTAACCTGGACGGCACTCAGAACCCCCCAAAGCGGAATCGCCCACGAGTTTTATAGCAGACGGGGAGACAAGAATCTGATTCCTCCACTGAGCCGCTTAAATGTGAAAAATGAAGAAGCATATGTAACAGGATCTGCCGGTTTTGAAAAGTATAATTAAAACTTGCAAGTTGGATTTATGTTTTTTAAGGATTGTTTTGAAACCTTCCTACTGACAACACAATTGCTGGTGCTGACTTTCTCTTTGTACTCTGATTCAACTATCTTTCCCTTTAAAGAAACGTGTTCTGTTATAATCCTTCGGTTTCTGTTATAAATATAAAGCTCTTTCTTGCGAGAAAACTCTGAAGAATTTAAAATGGAAAATTAAAGTGATGTGACATTTCACCATGCAGTAGTAACCACTATTAACATGGTGGTAAATTTCTTTTTGATCTGTTTTTTTCAAGTGAGTGTGCATGTGTGTGTTTGTGTGTTATATGATACATCCTTTACAAAGCCCGTGTCAGGAGTTTTATATTGTGCTTTTCTCACTTGTCAATACCTCATAAGCACTTAACCAAGTCATTAGAGGTTGTTTATAAACATCATTTTAATGGTTGCCTAATATGCCATCTTATGGATGTGACATAATTTATTTTATGATTGATTCCTCTGTGGGAGAAAAAAAAATTTTTAAAGTGTGCGAACTTCCTTTACCGGTGGAAAAAAATAGAATAGCTGCTCTGGAATGGTTATTTGTGATTTCCTGAAATTAGGTCAAAAATATTAGACATTTTTTGTTAACCCAAGTGCCTACTTCCTGGTGGATTCCAAATATTGACCCAATAGTGACCAGAGGAAGGGGAGTGGCCAGACCGTTTCCTTGTGAGATATGAGGCAGGGTCCTGAGCTAAGTCAGGGCTCAGCTTGCTGTGGGTGGGAGGTGAGGGGCGCGGCATCAGGGGGTACTGGGGGGCTGTCCTCGGGGTCTGGGAGTCTCAAGCTGCACTGAGAATAAGAGAATAGAAAGCGCGGAGCTTGTGTCAGAGGAGGTGTTCCCAGAGTCCGTGCAAAGTTCAGGCGGTCCCAACTCTTGACCCTTTACTGAACCCCTAAGGGATTCTCGGGTGCAGGGTTAATTCATAGGGTCCTCAGTGATTAAACTTCAAAATTATCCTTGAATCTCTTCCACCCATAATTCTGGGAAGATCATAAAACATTTTTTTTTTTTGGAGCACTCACTGTTGACATTCAAGAGGGGAAACATTTGTTTTTGCTGAAGCTGAAAAACTATAAAAATCTCTCTGAAACTTACTACATTTGGTGCATTACAGAGGAAAGAGTGACCCCCCAAAAGTGAAACTTTTAGATGATTTTATGAGTAGTATAAATCTGCAATGTCTATTTAGCAAACTTAGAAAAGTTACAAAATGATCATTGTTTTGGTCCCTGGAGAACTAAAATAATCACACTTGTTTCTTCTACAGGGAGTACATATGTGAAGGAATTAGGAATGACTGGGTGCCCAACTCAGAGATTCACACGCGGTCTTGGCTAGTAATTTGATTCCTTTATGGTATAAGGACCCACTGCAACATCAGGCTCCATGTATGCCCTTGGAAAATTCATCAAACTCCTGAAGGCCTCAGTTTCCTCATCTGTAAAATGGGGCGCCTGCTTCATCAGAAAGGAAGTAAAGCACAGACACTCCTTGGCACAGGCCGGCACATGGGCACACTCAGTACTTTACTTCTGATGGGGCGTTTTGTTCTCGTGGAAAATCCTGAGATGCAGACAGAATGTTAGGATAAAGATTGGTGGCCAGAAGCTTCAAGAAGAATGGATGTGATGAAAATGCCTTGACTTTGATGACTAAAATTCTGGGAATCGTTTATGTTACAATTTCATATTCTAAATTCAATCAATTGATCAGAAAGGGGGGAAAAACCACTATGTACCCACAGATCTGAGACAGCTAACACACTGTGGGGATTTAAATGATCTGAGGGACTCCTCTGGTGGTCCAGGGGCTAAGACTCCACACTCTCCCAATGCAGGGGGCCTGGGTTCAATCCCTGGTCAGGGAGCTAGATCTCACATGCTGCAATTAAGAGTCCACATGCCACAACTAAAGATCCCGCGTCCTGCGATGAAGATTGAAAGTCCCGAGTGCCGCCACTGAGACCCGGTGTGGGCAAAATAAATAAAAATAAATATTAAAAAAGTAAAATACATGATCTGGAAGGAAGCTTCTCAAGTAAGTTCTGCTTTATAGTTTCACCAGCAATGCACGAGGGTTCTGATTTCTTAGATTGCATTTGACCAAACACTCGGCATAATACAATATGTGTGTGTGTTAGTCACTCAGCCATGTCTGACCCTTTGTGACCCCATGGACTGTAGCTCACCAGGCTCCTCTGTCCATGGGATTCTCCAGGCAAGAATACTAGAGTGGGTTTCCATGCCCTCCTCTGGGGGATCTTCCTGACGTGGGAATTGAACCCCAATCTCCTGAATTGGCACATGGATTCTTTACTGTCTGAGCCACCAGGAAGCCCATAATACCTATTGATTCATTAATAATGATAATACACCTCACACTGACATGGTGATTATAAGCGTTGCGGAGTTGTTCAGGTCTCACATAGAGCTCATTGAACCCTCATGACAACCCTGACACGTAGCTGTGGTCACCCCCACTCTGCAGAGGAACAGACGGATGCAGGAGGGGCTCTCTGCCCGTCTCAGACCACCAGGCTCCTGGGCAGAGGCCCAACCCCAGCAGCTCAGCCTCAGAATCCATCCCCTCCACTGGGCTGTGGTGTATCACGGTCTTCCAGATGGAATCACACACAACCAAAAAACAACCCAGGGACCTCCCTGCGGTCGAGTGGCTAGGACTCTGTGCTCCCAATGCCAGGGCCCTGGGTTCCGTCCCTGGTCAGGGAGCTGGACCCCAGGCTACAACTAGAGATCCTGCATGCCACAACTAAGACCCAGCACAACCACATAAAGATTTTTTTTTTTTTAGTCTATAAGCTAAAGTTTATAAAATTGAAAAGAGGCAGCTCCTCCCCTAAAATGAATAAACCAGAAGGTTCTCTGGAGACAAAGGAAATGGCAACCCACTCCAGTATTCTTGCCTGGAGAATCTCATGGACAGAGGAGCCTGGAGGGCTACAGTCCATAGTGTTGCAAAGAGTCTGATACGACTGAAGCGACTGAAGCAGAAGGAACTCAGGCAAAGCGACGGTGGTGAGCAGCCAGATGAACTGTGATGAATTTGTAGGATTCAAGCTGCCTTTGGGGGAAGACGTCCTTTAAAGCAGATAATCCTTGAGCACAGACGGAACGTGCATGGGGGTGTGCCTCTCCTCCATTTACTGGATTCTCTGGGAGCAGACAGAGGCGTGGAGCACTGTCTGGGGCTGAACCCTCGCACCCCAACGTCAGGCTTGCAAGTCAGACCTGGTCCTTCCTTTTCGGGCCTGTGCAGCGAGCCCCCAACTCAAGCCCATCTCCTGCCCTCCAGGCCTAGCCTGACAGTGGTCTCCATCAGCTGAGATGCAGTGGTGACTGTGGTCATCCGGGGAAGAGGGGGACGGAGCGGGAGAGCATCAGCGATTTCCCAGTGGGCACAACCTTGTAGGTGGGTGAGCCGGGCAACACACATACCGAGTGGACTGGGTGATGCCTGCTCTGGCCATGCCGCGGGCTCAGGGTGACTGACAGCTGGGCCAAACCTCCACAGGGCTTGGTGTCCTCCCGTGCACCCTGTGCTGGTGCCAGTGCATGACGTCTGTCCAGATGGAAACTGCATTTAAAAGGGCAGCTGCGTGGCCAGGGCCTCAGCCTCCTCCTCGGCAAATGGGTGTGCGAGGGCCCCTACCCTGGGGTTTTGGGTGGAAGCCGGGAGATGGTGCATGCAGACCACCCCCGTGCCTGGCACATGGCCAGCGTGGGGTCAGGGTCAGCCTGCAGTGTGATCGCCTGGTGTTTGAATGCCGGGCCCGACTCACAGGATGCCAGGCCAGCTCAGGACTGTCTGCCACCCCTCGTGTGCATGAGGACAGGGCGGTGCTAATGAAGTTGAGCTTGGGTATCACCGCTGAAGTAACTGGAGGTAAATGTGTGGGGACTTGACCTGCGGTAATCAAAGAGAGAGTGCATTTGCAAACTAGCAGGTTAGAGTTAACATAAACTTTGGAAACCATGAGGAAATTAAGGATATCACTTTAAATTACATATCTTAAGTAGACATGTTCTTTAAATGTGATAAGACAGCTATGGTACATTAAGTCAATGCTGATCAGTAATTAAAAGCGGATTTCTTCAGGCTCTGCTGCCCAGGAGGAGAGATCAATGTCTTCGCACGGGAGCTGATGGCCCTCGGAAGTATGGTTTCAATAACCCTCGGGCCCCATTGGCCCTCTGCTCGGCAATAATAATGATTTGTTCTTGTAATGAAATAATATTCACTGACTGCAATTGCGGTGCGATGCAGGGCATGCGTCCATGGGTGTCGTTATCCTGGGCATGACCCGGCATGGGTATGATTTCACGGAATTCTAGAACATCAGAGCCAGATGTCCCACCCCATTGTTTCACAGATTGCACTAAGGGTTTGCGGAGCTGTTCACACACCTGGGAGCCCCTTGCTGGTGGCTTCGGTGGTGGGGGTTCCAAGGGCAGCTGAGCAGAGGTTACCCTCTCTCTCCTCCTCCTCCCCTTCCTCCTTCTGAGCATCCCAGCTCCTTCCTGTTGAAGGTTCCACATCTGTCCCCAGCATCTGTTTTCTGGCTGCACCAGCCTCCCAAGCCTTCTCAGGACATGGGGTCCCGGTTCTAATCTGACATTCCCATGTGGCTGAACCCCTGGAAGCTTTAGGAAAAGGTGGCAGCGTGGCCAGGCCTCAGGACAACTGCCTGCAACCGTGTCCCTGGTTTTCCCATTGCTGTTGTTCAGTCACTAAGTTGTGTCTGACTACTTTTGACCCCATGAACTGCAGAACGCCGGGTTTCACTGCATTTCACCACTTCCCGGAGTTTTCTCAAACTCATGTCCATTGAGTCAGGGAAGCCATCCAACCATCTTGTCCTCTGTCATACCCTTCTCCTCCTGCCCTCAATCTTTCCCAGCACTGAGGTCTTTTCCAATGAGTCGGCTCTTTGCATCAGGTGGCCAAATATTGGAGCTTCACCTTCAGCATAAGTCCTTCCAATGAATATTTAGGACTGATTTCCTTTAGGATGAACTGGTTGGATCCCCTTGCTGTCCAAGGGACATTCAAGAGTCTTCTCCAGCACCACAGTTAGAAAGCATCAATTCTTCGGGGCTCAGCCTTCTTTATGGTCCAACTCTCACATCTGTACATGACTACTGGAAAAAGCATAGCCTTGACTAGACAGACCTTTGTTGGCAAAGAGATGTTTTAATATGCTGTCTAGGTTTGTCATAGCTTTTCTTCCAAGGAGCAAGAGTCTTTTAATTTCATGGCTGCAGTCACTGTCCACAGTAATTTTGGAGCCCAAGAAAATTAAATCTGTCACTGTTTCCACTTTTTCTTCATCTATTTGCCATGAAGTGATGGGACTGGATGCCATGATATTTGTTTTTTGAATATTGAGTTTTAAGACAGCTTTTCCAGTCTCCTCATTCACCTTCATCAAGAGGCTCTTTAATCCCTCTTCACTTTCTGCTATTAAAGTGGCATTATCTGCATATCTGAGGTTGTTGATATTTCTCCCCCCAGTCTTGATTCCAGCTTGTGAGTCTCCCAGTGGATGCTCCATAAACACTTGCTGACCACATGGACAAAGGCATATGTGAGCAAGCAAATGACCTTTTGAGTGGCAGTCAGGCCTGACTGCCCAGTATACTCTCCTGGGGAGCTACTTTTAAAATACTTTCCTTTTAAAAATCTCCCCACCGGACTTCCTTGGGGGTCTAGTGGTTAAGAATCCACCTGCCAACGCAGAGAACACAGGTTCAATCCCTGATCCAGGAAGAGTCCACATGCTATGGAGCAGCAAGAGAAGCCTGTGCACCGCAACCTGAGAGGAGCCCCCACTCGCCACAGCCAGAGAAAGCCCACACGCAGCCACGAAGTCCCGGAGAATCTCCCACGTATTCCACGTGCAGCCCAGGGGGAAAGCCTACGATGGGGAAGTCAGGCTCTAAAAAGTGTGTCGTGGAGATGGACAGCCTGGCACTGCGGGGCGTACGAGTGGGTGGAAACTTCCAGAAGGGCGGTTCAGCAGTATGTTCATTTGCGAGTGTGCGTTTCCAGGCATAGGCCCTCGGGACCTAATTAAGGAGGGGGCCACGGCTTGGGCTGCAGAGATGGCCACTGAAGCCTTCTGTCCTGGCCAAAAAAAAAGCTGCCTGACGCCTAAAAGTCCATCCATCTAGAAGGTGGTATCCAACACGCTACTCTCAGTCTCTGGAACATTCCGTGTCATTAAATGTAATTTGAGGAAGAGTCTTGGCCAACGTTAAAAGTCTGCAACACACTGCAAGATGTTTAAGAAACAGGTTGAGGGAGACGTAATCGATGGTAGAGTCCAGTGTTTGGAAGGACAACTGCGCAGGGAACGCCCTCTAGAAGGAGGAAAGCTCACGAATCCAGGAGTGCTGGAGACATAGGGTCAGTGTGCTGGAGACATGTGGTTATGCTACATTCCAGTCGTCTGATTACATTTACGTGAGGAATCCACTCAGAGGCCCAGCATGGCTACTATGCTGAGCATCCCATTCAGAAGAAGGAAACCGAGGCAGAGGGCATTGCGGGGACCTGGACCCAGGTAGTTAAGCCCAGATCCGTGCCTCCCCGGCCCCAGACTGGCGATGAGGTGGTGCCAGCACTGGTCGTGCCTGGGGCTTGGCACCCTAGAGGCCCCCCTCCCTCTCTTTCTGCATGCGTGGGTTCTCATTTGTCCCCCAGGGAACACGCATCAGCTCAATAATAAGTAAGGCCTCAGTTCAGCTATCCGAACCCTGATGCCTCTGGAGACACTGTCCACACTGCCATCTACGCGGGTGAAGATTACCCTGGGGGTTGCCTCCCTCCCCCTTGGTTTTGTCCATGTGAACCGGCCGCGGAACCCCCTGGGCCCAGGAAGGGGCGCCGCCCCTCAGCCCCTCCTTATCTGGGCTGTTGAAACTGCACCTGGATTGTGTGTACAGCTCTTGGCTGCACGGCCCGGAGATGTCAACAAATTGGAGGTTGTTTAGAGAATTGCAACAGGATGATTAAGGAACGAGCTGAACGGATTTGTCAGGAAGGCTTTACGAGAGCTAAACACGGATGGTTTGGAGTAATGACAACTGTCCACAAGCCTGAGTGGGGTTGAAGCGCTGGGGCGGGAGTGAGGAGGGGCGCGCAGCGCTCCAGTGGAGCAGATCCATCTGAGGGTGGCGGGAACAGGAGCCTGTGTGGCTGAGTGGCCTGGGGCGTGTGCTCGGGGTGGGCTGGCCCCGGGGCTGTGGAAAGGGCCGCTCCCAGTGGGCCTCACTGGACATCTGGGGCATCTTGGGGCATTGCTGGGCCTCACTGAACATCACTGGCCTTCACGTCACAGTCAGGGTACATCGTGGCGGCATACCCTGTGTACATCTGCCAGGGAGGAAGGGACTCTGTGGTCCAGCGCCGGGCTGCTGATGCTCAGGGTGGAATGGACAGGAGCAGGTTCTGGAAAGAGGTGACTGCAGACAGGGGGGTGGGAACCGTGGCCCTGGGTGGACACTGCCCCCAGGTCTCCTGCATTATGGGTTTAGGGGCCGTGGTGAAATTCGGGAGACTTTCAGTGCAATTTCCCCTGCTGGTCTCCAAGCTCCCTCTCACTCTCCACCAGGCTCTCCCTGAAGTTCCCCGAATGTCCTGGGTAAAAGAAACAGGTAAAGCTTGATGCCCCGGGCCCTGGAGGTAGACGTCCTGGATGAGTCCTTCTCAGGAAGGCCCTGGTCTGTCCTCTTCATCCCCCAAAACGGGGCCTGGCAGGCGGGAGGTGCCCGCAGTCACTCAAACAAATGACGGCCATGACAAGGCCCCTCTCTGCCCAGGCTGTCCTGGTATCAGGGTCATTTCACCGTTTTCGGAGTCATTTCTATGATCGAACATTTATTTATTTAACCTGCTCTCCATCAGTTCATGGCAAATAGATGGGGAAACAGTGGAAGCAGTGACTGACTTTATTTTTCTGGCATCCAAAATCACCGCAGATGGTGATTGCAGCCGTGAAATTAAAAGACGCTTACTCCTTGGAAGGAAAGTTATGACCAATCTAGACAGCATATTAAAAAGCAGAGACATTACTTTGCCAACAAAGATCCGTCCAGTCAAGGCTATGGTTTTTCCAGTGGTCATGTATGGATGTGAGAGTTGGACTATAAAGAAAGTTGAGCGCCGAAGAATTGATGCTTTTGAACTGTGGTGTTGGAGAAGACTCTTGAGAGTCCCTCGGACTGCAAAGAGATCCAACCAGTCCATCCTAAAGGAGATCAGTCCTGGGTGTTCACTGGAGGGCCTGATGCTGAAGCTGAAACTCCAATACTTTGGCCACCTGATGCGAAGAGCTGACTCATTGGAAAAGACTCTGATGCTGGGAAAGATTGAAGGCGGGAGAAGAGGATGACAGAGGATGAGATGGTTGGATGGCATCACCAACTCAATGGATATGGGTTTGGGTGGACTCCAGAAGTTGGTGATGGACAGGGAGGCCTGGCATGCTGTGGTTCATGGGGTCGTAAAGAGTCGGAAATGACTGAGCGACTGAACTAAACTGATCCTATAGAACCTATAGAAGCTCCCCCATCTTTCCTTTTTGCTTTCTTGTTGTAACTCTTAAAGATAGAATAATTCCCAGTTGGTAAATTCCACTCTGTTTGTTTTCTCGTGACATTATTTTCTAAATTGTAAGAAGAAAGGCAGGGGAAGCAGAGCCTATCCTTCTCAGCTAATTTGGAACTGATTGATCAGTTCTTTCCATGGCTTTGATGGACTTTGCTTTTAAGCATATTTAAGTTTAAAAAAAAAATCTTACTTGGTTCACCAAATAATTTAACACATCCTTTAAAACAAAGCAGAATGGAAACCAGGATTATTGAACAATTCAAACAGAATAAAATCCAGCAAAAAAGAACAGAGGAACAGGGGAGTTTCCTGGTAGTCCAGTGGCTAAGACTCTGTGCTCCCAAAGCAGGAGACCTTGTCAGCGAACTAGAGACCATATGCTGCAACTAAGAGTTCATGACTAAGACCTGGAGTATCCAAAATAAATAAAAACAAATATTAAAAAAAAAGAAGAGGAGCAGATGATCCTGGGCCCCCTAAGTATCACCACTAATTATTAAACAAAATTCATCATGCATATGCTAGGTGCTGGGTGGAGGAAGCATTGATACACACTCCTCTGGATTATGAGCAAGAAGTTTACTATCTAGAGCAGGAAGCAGCACGTGTGCAAATGGCAGGTGCTGGGCAGTATTACTCACTGAATGCAAGGCGAGAACAGAGGAGAGAATGCACGACTGCAGAAATGGAATTTAGCTTGGGCTTCCTGGTGGCCAAAGGAAAAGGTGAAATGGGTTGAGTGAGGTGATTCTCATTGCTCAAAGAAAAAGACTGATTTTTAAAATGACATTGACTTAATTGGGTCACTGAATTAGTCCTGCTGTCTGTTTGAGAAAGAATCAGAAAAAAAAATTAAATAAAAAAGAAAAAAAAAGAGAAAGAATCAGGTTTTCACAACGACTTTGAGAGTTATCCGTGGTAAATTAGTAAGTGACAGAGCAAGCTGGAAGACACTGTGTATACAGTGTTCCCCTTTTTGTAAGGAAAGTACAAAGCTAAAAGCTTTGAACAAATGTTGGAAAATTCTGGACGTTATTCCCCTGTCTGCCCACAGTGGTCCTCCCTGCAGGATGGCGAACCCTGAGACAGAACCAGGTCCTCTTTGTTTGTATTCATCTGTATTGGCTGGATTTGTTCAAATGAGCATCTCTTCTTCCCCTAGTTAAACCAAGGAGTTGAAGTACTTGAATATATATATACATCTATATAGAAGGAATAAGGGGTGTTACCCTGGTGGCTCAGTGGTAAAGAATTTGCCTGCCAAGCAGGAGATTCAGGTTCCATCCCGGGGTTGGGAAGATCTCCTGGAGAAGGAAATGGCAACCCACTCCAGTATTCTTGTCTGGAAAATCCCATGGAGAGGAGCCTGGTGGGCTATAGTCCATGGGGTTGCAGAGTTGGCTGTGACTTAGTAACTAAACAACAACAATAGAAGGAAGAAAGCTTCCCCCAGGAGATTTCTCAGAGTGAGGCTGGATGAGGCATCGGTGAGCCATCCTGAGAGAAGCTTCAGGCCCCTCTGCAGCCAAGGGCATGTCAGGCCTGACAAAGGCGGCTCCACCTCCTCTGCAGCCTTCAGGGAGGCTCTGGGAAGGCCAGCCCTGCCCAGCACAGGCGGGTCCTGTGAGTCGCTTCTACACTCTTGCTGTTGTTTTTAATTAAAAGGTAGAAACAGACAGACGAGTGGAAGAGAGAACAAGGGGCCACTGCCCACCTCCTCGGGGTCCTTGACAGGTCCGGTTAGTCCCCTTCTCCGTCCCCGAGGCCTGAGGCACAAATTGCAGTCATGCAAGGCAGAGGGCTTTACGTTAATGGCAATTAAGGAGGGTTTCCTGTGATAAATGCCTCAATCTTCACTGAAATCTTACGTTCTCAGCTTTATGGCCGGCTCAGGCTAGAGCTTTGCAGACTGAATCAAGTCAGAGGTCACTCTGTCACTTTTTACAGCTTTGGCCAGATGTGAGGGTCCTTCACTATCAGATGCGCCCATGGTTCCAGCGAGACGGAGCCACTGGGCCCATCTGCTGACCTCATGCCCAGAGATGGCCCATCCTGGGCAGCTGCCCAGCACTGGTGGGGCCATTGACAGATTACTTCCTGGGCTGCCATCTCCTTGTCAATAAACGGGACCAGGGAAGTTTGCTGGTGGTCCAATGGTTAGGAATCCGTGCCTCCACTGCAGGGGAGTGACCGAAATGGTGTAGTCAGAAAATAAATAAATAAAATAAATAGGATGATA
The DNA here is from genome assembly GCF_910594005.1 of Cervus elaphus. Classification (NCBI taxonomy): domain Eukaryota; kingdom Metazoa; phylum Chordata; class Mammalia; order Artiodactyla; family Cervidae; genus Cervus; species Cervus elaphus. Next base: position 13,771,056 of record NC_057818.1, read on the forward strand.
AGTTCTGCTGGGGGTGGGGTGGCTGTGGTGTGAGATGGCACGTTACATGATTAGGCAAAAAAAAAAAAAAATCAAAATGAGTAATAAAAAAATAGTTAAGAGCTTGGACACTGGCATCACGTAAATCTGGACTTAAACCCAAGTCCCACCACTCTTGACAGCCTTCATGTATTCATTCAACTCACTGTGAGACTCAGTTTCCTCATCTGTTAAATGGGCATAGACATTAACACACTGACCTCAAAGCACACCGCAGGCCATCAGGCAGTGATCTGTGAGTGCCCTGTTTAAAATTGCAGTTACCCAACAGCAAGGACCAACACAGTATAGCACAGGGAACAACATTCAATTACTTGGAATAACATACAGTGGACAAGAATCTGAAAAAGAATGTATATATCACTGAATCACTTTCTGCACACCCGAAACCAACACTGGAAATCAACCATACTCCAATATAAAAATGAAATGAAAACCAGTGCAATTACCCATCTCCCTTCCCTCTATTTACTTCTCTCTTCTCCAAAACACCTATTGCCATCCTGCTTTTGATTTATTTTGTTGTCTTCTCTCCATTCTCTCCTCCTCCCCTCATGAAAGCTCCACGGGGGCAGGGATTTCTGTGCCTTTCATCCTCTGCTGTCTCCCCAGCACCTAGCACAGAGTCTGGCACGCAGTAGGTGCTCAATACATGTTTGCCAAACACACAAAATATTAGCTAGTTATGCATGCATTCTCAGTCACTCAGTCGTGTCCAACTCTTTGTGACCCCCTGGACTGTAGCTTGACCATCAGACTCCTCTGTCCATGTGATTCTCCAGGCAAGAATACTGGAATAGATTGCCATGTCCTACTCCAGGGGATCTTCCCAACCCAGAGACCGAACCCACATCTCTTGAATCTCCTGCATTGGCAGGCAGATTCTTAACCACTGCACCACCTGGGAAGCCCCTATTAGCTAGTAAATGCCACTGCATCTATCATTTGTTATTAGATAACTGTGAACCTGATCTGTAGAGTTAAATTTACACCTTTAATGTACTTTGGTAGAGAACCTGCCTGCCAATGCAGGAGATGCAAGAGATGCAGGTTCGATCCTTGGGTGGGAAAGATCCTCTGGAGGAGGGCGTGACAACCCACTCCAGTATTCTTGCCTGGAGAATCCCATGGACAGAGGAGCCCGGTGGCCAGGCTACAGTCAAACCCATGGGGTCACAGAGAATCAGACACCAGTGAAGCAACTTAACATGCCGCAGGCACAATGTACGCTATTTTTTGAAGTTCTTTATTTTAACGTCTTCTTTCAAAGTTTTAAACTTCAGGCATGAACTTCTGATATAGAGTAGGGAAAGAGAGGAGGTGGTGAGGAAAATCATGGGAATTTGGTTGCTCTATTTTTTTTTTTTTTTTAAACGCTACACTCTCCGTGTTTGGGGCAAGTTCAAATCCTCCTCCCACCCAGACAGCTCTGTCTGACTCAGACTTACTCCTGGCTCTGAGTACCTTCCACCGTCATCACAGCCCTCAGGCCGAGTTATTCTCTGGGCTTCTAAGGCAGACTTCAGGATGGGGAGGGGAGCCTCCTATGTCTCAGGAAACCCCGCCCCACGGGGTCCGCTACTGAGGCCCTGCCTAGTCAGGCTGGAGACCTGAGCAGAGCCTCTGTGACCCGAGGCAGCTGGCCTGGCCTGGACCTTTCCTCCGGCGAAGACTGGAGTTTGGCCCTTTGAGGACCATCTCTGTCTGCCCCAGGGTGGAAACCAGAAAGCCAATCACGCCAGGGAGGGAGGGGATGAGAGCTGCCAAAAACCAGCCCAGCGTCTTTAAAGTGGGAAGAGAGAGGCAGCCAAGGTGGCCTTTGGATTGGGTTGGATTCTGGAAAAGACTCTGATTAGCCTGACCCATCCCTGCCCTCCCATTTCCAATGTTCCTTTCACATAGAGTAAAGAAATCAAGGGAAGGGCCGGTCATTTAAATCTGGAATGTTTGGGACAACCCCAGACAGCCAAACATCTGTCGAATCTGGTCTCAGGCAGGCATCTGGTACGACTTTCTTGCTTATCTGAACGATTCCCACTGCAACACCATCTCGTCTGTGGTTTCACTGTTCGTTATAAAATCATGTTTTACTTTTAAAATGCAATAATGGTGGAACCAACCTAATTAGGCAGCGAAACCAAAATCTCACAGAGAAGAGAGTTTTCCTTTTTACCCACTACAAGAGACTTGAAATCAGATTATTACTGAATCTGATTTGCGATAGGTTAAAAGTGAGGTACTAGCTTAAAGGTTTTAATTGGTTTCAGTGACATTGCCCGGAAACACACAGCTCCTAAGGAAGAAGTAAGAGTAGAGAAGAAAACAGTTCTGATTCATTGGAATGAAAGATCAGGAATCCACATGTAGCTTCTTGGCTTAATGCTCAACGCACACATCTTCTGGTCTAAATTTCCTCATCCTTAAAATGGGGACAGAAATATCCGATTATTCCCTCAAGATTCCCAAGGCCTGGGTAACATGCAGGAACCAAAACCAGTACGTGAGGCCCGATGATTATTCATGTTGGTAAACTCTGCAGGGACTTCCCTGGTGGTCTAGTGGGTAAGAATCTGCCTGCCAATGGAGGAGACACAGGTTCAATCCTTGGTCCGGGAAGATTTCATGTGCCAGGAAGCAACTAAGCCCATGCTCCACCACAAGAGAAGCCACTGCAATGAGAAGCCTACACGCCACAATAGAAAGTAGCCCCTGCTCTCCTCAACTAGGGAAGGAACTTGTGCATAGCAAGACCCAGCACAGTCAAAAGTTAAAAAAACCAAAAAACAAAAAACTCATCCTGCAAAGTCAGATCTCTTAATTTGTGATAAGTGATACCAGCAAGCCCTGCCATGTCCAAGGTGGGAGGATCCTTTTCCATCTCTAGTTTAAAAATGGCTCGGTCACCCAGCCCCGGCTGATTCCACATCCTCTGCAAAGTGGCTCTTTCCCCAGGGTCATCGTGTTCTCTAAGGGCTCCATTGTAATTCCCTGAGGATTCTGCCCAAACACTCACACTGCACTGGGGCTACCAGCTGGCCCGGCTGGCTCTGGCCACTTGAGAACAGGACCTGCCCTGCTCAGCAGCAGACAGCTGAGCGGCCCTAGGTAGTAGCTCCCCTTACCTGATGCTTCTCACTAGCCTGGAGCTCAGGAAACTGCCATTTTCATAGGTCAAAAGCAGCTGGGTATTCTGACTTCCTTGGCGGCGCAGTGGTAAAGAACCTGCCTGCCAACGCAGGAGATGGAAATCCGATTCCTGGTTTGGGAAAATCTCCTGGAGAAGGAAATGGCAACCCACTCTAGTATTCTTGCCTGGAGAATCCCATGCACAGAGGAGCCTGGTGGGCAGCAGTCCATGGGGTCGCAGAGTCGGACATGAGTTAGTGACTAAACAACAGTTGGCAGTATCACATGGTTCCCACACATGTGTACCAGGCACCGGAGGAAGGGCCTTGTGGTTCCTGAAAGGCAGTGTGTTGCCTGTGTCAACTACAAATTGGCACTTTCCAAGAGCACTGCCAATGACTGAACAACAAGGCATTCGCCATCTGCTTCTACGGAGACTGAACCCATGCTGCTATAGCTGCTGACCTTCATCAGTCCCTGAGGGAGGTCAGAGTGCAGTGAGGCCCTCTGTGCTCCAGGGAATCTGGTGGGACAGGTCTTTTAGAGAGTTGGATGTTTTGGGGAACAGATTTTATGATCTCAATCCTTGTATCTTCTCTTATCTAGAGAAGCACTAAATCCCTTCATGGTGACATCAGACCCTCATGGCTAACAAAAAACCTTTTGTAAATCAAGTGCTTCATGGTATTGAACTCCCCTTTCACCAAAACCTTATATATTGGCTTTCCTCCACTGCTGCTTTGGAGCAGTCTCTCAGAGCTATCTGAGATGCTGCCTCCCAGGCTGCAGTCCTCATTTTGCCTCAAACAAAACTTAACTCACAACTCTCAAGTAGTACATCTTTTTTGAGTCGACACCTGGCTCCACAGCTCACTTGGCATCTGGGCCTTGGTTTCCTCATCTGTACAAGGGCGCCGACAGCATGGGAGGGTGAGTAGAGATGGGGTCCCTCAGGTCACGAGTGCATCACAAGAGCCAGCAAGTGGCCTCTAGGATCACCTCCCCGCCCCCCCAACAGAGACACAAGCCCAGGACAAGCTGGACCAGAGAATGTTGACCCTGACTCGCCCATGTCCTCAGCCGAGGCTGCTGCCCCGTCGGAATCCGTCTCATTAGCCCAGCTCCTACCTCGGCTCCAAGTAAGTCCAAACGTGATGCCCCTGGGGACTTTCAGAAGCGACAAGCTCGGGTTTCCCTGCAAGAGTCAGAGGTGAGTTCCCGGGAACAGCAAGCTGTGGTTGCCAGTTACGAGAACAACCTTGTACCGCGAGCGCTGGGTTCACCGGAGGCCAAGCCCTCGAGGAACTGAGGACGCCTCTGGAGTTGGATTCCATCCTGCCTGCTTTTGGACAAAGCTGTCTTAACCCCTGTAGCCCAATTCTTCGGCAGTGTTTTCATTTTCAAGGGCCATATATTATGGTGACTTCCACAGCTGAATTCTAATTTGCACAATAAAACAAAAACAACCTCTCCCGAGGGACTGGTTTGTCCCTTGGACTCCAGCGGGCTTTTGAGGGCACACAGTGACCTCCTCCACAAACAAACAAACAAACAAATCTGCCTCTTTCTGGCTCGCCTCCCCGCAGACAGAGCCCGGCCTCCTGGCTGGGGCAGGGCCTCTGCACCTTCACCCCCACTGGCGACGGCAGGCTTGGCCTGGATCCCGCGGGGCAGGGGCCATGTGAGTTTCGACAAGCATCTTGCGTGTCCCCCACCTCTTCTCCTGGCCGCTCAGGGCCCTGCACCCCAAGACAGGGTGGACTGTGAAATTTCCTTCCCTGTGGCAGTCCCACCTCCAGGCCCGCTGGTCTCTGATCCTTGTCCCTTTCGTTCACCCCAGTGTCACTTTGCAAAGAGTGATGCGACAGGAAAGAGATGAAAACTTAAAAAAAAAAAAAATTCTTTTAAATCCTTCTGTCCTGTGAATCAGGAAGTAGCATTTGTCTAAGACCAAATTAACTGAACCCTCCCCGCTCTGCCCCAACCACCACCAAAGGCTCCGTAAGTTCAAGGTAGAATCTGCCAAATCTGGGTGGGGACCGGCTCTGGCCTGGCGCCTCCTGGCCGCTGCAAGGCCAAAGGGGACGGAACATTGGGCCGGTCACTTCTCCCGAGTGACCGGGCCGAGGAAGCGTCCCCACAAGGGCCAGGACGCTCACCTCTGCCCCCTCCCAGCTGAATCGCCCTTTGCAGCAAGAACAACCAGGTGGCAGGCAGCAGAGAACGTTAAAGCAGGAAGGACCCATCCTGTGCAGTGAAGGCTTCGCACCATCTTTAAGTACAGATGAGGGGCCTCTGCACCCAGGTGCCGCCTGCTCTGGGGAGGTGGGCCCGGCCCACGCCCAGCAGGGCCTACCCTGCTTACACCCCCCAAACCCCCCACCCCAGGCCTGAGGGACCCTCAGGACATCCTCTCAGGCAGGGAGCAATGAAAAGAGTGAGAAGCAGCCAGGTCATCTCTGTTGGGTTAAAGTGAAAAGAAATCAGATTTTTAGGGAAGAAAAGAAGAAGAAAGCGAGAAGCGGGGCGCTCAGAGTTCAGGGCGGGAGGGAGCGCTGACCCACTGTCTGGTGGATTACCCAAGTCTATTTTCTCTGACCCCGCCGTGGATGCCACCACGAGGTCACATCCACGTCTGGCCCAGGCAGCTCAGCGCCCCGGCGCCTTGTCAGGATACAGCCCTACAGGGAGGGGTGGGAGGCTGGATCCTGCAAGCCTGGGGCTGGCTCCTGGGGGTTTTAAAAGCCTCCTCTGAAAGCCCCAGGGAGGCAGCCGGCCTCGGTTCGGTGGGGCGGGGCGGCGGTTAACTGTGCGAACACCACCCTCCCCGCTTGGTCACCAGGCCAGTAATAGGAAACGTCGGCCTCCTAGTTTGACCTCTCACCCCCTCTTTACTAAATAGGCCTAATTATTGCATTTGTCTGTCATTCGAGCCACAAATGATCCATTCAGGTCGTGGGAGGGGGAGGCCTCGATGTTCGGCCTCTGTCTGGAGCGCTCCACTAATTGTATCCTTTGGAGGAAGTGTGGTGGGAGGTGGTGTGACCCCGCATTTCCGAGGAGGGGCTCTTCCTGCTACCTGGAAGGGGTGTCACGATCCTTGAGCATCACCCCGCACAGCCCCGGGCTCTCAGCTCTGCTGCTCAGGGAAGCCGTCCTTCCTCCTGTGGGCCTTCTGGGCCCCATGGACTTCCCTCTCTGCAGCCTGGCCAGCTGATGGCCCTGGTGTTTGCCCCTGTGTCCCCTTCTTTCTGCACCCCGGAGGCTACTTTTCCCAGCCTCCTTGCAGATTTTATGAAGGAGTCCAGCCAATGTGAGCAGGGGTGATGTGTGAGATCCTCTTGTTCCCAGTCCTCGTTGTCTTTTCCCTCTGGCCTCTAAGCCCCTTAGATGTGAGCGTGCTTGCATGCACGCTAAGTCGCTTCAGTTGAGCCTGACTCTTTGCGACCCCATGGACTGTAGCCCGCTAGGCTCCTCTGTCCATGGGATTCTCCAGGCAAGAATACTGGAGTGGGTTGCCATGCCCTCCTCCAGGGGATCTTCCTGACCCAGGGATCGAATCCATGTCTTCTGCATTGGCAGGCAGGTTCTTTATCAATATTGTCACTTGGGAAGCCCAATGTGAGCACCAAATAACATTTATTTTATTAAATCTCTGAGACTGGAGGTTGGTTTGTTTCAGCACTTAGCCTACCCTGATTCATGTGCTTATTAACAGGACCTCATGTTTATCCCAGAAGACTGTGTTCAATGAAAAGACTACAAATTGCCAGCCTCCCTTGCAGCTCCGGTTGCCAAATGAAAAGTAAGGGAATATGATTGGGCAGGACATCTGGGAAAGTTCCTTGAGAAATAAAAAGACACACAGTGAACACATGTAAATCCATGGCTGATTCATGTCAATGTATGGCAAAAACCACTACAATATTGTAAAGTAATTAGCCTCCAACTAATAAAAATAAATGAAAAAAAAAAAAAAAGACACACAGTACATTCCCTTTTTCCTTCCTGCTTCCTAGAAGGCAAACACAATGGCTGGTGATCAGTATTTGAACCAGGAGGTGCTAAGGTTGGTAAAAGAAAAGATATAAAGAATCTGAATCCCTGATGACTGTGGAGCCAGTCCCTATTTCTAGACTTGTTTTACAAAAGAGAAAAATAAGCCCCTGTATGTTACAGCCACTGTTATTTGGGGTTTTCTGTAAATGTACCTGCACTAATCCTAACACTTCCATTCCTTAAATATGAAAATGTAGGAATCCTAGAAAGTTTAGGTGAGGTAATATATAGGATCAAAATACAAACTATGCCATCTGGACAGAGCTTTGTCACATGATTACACTGGGGTATAATTATTTATTCACACCCGGAACTTGCTTCACGGTTTCTGAGCCTCAGTTTCTTCTGTAAAATGGAGATAAAAACACCAACATGAGACAGACAGATATGAGACAGTGGGGCCTCCTCCTTTCCTGGACTCCCAGGTCCCCCTCCTCTCCCTTCTCCACTCTGTGCTCTCCTTACAGCCTGTCTCTGCCCCCCGAGATGTTCGCCCGCATTCTCAGATGTTCACAGCACATGATTGGAACAACCTGATTACCCGTGTTACAGCTGCTCAATGCTCTGGCCACTAAGTCACAGCAGCTCCAGAGACACCATCTTTCTGGGAGGAACCCCCCCAGCGAGGGCAGGTTTCTAAGTGAGTCATCCCGTACTCTTCTGCCCACCTCACAGGTCCAAACAGAGTGAGGGTGCTGACAAGAGGCCTCTTAACCTACCTTCCTCTGAACAGGAGTTGAGCCTGCCCAGGTGACAGGAACTCATGAAAGCAGGTATTTCAAGGAGTTGACATTTGTACACAGCCAAACGCTGACATTTAACCACGCCACTGCCCTTTATTCTTTGTGGACTGTCCACAGAAATCCCTGTGGCAGAAAGAAAAAACCCAGGACTCTCTTGGACTCTGGGCTGCTGGGTAGAGTTGCACAGGTTGTTCACTGCAAAAGGTATGTAGGCAAGGGGACAGTGGCTATCCCACACTGCACTTGCAAACCTTCCACATGGCTTGGGCTATAGCTACTAAAGGGAGAAAAGCATCTTTTTCTAATTTGTACACAGATACTATATGAGCTAGTGACAGCTTAGATCATTGACTGATTAAAACTCCCGTCTTTGTGTAGTTTCTACCTCTTTTTGCTTATCACAAGGCGTCCAAATGCACAGAAAGCATTAAAAGCATGTCGTGGGGATTTGGGGCACTCCCTGGAGATTAAGCGTTCTTACCCTGGTGCATTATCCTGACTTAGGACTGCTTTAATCCTCCACTCTCCAAGGTAAATGACTATCTTGCAACAATAAATGTCTATCAGCCGGGCTTTACTTGCAAAATTGGAGGAAGTTAATTGGCGAGGCTAAAGTGAACCCTGGGTAACGAGCATGCTTCCTTGACTGACAGCCACGGCTGGATTACCTGCACGGATCCAAGAAACCTGTCTGGGCCCACCTTATTTTTCAGTCCTTCCAACTGCTGGTCCTCGAGTGTCATTTCCAGAGGAGAGCCCCTCACATCTGATGTTGAAGTGGGTGCATGAACATACAGAGTACGTGAGTACAAGTCAAGGGATTTAGATGCTGCTTATGGTGGATGCAAGCACGTGGGGAAAAGGAAGTGAAAATTGCAGAGGAGACTGGCTCATAGCCTGGAGCATCTCATTGTAACAGACTCACAGAAGTGCTCAATGAATAATGGGGCATTCTCAAAGTCAACCCACAGGGACTCCCACTGGCCAAACCTAGGACATTGGGGCAACAGAATATATATTGTTGATCACAGGTTACAACCCAGAGCAGAAAGAAAAAAAAAAATCCAGGGCTCTCTTGGAATCTAGGCCTGGCTATAGTTGTATAGGTTGTTAACTGCAGAGGGTATGTTGACAAGGGGGCAGGTTTTAGCACCAATGGGTTCTAAAACTAGTAAGAGAAAGGATGCTGAGTAAAAGGATTTTTGCATAGCCTCAAAGAGGAGAGAGAAAAAGTCGGCTTAAAACTCAACATTCAAATAACTGAGAATGGCATTCGGTCCCATCACTTCATGGCAAATAGATGGGGAGACAATGGAAAGTGACAGACTTTATTTTCTTGGGCTCCAAAACCACTGCAGATGGTGACCGCAGCCATGAAATCAAAAGACACTTGCTCCTTGGGAGAAAAGCTATGACAAACCTAGACAGCATGTTAAAAAGCTGAGACATCTCTTTACTGACAAAGGTCTGTCTAGTCAAAGCTATGGTTGTTCCAGTAGTTATGTATGGATGTGAGAGTTGGACCATAAAGAAGGCTGAGTGCCAAAGAATTGATGCTTTCGAACTGTGGGGTTGGAGAAGATTCTTGAGAGTCCCTTGGACTGCAAGGAGACCAAACCAGTCAATCCTAAAGGAAATCAGTCCTGAATATTCATTGGAAGGATTGATGCTAAAGTTGAAACTCCCATACTTCAGCCACCTGATGTGAAGAACTGACTCCTTAGAAAAGACCCTAATTCTGGGAAAGATTGAAGCAGGTGGAGAAGTGGGTGACAGAGGATGAGATGGTTGGACGGCATCAATGACTCAATGGACATGAGTTTGAGCAAACTCTGGGAGATGGAGAAGGACAGGGAAGCCTGGCATGCTGCAGGTTACAAATAGTCGGACATGACGGAGGAAATAAACTGAACTGAAAGTAGCTCCCGACAGATATTTATCAACCACAAAGGGGGAAACGGTGACTTTATAGAGGAGAGACATCACCCTGCCCAGGTGGTCAGTTACCATCACCAACGATGGGACAAATGGCTCCTGAGATGCTGACAAGGATACAACATCACTTCTGGGGCATTCCTGCCAAAAATTCATGAGGGAATCTAATCACAAAGAAATATCAGATAAACCCAGATTGAGAGCCATTCAACAAAATAACAGGTCTTCCCTCATCAAAAATGCCACACTCTTCAAAGACTAGAAAAGACTGAGGGATGGTCCAGAATAAAGGAGGCTAAAAATCCAGGACAATTGAACGGTATCTGTGGTCCTGAATTTGACTTTGAATCAATCAGAGTGAGAGACCTCTGTGTCCCTCTCTTAGACTTAAAGGACACTCGTGGGATCATCAGTGACATTTGAATAAGCTACCCAAAGTAGATGAAAGTATTGTACCAGGGATGCATTCCTCCTTTTGATGTCCTTCTGGTGGTTATGTTCCAAAGTGCCCCTGTTTTTAGGAAATTGATGCTGGAATGTTTAGAGGGAAAACGATATCATATGTGCCCGACGTGGCAAAGCAAGTTTGGTAAGATGTTTAGCCTTTGGGGATGCCGGGTTGAAGGTTTTCGGAAGTTATTTTACTCTCTTTGTAACTTTTCTGAAAGTCCAAATTTATTTCAAAACAGGTTTGAGTGGGTCCTCCGTTTCTGTGTGTGTCCGCGGGGACACTCACACCGGTTCACACGGCTGCTGGGAGGATCTCAGGAGACACCTGATGGAACATGCCCAGACCAGGTCCACCATGAGGTCCCACAGTTCCCAGAAGAGCTGCTATTACAGCTCAAGTGAAACAAAAAGCAGAAAAAGTCCCCCTTTCATGAGTTTCCCTCCTCGTAAACTTGCCTGTCCTCACCGGTGTTCCCCAGCATAAGTGTCTGCATGATGTTGAATCCAATTCCTTCCTCCCAACAAACTCCCCGGGTCATTGACAACAGAATTTGACCACGTTGGTCTAATGATTCATAGCCTGAGAATTGGCCATAGGGCCATTTTAGATGCTTGTGTTACCGTAATTCTCTTAATAGCCATCGACAAAAGGACAAACTCGGAAAAGCCCACACTCGGGGTTGTTAATGTCCTCCACCAGTCACTGAGGCAGGGCTGGACCGGCCAAGGCCCCGGGGCTATCTCCTGCACTGTGTGCTGGCGAGGCTGCTTTCCAGCGATGGATTTAAACGGTCAACCGGGGACACGTCCAGAGCCGCTGATGATCTCAGGTAACTGGATTTGGAAGATGACTTGCTGGCCTTGGCATTGAGCTTGGAGTCCTGGAGAGTTCCCTCATCTGTATAGAAATGGCCCAGAGGTTTCCCCAGTGACCAGATTCCTGGCATCGTCAGGAGGCTGGGCGATGTCCGTGGCACAAGACCTCCCTGGACACCACTGGCGAGGAGGATGCCGTAATGCTCTGGGGGAGAGAACAGCGCCTACGGCATTTGGCTCCCCTTCCAGCATCTGTTTTCTTTTTGGCTGGTTGGGAAGATAGAATGGAACACATGAAGTATCTTTTGCTGGACAGTGTGTTGCACAAAGAGATGGGGATTTTCACAGATAACAACTATCTTTAGTGGACAGGACAACTCCATCCTGGGATAAGAAAATAGAAATATCTCCAACCCCAGCAGACTCTGCACCAGGCACCTTTTCTTTTTTTAAACAAATACCATCTCTTTGAATGCTCCCACCAGTCCTGCAGGTAAGAAAGGCAGAGACTCAACTCTGTAAACAATTAACTTGCCAGGACCCTGCAGCCCAAGGGATCTCAGGCAGAATCTAATTTCTGAAGCCAGTCTGCTGCCCTCCTTATTTCTGGGGAAACCCATCCTAGGGAGATTCCCCCGGCAGCCTCCCTGTCCACCACCCCCGCTTTGAGGGTCCTTATTGTCAAGAATGGGAACTCCAGAATAAGGACCAAAACACATGTCGACCATTCCTGTGAACTCTGACCCTGGGTGAGTCACCCTGCTCGTGTTTCAGTGACTCAGCCCAGCCTGGAGTGAGGACCACGTCAGAGAAAGCTGTGTTGCCATGGATACCACTCCCCCCTTCTGAACTGACATTCCAAAGCATTTCATGGACACTGAATCAGCACCAGAAAGTTTCCAGGCAGAGGACCCTCAGTTTAAACCAAGACAGAAGCTCCTCAAAGTCATGAATGGGGCTCCTCTTGCTTCAGGGAGGTCTTTCGGGGGATGAAGACAGTAGCCCGTGTTCCTTCTCCAGTTGTAGGAACATTTCTGGAGCCCCAGGTGTGAGCCGGGCTGGGGGCTGGAACAGTGGACCAGGGGAGCACAGCTTCTGCTCTTTGGAAGCTTAAATCCTCAGGAAACACTTCTGGACCCCCCAACCAGGCTGGCCCAGGTGGAAAAGTCCCCCCACAGGAGCTAAGTGAGAAAAGCTTTTAGCTGAAATGCGTTGGGACTTACAGACGTGATGTTTCCTGGGCAAAGTGTGTGTTTGTATTTTATCTACTATTCATGGTCCAGTTCTATACTGTGATGTGGAAGTTTAGTCTCATAAATTTCCCCAGAAGACAAAGATCTGATGGACAAGGTTTGGTGTGTGACTGTCTGTGTAAGTCGATCAGGTTGTAATCAGCCACAGGGAGACAGGTAGGTTCCAAGCCTGTCCACACTCACACACACCCCACATCCACACACATGCCTTCCTCCCCCAGACTGTTTGATAATGGATCCCTGCCATGCTCGTCCACTCTGAATAGTCACTGGAAAGACTGATGCTGAAGCCGAAGCTCCAGTACTTTGGCCACCTGATGCGAAGAGCCAACTTATCAGAAAAGATCGTGATGTTGGGAACGATTGAGGGCAAATGGAGAAGGAGTGGCAGAGGATGAGATGATTGGATAGCATCACCAACTCAACGGACATGATTTTGAGCAAACTCTGGGAGATGGTGAAGGACAGAGGAGCCTGGCACACGGCAGTCCATGGGGTCGCAAAGAGTCGGACATGACTTAGCAAGTGAACAACAGCAACGTTCTTCCAGAGGGACCTGGCCCCTCTCTAGCTCTGACTAGTCTGACCCCATGAGGCTCATCCCACTGTCCATCAGTCCCTGGCGTCCACATGGCCCATCTCTCCAAGCTCGACACCTCCCTCTTTTATGCCCCAAAGCAGTGGCAGCCTCCGGGGTGCCGCCCCCCGGTACTGCACTGCTCTGAACAGGCTCCACAACTGTCCTCAACGTTGCAGGCTGTCCTTCTGTTCAATGCCGCTCAAATGTCCCAATCTGATGACCCTGCCGGTGCCCCACTTCCCCCCAGAAGCCTGATGCTGCCCCCTCCCTTCACCTTGTGAACTGGGGAGCGATTCAAAATTTGCTTCTCTAACTCCAGGAAGATCGTATTTGCAGTCGAGCTCATAAAACCTGACATCTGTGTGAAGCTGGCATTATTTCGGAAGACTCACGCCAGGATCAGGTGACCTGCGTTGAGGGCTGCGGGGCCGATGGGGAGGGGTCAGGCCTGAATGCTCACTGCCCTGGAAGTCTTAGAGGAGAGGTGGTCCAACTCCATCCCTGGGCAAGCAGTTGCCTGGGGGCTGGAGGGCAGAGAAAACACGGTTGTGCTCCATGACCTTGGGCAGAGCCCTGGACCTGCTGCAAGTTCACTTCCTTGAAAAACCTGAGGAGGTCTGAAGTCCTCACTAATGAAAAGAATGGTAAAGCCCTTTGCCAAAGAAGTTTGTCCCCCGGGGCTCTGCTCAGAGGTTATTTTTGTGTTGGGCAAGCATGCTAAGGTGTTTCCTGAAGGTGTTTGTGAGGCTCCCTTAAGCCACTGACCGGTCCTCCTGCAGCCATGTGGCTCCGGGGGAAAGAATTCCGTGTGGACCCTATTTTTGTACTATTTTCCCTGAAATAGAACAGTGAGATTCTGTCCAGCTTGCATTCCGGGGGCTCTGCCTCCCAGGGAAGGGCTTCCCTCGCTGCTGTTTCCTCGGACCCGCGCAGGGGGAGGCCAGCTTGGCAGGAAGACAGCAAGCAGCAGAGGTCTCCCGGACTCTCAGCTGTCTGGCTGTGGGTGCCGCTGCAGCCCCTTCCTCCCCGTGGACCGGACAGGACGTGGCTCAGAGACTCCTGGAGGTCGCCTGGCCCTGGTTCTGCTCAGCAGAGGGACCCTTTGAACCCGCTTCCCCAGAGCACGGGGTTCCTGTTGGGGGATGGTGAAGGGACCCCGGGAGGATGCGGATGGACCATTCCCATCACTCCCTGGAGCAGCAGCTGGAGCTGGGGCGGGAGGGGCAGAGGCCTTGGGAACCACTGGGGCCGCCCTCAGCCCTCAGGTCTGCCCCTAACCAGCTGTGAATTTCGGACACATCCTCCCACATGGGAAGTCACTGGGCTGCCTGATTAAATACAAGACATCCAAGTCAAGTTAAATTGCAGCTACACAGTGATTTACTTTTTTTTTTGGTATAGCATTGGACATACTTTTATAAAAGTTGGCCCATTGTTGATCTAAAATTCAAATTTCCCTGGGCACCGTGTATTTTTAGGGGCTGCAGTCGGTGACCCTCCCTGGGTATGAAGCTGCTGGCACACCACACACTTAGCAGTGAGTTCCCCACTGGGTTGATTCACTCAACAAACATTCATCTGCTCTGGGCCAGAGCCTAGGACAGTCCCTGTCCTAGCGCCGAGCAGACAGTCCCTGTGTCCCGTGGCCACTGTAAGGAACACTATGAATTCAGGTGGATTAAATAGTGCACATGCATTCTTTCGCCATTCAGGGGGTCAGACGTCCAACAAGGGTCTCACAGGGCTAAAATCAGGTGTTGGAGCGGCACATGCCTCTGGAGTCGCTAGGGGAGAATCTGTTTCCTGGCTGTTCCCTGATTTTATTTTATAAAAGTATTGATTGATTGGTTTGGCTGTTCCAGGTCATGGTAGCAGCATGTAGGATCTTGTTTTCAGTTGGGGAACCTGAACACTTAGTTGTGGCAAGCACGATCTAGTTCCCTGACCAGGGATTGAACCTGGGCCCCTGCACTGGGAGCCCAGAGCCTTAGCCACTGGACCCCCAGGAGAGCCCCCTCCCTGACTTCAGAGGTACCTGCACTCCTTGGCAGGGGGCCCCTCTCTCCAACTTCCAAGCCAGGACACGTCGAGGGTCATCGGGGAGCCATCACTCTGGCTCTGCAGGTCTCAGCTCTGCTTTCCCAGCCACTCTTAGGGACGCTGTGATTACCGTGGGCTCAGCAAATGATCCAGGAGAGTCCCCCAGTCTCAGGGCCATCTGTGACCCTAATCACCCTCTGCCATGGGTCAGGGAGGAGGGCAATATTTTCACAGGTTCTGGGGGTGAGGACCAAAGCAGGGGGCTCATTCTGCTTACATGGTCTCTGACCCCACAGAGCTCTCAATTCGGGGTGGGAGAAAGGCAGACAAGAAGCAAGTAAACAGGAATAAAAGTGTTTACAAATAGTACGTATGATTCCTCCTCCTGGGTGTGCCCCTCCTCTCAACTCCGGGGGCATTGGGCACAATCCTGGCTTCTGGGATGCCCCTGGGAGTCCAGTGGTCAAGAATCCACCTTCGATGCAGGGGACGTGGGTTTGATCCCTGGACGGGGAACGAAGATCCCACATGTCTTGGGGCAACAAAGCCTGCAGGCTGCAACTGCAGAGCCCGTGCGCTCTGGAGCCCATGCTCCATTACGGGAGAAGCCTGTATGCCACAACGAAGACCCAGTGCAGCCAAAAAACCAAATAGCAACTTGGCTTCTATGTAACGGAGTCAAGATCCGGACTCAAGACGCAAAACAAACAAGGACAAGCAACACTCGACGTAACGAACCACTTTGGGGAATTGGCTGTATCTACAGGCCGAGGCCAGTGGTAAAGAACCCACCTGTCAATGCAGGAGATGTTAAGAGACATAGATGGGTTCGATCCCTGGGTTGAGAAGATCCCCTGGAGGAGGGCATGGCGACCCACTCCAGTATTCTTGCCTGGAGAATCCCACGGACAGAGGAGCCTGGTGGGCTACAGTCTATGGGGTTGCAAAGAGTCAGACACGACTAAAGTGACTTAGCACACACACATGCACAGCCCTAGCTCGTGACAGAGTCTATGTTTAGGCCTATCCCCAAGTGTGTGTGTGTGGCCCCCAGGAGACGGGCACCGAGCACTCAGGCAGCACTATCTCCAACAGGCAGTGACTGGAAACTATTTCAGTGCCTCGCTGCAGCTCCACGAATAAGTAACTATGGAGTAATTGTACATGATTATCCTGCAAACATGGGCCTGAACAAACCTTGCTGCATAGGGCCCCGGGGGTGACTCTCACCCATGTCACGCTGAGCCAGGCTTTGGCACACCTACTCAGAGAGGTGACCCGGATCTGCGCCCATGCTGGTGTCCGGCTGCGTCCACCTGCCTGAGCTGGGCCCACTTTTCACTGAGTGGCCCCAGGTTGTCGTGGCAGAAAGAGGGCGTGCAGTTGATCTGGAAGGGAGAGGGGAGCGGCAGCAACACGCCGCCCTCCGACGCCTGGGGTGCCCCCAGTGCACATTGTCCTCCTCTCCTTCCTGCCCTCCTGCCTCGCAGACCGGCAGTGACCCCTGGACCGCCACCGTAGAAGCAGCTCGCATCCATCAGGGGACCGGGTTCCAGTGGGGGAACACATGTGCTGGCCTGCTTTCCAAGGTCAGTCCCTGCAAACCACACTCGAGGCACTGATGCTTCTGGAAGGCGGGGCGGAACTCATCTCTGACCCTCCCCAGCTCCTCCCACAGCTGTGTCCGGTCCAGTCCCTATGATAAATTCATTGCATCACACGGGGTGGCTCTGCCTCCCTGGCCGAGGCCGGCCTGATAAGCCTTATCAGGACGGGGGAGTGGGAGGCACTGGGGCGCTGGGGGCCGCAGGGGCTGGTTCCAGGCCAGTGTTTACCTCTCAAAAATCCATCAAGCTCCCTGCCTATGAGATGCATATTTCAATACACACTTTTTTTTTTTTTTTAAGGGTGTTTTTTAAGTTTTGTGACCGGGGTTATTTTTTAATCCCGATGCTTATCAGGCTCCCATAGCAAGCGGTTTCACTCAGTGGGTCTGCCGGGCTCCGGGCTCAGAGAATAAGGGCCGCCTTATCTATTCCTGTGAATTCCCAGGGCCTGGGAGGCCTCAGCCCTGGGCGCCAGCTCAGCGACGGTCACTGCGCTGAAGTGGATGCAGGGTCCCTGGGAACCAGGACCCAGGAGGGGCTGGGAGGAGGAATGCATGGGTCCCTTCTCCCCTGGAGCTGCTTCTGTTGGCCAAGAGAGCCCCTTGGCCCCCTGCACATTTTACTAGCCTCTTATCTTGGGGCACTGCCCGGGGGAACTGACCGCTCTCGTAAACCTCCCCGGGGCAGGGGGAGCTGTTTTATGTGCTTTTCCCACCAGCTCTCAAGGGGACCCTGAGAAAGACACTGTCCTGCACCGGAGGGCCAGGCGGGGAACGTTCTGACAGACTGCCTGGGTCAGCCAGGGACAGGGCCATGCCCTGGGGGTGGCAGCGTCGTCCCCAAGAAGTGGCTTTATCCACTCAACAGCCACTGAGAGGACCTCACTGCATCTCAGATGCTGCCTACCCGACAGCTACATCCCCACCCTCCCCGGAGGCGAGCAGGTGGGGGGTGCGCTCCTGGGGTCTCCAGGCCAGGAGGCCTCCACCCTCCACTCACCATCTTCCCCAACACACAGCTTCATCCACTCAGGACACTCAGAACACAAACGCTCCCCTGGGACCTGGCCAATTCTTTAAAAACTCATCCTGAACTGAAATGAGCCAGCCGCCTCGTCTCTGCAGGGCTTTTCCAAGGGAGGAAGTTCTCTGAAAATGTCCTCTTAGGAAGGGAGGTGCAGCCCCTTCCTGCCTTCCTCTGCATCACTCCCCCTCTGCTCCTGGGCCCCTCCTCTTTCACTCCAGACCCCCCTGCCACACAGGAGAACCCCAGATGGGAGTCAGGCCGGCCGTTCTGGGTCCCTCCACACAAGTGCTACCAGTCTCAGACGGAGGTCCAGTGTGGGGAGTGGGCCGAAAGGCAGACCTCAGAGTGGGGCTGGAGCAGATGCCCGCCCTCTGGCCAGTGGTGCTCAGCGCTCCGGAGGGCGTGTGGGCCCGGGGCGCGGTGGACACCTACATCTGGACCCTCGCTTCTGCTGCACCCGGAGGGCCAAGCAGCTGCCAGGCTGGCTGTTGCCTCGCTGCCGCTCTCAGGAGGATGCTGTCCCTCAGGGCGCTCTGCACTCCCCCTGCAATGTTGAAGAATTCTGGAGGCCCTGACGGCTTGGTGGAGGGATCTGGTGGGAAGAAGGGGTTGTGGTTTAGTCACTCAGTTGTGTCGACCCTTTGTGACCCCATGGACTGCAGCCCGCCAGGCTCCTCTGTCCATGGGATTTTCCAGGCAAGAATACTGGAGTGGGTTGCCATTTCCTCCTCCAGGGGATCTTCCCAAACCAGGGATCGAACCCGTGTCTCCTGCGTTGGCAGGCAGATTCTTTATCACTGAGCCACCTGGGAAGCCTGGAAAGGTGGGGGAGAGAGGTGATAAACCACGAGCACCTGGCATCCTCACACCCCTCGTAGGGACACGCTGATCCCATGGGGATTCATGGGGAAGATAAAACACTACCTCTGACCATGTCTGCCCCTGGCATCTGACATTCATTTATCCATTGGTTCTCTCACACGTGTCTGCTGTTCTGAGTGGTCAGTGGCTGGGCTCTGGGGACCCCCAGCTTCCCAGCTCTTGGCTGGATGGCTGGGACAGGGTCTCCTTCCTCCTGGTGCCTCTGTGTTTCTCGTCTCTGAGGTGCGTTTGTTGCAGACAAAGAGCCCTCTCTCCCTGATATCTAGCTGCAGCCACTAGAATTCCACCATCAAAGCCACCCTCTGGACTTAGGAAAAATACACGTGAAAACACAGATGAGACCAAACCAGACAACGCCTTGGCTATAAGTTGTGGGACGGACTGAAACGCAAGGGATGCGAAGTTCCTGCGACAGGGTGGTGGTTTCCCCTCGCTCCCCAAGACACTCGCTGAACACTTGGCTCCTATCTGTGTCCACCTGCCCCGGCCTCTCCACCCAGGATGACCACGTGCGCATCATCCTCGCCACCAGGGGGCGCAGAGGAGTCCAGTCTCCGCACCTGGAGACCCAGGTTCAGGCTTACACTGCCTGTTCTAACTTGGGTTTCATTTCAAATACCTGGAAAATTTATGTTAAAAAAAAAAAAAAAAAACAATCTGCAGATTCTTTAATCCCAGCCTGGGAGAGCGTGGTATGCAGTGAGCACTGGGAATGAAGGTTTTTTAAAATCAAGAGCCTTGGTTGATTGTAAGGAAGTGGGGTGGGGTGTCTGGACCACCTGTCTGTCTGCCTTTGAATCATGAGCTCGCCCGCAAAGGGCGGTAGTGTTCCACAAAGAACACTAGTCACACCATTACGGAGCATCACAGGGATGCGGGGAACAGCGGAAGAAGCAGCCTGGTGAGTCCTTTCCCCTTGTCTCTCCAGTCATCCGACCATGCCACCCCGAGGAGGGGGGCAGGCGTTGGGCATCTTGTGGATGAGAAGAGGCAGCCAGAAGTAACAGAGGCCGCTGGAGAAAGGAGTCAGAACCAAACAATCAATAAGAAATAAATACATGAAAAGCGAAAAAGTGCGTGGAAGGAATTGGGAGATTGGGATTGACACATATACGCTACTGGTCAGTCAGTCCGGCAGTTCAGTCACTCAGTCGTGTCTGACTCTTTGCAACCCCTGCAATGAATTGCAGCATGCCAGGCCTCCCTGTCCAACACCAACTCCTGGAGTTTACTCAAACTCACGCCCATCGAGTTGGTGATGCCATCCAGCCATCTCATCCTCTGTCGTCCCCTTCTCCTCCTGGCCCCAATCCCTCCCAGCATCAGGGTTTTTTCCAACGAGTCAACTCTTTGCATGAGGTGGCTAAAGTATTGGAGTTTCGGCTTCAGCATCAGTCCTTCCAATGAACACCCAGGACTGATCTCCTTTAGGATGGACTGTACTATGTATAAAATAGACGGGTGAGAACATACTGCCCAGCACGGGAGCTCTACGAGGTGCTCTGTGGGGACCTGAATGGGAAGGAAATCCAAGAAAGAGGGGAGGTGTGTATGTGCACATATGGCTAATTCTCTTCTCTGTACAGCAGAAAATAACACATTGTAAAGCAGTTGGTGGCAGTTTAGTTGCTCAGTCGTGTCTGACTCTGGCAACCCTGTGGACTGTAGCCCGCCCAGCTCCTCTGTCCATGGGATTTCCCAGACAGGAATACTGGAGTGGGTTGCCATGCCCTCCTCCAGGGGATCTTCCTGACCCAGGGGTCGAACCCAGGTCTCCTGCATTGCAAGCAGTCTCTTTACCAACTGATCTACCAGGGAAGCCTGTAAAGCAACTGCACTCCAATAAAACTTACAAAAAAAAAAGTGAAAAAGTTAAAATGGTGGGCATCCACAGACAAGGAAGATGACTCAGTTCTCCAGCAGCCTCTGCACCTTCTGTAATTTCCTGTTTTATTTCTCTAACGCCCTCTGTCTGGGTCCCCACTCAGATGCCCTTCCCCACATGACAACCATTCCAGCGTGTCCCTGTGTCCATATATATCCTTGTGCAGAGTTCTGTGGGCAAAGAATTTGCACAGGTGGTCTTGTGTCAAATACCTCCCTCTCCCCTGCTCTGCGAAAACCTGGAGGGAAGTGGGAGGAGGGAGGTGAGAGGAGGGAGGGGACACATGTATGCCTCTGGCCGATTCATGCTGACATATGGCAAAAATCATTACAATATTATAAAGTAATTATTCTCCACTTACAATTGTTTTAAAGAGACAAAAAAAAAATCTCCCTCTCCTTCTCTTCACCCAACTCCCCCACCCCCACCCCGGCCAGCACAGTGTGAAGACCCACCCATGATTTGGACGGACTCAATCCGCGGACCCTGACTGGTGCCCCACACCCTGGGGTGGGCACCTCCCGTGTACTGTCCAGTGTCCCGGTGACAGACTTCTGCACCCTCACCACCACAAACAGCGCCTGGATGCACATCTCTGCTCACGTCCTGTGTGGGCCAGACGTGAAAGGTTTCTGCACGGTGCTGACCCAGGGTGGCCTGGCCCCTGGGATATGTGAACACTTAATCTGACTGCTGACTCATCAGAGTTTCATGCTTCAACCATAAGGGGAAGAATCATTAATTTGATAAATACTAGTATCCTATGATGCAAATGTGCTCAGGTCTCGGTTTGCAGAAAAGTCACTTCTGAGTTGGACACAAGTGCATCGTGGGCTGTGACTCAGGGCATGTAAGTGATGATGGGGTTATATCCTGATAAATGCATCCAAAGTCATGAATGCATTTAATGCATCTCGTTTACCGAACATCATAACTTGGTCTCGCTTACCTTGAGCATGTGCAGGAGGACACTTAAATCACCCCACTGCTGGGCAACATCATCTAACACAGCCTATTTTATAATCAAGTGTTGACTATCTCATGTAATTTATCGCATACAGTACTGAAAGTGAAAAGCAGAAAGGGAGTAGGTGCACGGGTCATTTGCCCTCATGATCTCGGGGCTGCCCAGCACCACGAGAGAGGACCAGACCAGAAACCACTAACCCTGGAAAGATCCAAACTCAAAGTATGGTTTTTACTGGATGCATGCCGCTTTCACACCACCTTCAAGTGGAAAAATCCTAAATTCAGCCATTGTCTTTCAGTGACCGTCTATACTGTTTTTGTTCTATAAAACTTTTCACTTTCTTCAAAAGCTTACGAAATCAAGCAGGAAGACACTTTCAGTGTTTGAAAGTGCAGGAGAAGATTAGGAAATATTCATCGTATGATCAGGGACCAGCAGCAGCGGTCCCACCTGGAGCTTGTTAGAGACGCGGAACTCGGAATCCACCCCAGGCTCTGGGTCAGAGACGTCGGGGGGTGGCGGGGGCGGGGGGCGTCCTCAAACAGGTTAAAGTTTGGGAACAGATGAGCACAGATCTGAGCCATACGTAGATAGAAGTACAGAGAGCTGAGGGAGCTAGGGGCAAAGAAGGTAGATAGACGGATGTGAGGATGCAGAGAAGGAGAGACACAGAGAAAGGTGATGGGCTAGCTAGACAGACAGACAGATGAGCTGACATTGATCTTGGCAAATCACAGAACACAGAATCACGAGCTTGAATATTTTAAATGGATAGCCAACAAGGACCTAGTGTAGAGCACGTGGCACTCTGCTCAAGGTTATGTGGCAGCCTGGATGGGAGAGTGTTTGGGAGACAATGGACACATGTGTGTGGACGGCTGTGTCCCTTTGCTGTCCATCTGAAACTATCACAACATTGCCTGTTAATTGGTTATACCCCAATACAAAATAAAAAGTGCAAAAGAAAAAAAAAAAAAAGAATTACGAGCTTGAAACTCCATCCTGGGAGCTTTTTGTGGCATGTTTATTAAACATTGAGAGGCTCACCCTCCCAGGTTCCTTCCGATGAGGGTGGCGGGGGGCCCTCAGCCGATGGGACCAAACTACCAACCGCCTGCTCCAACAGATCTCAACTTTAAGCCATTTTACAAAATGTCGGTTTCCATAGAAACTAAGATCCCAGGATGAGACATATCCTAGTCCAATGTGCTCTCGTTCTGCAGACGTGGAAATTGGGGCTCAGAGAGGTGAACTGCCTCCCCGAGGTCACACAGCTCCTCGGTGGCAGAGCCAAGCTGAGCTCACCTTCACCCAGGGCCTCTCTGTGACAAACTCAGCCCTGAGTGCGGAAAAGAAGCTTCAGGAAGTGCTCACGGGGCCGAGAGGGCAATCTCGCAGGGGTCCCTGCCTGATTCTTGGCAGCCTGATTTTACAGAAGAAGTGGGGGAGGGTGACTCTCCCCAGGACGCCGAGGGAGCCGGCTTGCCCCCCACCCCACTCTGCCGCCCGGTTCCCCCTGGAAACGCAGAAAGCCAAACCCACACACAGCTGGCGGTTTCAGTTTCCCGGCCAAGTTCATTGTGACATTATGAGATGAAAAGCACAAACGCGGTCCGATGGGACAGGCCGTTACCACGGTGCCATTCAGTGGGGTTTACGACTTTCCTGGAGCCTCTCGGCCGGGCGATGCCAGAGCATGAGCCAGAAAAAGAAAATCCTTTAGGTGACGTAAATGCAGCCAGGACACTCGCGAGTGGCCTGCACTTTTCCTGCCGCGGGAAGGGTGGGGTGCGGGGCCATCTGAGAGCCAGACGGTTGGGGGGGAAGGAGAAAGGGAAAAAAAAATCCCTGCCTGTGGACCCACTCCATCTCACACGGTCCTCAGGCAGGGCACGCCCTTGCTTTTGGGCCGAGTGCCTTTAACTCAATAAATGCTCAAGGTAATTAGCGGATGGAGGACACCCATTAAATCATTACAGCTGAGATCACCAGAGAGGGCATCAGACAGGACATTAATCGCATTATTTTATTTCCAGATAAAAGTTATTTTGGTGGAGCCAGGCTTGCCAGAGAAGACGGAGATAAGATCAGAGGCCTCCGTCAACCGCCAGATAGCCTATTAGGGCTCTGAGGACAAGCCAGACTCCGATGGTCTGCAGCGATTTGTCTCAAACCCGAGGAGAATCTCAAGATACTGGAAGACTGGCTTGGGACATGGGGTGGCCAGCTGGGCCTGGTTGGCCCGGGGCTGTCCTACTTTTAGCAGCCAGAGTGCACCCCCAGGAACCTCCTTAAACCCTGGAGAAGCAAGCTGGGCTTTGTAGGCTCTGGGGGCGTTAAGCAAAGTGGGTACCTTTCTGCGGACCCAGCCACGGGAATAGCTTTCACTTGAAAGAAAATAAAAACACCTTGTGCTCTTTCTTTCTCCCCCAGGAGAGGGGTTCTCGGCTCCTTCGTAAATACAGAAGTTGGAAGTGCCTAGCCTTGGGTCTCTCTCTTGGCAGCCGCCCCGAAGCTACTTGTAGGCCGAAGAAAAGGGGAGGAGAGAGGTGAAGAAGGGGGGAAAGAGAGGAAGGGGGACGGAGAGAGAGAAAGAGAAACGGACAGTTTCCTGCAGAAGCACGTCTTATTTAGACACGTTTCTAAAGATCAGACTCTAAGAGAAGGGTCTGTAGGAATTGCACCCTCAGCCATGACACGGGCGCTGTTACTGAGAGGTTTAACATCTGAAGGGCCAAGTCATTCCCTCTCTCCTTCCCAGTGTTTGTACAACTCCAGCCAGCATCGGCAGCCCCTTGACCATGAGGAGGCTGGGGCTGCGGCAAGACAGAAACCAGGAGGGTATGGGTGGGTGTTGCTAGTGAGGATGGCCCTGCTGGGCCAGGACCGGCTGCCTCTGTCCCCTCGCCCATGAACAGCTCCTGCCTTGCTCCACGTGGTGTCCTAGGGATGACGGAGGGAAGTTCAAGAGGGTTTGGACGATGGTTGGGCTTCCCTTGCGGCTCAGCAGGTGAAGAATCCGCCTACAACACTGGGGACCTGGGTTCGATCCCTGGGTTGGGAAGATCCCCTAGAGAAGGGAAAGGCTATCCACTCCAGTAGTCTGGCCTGGAGAATTTCGCAGACTGTATAGTCCATGGGGTCGCAGAGAGTCAGACACGGCTGAGTGACCTTCACTTCACTGGCTCATCTGAAATGTAAGAGGTGACTCGTGAGGAGGCCCTGGGTCCTGGTTTGGTGGGTCCCGGCTCTGGGCAGCAGAGGATGTACTGCTGCCCAACAAGGACTTAAGGAGCTGTGATTGCTACAAAGGGCTGAGTTAAGACAACCCAGTACTCTCTAATTTTAAAGACCTGGTTCATCCATTTTATACTGTAAATTGCATCACAGGGACTATCCTACTTTCAACAACCGTGGATCATGTACAATCATGTACAGTGTCCTTCTTTACAGATCAATAATAGAAGTTAATTCTCTCTCCCTGTCGCTTTCTGTCTCATAAAGCGTCTCAAAGTAGTCATGGGGTACTAGTCATAACGACGATAACGGCAATTTAAACACAAGATTGCCTACTATTTAGTATTTGCCAACCAAGCCTAAATTGTTCAGAGGAATCGTCTCATGTCAACTTCACACCTGTTTTACATTGTTTTTACTTCACTGTTGTAAAATATACATAGCCTAAAATTTGCCATTTTAACCATTCTTAGGTTAAATGCCTAAGTTCAGTGGCATTAAGCTCACTCATGCAGTTGTGCAGCCATCACGGCACTCCATCTGCAGGGAATTTTTATCTTCCCAAACTGACACTCTGTCCCCATTAAACACTAACACCCCATCCTCTGCTGCCCCGGCCCCTGGCCCCCACTGTTCTACTTTCTGTTTCTATGGATCTGACTCCTCCTGGGACCTCATTGAGGTGGAATTGGGCAACATTCATCCTTCTGTGACTGACTTGTTTCGCTTGGCAGTGTCCTCAAGGTTCATCTTTGTCATAGCAATTATTAGAATTTCCTTCCTTTTTAAGGCTGAGTAATACTCCACTGGGTGGGTGGACCACGTTATCTGTTCACATGTTGATGGACAGCTGCAGTTGCTTCTTCTTACCTCCTATTCCAAGAGGCTCAACTAAAGGAAACATTTTGGCCTTCTGCAGGATTCTCTGTTGCTTTTACCAGGAACATGTGTGAGGCTCCCCCTCCTGGGATTCCAGGCTGATTTCTGACCACAGTGTGTGTGTCCTGTTTTAACAGAAGAGCGGAGATTTCCAGGGTTTGAGGCCACCAGGTTCTGAGGCTTTTCTGAGGCTGAGAAAGGAGGGAGGGTCCGTCCTGACCCCACTTTCCCCAGCGAACCTGGAAGCTCAGAATTCCACAACCACTCCGCCCCCCACCCCAGCAGTCAGGGAAAATGCTGGAATCCATCTCCTGGGTCCCAGCTGGATTCCTCATGTAGGAATTCAACAGACCCACAAATACTGATCTCTCCAACCCGGAAGGGCCTGTCTGTTTCACAGACAACTCTTATCCACCAGATACGCCCCCAGCGAAACTCTTCTCCTCCCCCGTTCGCGCTGGGAATGCTTTGATAGCCTCTGCTCGACCAGCCCCAGACTGTCAGGTCTTTGGAAGTTTCCCCAAAGATTTTCATTCACTCAGGATCAGCAGAAGCCCACGGAAAGCCAGGAGCGAGCTCTCACTCTGCCCCACTCCTGGGAGCTGACGTTACACCCCTCCTCTTCAGCATAAACAGAGCTTGATCACTTTATACCCTTTGTATATTGTTTCTTAATATGAATGAAGTGAAACCGCTAACCGGTAGTCATTCAAATTATTGCCTAACGTAAACTGACAACTCGCACTGAAGTGTTTAGCTTCAGAAACTGCGAAAAACGGTCACAGTTTAGTAATTAACTCAGATTTACTTAACCCCGGTGTTCACTCTGTTATTATTTTTATTTTTAATCGAGGAAACGAGGTTCGTTCTGCCGGATCAGGGTTTGATCTGATTTGTGGCCATTTATTTTCAGGTGACCTGACCAGTTTCCTGGCCCCCGATGCGCCCCACCCCCACCCCCAACTGAGTCAGCTTCCCTGGGGACAAAATGTGAAATCCACGCCATGGGCTCCAACACAAACAGCCTACCAGCCACTGGGCCCTGAAGCCTCGGTGGGCAGGGCTCGGGCCCAGACCAGGGCGTGCTTTCAAAAGAAACAGAGACTTTTTACCTTTTTGCCAGAGATTCTGTAAGCAACATTTGTTTTCTATTTTCTTTTTCTTTCCTTTTTTTTTTTTTTTCATTAAATCACTTTTATAAACTCCTCAAAAGTTTCAGTTTATTCAGTGACAATTAGTTTATGGCATTTCTGAAGTGGATTTAGATTCGAGTGATAAAATTACAAGCCAAAATTGCAACCATCATGGAAAATCCTGGTTCGTGTTTGGCCTTCGAGACCACAACTGAAAGATTACGGGCCGATGCCAAGGAGCAGGAAGGAGCAGCAATCACAGAACATTCCTGCCCACCAGCAGCCGGATCAGGGTCTCGGCCCTGCGGGCACGGTGCCCCGGGCGGTGACCGCGGCGGGAAGCGGGTCCACCCGGCCGGCAGGTGGAAGGAGGGCAGATGGGCCTGCTCTAGCCTTGAAACACGGTCTTTCCTCCTCCAGCCCCAGGGCCGGCACTTTCCTGAGTCCCAGCCCGGCTGATTGCATCTCAGTTTCTCGGTGTTTAGCGGAGACCTTCCTGAGCCATTTCCGGATAGCAGCTGGGCGCCTTTTGAACCGTCGGCAGTGGGATTCTGGAACAATCTAAACTCGTAATGGCAGTTCCAGGGGCAGGGCTGACTGTGACCTCGCACAGGAAGTGCAACATGGGGCCAGCTCGCCCTCTGTAAAGTCTTTTTCCTTTGCGTGGTTTCGACCCCAGCAATCCCCCTAGGTCCCGTGATCCGTGGGGTGGGCAGACCTGTAACGGGAACCGAGCCATATGGAGCCCTGGCTGTCCCCCAGCATGGGGGAACCCAGCAGTGGGCTGGAGAGGCCAGGTCCTCGCCTTCACAGGTGGGAAGCAGATAATAATGGAGAGAACAAACCGGGGCCCAGAGAGTTCCGAGTGCCAATCATGGCCACGCGGAAAACGAACAGTGACATGCTGGAGAGCACTCGCTGGGGGATGGGGTGGGGTGGGACAGCCAGGGTGCCAACCGAACTGAGACAGAGGGAGGAGGAGGAGCTGAGAAGAAGCACTCCAGGCAGGGGGCCCGGCACGTGCAAAGGCCCTGAGGCTGGAGGGTCCTTGGAGGTGTGTGAAGCACAGAGATGATGATTGGCTGAGTGAGCAAATTCGTGAGCCAGGCCTGGGGAAGTCTGGCTCTGGCATGGCTGTGGGAAGCTGCCCCATCCTCCATAGTCCTGTCTTCTTCTCTCCATGCCCCTTCCACGTGGAAGACCCCAGCAGTCTGCCCTCCGTCCTCTCCTCTGCTCATTTCATGAGCCTTCCTGAATGACTCCAGTTCTCTCCACCTTCTTCCATCTCCAGCAGGGGCAGGGAAGCATGAGAAGTGTAACCTTGTGACTTCAGATCCTGAGCCAGCCCTCCGCTGGACGGGCTGCACCGATGGCCGACAAGAGCCACAGGGGTCAAGTGGCCCTGCGGCCCCCACCTGTCCACCAAGAGGACAACCCTCCTCCCTCTGTTCCCAGGGCTCCTCTTGGGCACCCAAACACACAGACGCAGGAGCTGGAGGGCCTCATAATTTCAAAAAAGGGTACAAGTAACCCATGTCCAATGTGAAAAATCTAAACATGGGGGAAAAAAAAAAACACAAAGAATCCAAACAGTCACAGTTAACCAAACAGAGATCTTGTTCCCTCTCTTCCCTAGATAGACAGGTGGATAGACAGACAGATGGACAGGCATAGAAAGATGGTATAGATAGACAGAGGTAGATACAGAGATATGCATATAGATGGATGGATATACACATGACATAGAAACATATACATATATGCACATACACACCTACAAACACACATACACAAAAAATGGCCAAAAAATGGAAGCCTAAACCAAGGCTGTGGCATCTGGTCCCATCACTTCATGGCAAATAAACAGGGAAAAAATGGAAACAGGGACAGATTTTATCTTCCTGGGCTCCAAAATTACTGTGGATGGTGACTGCAGCCAAATTAAAAGACACTTGCTCCTTGGAAGGAAAGTTATGACAAACCTAGACAGCATATTAAAAAGCAGAGACATCACTTTGCTGACAAAGTTTTGTCTAGTCAAAGCTATGGTTTTTCCAGTAGTCATGTACAGATGTGAGAGTTGGACCATGAAGAAGGCTGAGCCCCGAAGAATTGATGCTTTCTAACTGTGGTGTTGGAGAAGACTCTTGAGAGTCCCTTGGACTGCAAGGAGATCAAACCAATCAATTCTAAAGGAAATCAGTCCTGAATATTAACTGGAAGGACTGATGCTGAAGCTGAAGCTCCAATACTTTGGCTGACTCATTGGAAAAGACCCTGAGGCTGGGAAAGATTGAGGGCAGGAGGAGAAGAAGATGACAGAGGATGAGATGTTTGGATGGCATCATCGACTCAACGGACTTGAGTTTGAACAAACTCCGGGAGATGGTGATGGACAGGGAAGCCTGGCGTGCTGCCGTCCATGGGGTTGCCGGGAGTTGGACATGACTTAACGACTGAACAAGCAAACAAAAATCCTACAGACTGTTTTACAACCTACTTTATTAAGTTAATACTAATTTGGTGCCATGAACCATGTCATTTTTTTTCTCCATATAGCATTTATGTATTTTTACTGACTCCTACATTACGAGACCAACACAATCAAACAACTCAGAGGTGAGCAGGGCTGACAGACCTGTCCCCACTGTCATGCACAGCTTGCTAAACAGTGTGTGTGGACATGGTGTCATATGCTGTCTTTATTCAAGGGTGAAACATACCTATGCATTATGTATTTGAACAGGAATAGCGTCACGCCATGTATATTTTCCCTCCGACTTCCCTTCTCTCTAACTGAATCCCGCATGGACATCTTTTCTGTCTTCTGTTTGTGAAGACCCCCCCGACTTATCCAGTGTCTCCAAACCAGCTGTCACCTGAGCTGCCAGCCTCCTTAAATACTCACCTCTCCACCTCCGGCTGCCCCGGGAGCCCCAGGCCGTTCCACCTGAGCCGGCCTCTTCTGGGGCACGCTTGTCCACACACAGGGCGGCAGGGTTGTAGGGATCCCCCGAAGCAGCCATCAGCAGTGAGGGAGAGAGATTTGGGGGATGGATACCCTAGCTCCAGAGGGAGAGCTCTGGGACTGGCATGGCCAGCACTGTCTTTCAGGGGCCACACACAGTGCCCTGAGGGCCCTCGGGGGGTCCCTTCATCCACCCTTTCATCAGCCACCTCCCCGTCCCCCTTCCCTGGTTCCCACTGCCGTTTCCCGGGGTCACCTCCTAAACGAACTCCTTGTGCTCAAAACACTTATGGCAAGTGTGCTTCTGGGGAACCTAAACCCAGACGGTCCCATGACAGAGACCTGGTGGCTCCCCAGGGGGCAAGTTAGGGTGTCCTTGACCATCCTTTCAGGGGGAGGGTTCGCTGACCTTCTGTCTGTAACTGGAGTCGGCATTTTACTTCCCTCTGGGCCGAGCATGGCCCACCACCTGCCACACTTGGAGATGTAGCAACCAGACAACCTCTCAACACAAGAGTCAGAGCGGCACCTACCATGCCAGGCAGGCGAGCTCATGACCAAGGGGGTGACCAGTTAAAGAGCAAAGAAGAGTGAGACCAACACAGGGGAGGCCTGGCCTCCTAAAACCC
This sequence comes from Cervus elaphus, assembly GCF_910594005.1. NCBI lineage: Eukaryota > Metazoa > Chordata > Mammalia > Artiodactyla > Cervidae > Cervus > Cervus elaphus. Next base: position 13,801,313 of record NC_057818.1, read on the forward strand.
AGAGGTGGGACCAGCGGGATCGTGGAGGGGATGAGCCAGAGCAGACCCAGGGCTCTGGTGGCACCGTGTTTGGGACCCTAGGCACGTAGTGGGACCATGGGTACAAAGGGAGGGAGCAGAGGTCAGGAGCCCGACAAGGCAGTCTGTCATTTACAGTCTTCAAACATTTCCCGAGGGCTCTCAGCCCTGGTGGGAGAAGGGGAGGCCTGTTGCCTGTTTTCAGGGAGCACGCAGTCGTGAAGGACAGCAAGCTGGGGCCACGGGAGCTCGGTAAAGCCCTGCTCAACTCTCCTCCTCCCGGTCTCTACTGTAACCACAACTCCATACCTAAATTCTAAATGATCAGCCTGGCACACACTCTGCCAGGGAACTAGGGAGCCACTGAAGTTTCTGCAACAGGGGCAGTGCTATCATAAAAGGGGAGTTTGTGGCTGCAGGAGTTGGCAACCAAGATGTTTGGGGTGGGAGACGGCGGGGCACCACCACCGAGCTCATCTGGGGAAGAGGCCCGTCACGTTGCTGGAAACTCTGAGAGCCTTGGCTCAGGGAAACGCAGAAATATCTGTCTTAAGCATCTCAGTGCTTAAGACAACTTCCCATTGTAGTCAAGCTGGCCTTCAATGATGTGGGGAAAACCATCCACGGTGTCATGTTATGTCAATATCAGACAAAGTCCTGCCCTCACGGGACTCACAGCCTGGGGGAGGGACCAGGCAAGCACCCAAGTGCACATGAGGTGGGCGTTAAATACGAGGACAGGGGCTGTGGGCACACCATAGACTGGCCGCCACCCCAGACTGGAGACTCAGGGAGGCAGCCTCGAGCGGAGCACAACCTGAGGGATGAGGAGGAGTGGCTCAGCCAAGGAGTAGGAGAGGCGTGCTCCAGGCAGAAGGGATAGCATGTGCAAATGTCCTGAGGATGCAGAGAAGACAAAAAGTGCTTTCTGGAATGAGCAGGGTTGGAAATGCCTGGGGAGGGGTTGTTGAGTCCTAACAGGTAACCAGCCCATGGGATACGTACGTGGTGAGATCTTGTTTTGTAAACCCACACACACAGACATGTACACTCAGGGTAAGACAGCCCAAGAGAAGACCCCGAAATGTTCCCACAGCCTGTCTCAGCATGGTTAAAATATAGATGACTCTGTCTTCTCCACCCTACTCTTTATGAGGCAAAATTGCTACAGTGAACATTGTAGCAGTCATCTGTGGCTCACAAAATGCTGCGTAACAAACAGCCACAAATCTCAGTGAGAAGAATTTATGTAGCTCGTGGCTCGGGGTTGGTTGAGAGCTAGCTGACCCAGGTCGAGCCCAGCTAGGACGGCTCTGCTCCCATCTCGCCCGTCCTCCTCCTGGGATGGGAGAAGCCAGGACACACGATCCTCCCGGCAGTGGTGGTGGAACAAGAGAACGTGCACGGTCTTTTAAGGCTCAGAACTGGCATGCTGTCACCCATCCATCATGCTACTGACCAAACAAAGTCACATGGATGAGCTCAGAGCAGAGGAAATGCACTGTCACACGATAAAAGCTGTGGAGGCAGGGTTGGAGGCAACCATGTGATTCATATGCTGAGCCTTGCAGGAATGTTATTAGGAAGAGGGGCATGGAGGGGAAGGGAGGGAGGAGGAGGAGAAGCAGGAAGAGAGGGGGAGGATGGATGGGTGAAAGTCATTGAATCGGATGTTTTCACCAGCCAGGACTAAGAAGGACAATCTAGTCTCAAATTTTGAGAGTTCAAGAGTGATGGGAGGCAAAGGCAGAGGGCAAACCAAAACCCAGGGAGAAACAGACACCGCTGATGCCTCAGTTTACCCATCTCTAAAATGGGGAAGGAGGAGTCTCAAAGTTAATCTTTACAGAGCGCTCAGAATAGTGCCTGGCCCCTAACAAGCACCTAATGAGTTGTTTCCAAGCATCAACATGAAGTGAACTGGACATCACTCTTGTTCAGCCCCTCAGTCCTGACCTGGCCTGTCTGTAAAGGAGCCGAAACCCACACCGGGCCGATCTCGCCCCTCGCCGCTTTTACCTAGCATCTTGCACGTGGCTTGTCTTCTTCCGCAAAATAAATATATCACTTCCCTCCGGCAAGAGAGAAATAAAAGCAGTTCCTTAATGCATAAGAAGAAAGTATGGAAGAAATTCCAGTTTGATGGTCTACAGGTATGTTTGTTTGGACTGGCGCGTATAAATCAGCGCCTGGCTTACATCAGATTATCACAGCGCAGTGGGCTCTGGGCTGATTGCGTCTTTACAATCTGTTTACGAGGAGGGCTGAAGTGAAGCGTTCTGGAGGGGGTTGCTGCATAAGCCTTTAAAAGTTTTCATAATTGCCCGGCCCAGACCATTCTGCACGGGAAAATGCCTCCTCACAGGAGTGACACGGTCTCAGGAACCAGAGACTCCTGCGTGCATCCCAGTTACTCTGAGCCCTGAGTGCCTGCCCCACGCTGCCCAGGGATGGTCCAAGCAGCGTTTCAGATCTTTGTTTCTGCTGTCTGGCCCTGAGTGTGTATGACTGTGACTGAGTTTACAAAATGAGATCTTACTGCATGCACGTCTTACGTGTCCTGGGCCCATCCCTCTTGGGTGTCAGCTGCCCCTCCCCAAGAATTTCTGTCCGAAGAGAACTTCTTGTCCTCTCTGCATCCTCAGGCTCTTTGCACATGCTGTTCCTTCTGCCCGGAGCTTGACTCACCTCTTCCTTAGCATGAATTAATTCCTTCCATCTCACAGGCTGAAGCTGCCTTCCCCCACTCTCTAGTCTGGCAGGAGAGCTGGCATACAAGCTGAATTGCTTCCCCCGTTTCTATACTGAAGTGTCAACCCTCAGTGCCTCAGAGTGTGACCTTGTTAGGCTAAGATGAAATCATACTAAAGTGGGACTCTAATCCAAGATGACTACTGTCTTTATAAAACGGGAAAATCTGGACACAGAGACCCCCCACAGTGGGACAAGGTGTGAGGATGAAGGCAGAGATCAGGGTGGTGCTTCTATAAGCCAAGGAACAGCAAGGACTGTCAGCAAGCACCAGGCGCTGGGGGAGAGGCCCGGAACAGACGTTTCCTTGTGGGCTCTGGAGGCATCAGCCCTGCTGACACCCGGGTCTTGGGCTTCTGGCCTCCAGCCGTGGAAGAATGAGGTTCTGTTGTTTGACTTGACACCAGGGTGCGGCACCTCGTTAAGGCAGCCAGTGAACTAGCCCGGGGCCTCCTTGCCACCCTCTCCTGCTCCCCGTGCGGTTCTGAGATGGCCCTCCGTGGACGGTCATTGGTCTCAGCTCTGGAGTGGGGACCAGAGAAGGTGGCTGATAGAGACGGAGGAGAAACAAAACAGGTCGCACCATGGGGTCAGAGTGTGAGAGCGGAGCTGGAGGTGTTCCTGTGGGCTTGGGGGCACGTGTTTGTCAGTGCGTCCATGCACACAGCGCTTTCTCAAGCCTGCTCACCACATCGGGGGGTGGGGGTGGTCCCAGACTCAGATCTCTATAGGGGCAGGCTCGGAACGTCATGGGTCAGATATTTTCCCTTACAGGGATGAGCAGTAAATTGGGGGGGAGGGGATAGTGAGGATGGCCATGTGCACACGCACCCTGTTCAGTGGCTTCTATTATCCGACCAGAGTCAGATGTCCAGGGCCGAGGGTGTCCATGGGGAATGGGAGGGAACAGACCAGGGCATCAGGGAAAGTCCAGAGTTTGAAGTGCAATTGTTTGGAGGAACAGTTTGCTCAGGAGAGACCGTTTTCTTACAGTGAGGGCTCCAGAGGGGCGCCCTGATGCCCAGGTGATGTGGTGCTAAGTCACACCAGCTGACAAGGAGCCGTCCTCCTGTCCTTGGATGGCCCGGCCTTCTGATGGCAGGAGGCCCCAGGTGGGTGCCCATCGTCTTAGCACCTAACGCTTGTGCCAATAAGAGGGCAGAGCTGGGCTCCGGCTGGCTTCTCTGTTCAGCTTGGATGGCATGTGGCTCCTACCAGATTCTCTCCTGAGAGTTACAGGTCCGCCTGTGGCAGGCGCTTCTGGAGGGCTGTTTGCTGATTTACTTACAGGTTCTTTTTTAAGGAAAATTTATTTCTGTGCAGTCACTGTGGAAAACAGTATGGAGGTTTCTCAAAAAGCTAAAAACAGAACTCCCATATGACCCAGTAATCCCACTCCTGGGCATATATCTGAAAAAACCAGAACACTAATTTGAAAAGATACATGCATCCCAATGTTCACAACAGCACTATTTACAACAGACAAGACATGGAACAACCTAAATGTCCACTGACACGTGAATGGATGAAGATGATGTGGTGTATATAGACAATGGAATACTATGCAGCCATAAAAAAGAATGAACTAATGCCATCTGAAGCAACATGGATGAATTTGGAGGGCTATGATGCTATCGCTTACATGGATAATCTGAAAAATAGAACAAACTAGTGAATAAAACACAAAAGAAGCAGACTCAAGGATCTAGAAAACAAACTAGTGGTTACCAGTTGTGGTGGCAATGTAAGGATGGAGAAGTGGGAGGTTCAGATTATTGGGTGTGAAACAGTCTCAAGGATGTATATACAACAGGGGGTGGAGCTGGGCAATCATCTTGATGCCACGAGACAACAATAAAGAACACCCCCTCCCCCCAAAGTGAAAAGATCTTAATACTGACAGTCTTGGATTGAACGATGCTATCCACTGCCACCTTGGGAATTCTCAACACTTGAAAAAAAGTTATATACCATGTGTATTTACATACTCCACCCTTTGGGCGATTTCTGTCAATAGCATCAGATTCGATTCCTGAATGACATATGCCAGCAGTGGGGTTCCTGGCAGCCAGCTTTCCAAAACAGACCCTGTTTGGGGCTTTTGCTGTGCCCAGAGAAACCCACTTTCAGAAATGTTCTTCCTCCTCTAATCAGATAAAGAATGTCCCAGCTTCCTCGGGACCCACAGGCTGTTGGATGGAGTCCATTTTCTTCTCTGTCATCAGCGGGCTCCAAACCCTGCCTGCAGAGGGCTGAAATGACAACCTCTAACTCACCACTCTGGTGAGGAATCATTCCCTGTGGACCACATCTAATCTCCACAGGAGGACAAAAGCTGGTGTCCGAGGTGGCCCGTGCACTCAGCGTAGAGAAGGAGAATCATGGGACAAAGAACCTGCCTCTAGCTCCCTCCCAGGATCCCAGATTAGTCTTTAATCAGATTATTATGCCAAGGGTGCAGCAAGAGACACGGTATACCCACGCAACAACCCTCATCACTTAAAATGAGGCCTTCAGCTATGCCATGCATGCAGAAAGGTTTGCAATGTACTGAGTAGGGGAGGACTGCTAACGGCCGGGTGGACACCCACGGTATGTACACGCGGGCTGGGGGCTGGGGGCTGTAGTGGGGATCATCCTGAAGTGGCGGGATTAGAAGTGATTCCTCCTTCTTACTGTTTGTCTCCACATTTTCTTGCCTCCATAAAAGAAGAAATAAGGGCAGTTAGGAAGCCCCTCTGCCTCTCACTCAGCGGATCTGATTTCAGCCGTAAAGGGGTCAGCTGAGTCCTGGCAAATTTCATTTTCCACCATTATCCAAATGGAATTGGCTAAATATACTTTTAACAGCAACGTTCTCAGGGTGGCGCGTGTCCCACCCCCTTCCTCCCACTCCTTTTTTCTTTTTTTCAAATCCCCTATTTCAGAGACTTGCGTGCTCACACACTCAGTAAAAACGCGGCTCAAGACAGTTGCTTTCTCCTTGGTCCAAACGGTCTCTAAAGAGCGTTGATTACCTCTGGGTTCAAACTATTGTGGAAGCAGTTATAGAGCGATAGATGCTTGCCTTCCACAGAGGGTATCCAGAAAATCCTTGAGAAGCATGAGAGAAATAGTGTCAAAACCAACTGAGTCTTTCCGGCAAGTTCCAGAACCATCTGCGGTAGTGACGGTGCATCGTGATAAATCAGAGTCTCCTTTCACAAGACTGGCAGCCCGGTGCCTATTTTTAAAAGTTTACGACCCTGGCTTTGCGAAGCAAACCAGCAGGGCCTTGCCCGGAGCTGTGCGGAGCAAGGCATTTTTAAGTTTCCATCTCACTCCGGAGCGGCAATCCATCATGATAAGATGGGGCGGGAGGAATGGAGCCAGGCTCCCCGCGGCCTCTCCGCTGGTGAAGCTATTTAAGTGGCAGGCACCGCAAGCCCAATCCATTAACCAAAAAAGGGCGCTGCGGCCAGAGCTATTTCTAGGTCCCGGCCAGGGCTTGGGGAGGCCAGCCTTGCGGATCCCGTGCAGGAAGTCTCGCTGGGCGGCGGCCTGCGCAGACTGTTCTCAGACACCGAGGGCTGGGCGGCCCGTCCAGGGGAACACAAGTAGGCACAAGGAGGGCCTTGTTGGGTCTCCTCCTGTTATCTGTGCCCTGGGGCTGCTGGAACGGAGGACCACGAACGTCGGGGCTTGAAACAACACAAATCCATCTTCTCTCAACTCTGGAGGCCAGACGTCGAAGTCAGGGTGTGGGCAGGGCGGCACCCTCAGGAGGCTCCAGGGAGGGGCCCTCCTGCCTGTCCCAGCTCCTGTGGCCCTAGGTGGTCCCTGGCTGCGGACGGTGTCTCTCCAACCTCTGCTTCGTCCCTCTGAACCACCCCCCCACCCCCCACCCCCATCTCTCTTATTTGTGCTGCTTATAAGGACAGTGTTCTGAATTCAGGGCCCACTTGGATAATCTGGGATGACTTCCCCTTGATACCTCAACTTAATCACAGCTGCAAAGACCCTCGTCCACATCAGGCCGCATTCACAGGTTCCCAGGGGCAGGGCGTGGACATATCTTCTCAGGAACGGCCACTCAACCCCCTAACCCTCAGCAGGTGTCCACACCTTCTCAGGAAGAGCCCCAACTCGTGATTCTGGCGCTCTGTGCTCCCAGGTTCAGCCGTCTGTCCACAATCCACACCCAGGTGACATCATCCCGGGAATCAGTGGCACTGCCCGCCCACCCCCAGAGGTCCCGCCCTCACCAATACACATCATCTGTAGACCACTTAAAAGCAGAGACTCTGAAGCCAGCCTCAGGTTCAAGTCCTGCAACTTTGGCCTCTGTTTCCCCATCTGTGAAGTGGGACTCTTAAGAGTCCCTATCCCCAGGGCTGCTGTGAAGATGAAAAGAGCTACAATTCATGAAGGAGGGAGCCGGCCCCCACGCCATCGGAGTGATCTCAGATCACCATTCTTCCAATTCCCCACCAGGTCTTCCATACGCTCAACCCTTGAACGTCAAGTCGGCCTCAGGGGGCCCAACCCAAGTTCCTCGGTGGATCAAAGATCCACGATGCCCCAGAGCAAACTTCTCGAACCAGTTCCTATGTGTGATTTCTATCACACCTCTGAGCTATGCACTCAGCCCTGGAGGCAGTGTCGGACCACCCCTCCCCACCCTACTCCCGGTAAGGGCTCAGTCCTACAAGTCTTCTTCCCCAGGCCTTGGATGCCAAGGGCCAGTGAAGGTTGTCACCTATGATCCTGACCTACTGGCAGTAAATAGGCTGGAGGTTCCTACCAACCCCTGCTCGGGTTGGCTTGGTTTGTTGGAGTGGCTCGCGGAATTCAAAAGAATGTTTTACTGACTGGATCACTGGTTTATTGTAAAAGCATGTAAGTCAGGAACAGCCAGACAGAAGAGATGCCCAGGCCACAGTGTGGGAGGTGTTGCAGGGGGAGGTGGGGGTGGGGGCAAGCAGCTTCCGTGCTCTGAGCACACCGTTCTCTTCCTCTTTGGGCTCAGAACCTGGAAGCTTCATGAACACTTGCTGTCAGGGCTTATTAGACTCCAGTACATGGGCACGATGGATTAAGCCACTGGAACTGGATCTCCAGCCCACAACTCCCCACCCTGGAGGTTGGGGCTGGGGCTGGAAGTTTCAGCCCTCTAGTCACGTGGACGGGGCCCTTGGCCATCGGCTCCCTCCTTAGGTGACCTAGGGACTTTGCACAAAGCACCCCCATTAACTTAACAAGATACCTCGATGGTTCTGCTCACTGAGGAAATCCCAAGGTTTGTGAGGTGCTGGGGCACCTGAATAGAAGGAAGACCAAATGACGCAGTTTTTATTGTAAATCGCAATATCACACTGCTGAAACCCACAGAGCTCATTATTCCAGTGTATCTGCAGAAAGCCACGCAGGTAGCCACTGGTGGGGAGAGGATGGAAGTCAGTGTAGAACCGGCCCGGTCCCAGAAGCCGCTCCTTCTTGGAGCTGCTGTGCGTAAGCACCCTCGGCCCTCAGCCAGCGGAGTTGAACGCGACCAGGCAGAGACTCTCATGGCTTTTTACTAGCGTCCTTGTCCCTTCTTCTCTCACACAGCCCAGGGCTGCACCTAAAGCCCACCTGAGCTCATGACCATCAGGCAAACACAACACAAAGAAGGGACTGGACAGAGGGGTGAGTGCTCCACATCATTTAAAAAACCTAAGAACCATACACGTTCCTTGTAGAAAATCTGGAAAATATAGACAAGCCCCTAACTAAGATTAAAATCAAACAGCAATGCTTTTTCAGCTGTCCAGACCTCAAGACACTTCACACGTGAACACATAAAGTCAAAGACTGCTGTGCTAACATTCAGATTCATCTCAAGCGGTTTTTATTCCCCTCCACAAACCAAGAGATAAAATACTTAACTTTAAAATCATGACACTTGTACTATCTGGTAAGTTATTTTAACATGTATGTATTTGTCCTGTGTATTTTGTAAACGTGTCTTACCCCTTTATCTTTTTGGATGCATGCTAAGCCTCTTCAGCTGTGTCTGACTCTTTGTGACCCCACGGCCCATAGCCCACCAAACTTCTCTGTTCATGGGATTCTCCAGGCAAGAATACTGGGGTGGGTTGCCATGCCCTCCCCCAGGAATCGAACCCATGTCTCATGTCTACTGCACTGGCAGGCGGGTTCTTAAGAACATGATTTAAAGCATTTCTTTGCGGGCATGTCTCATCTTTAATTTACTCAATTCCAGGTTAGCAGTTATTTACATAACTGCCATTTTTTCAGAATATATAAATAACGCTATGGTACATATATTTGCTACAGCACCCGAGCATTTCCTTTGGCTCAATTTCTACAAATATAAGAGCTGCCTTAGAAAGCGTGCACTTGTAAGGCATTCAATACCCTATGTCAAATTCAGTCTACAGGGGCTTCCCTGGTGGTCCAGTGGTTAAGAGTCCGTCTGCCAATGCAGGGAACACAGGTTCCATCTCCAGTCGGGGAAGATCCACGTGCCTCGGGGCAACAAAGTCTGTGCACCACAACTACTGAGATGGCGCTCTGGAGCCCACAGTCTGCAGGGACTGAGGTCATGCGCCCTAGAGCCTGTGCCCTGCAACAAGAGAAGCCACAGCAGTGAGAAGCCCGAGCACCACAACCAAGAGGAGCCCTCGCTTACCACAACCAGGGAAAGCCCGCGCACAGCAACGGAGACGGAGCACAACCAAAAGTAAACCAACCAATAAAAATGTATGAAAAAGCACTCTGTAAAGGTTGTATCAACTTGCAGTCTCAGCAGCTATATCTGCTAAGAGTACTTTTCTCAAAACTCTCGTATTGAACAGTGTAATTTTTAAAACCCATAGCCAGTTTGGTGGGCAGAAAAGAGACAGGACATCTGAGTCTCAGCTTCTTTGTTTGGATGGCTACTGCAGGTGGATATTTTCCAGGTAGGGGGCCATTTGAATTTCTTGTGTGAATTGCTTGAATATACTCATTGCTTTTTGAATGTTGCATTAATTGCCTGACCTTACTGATTAACCAGCACTATTTGCATACTAAGTATTTTAATTCGTATTAGCCGTTCGTTACAATTCATCTCTGCTCAGCCTTCTGGAGGCCGATTAGAAAGTCTTGCATGGATGTTGCTAATTTCCCGCCAATTTCCCATTTGCTTTCTGATTTTGTAATAAGAAGATTTATGAAATTTTCCTGTGCTCAAATGGGTTCATCTTTTTTCTCTATGATTTCTTTACCTATACCCTTAGAAAAATAGGATATGCAACTTTCCCCCAACTGATATGGGAAAAAAATAGTAAATATTAAGACTGGGCAAAACCAGGTTAATCTAGGAACCAGAGAAACAAAGGCGGCGACGTCATACCTTCTGTTCCAGAATATAAAGCTCGCCTTGGCTGTTAGACTCTGCTGGGCTCCATGTGCTTTATTTGTTACTCTCTCTGCCCAGATGATGAGTCTGTGTTTAAAAAATGTCTTCTCAGATCGACTCGACATAGCAGTTGAGGTTGTAACTCTAACACAATAAAGAGGTTCCTCTCCTCCCCACCAACCTGCCCAATCCAGCCCCTGTAATCCGGGCATCTTCTTAAGCAAATCCAAGTGGAAGAAAGCTCAGCCCCACAGGCAGACAGAAGGAGGGACACCCAGCTTCTCCACCACTTGAGCTGCTGTCCCGAAACTGAGGACCAGACAGGGAGAGCGCCAGAGCCCCTACTCATCCACAGGACACTTTGCCAAGTACATGCCGGGACCACCTCTTACAGAAGGCTGTGACAGCCTGGCCCCCTACCACAGCCCTGACGCCGCCCATTCAAAGGGCCTGAGTGGAGCCCACGCGTCACCACCTCCACGAGACTCCCAGCAGTGGTGTCTACATCAAGGGTACCCTCTTCCCAGGCCCAGCCCTTTGTTTCACAATTGAGGAGCAGGAAGCCCAGAGTGGGGCCGTGTTCATGACCGCTCCCTGCAGAGTGGGGCCTATGTGCAGTCTGCCTGGTTTCCAGTGTCAAGCGCAGCCCTCCCAGGCCCCCTCCAGCAGGCTGAGGCCTCAGAGCCACACAGATTCTCCAGCCCTGGGTCCCTTCAGAATCACTACAGTGTCAGATGGTGAATGAGCTTTCATGGCGGTCATAAAAAGCGACCACAGACTGGAAGGTTAAAACAGCAGAGACATGTTATCTCCTGGTTCTGGAGTTCAGAAGTCCCCAAATAAAGTGTGAAAAAAAAATAATGTATTACACTAAATGCTAAAATACACTTGTTTCCCCCAGGGAAACCCCAACTGAACCTGGCAAAAGGTAGTTTTGAAAGAAATTCGCCCAGAAAGGAAGAATTAACTATAAGGATGCACTTGACCCTTTTTAGAGAATTAACGGTCAAAGGCAGACCTTCCAGGTGACTCAGTGGTAAAGAATCTGCCTACAAATGCAGGAGACACAGCAGATACAGGTTCGATTCCTGGGTCTGGAAGATCCCCTGGAGAAAGAAATGGCAACCCACTCTAGTACTCTTGCCTGGGAAATCCCATGGACAGAGAAGCCTGGTGGGCTACAGTTCATGGGGTCATAAAGAGCCGGACATGGCTGAGCATGACACACGACCTACGATTTTTCAGAAGACAATGGATGGTAACTATAATTTATTGCTAGATACCCCTCTCTTGTGCCTCAGCGGAGAAGAATCCTATATAGTTCGGCTTTGTGGAAAATGCTGCTAACCAAGAACTAATTCCTAAATGACAATGTTAACAAGTTTACATATGTAAACTTTGACTTCTAGTTTACATGTGCAATTGCTATCTCATTGGAACTGCACTTTGAGTAATTTAATTGCTTTTCTGGTTCAGGGGTGTATTAGCTACCATTTTAAGTACTTATTACATATGACAGGCTCTGTGCAAAGCATGTTGCCGACATTATTTTGGGAAATAGATTTTAGTATCCCCACTTCTTAAAAGTAAATGAAGCTTCAAGATGTCAGTACTACATGTGCTGCTAAGTGATAAAGTAAAAATTCACGCACATACACGCACACACAAAGTCAGGGTGTGGGCAGGGCCAGCATCTCTCCAGACTCCAGGGGAGGACCCTCCTGGCCTCCTCCAGCTCCTGGCTTCACTGACTGTCCTCCGCCTCCTTGGCCCGCAGCCTTCTCCAGGTAGCCCCGGGGCCATCTCCTCCATGTATGTCTGGGTCCACATCTTCTCCTCTTCTTAGAAGGACCCCAGTCATTGGACTGACTTGATCATGTCTTCAAGGATCCTATTTCCAAATATAGTCATGTTCTGAGGTTCCGAGAAGGACATGGATTCGGGGCTGGGGTGTGGGGGGGTCAGTATCCAACCAATGTATGTGGTCAGGTGGGAGGTGGGCATGGGATGGAGAACATGCCTGAGAGTCACTGCCGGAGCTTGTGCAAAACCTGCACGCTCACATCGCCCAGATGCTCTGAGCCAGGAAGCTTTACAAGCGTGTCTTTGGAGATTCTGACATATGGCTGTGCATCCCCTTAGCTGTGGAGCCGGGAACTACATTTCTAAGCCCCTTGAGTCTAAAGAAGCCCTGGGACAAGTTCTCACAGTGACACGCGAGTGGACATGATGGGGTCCCTTCCCAGTCTGACCAGCTCAGAAGCGGTGTGCATGCTTCTTTCTCCTTTTCTCTAGCCACCAGCTGGGTGAGGAGGACCACAGAGCGAGGGGTGGGGGGACCCCAGACAAAGGATCCTGGATGACCTCATGGAGGGAGACAGTGACTGACCCACACTACCTGCACACGATGCGTGCCCTGAGATGAGGGGGTAGTTGTCATCGTGGCTAGCAGTCATCCTCACTGTTACAGGATCCTGGCGAGGAGGCACTGGTGTGGGAGGACTTGAGCCCTCCAGGGTTCCGTATGCCCCGCGTTCTCTTCCTATCACCTTTGGATGACCTCCGATTTGAATATGTGACTAATGTTTTGTATCTTTAACAAAATAGAAGTCAAAAGCATTTTTCCAGCGACCTTAAATAGGGACCGGCTCCTTCAAGTTCTCCTAGAATTGAATAACAGGAAGGCGCTGATGATCCTGAATAATTTCCATTTTGTCTTGGCTGCCAGGAAGTTCAGAGTAAAATTTTATGTTTAATTACAGCACCTAACTCGTTCCAGATTCCTGGAAATTGATCCGCCTCCTGCTCGGAGATTTCTGATCGGCCTTTAACTGTGCGTTCTCATGGTTTACATGCGTTTTAAGTCGTAAGCCAGCTCTGGTTCCTTTTTACATTTGGCGGCTAATAAATAATAAAGGAATACACCCAGACATTGCAGGCAGTGACTGAGGTTTGCACTGGGGGCTGCGGCACTCTGATTCTGGGGGCCAGCAGAATCAACACCGTCAAATGTGCAGCAGGTCCTGTTACTATAAATCATCTCATCGATTAATGGAACAAGTGAATACTGATTGCCTGCCAAGGACCTGGCAATGTGCCAGGCACCCAGAAAGACTGTGCAGACCTGCAGCCTTTCACCATCAGGGAGCTTGGGTCTAGACGGGGAGACAGGTGTACTCGTGAATGACCATGGTAACAATAGACACCAGGTAACACAGAACAAAACAGTGTGAGTCTGCAGAGAAGAGAAACACCAGCTTGGACTGGAGAGACGACAGCGAGGTGTCACAGAATCAAGGCGTCTAATCTGGGTTCAATGAGAAGAAATAAAATACTGAGAGGCACAGAGCAGATATGCTCGGAGCACAGAGTGGCCAAGGCTCAGGGAACAAAGAACAGGCTCTGCGCTCTTGAGGATCTTTTCTTATTTCGTTCTTTATTCTCCCACCTCCTCTGCCCTGCGCCGTTGGGTGGGGGGCGGGTGGGCCGGCCATCACCTTTTTTCTTTATTATTATTTTTTGTTTTCTACTTAATGTGTAAAGTTACTTAAAATATTCACTGTGTCCTGGCATTACACTCTGAGTTTTTCCTAAGATGAAATCAAAATTCACCAGTCTCAAAGGTTCTGACCTTCAGGAACTTGATGGAAGTCTGACATGTTTCCCTTGGCAGAGGCCCGGGTTTCTTCCCGTGCCAACAATAAGAGAGTAAGATAATGTTGGTTTCAGATCTTGATTCTCCAGAAAAATGCCTCCGGCGTTGCACTTTCTGTAACATAATGGAGCGAACGGGACAGTTCCAAGAATTGTGCTCCAGGGTCCTCAGGGGACGCGGAGCTGGCTTGTAATTATTGAGGACGAGCGTTCAAAGGCCCCATTACTCAGCACCTAGCCCTCCCCCTCGCCCCCCAGGAAAACAAAATGGCATGTAACAAAAGTGGCTAAGAAAATCCCCTTTGAAAGGGCTGCTCATGCCAGGAGAAAACAACAAGTTAAAGAGAATTCTTTCCCTTTAGCACTCACCCTGCACACGCAGGATGGCTGTGCAAAAATGCTCACTTCCTGTGCTGTTTCCAGAAACGGGGGTGGGGGGCAAGGTCGGGGGGAGAAGGGGCATTCAGGTTGGCCCCTTGGTCCCTTTCTGTAAGTCTCCCTCTGAAGGGGCAAGACCCTAGATTCACCCTCAGCCTCCTATCTCCACGGCCACCCCTGACCACTGGGCGCCCAAGGAGTCTCCCATGGCCTCCAGCTCCTCGGAATGGGGGTGCCCAGATCCCCCAGCTCCCTGAGCCTGGACAGCCTCTCTTTCCCAGTTGGCCCCACCATGTGGAGTCCTCTGTCACCCACAGCACCAGGAGCCAGTGGTGTGGGGACTCACACCTTCTGCCAGTGCCTGGGGGGTATGGCATGCAGAGGGGGCATAACTGGGCTTTGCTGGACGAACGCACGACCAAAGAGGGAGGGGTTGAGGGGAGGAGGCACTGCCCGGGCCCCCGGGACAGGCCAACGACTGCCCTCTGCAACCCTTCAGCCAAGACACACCTTCCTGGTACCTGAAATGGGATGAATGACTCCAGCCGCTGGGAGTCCTTCCCACCCTTGGTGCACAGACCAGCTTCCAGGCCAGGACAAGATCTCCCGAGGCCTGAGTCCATCTCTGCCTGGGAGGACAGGACAGAAGGAAACCCTTTCGAAGCAAAGTCAGAGTGCTCTGACCAAGGTGGAGTGAGGCTGGGCAGTGCAGAAATAATGCAGGTGTGCACCGCCCAGTCAGGTATCGAGTCCATTCATCTGTGCATGTGCATGTTCATTCAGATACGATTTACTGAGCAACTACTATGGGCTGGGCTCTCAGGTCACTGACTGTGGGCTCTTCTTCTACTGCCTGGGGGACCTTCCACAGGGCAGGCTTAGCAGGGGCTGGGGGCATGTGCGTCCCCCACAAGGCACTGGTCACTGAGGCAAACTGACCCAGTGACCTTAGCCAGCAACGCCCCTCCCCTCCCTCGTGACAGATCTCACTAGTTCCTCCAGCAGAGCCCCATCGCACGGGCTCTGTGCTGCAGGGGAATCACTGATAGACTCAACATCACCCTCATCTGACCTGCGGCGACCTTCCCAGGGCCATGACCCCAGCAATACCTGGCCCGATAAGCAGCGGTCTCCTGGAGACAGATGGCCCCCCTGCAGCCCAGAAATAGCTGTCCCCTTTGTATATTCCATGCCAACCTGGGAACGGCCAGGGCCGGACGCTGAAGGGAAATTGAATCCTTTCGAAACGCGGCCGAGGTACTGCAGCACAGAGGAGGTCACCTTTCCGGGCTTCGGAAGGTCAGTGCACAGGTGGCAGGCACACGAGGTGCACGGGGCCACCCTCCCAGCTCCAGCAGCTCTGAGGATGGCGACCGGCAGCAGGACTCACACACGCGGATGGCCACACGCCACCAAACGTGCCGCGGTGACAACCGGGCCTGGGCGGGCCGACGGATGCATGCTGTCCTTGCTGTGAACCCAGGGCTCCGCGTCACAGGGAGGGAGCCCCTCGGGCGGCCTGGAGGACATCCTGAGGACAGGCTGTGTTAAAGTCTGAGGTCGCTCCTCTGCATGGGGTGCAGGGTGCCCTGACCCGTAGGGTGGGGAGCCCGTCCGCTGGGCTCCATAGCGGGTGGGTAGATGGATGGGAAGAGCTGACCCCCTGAGGCTGGGGCTGCGTTGGGGAAGCCTGCCTTGTGGTGTCCAGCAGACTGGGGCTTCACGCGGGCCCCGCCTGCCTTCACTGGGTGGCCTTGGCTGACTTCCTCAACCTCTTGGAGCCAAAGTTTGTGTCCAGAGCCTTCTGGTGCCCCCCTCACAGCCTTGGTCTGGACCTGCTGACGTGCTCTGGTAGGAGGCACCAGGGGCAGGCATGAGCGCTGGGGCTTGGAGGCACAGAGTGGGGGTCAGTTCTTTTGACTTTGAGGATGTCGTTGCACTTCTCCAGGCTCCCTCTTCCCCTCTGTACAATAGCAAGACCACAGTGCTTCCTAGAACTGGCCTTAGAGTGTGTGCGCTCAGTCACTTCAGTCGTGTCTGACTCTGAGACCCCCATGGATGGTAGCCCACCAGGCTCCTCTGTCCATGGGATTATCCTGGCAAGAGTACTGGAGTGGGTAGGCAGTCCATTCTCCAGAGGGTCTTCTCATACTGGAGTGGGTGGCCATTTCCTCCATCAGGGGATCTTCCCGACCCAGGGATCGAACTGGCGCCTCTTACGTCTCCTGCATCAGCAGGCGGCTTCTTTACCACCAGTGCCACCTGGGAAGACTTAGAGGGATACAGGCAAAGCTCACAGCATGACCACACCTAGACTGAAATACCTTGTGCCCCCCAAAGAATTATCAGTGTCACCCTGTGGCACTTACCTCTCTTTACCGCGTCTGTAAAATGGGGTGAAAATTTCTTGCTTCTCAAAATGCTGGGAGGATGCTGGGCAGCACCCTTGAGAGGCACGTGCCTTCACATATGGGAAATACTCAACAAGTGGCAATTTCCTCTTCCTCCTCTTAATTGCCCTTGATTGCCTTAATTCTTAATGACCCTGAACAGCCAAGCAGTCCTGGGAGGTCCTTGCCAGAGCCAAAGATACTAGGATGGTCAGCAGAGGCATGCTCAGGCCTAAGACATCCCAGTCTTCACGCTAGAAGGTGCATTCCTTCCTTTTTCCCAGGGACTCTGCAAATAAGTTCACTAGGTGAATTTTGTTCTTAATAGGAGTGGAGGAAATACTCCATCATGTACTCAAGATTCCTTCTTCCTTACTAATAGAATTCAGTGAAAGACTTCGATGCCCAGGCTCTCTTGCAGCTATAGGTGGTCATGTGAAGCCATTCTGACCAATGAGATGTGAACTGGGGTCGTTGCTAGGAAACCAATTTCCTGGATCTTGCTTCCTCCCTTCCTGCTTGACAGGCAGAGGAGGGGGTGCAGCCCTGCTGTTTTCATTTAACAGAGCATCCTATGGCCCTCTTTTATCAGCTTCCATGTGCCTCCTGAAACTGCATTATTTTCTTTTTTGCTTTTGCTTTTTAAATTTATTTATTTTTAATTGAAGGATGGGGTCACCAAGAGTTGGACATGACTGACTGAACTGAAGGACAGTTGCTTTGCAATATTGTCTCGATTTCTACCAAACATCAACATGAATCAGCCATTACTCAGTTCAGTTGCTCAGTCGTGCCCAACTCTTTGCGACCCCATGAATTGCAGCATGCCAGGCCTCCCTGTCCAACACCAACTCCCGTAGTTTACTCAAACTCATGTCCATCAAGTCAGTGATGCCATCCAGCCATCTCATCCTCTGTCGACCCTTCTCCTCCTGCCCCCAATCCCTCCCAGCATCAGGGTCTTTTCCAGTGAGTCAACTCTTCGCATGAAGTGGCCAAAGTATTGGAGTTTCAGCTTCAGCATCAGTCCTTCCAATGAACACCCAGGACTGATCTCCTTTAGGATGGACTGGTTGGATCTCTTTGCAGTCCAAGGGACTCTCAAGAGTCTTCTCCAACACCACAGTTCAAAAGCATCAATTCTTCGGCGCTCAGCTTTCTTTATAGCCCAAATCTCACATCCATACATGACCACTGGAAAACCATAGCCTTGACTAGATGGGACCTTTGATGGCAAAGTAATGTCTCTGCTTTTGGGTAGGCATATGTCCCCTCCTTCTTGAACCTCCCTCCCACTTCCCACCCTGCTTACTTTTCTTAAATGGTATTATTTCGTTTTTGATTTGTAATCATCCATAATCTATTTTCACTGAATTTCTAAATCTGTTGTCACAATGTGCTGTGTTTGAACTATAAATATGGTCACATGTTGTCTTGACAGAAGGTACCCCATTTTAAACCTTGAGTTGAAATCCAATACACCTACAGAAAAGTGCAGAAATCCTAAATGTATAGCAGATGAATTTTTTACTGGCCGAACACACCTGGGGAACCAGCACCCAGATCAAAAAACAGACATGAGCAGCCCCCAGAAACCCTCTGCCTCTGTCACTCTCCCTCAAGGGGTAACCCATATCCTGTGGCCTAGCAACATGGATTAGCTTTGCCTGCCTTTATGCTTGTCTGCAAATGGAATTACAGTGTGTGTGCGCTTTGTCTTCTGGCCTCCTTTGTTCAACACCATCTAGGTGGGATTCACTTATTCTTGTCACTGTGCAAGATTTCACCGTATCTTCATTTGTAAGAGCTGCCCAGTATTCTAATGCCTGGGTGCACCATGCTGTATTTAACTGGTCCTCCTTTAACCAACCCAACGGTTTCTGTTTGGGGGCGATCGCAAGCAATGCTGATCACACTGCTGAACACATACACATTGCTGAGCAATACACTCCTGAACACATACCTTGGTGTAGTTTTAAGCACAGTATCTCAACGTGAATTCCTAGCACATCATTTGATCTACCTACTTCCGAACTGCTGGGCTGAATAATGAATCATCTAGTTCCCTTTATAATGAAGAGAATCTAATAAAACACATTCAAATGAACAGAACACCCAGTGTCAGAGTGGGACCTCTCCCTCACTCAGCCTCCTGCCTCTATGAAACACCCCCCTTCCTCCCCTTGGGATGAGGAAGCCTTGCAGCTCACAGCCCTTCTATGGCGCATCCCTCCTATGTCTGGAAATGATTCGACAGCCTCATGAATTTTATAGGCTCTGAGCATCCATTAACTGACCTAATCATTTTCAGAGACCTGAAAGTCAAAGTTACCTGTGGTCCTGCCAAACCTTCACTTGTCAGAAGTTGGAATGGGGGAAGGTTGCTTCCCCCGTGGTCCATGTCTCAGAAAGAATGGAGAAAAGGGTCTGGCCATACCCATTTTCATTAAAGAAAGAGAATCCAGGAGGCCTGAGGGAGCTAATAAACAAAGTAGTAAAGATGCGTTGTTAAGTGAAAAGAAGCAAGGTTGGGTTAAGGCAGGGTGCATTCCAATGTTCTGTGTGGCAGCTGGGGGAAGGGGAGTCACTGACACACACGGGAAAACAACGCCTGCCCCCACTGGCAAGGCCCCTGTGCCCAGGAGAGGAGCTCTCTGTCACCGCAGAGGCGATGTGTGTGGGGCGGGGGGGGGGGGGGGGGGGGGGGGGCGGCGCGCAGTGAAAGGGGCCAGACTTGGATTTTGCATGTTATTCCTTTCCGTGTTGTTTCACTTTCCTAGTCATGGGCTGTGTGTTATTTTTTTCTATTACGGTGTAACAATGTACCATAAACTCGCACATTTACATCTCACCGATCACAGGGTCAAGAGTCTGGGCGCAACCTCTGCGGGCTCTCTGGAGGCTTCCATCGGGGGCCAGCCAGGCTGCACCCTCATCAGAGGCTCCACAAGGGCAAGATTTGCCTCTGAATTCCCCCAGTTTTCTGACAGAATTCTTCTTCTTCTTGTGGCTGTGGAGCTCATGGTGGCTTGCATCTCAGAGGCCAGTGGGAGAGTCTTTGACATCCAGGAGGTTGCCTCTGTCTCTCTTTTATGGGCTCTCACCTGATTAAATGAGGCCCACTCAAAAGAACCACCTCTTTAATCACCTAGAAAAAGCTGACTAAGGAAGGACTTTAACTACATCTGCAAAAGCCTTTCACCTTTGCCATCTTCTGTGGGTCAGAAGCAGGTCACAGGTTTGCCTCCAGTCAAGAGGAGAGAACCACAGAGAGGTGTAAGTGTGGGTGTGGGGGGTGGTGGGGAGGCCGGCAAGCCTGTGGATTCTACCCGCCTCTCACATGCAGAACACTGACTTGAGGAACGTTAACAGGAGTTATCCGAGGAAATGGTCCATTGCTCACGTTTGGCTTTCTCTGTTTTGGAGATGGAACCTGCACGTTTTGCAGCAGTACTTTGTAACGCTCATCTCCACTTCCTCTGGTTAGGTTTTGTCACATCCCTCCATGCCCGCCTCGTGCGTACATGGTCAAACCCAACCATATAGAGCTAAACAGAGGTCTCACTCCCACACGTTTTACCCCAACAAGATGGAACCTTAAACATCACCCTGCAGGCTGGGCTATTTCTCTCCTCCTGTGGACACCTCCCTGACGCTTCTCCACCTCTTCCTGGTACCCCGCAGCACCTTCCAGGGAGGGATGCTCCGCCTGTGTCCAGGTTGCTTGGCTTATCAGCCGGTTTTCTTGCTTGCGCTCCATATGACACTGTGACAGACATTCTTGTAACTATGACCTCACACGCTGGTGCTTTTCCTTCCACGGGATGGATGTTCTGAGGAGAAGTCTGTGGCCACATCAGAGTATGTGTTACACGTGGCTGTCTTCAAGGTCGTGGCAACCTGAATTCCCTGGGCCCTGATGAACATGCCCTCTGCCCCCTTGCTCTCCTGATTAAACAGTTTGCCAGGCCTGAACTCAGATCCTGGTTTCCCCCGTTCCTTCTGTGTCATCTGGGATAAACTGCTTAGATACCTCTGGGCCTCAGTTCTCCCATCTGTAAAAGGAGAATAAGGATGGCACCCATCTCACAGGATGGACTTGGGGATAGAATGTGTGCACACAAGGGCCCTGCACATGCTGTGAGTCACTTCACGGCAGCCACTCTGAGAAGCAAAAACTGGCTTCCCAGGATCAACCAAATCAGTGCTCCTCATCACCCTTTGCCTCCCCTGAGAGTCTTCTGTTCAAGCCTGAATGGAAATGGCTTGTGAATACTAAAACTGCATCCTCCAGAAGCCAGCTCTCCCAGAGTGACAGGGAAAGCAGAATCATTAGCGTAACCATCACCGCCATTGTCGCTATCACCTCTTATGTCATGATGACCCCCACTTACTGACCACTTATATTTGTTGTGAAGTCTCTCTGCAGGAAGATTACTCTGAATGGTGTCTCCCTTCTTAGACATGAATCAGACAGGCTTTTGGTTTTTAGTGGCAGAAACCCAATCCAAGGCAGTTTGTACAATAAGGAAAACATACTGTCCCCTAGGAAAATTAGTTTGGACGCTCAGAGGCTCCAGGGTTGGTTAATTCAGTGTCATCAACAAGAACCCATGTCCTTCCTTCTTGCTGCTTGCCCATCCTCAGCAAATCAGCCTCTTCCT
The DNA here is from genome assembly GCF_910594005.1 of Cervus elaphus. Classification (NCBI taxonomy): domain Eukaryota; kingdom Metazoa; phylum Chordata; class Mammalia; order Artiodactyla; family Cervidae; genus Cervus; species Cervus elaphus. Next base: position 13,822,552 of record NC_057818.1, read on the forward strand.
CACTATCACAAAATGGTTGCCACAGTTCCAGCTGTCACTTACAGATGTCCCAGTATCCGATGGGGAAAAACAAGCTGTTTCTTCTTTGGGTCTCTTTCTAAGAGCATGGCAGCCTAGAGGAGATCTGCGTACTTTCTACCCAAGTGCCCCTCTCCCATCTAGAGCCAGACGGATGTGCTCAGAGGAGTGAATGAATCCTACCCCCAACACTTACTACATGGCAGGGGGTGAACCGCTTCACCTCTCTGTAACCCAGCTTTGTCATCTATAAAAGCTGATAAAGTAGTATCTGTTTCAGAAAGCTATTGTGAAGATTCCATGAATCACAAATGCCAGTCACGCGTACTTTAAGAGCCTTACCATTACTGTTGTCCCTGTTGTCCCTGTTACTGTTGTGGGTCTGGGGCAAGTCTGGCTTAATAAATACTTGAACTGCTGAGTGACTGACAGGAGGGACCTGTCACGTCGGCAGGCCGCGGGGAAGGGGACGAGGTGTGGGAGAAACAGGGGTTGACAAGCGGCCAGCACAGGGCCACCCAGCACGCCCAGATTCGGCATTCGGACTGACTGATCCCATCCTGCAGGAAGACCCTGCATCTGCAGGGGCCCGGCCGGCTGCCCCCAGACCGTCCTGGCCTTTTGTTTTTATCTGGCTTGCCCGCCAGCCCTCAGGCTGACACTCCGTGTCATTACTCTGCTTCAGACACTCAGGTACCAGCTCATTTGTCAATCAGCACGAGCGTTTCGATTGTCAAAGACGCTGCCATCTGTGTGCAGGCACGGCCGGCTTCGCAGCCGGGAAGGCCCCCAGCTGCTCCACGTGGAGTCGGGGAGGACAGCCCCAGGAGAGGCTGATACCGGGGGTTCGCTCAGCCCACGGGGGACAAAGGACAGCCTGAGCCAGGCTGGAGACACACCCCAAAGGGATCCAAGGACACAGAGTCCCCTGGAACCGTGGCCCAGGGCCCCAGCAGGGGACTGAATCCTCACGTCCCTTCTCTAGCTGAGTAACTCTGGACAAGCTACTCTTCCTCTCTGAGCTTCCGTCTCCTCTTCTGAAAAAATGAATCTGTCCAGCCTTTGATTCTACAACCAGTTCCCAGCATGAACAGGGCAGCCCAGGGAGGCAGGAAGGACACTCATGATGCTCTGGAGGGGGGAAGACAAGACCTCAGAGCAGCTCTGGCCCTGGGAGGCCACTCTGTGCTGGCGCCTCCGTTTCCCACCGCCCCCCCCCCTCCCGCCAAATCAGAGACAGGGGGCATTTCAACACGTTTGTCTTCTTACAACAAAATTCTTTACACTGTGTGTCTCTAGTGGGTCATCATGAAATCAATGCGGTGGGCAGAATCCAGCCCTTTTTTTAAAGAAATGAAACGGTATTGAATAGAACAAAATATGAAATGGCGAATGAGGCCAGGACTGTTCGGGAAGCTTTCATGCGCTTCTCTGTGCCTATAGAAACCGGGTCACAGCGTAAAATCAAGCCCACGCCGTGGGCAGAATCGAGGGGCTTGGAGAGTCACCACCAGCCACACACGTTCTCAGGATCGCCTGTCACTTGAACACTGTTCCCGGCACAGGCCGTGACTGGCCCTGGGAGGAGAGGAGGCAAGGGGGCGGTTACACTGAGCCCACGGTCCCACCCTCTCAACTGATCATCAGAAAAGAAGGACACAATTAACTGTCTTGAAGGTGTGATTGCGGCACTGAGGAGGTACCTGTGAACAGGCGAGGGCAGCGATGTGGCATTTCCACTGAGGCCGGTGGGGTGGGGGGTGGGAGGAAGAACCGTCAGGGGTGGAAGCAGCTCCAGGAAAAGCTGAGAGACCCCCTGAAATGAGGCGTGTCCAGTTCCTCACTCACATGGCCACCCCTGCAAGACTCAACAGCCAGAGCTAGAAGCCCCCAGGGCGCCTGCTGCCATCGGCCCTCATTTTTCCTATCCGCTGGCCCCGTGGTCCTGTGGGAGGGAACAGAGCTGAAGCCTGGATCAGAACAGCACTTGCATCCCCGGGGAAGGGAGGTGGATATTCCTAATTTTCCTTGTCCCAAGCCACTGGATGAGGCAGGTTAGTGGGATGGCACCGGAGATGAGTAAGGTGACCCGAGGGTGGGTGGAGGGTCCCCACACAGCCTGAGGAGGGCCCCCCCACTCCGGGAGGCAGGGGCCGCAAGGGCTTGCCTCTGATCCTGCCGCTCGCGCTCCGCTGCTGCGCTGTAAATGCAGACGGCCGAGTCTCTGGGAGGGGAACGCAGGGAACAGGCCACCCCCAGCCCGGGTTCAACCCTGCTCCAGCACCCACATCTCCCTCTTCCCCAGAAAGGAGCCCGAGACTCCCGTGGCCGGTTCTGCAGCTCTGCCAGCTTCCTGTCATTGCCCCTTAGAAAAGGAGAAAACTCCCGTTGTTTTAGGATTAAGTAATCAGCATGTCATTTATTTCTCCAAACCACAAGTGCAGGGCCTGCTGGAGATCTGGCATTGGGAAAGCACCAGGCCTTACGGCTGAGCCCAGCTTCCTTCCCCAAGGAAGGTGCAGCGGGTCCCGCCAGCCAGGACCCATGTCCCGGCTTGGCTGCAGCCAGAATCCGGAAGGGGGACAGGAAGGGCCGGCCTCTGAGACCCTCCGAGGACCACTCCTCCTCTCTGAACTCGACTGTCCCCTCCACAAAGTACAGCAGCAACCGTGGCGTGCCAAACACGGTGGGACAGCTCCGTGCCAGCAGGCCTGCTCAGGGCACTGCCCTAGGTTACCGTATTTCATCTTCAAAAGTGGCACCTGAAAGGCAGGTGCTCTTGTCATCCCATTTTTACCCATTTTACCAGCAGCAGCCAAAGCTCAGAGATGTTAAGGAGCTTGCCCAAGTTCACACAGCCAGGATGGAGCAGCCCTGACCCCAAAACCCAACTTCTCGTGACCTTCATCTTCTCCAGCAGCCCACAGGGAAGATGAAGTGGAGGTTGTGACAATACCTGTTTGTTTTTTTATGTCAATCCTTCATTTCATTAATCAAGAGGTGGTTTGACCTCCAAAGCCATTTTTAAGTGCACAATTCAATGGCTTTCAGTCTATTCACACATATGTGCCACCATCACCATGGTTAATTTTAACACGTGCATCGGCATTCAGAGAGGGGGGGTGCTTCCCTGGTGGTCTGCTGGTAAGACTCCCTACGCAGGGGGCCTGGGTTCCATCCCTGGTCAGGGAACTGGATCCCACACGCTGCTACTAGGAGTTCAAAAGCTGCAACTAAAGATCTACTAAAGAAAGATCAGAGGTGCTACACGCCACAACCAAGACTCGTTGCAGCCAAATAAATGAACAAATATTTAAACAAACAAACAAAACAGAATGGCTGTGGGTCTGGTGATCATAGGTTCCAGCTGTCTGACCCCTGAGCCAATGCCACGTGTTCTAGGTTTTTATTAGAGCAACACCCCTCGCCGGCATGGAGTTCTGTATTAGCCCGGACAAGCTAGACATTGTTGCCGTGCGGACAAAGGAAGCCCCGGGCCTGCAGCGTCAGTTCTCCTGAGCGTCCTCCGACAGGTTCAGGACTTCCCTCACCTCATGGTCCTGAAACTGCTGGTTGCTCCGTGTGGCCCCTCATTGCATCCCTGGGACAGCATCCCATGAGGACAGGACATGGGGTGTCCCTGTTGTATCCCCAGGAGCTAGCGCAGCCTGGCTCGAAGGCTCCACCCCATAAAGACCTGCTGAAAGTGCAGAAGGGGCGGGGGATGCAAGGGATGAATGCCCAATTAGTGCTCGATAAAAGGAATGGCGACCGACCGAAGGAACGAGAGAGGGAGAGAGGGGAGGGAGGACAGGGGAGGGGGAGGCGGCAGCCCCCACATTCTGAGCAGATTATGCCGGTCACCCAGGGGCTATTTTCCTAACATCACAGAACCTAATAGAAACTGCACAGGGCCCAAAGTCAGAGTGACTTTAAGGTCAAGTTTCACTGCATTTGGCACTGGCCATGCTGATTAGCTCATGCTCAGACTGGCGGCCACAAGTGTGTGTGATGAAGGAGGAATGAGGAAGCAGTTATCATTTGGTAGCAAAAAAAAGTTTTAAAACGGAGGCTCCAAGAGGGGGGATGTGATAATGGGGGGCGGGGGGGAAACGATGAAAGCCTCTCCCCTAGTGAATTACCACAGATATATAAAGAGAGACTTGGTATTAAAAGTTTTTTTAAGGCAAGCCTGGCAAGTTTTAAAATATTATAAAATGAACATGCTTATTTCTGGGCTGGGAGTGAACACTATTTAGAAGAGGCTCCAGACTGAGTGGGTAGGACCCGGTGGCAGCCTGTGGCCTCTGCTCCGGGGTCACTGTCCCCGCGGGGGGAACAGGACAGGGGAAAGGCTGGGGCTGGACTCAGCCCAGCGGTGCCTGCTGATGTGAGAGAGACCGCAGGAGGGTGGGACCTTGAGGCCCTCAGGGCAACACTCCTTTGTGCTCCAGTCCTCTTTGCAGGACCCCCCTATGGGCTTGGATGTCCCCCCAACAGAGAACTCACTACAGCACAGGAAGGCGTTGTTGGACAGTTTTGTTAGGCTAGGGGAGGGGGCCATCACCATCCCCACACCTCCTGTCTCATCCGGTCCCTTCCTCAGCCCCTTCTTATGTGAAGCTGTTTGTAAACAGACTCTGGAGCTCACAGTGGGGACCCAAATCCAAGCCCCAGGTGGGTCCTAGCTCCAAAGTTGGGCCCTCCTGTGACCCCACGCCTCCTCGACAGCAAAGCTGCATCATCACAAGTAAGGAGCCTGATCCCCTCTAGGAAGATAGATGCGCTTGGTCTGGGGGCAGGGGACATGGAGTGAGGGTCCACCCCTCCCTACCCGCCATGTCCTCTCCCGGCCTGACCCCTTTATCAGGCGATGACAGCTGCGGGCAAGGTGTTCTCAGTCTGAATTTGACCTGAGATGCCGTCTCCAGGTTAGAATCATTTTCGCCAAAGGTGGGATTGGGTTTTTATTTGGCTTTGTTTGAGGACACCGGAGGAGGGGGCTCCTTTGGAAACATCAGAGTCTCCAAAAGCTACAGTGGGGAGAGTTTCATTTCCCGAGAGTGCTGGAAAAGGATGATTTCAGTGAGCATCGCTTCAGCAGCTCATCACCAGAGAAGGACCCGAACGAGGCATCAATGTGGGTGGGTGTGGCCGGAGCTACCCAGGAAAGCAGCTCCTTCCTCTATCTTTACAAGGACCCTGAGTCCCCTGTGCTAGCACCATTTTTAATGAGGAAACTGAAACTTAGAACACTGTACTAAATCTCCAAGGTAGAGTAATCAGGCAGATTCCAGCAAGGCCTTGCACGCAATGAATAAGAATCTGTTGACCAAACTTGAATGAACAACAAAGTCCAAACCGAACTCAAAACAGGAACAAACAAAGTGGACAGAAAAGATAGGATGTGGGACGTTAATTAATTACAATTGCAGTGTTATCTTGTATTTTACATGACATCATGGAGCTTCTGTAATGTTTTTAGGAAACTTCCTTTTGATCCCTAATAAATAACAACAAATTAACAAGCATACATGCATACATGCATACACACACACACACACACACACACACACATATCACTTCTTGACACACACTTGGCTGAACTCATTAGTCCAGGCACCACACAGAATCTGAAACATCCTTTCCGCACCAGCACTGACCCAGGAATTGAAATAGGACATTGAACCTCATTAACAAGTGTGGACCTGCAATGTCTCTACTGAAAAAAATCTGTCCACTTATCAGGAGATGGCATTTCCTCAAGGGACATGAGCGTCATGCTGCAGGAGTGACTGAGTGCAAGGGAGAATCCAGGCTCAACACCCCACCCCCTTGCCCCGGAGTCCCCCTCTCGGTGACGGGATCAGTGTCCTGTGGCTAACACAACAAATGACCACACCCTGGGGGCCTAAAACAAAAGGGACCTCTTCTTCTCCCACACTCTGGAGGCCAGAAGTCCAAACCCAAGGTGTCCCCAGGGTCACGATCCTTTGCAGACTCCAGGGGAGGGTCTGTCCTGCATCTTCCAGCTTCTGGAGGCCCCAGGCAGCCGCTGGCTGTGGCCCCACCACTCTGACCGCTGCCTCTGTCATCCACGGCCTCCCCCTGGCCTCTGCTCTCCTCTCCCGCCTCCCACAAGCACATGTGTCCTGGGATTCAGGGTCCATCCTAAGTCCAGGGTGACCTTGTCTCCACATCCTTAATCAATTGCACCTCTGAAGACCCCCACTTTCAAACCAGGTTATCTCACAGGTTCCGGGGGCCAGAGGTAGACTTGGTTTTTAGGGGACACAAGCCAACCCAAGGCCGTGACCACAGCCAGATCAGACCCTCGCCGTGAGAGTGAGTCGTGTGGACCGCAAGCTCATCTGCTCATCCCGCTGGCATCAGGCTGCTCACTGTGGATGCCCGAGAGTTCCTGGGAGCACGTGGACGAGTGGACGTGGGCAGGCGAGGCTGCCCAAGCCTGGCAGAGCCTGGGATGGCGACTTGCTCATAATGCCTCTGCCCTTGACACCCTGCTCTGTTGTAACAGCACTGGTCCAGCTAGTGCCCGCTGTGAGGCTTGGCATCCTCAAGGGACTGGCAGGTCCCAGAGGTGCTGGTAAAAGAGGCAGCCTGGGCATCACTAGTCCTACCTCCTTACCTGCCAGGTGAGAAAACTGAAACCAGACAGGGCATAGATCTGCCCAGGTCACCCAGGTCAGCAGCCAGGTAGGGCCTAGAGCTCCTACCCCTCCCAGGGAAGCCCCCTCTCCCTCCGCTTCCTCCTCCTCCTCAGTCAGGGCCGCTCCCATGAACTCAGCCCCTCCACCATGCGCCAGGCTCTGCATCTCATGCCAGTCTCCTCTTTTACTTCCGCACAAGCCAGAGCTTCCCCCACTGTCCTCACCCCCACTTCACAGGCTGAGGGTCCCAGAGGTGAAATACCTTCCCAAGGGTCTCACTTCTCCCGGTGAGAAGTGAAGCCAAGGCTCTACTTTACCTTGTCCTGATCTCCAAGCCAGGGGTGCCTGTGACCATAGCCAGATCATGTTCACACCACCACCACTGAAAACAGAGGAGATATATCTATATCATGAGAACACATATAGTTTCCCTGGAGCACAACCATGGCTATTGCTCGCGGGATCACCCGGGGCTGTTTCCCTGCAGCAAGGGCACAGCTGAGCGACACAGACGATACAACCTGCAAAGCCTAAAATATTTACTACCTGCTCCTTTACAAAGATGCCTGCTGACATTCTATACTGCTCACACTCTATCACGCCGTACTATATTGTACTTTCATATGTTTTATTGATTGTATTAGATTGTACCATGGTCTCGGCAAAGGCTACCACCCAACAAAGATTCAAGAGCTTTGCATGTCTCACTTCTTGGTCTCTTCATATTTGATTGTCACAGAAAACCCACCAACGATGAACTTACAAGGGACTACGCATTTCCAGAAATGATGGCCTTCCCCTTGGTGACCCTGTTTCCACAGGTACATCCCCCAAATGGATAATCCCCAAAGCGGCCAACTTAGAAAAAGAAAGAACGAGATGAAAAAGTTCAAGAAGCTGAACTGCTCACGTTCGAACCAGAAGGTCCATTCACGCTGGTGTTCTATGTGTCGGGAATTTTATGCCAAACGGTGACTCTCCTACATCAATACCGCATCACCCCGTCCCCGGCGGGAAGTGACATTACAAAAGCCGGAAAGGACATCAGACACGCTGGCTTGGCAGCCACAGGCACATGTGAAGCTGCCGTCAGAGTTCAAAGGAAGGGCTGCGAGGTGGGGCCACCGCAGGGCAGCATCACCCGTAATGTTTTTACCTCGTGGGACAGGGCACGGTGACAGCCTGCTTTGACCCAGCCACCAGCTTCCTGACGCCCACGCCGAGCTGGCAGGGGGCTGCAGGGCTGGGTTTGGGTGGGCTGTGTGGCTCCGGGGTGTTTACCTGCTCCCACACGCGCCACCCAGCTCACCAGGCTCCACGCCCAACAGCCTCTGCAGCTGTGGTCCGTGTGGACCGTCACTGTTGCCAGGGCTGGTCCGCACTCTGAGGCCGGCTGGTTGGGAGCACTTTCATGTGCTCTGCAGTTTTAAGTGCGTAGCCTAGCAAGGTCAGAGTGGTCATGGCTCCCCCTCTATGATGGGGAAACTGAGACAGGTCAAGATTACCCACTGCAGCAGCATTCAGACCCAGAGATTTCATTACTTGTAACCACCAGGCTCACTCTCTCAACCCGGAAGCCTCCTTGGAAGATGCAGCCTGGCAAGTTCAGCCAAGGTTAGACCTGAGCGTGTGAGGGACTCACTTCTCCAGATAAATCATTGAGCCTCCACATAGTAATGATATCTGCATCAGCTTTCCTGGTGAGATGGATCAGGCCAATGGGGCAGTAAAAGGAGATAAGACTCCTCTGGCCAAACAGGTGACTTGGTTTATCCACTTCACTCATTAAACTGCTTGGTGAACTCCTACTCATCCTTCAAAACCCAACTTAAATATCCCTTTCACCATGAAGTCCCCCTGGCCCCATAAAGAGAACTTATCAACTCTTCTGTTGGGCCCATGCAGTGTATGTGCTGCGGAAGCTTCTGTTATACTTTGTGGATATGTGTCTCACCACCCTATATGGTAAGTTTATCAAGGAAAGAAATTGTGTTTGATGTACTTGGATCACCAACCTGTAGTAACAGGAACAACAGCAACCAGCGTTGACTGAGCATGTACTAAATGCATCATATGCTTGCATCCTTAATATTAACCCTAGGAGGCAGGTGTGGTTATTATCCCCAGAGATGGAACTTGGAAGCCAAACTAATGGGTTTGGATCCTGGCTCAGCCAGGGACCCTGAACAAGTCACTCAGCCTCTCTGTACTCGGGGTTCTTATCTGTAAGATGGGAATAATCACAGCCACTACCCAATGGAAGGTTGAGACCAGATTGCAAGCACTATTAAATTTTAATAAAATATGAAAGCTGGCCATTACTAAAAATTAAATTCTGGACACTTGAAACTAAGGAAACTATGTTAAAAACAAAGGTAATAAATACTCAAAACTAGAACCTCCCTAGTGGTCCAGTGGCTAAGATTGCTCAATCCCAACCCAGGGGGCCCATGTTTGATTCCTGGTCGGGGAACTAGATCCCACATGCTGCAACTAAGACTCAGCACAGCCAAATAGGTAAATATAAAGACAAACAAAACTAACACTTCAAACACACCACTTCCTAATTACTTTACTGTATTTTTACTATTATCTCTGCTCTTAGGTTCTTTATGTTCCCTGAATCACTAAGTGAACAGTGTGCATTCCTGACTCTGTCCATGTTCAATGTGAGCTGGAAATCAGCCACAATGAGAGCATTTACACCATGGCATTCGGCAGATGCCGCAAATTGGGATTATTTTCCCCCTCAGAGAGCTGGCTGTTGAACATTTACCAGCCCAGCAGCATAACTGCATGCAGTGAAGAAGCGTCAATACCTGTAGCCATTGTCACTGTTACTGATGGACAAGCCACAGAGACGAAATGACCCGCCCAGAGTATGAGAGGCCAGACGCGGTCCCAGACTCCACAGCTCCAGAGCTGCCCCTTAACCAGCGAGAACTCTGGGCCCTCCACAAGCAGAGCAGGCCCAATAAATGCTTGTTGGGTGAACAAACATTCAGTTCATGGGTCTCAGATCTTCTGGCCACAAGAGTGCCCGGGGAGCTTTGCTAACACAGCTCCCCGCCGCCCCGGCCACGCTGGGCTCCAACGTGCGCATCTTCGGTGAGTGTCCCCACTGCGGTTCTGGTTCCAGGCCCGTCCCAGTCCCATCGCCAGCCTCCGCCCCAGCCCGCTCTTGCGCTGGCCTCTGGGCCTGCCCACTGGGCCCGTCCTGCCATCCAGCCTGGCGGCGAGCGGCGGCCGTGAGATGAGCAAGCAGGTGGGCGCACGGGACGCCCCCACCCCCCAGTCTGTGCTCAGACCTGTACCCGGGGGTCTCTTGAAGACCAACGGCTGTTCTCGGGCCTCCTCCAGCAGGAAGCGGGGTGCTGAGGGGCTGAGAAGGCCATGTTCATGTACACGACAAGAAGATAGAGGGTGAGAGGGGCAGGGCGCGCGGATGTTCACGGAATGTGGCCGCGCCGCTTCGTAGCTGTGTTAGAAGCAAAACAGAGCACACGAGGTCTTCCCCCACGTACGGACCGGAAAGCTGAGGCTCAGAGAGGTGCTTGCTACAACCTCACTGCTCAGACCTGGAGCCTTGGTGTCCAGGCTGATTTCCCCCAAGAGTGGGGGTGAGGGGAAGGGTGGAGGAGGTGGAGTTGGGGGTCCCCGTACGTCCATGTTTATACATTACCTTGGCGCCAGCTACTCACTAGCTGTGTGACCCTGGGCAAGCGTCTCGAGTTTTCTGTGCCTTGGGTTCGTTCATCCGAAGAAAACAGGGAACTAATTGGCAGCCCTCTTGTACGTTTGCTGCAAATTAATAGATACGGAAATGCTTCTCAGAGTGATGCACCAAGTGGGGCTCAATTATGCCAGAAACAGCAACTGCGGTAGCAGCTGTGTTGATACTGTCCCTTCATGGTCTCTCCTGGATGGCTCTCCTCTTTGAAAGGCAGCACGGATGGGAAGGGGAGGTGTCCTGGGGAGGAAGTCAGGGACGCTGGGTTGGAAACAAGCCTTATCCTGCCCACAGGTATTCCCTGGGCGCACACTCTGCTCTGAAGGTGCTGCTGACTCAGTGGATTGTGGGGTCAGAGCTAAGAGGGTGGGTGCCCCACGGACATCACACAACTGATGGCTTGTGGCCTCCCTCAAGGCCCTACTCTCTCTAAATCTGTCTTCCTGTCTGTAAAGTGGATGGGTAAGAAGATCAACCTTGTAGAGCTTTTGTGAGTGTGGAATTTTAAAGTGGAATTTTGCCAATAAGGTGTGTCAGCCTGGGGCGGTAGGTCCCAATCCTGACTGTACATTAGAATTGTCTGTGGAAGCGAAAGTGTTAGTTGATCAGTCCTGTCCGACTCTTTGTGACCCCATGGACTGTACCCCACCAGACTCCTCTGTCCGTGGGAGTCTCCAGGCAAGGATGCTAGAGTGGTTTGCATGCCCTCCTCCAGGGGATCTTGCCGACCCAGGGATCGAAGCCGGGTCTCAGGCACTGCACGGAGTCTCACCATCTGAGCCACCAAGGAAGCTTTAAAAAATGCCACTGTGCCCCACCCCAGACCAACTGAATTAGAACTGGAATGAAGATAGTGATGATGGTGGTGACAGTGATGGTGGGGATGGAGGTGGTGATAGTGGTAGTGGTGATGAAGGTGATAATAACAGGCATTAGGATGGGGATGGTGGTGGTGATAATAGACATCATGAAGGCTGCCGATGGTGCTAGTGGTAATGAGAACAACTACCATTTTCTATTCTGTGTGCCTCAGGGGTTCTCCCAAATCTCCTGGTGGTCCCTTGGCTCACTTTCATCAGCTCTGTACACCAGTCAATGCCTCCTCCAAGAGGTCTTTGCTGACCAGGCCTTGTACACCAGCTCATCCTCGTCTTCGGCAGTCCGCACTCCGCTTTCTACTTCTCCCCCGCATGTGTCTCCAGTTCACGTTATATCACACATCGACTTGTGGACTTGTTGACTGCCACCCGCCCCCACCCCCGCAGGTTGTAAACCCCTGTGGAATCATGAAGGTCACACCTCAGAGTTACACTGCCTCAGGTGTTTCTGCTCCTGGGGCAATAGAACCCAGCACTGAGGGTCAGCCAATATGCGGTGGAGCAGGCTTCAGTGACCAGAGGAGACTTCAGGCCAAGAGATCCGGGTGCTGGGCACTGTAAGGGTTAAGAGCTAGGAGCTGGCCCATATCGTCAGCTCCAGTCTCTAAGCCTCAAATTCCCTCCCTCTAAATGGGAATATTCATACCCGCTAACCTGTGCCATTCTGGATGAGGAAAAGCAGACCAAGCTGGTGAAGCACAATAAATGGTAGTCATCACAGCCCCTGGGACTCCAGCGTGGGGCTGGACACCTAACGGCAGCAGAGTCCATGCAGGGTCAGGCCTGGTTGGGGTGAGGTGCAAGGTCTTCTCAGTAGGACAAGGCTGCGTACAGGCCCCACTCAGGCTTCACCTGCATTACCTAGACCAGCTACCAAGCTCACATAGCCTCAGTCTCTGTTTCTGTAAGACGGGGTTGATGAAACCATCTCTTTTGGTTATTGAATGAAATGAGATGTTACATGAGATCACCTTGGATGGTGACACCTCCTCTGAGGAACTTCTCCCTTCTCGGTCGACCACTAGATTCTAAATTTTGTGGATGGGGCACAAAAAGAGAGAAAAAGAAAAGAAAAAAACCCGGAAAGCCTAGGACAAGAGGTAGAGAAAATGTGGACACGTGTGTGCACACACACACTCACACGCAGGCCCAGCGGACGGACCCCGTCAGCACATAAGCTGGAGGTGGGGGCGACCCCTGAAGCCTTTCCCCTGACAGCCGGTGGCGGCAGTGATGAATTTGTGAAGTTATCTCATTTTCCACTGTTTTAATTAGAGACTTGGGGTCTGAGGCCTCGCAGCTGGCGTCTTTGTGCTGCGTTCTGTGGCCTGACAGAGAAAAATGTCTTCTCCAACTGCAGCCAAGCTCTGCTCCTGACCTGAGCGAGCGAAACTTCTGGGATTCATAAACTTGTGGTCTCCGGGCAGTGTCGTTTGAACTGGGCCTCCTCCTTGCGGGCTCCCCACCCCAACTTTCAGAGGCAAGGCCGGGGTGGGGGGCCACCATCCCAGGAGGGCGCTGGGGAGGTGGCGGGGACCCAGAGGTGGCCCCTGGTTGCATATGGGGTCCTGAGCCCCCCATCCACGGGCGATGGAGGTGCCTTTTGGCCTGTGATCGAGCCCAGCTTGGAGAGGCGAGCTCTCTGCCTCTCTGAGACAATGCTTTTGATTGCAGCGTGTGTGCTCTGAGTAATCTAATTTATTGCTCATCTTTTGCCAAGTGATCTTTTACAACACGGCCTCTGATGAACGTGCAGTGGGGGCGGGCGCTCTCCACCTCTCCTGGCCCTCTGGCTGCTGGCTTCCTTGTGACTCACTTTGAAAAGAGGCAGGATGGGACCAGGGGGATGGGGCGGGGTGAGGGGGCTGGCGGAGGCAGACACACTTCCATCCCATCCCTGCCCCAGCTGGTGGGTCCCAACCCTGAGTCTGCCTCCTCACCAGCAGAACGACAGTCTCAAGAGCAGTGGGCGAGTGGGGCGGTGGGGGGGGTGAGTTAAGTCAGGAGTCACCAATGAGAAAAGCTGTCAGCTTAGGGAAAGGAGTTCCCTGTGGGATTCCAACAGGCTTTGGGGTGAAGAAATGCCTCAGGTATATGATGAGTGCTTTCGACACCGCGCTGCTGGGACCACCCCAGAGTGACAAGAGGCCCCACCGTTCTCAGAGCGGATGTGAACTCACCGCCTCCAAGGCCTGTTTGAAAGCACCTGTCAGGCGACACTGGCGGCATTCTGTACCACGGCCAAGGCCAACCCTCCTGCCTACCTCTCAGGGAAGAAATCACGCCTGACATTCACATGTGTGTCCTGCACGGGGGCTGCCCCGAAAGGTGGCTATAGGTGCTGGCTCAGCGACAGTTAAGAAAATTCCTATGGCATTATCGCCATGGCAGGTGGGAGGAGACTGCCTGTGACTGGGTTTACTGCTGACCACAGAAGAAGTGACCCTCACGCCATGAGCTCAGTCAGTGTGCATAAGATGCCCACCACAGACCCATTTCTTGACCTGAAAATCACACACACGGTCCTCTGCAAATGTGAGTCAACTGCCTGCCTTCTTCATTAAAAAACAGAATTTAGCCCAGATTGTATACATCCCAGATGCTCAAAGGATTTACTGCCATTGGTCGCTTTCTGACCATACACAAATTGGATGGATCAAGTCTCCGAGTAGCTCCACTGTGTCCAGAACAAAGCTCCAGCATATTTACAGGAATATGAAACTATCTGGCAACCAGCAAGGCAAGGTTCACAGTATCTGCATCTAATTCACTGTCTTCCACAACGCAAAGAATTGGGAAATTACAACCCGTAACGAGAAGAAAAATCAACCCATCAAAAATAGAGGACTTCCCGGGTGGTCCAGTGGCTAAGACTCCCCTCTCCCAATGCAGGGGGCCGGGGTTCGATTCCTGGTCAGGGAACTAGATCTTAAATGGGCAACCAAACAAATATTTTAAAAATAGTAAGAAATAATACAGATGATAAATTCAATACACAAGAACTGGTAAAGTCATTATAACTGTATTATAATAACTATATAACTGGGGTTGGGGGCTTCACCCAACACTGGCCTAGCCAACAGAAGAGATACTCCTGAGGGGAGAAGTTGGGAGTCTCAGTTCCTGGTTCTAGAAGGTCCAGGATGACGGGAGGAGAGAGTGGGCAAGGGAGAGACAGGAAGCTACAGTGACCCTGACAACTCCCACCCCCGTCTTCAGTCATATACCCAGAATGTGCATTAAAAATGGGTGTGGTCTTTATCTTTCTGACTTACCTCACTCTGTATAATGGGCTCCAGTTTCATCCATCTCATTAGAAGCGATTCAAATGAATTCTTTTTAACCAACTAATTAAAAAAAAAATGGGTGTGGGAGGAAGACTCCAATGCTTTGGGTCAAGATGGGCTCAGATATGAGAGAAGGGATGAAGGATAGCTTCCTGATCAAATTGCAGCACCTGGATCCAGCCAGACCTGAAGTTGACCTGCTCCTGGACTTCTCAGGTAATTGAGCCAATCTTCTGTTTTTAACTTGTTCAGGTTGAGTGGGGCTTCCTGACATTTGCAAGCAGCCAAGGCTGCCCTGACATAATAACTCACTCCCTCAGGGCCCCCAGGTGTCAGAGAACTAATCAGGGAAGCTTCTGAAGGGTTAAATTCTGGTCAATGTAAAGCCCACGCCTCCTACTAGGAGCCTCTCCAGCTGAGATGCTTTTTCCAATCCCATAAAAGCTGGGTTGGGGGGCCTGGAGGATTCTGACACCTCCTTCTCCTCATCCTCTTTCATTCGAGCCATCTCTCTGCAGTGTCCTGCAGGGGATCACGATAAAGCTGGCAGCTGGCTCTGAGGGGAAATGGGGAGGCCTCACCCCCTTCTAGTTAAATGCCTAATTAAAACTGAGGGCCGAGGCCCATGGACTCGAGAACATTAACCATGTGCCGCTGTCAGGCAGGGAGTTCACGTCGCCCCACCAGGAATGCACAGAAGCGCAGTTCTGGGGTCTGGGGCTTAGCGTGGCCTTTGGCCCAGTGGCTGTCTCCCTCCGCCCTGCACTCTCAGGGCCGGGGCTGAAGGCTGGCTCTGCCCTGGGCACGACGCGGTCAAGAATGCTGAGCACAGGCTGTCTGCAAGAGGGCACTCGGGGCTCGGGCATCACTCGGGGCTCGGGCATCCTCTGCCCCTCCTCCTCCGCCCCCTCCTGTCTCCCCTCTTTCTCTGTCACTTGTCTAGCTCCCCACTGCCCTCTCCCTGCCCCTCTCCCTGCCTTGTTCTCTTCTGTCTTTCTGTCTCTCCCTCCGTCTCCTTGTCCACATCTGTGACTGGTCTGGGTGTCTGGCCCTCTGTCCTGACCTCTATCTCCACCCCTGTCTTCTCACCCCCAGTTGTTTTTGCCCATTTCTGTCTCTCTCTCCTGTCTCTGTCTCCTTCCTGACTCCTGCCTTTCTCCCCTGTTCTCTTGGCCCCCCTTTTCTGTATCACGATCATAGCATCTGCTGGGAGAGGCTGAAGACCCCAACCAGGAAGCTCTGGCTCTGAGCCACTTCAGGCCTGGGAGTCTGGGCCACCTTGTCCACCTTGTCCACCTTGTCAGGTCCTTCGGGGCCTCAGAGGAGCCCTGTGCCATCTGTGGACAAAGCCTCAGTCTGGGAGTGATGAGGTCTCCTGGGTATTTGAGAAACCAACATCTGCAAATATCTGGGGAAGAGCCCCCTCCCGTGGGGCCTCAGCTGCCATTCCAGGTTCCTCCTACCTCCTTGGCCTCCACCAGGGCCTTCGAGGCTCTGACTCTAGAGGCTGGACCGACCATGGACCAGAGTCTGAACTCCCCAGATCCCAAGTAATGGGGCATAGTAGCTGTGTTCATTTCTTAGGGCTGTCAGGATAGGTGCCACATGCTGGCTGGCTTAAGACAACATCAGTCTCTCACAGTTCTAGAACCAGAAGTCGGAAATGAAGGTGTTAGCAGCGCCGTGCTCCCTCTGAAGGCTCCAGGGACAGCTCCAGGGCTTCCTCTCAGCTTCCAGCAATCCCTGGCATTCCTCGGGCTGTAGACACACCGCTCTGGTCTCTGCCCGTGTCATCGCTTGGCCATCCTCCCTCTCTGTGTCCATCTGTGTCTTTTCTCTTCTTATAAGGACACCAGTCACGTTGGATTAAGGGCCCACATACTCCAGCATGACCTCATCTCCCTTCATCCAATCTGCAATGATCCTACATCCAAACAAGGTCACATCTCTGCGTCGGACATGGATTTAGGGGGACACGACCCCGCCCCGTAGAGTAACCGAAGGCTGTATGTGCGGCAGGTTGGAAGTCTGCTGTGCAATGTTGAGAAGGTTGCTCAGCATCTCTGAGCCCTAGCCCTGACCCCTAAGACAGGGTAACGGAGCCACAGTTTAGGGTGCTCGCAAGGATCTTCCCACACGGGCACATGGATGGCAAATGCAAAGCAGTTAGGATTCCCCGTGCAGTGCAGTTTGCAGAGAACCCCGGGGTCCCCTGTGCTCTTGTTGCCCCCTCCTTCCATCCATAGCTCCTTAGCCTGCAGCTGCTGTTGGGGAGAAGAGGTCCCAAGTGAGAAATTATTGGGTGAGGGGGTCAGGAGGTCCCTCCAAGGACAGGGGCCTTGCCTGTCAGTGACGCTCATGCTTAGAGACCAGATGCAAATCCCAAGTGGACACAGGAAGTGGAGCTGGAGGTACACAGAGGATGGCACAAAAGGGACAAGTGGGCGTTCTGAACCCGGGCATCTGGGGGGAGGCACGTGGCGGACAGCAGTCGGGCATTGTGCAGACCCGGCTTGGACTCCAGCCCCACCGTCTGCTCGCAGCCTGACTCTGAGCAAGAGGCGGACGGGGCATGAGAAACCATGGGCTGGTGGAGGACGTGGGGTCTCCCCTATGAGAAAGTCCAAAGAGAGTTAGAGACTGAAGGGAAGTACTTCATGAGATGTGCTGCTGCGGGTGATGAACTGGCGTCCGGGGATGGCCTTAAAAAGATGCACATAAGGCAGGAGCCAGCAGACCACCATCGACTTTGGTAAATGAAGTCTAAGTGGAGCCCAGCCACGCCCACGCACTTGGGAGTCGTCTCTGCTGCCTTGGAACTACAATAGCAGGTTTGTGACAGACATCCCCAAAAATGTCCTAACCGTCCCTTTACAGAAATAGTCAGCTGACCCCTGAGCTAAAAGCTAGGATTCCTTTTTCTGGATCACTTCCTGCAGCCAGACGGTGCCTCCTGCAGAGACGGGGGTGCCACAGGCAATCCTGGGGTGGAGCTGGGTTGCAAGCTGTATACTGTGTAGCCTGCAGATCACATGTACTCAACCAATAACAAATTGTATCTGAAGACCTTTCCTGGGGTTAAAAAGGAGCAGAGTGACAAGGGAAATAAGGCAGGGGAAACATGGGGTGAGGAAGATGCTGGCACTGGAGGCGGCTTCTCTCAGGGAAGGTCTGGTCTGACCCTGGGCTGGGACAAGAGACCCAAGCCCTCATGCAGGCTGTTTCCATGGTTCATTCGCCTTTGGTCCCCCTCAATATTTAAGCAGCTATTTTAATCTAGACTGCAGTGTTCTGTGCACCCAGACTGCAGACAGCTGGAGCTTGTGACCCCACCTCCAGCCAGGTTTTAACCAGGCAGCAGCCTGAGAATCGCCCCCCGCCCCGACTCAGACACGGGAAGAAAAGACTGGAGCCTAAGTGGGTCAGCATTTCACACCGATGTCCAGGGTGGTAGGGGAGCAGGAGAGGCAGCCACTGGCTGCTCAAGGAAGTTAGGGAGGACTTCCTGGAGGAGGGGACTTTGATCTGGGCCTTTAGAATTGAGTAGCAGTTCAGGAAACAAACATGAAGGGCATACCTGGCCCTGGCGGCCAGCAGAGCCCTTCCTCCCGGCTCTTCCCCTGCTCTGACCAGGCGGTAGGAACACTTATGCTGTCCCTAACTTCTGCGAGAGAGGAAGCTTAAATGGAGCAGGCTCCTGAGTTCAGGAAAAGAGGGGACAGAAATGGAGAAGAAAGAGGGAAGGAGAAGCAAGAAGAGAAGAAGGGCCATGAAGAGAAAAAGAGGAGAAGCACTTCACACATAAGAAGGACCCCAAAATATCAGTTCATCAAAGCTTAAAACCATTGCTCAGAGGTGCTTGGCATTTACACGTCTCCTGTGCAACCCTCAAAACCCTGTCAAGGAGACACTGCTTCTTCCCTGTGCTATACATGGGGACACTGAGGCTCACAGGGACTGGCTTAAGGCCACACAGCTAGGAACAGACAGCTTGGGACGTGAACCCAGGCGGTCTGGCTGCAACCCCCTCACTCAAACGCCTGGTCAGCCTCACCTGCCAACTACCTACAGGATCTTTCCCAGCACCACGGGGCAGGCTCTCAGAGCCTCCTCAGGGCCCCGCCAGTGGGCTGCAGGCTGGGTGGAATAGGGGGGCCCAGCTAGCGTGAGAGTCCCGGCAGGGCTGCACTTGGCCAGTCCCCATAGCTGGTCACCATCCAGAGGCAGTGTGGTCACCTCTGACAGCCCCAGGCCCCTTCTGCTGCTTTCTGCCTTCCCTTGATTCTTCCTGGTGTTCCCCCGTAGATAAGGGGGGACCCTCAAGTTCACTGCCTTTCCCAGCCTGCAGCAGTGCTGCGGAGAGGCTTCCTGGGGCCTCCCACCGAGGCAGCCAGCATCTCCATCAGACTCAGAGGGCTGTGGCCGGAGGCGGGGGACAAGGGGGCGTGGTTTCAGCTCCATTAGGACACTTGTCCTTCATGGCCTCTGGGGCCTTGCTTTTACTGATCCCGGGGCCTTGCTCTTATCCAGAGAGCTCCCCACTTCCTGGGACACCCTCCCCCTCAACAAGGAGTGTGTTGGCAGTGCCTCTGAGCATGGACATTTCTGAGTCCTCTGCCATCTGCAGCCAAGTGGCCTACCTGCCCCCACCCCAGGGTGCCTGGCATGGAGTAGGTGATCGTTACCTAAGCCCGCTCACTCTTCTGGGCACCACCTCCCTCTACCCCACCCCCATCTGCCCATGGGAGACCCAGTAGGTGGACATCACTTCTGAAAGGTCACCCAGTCCCAGGCCTGGAGAAGGCTTGTCCGCGCCCTCGGGGAGCATCACGTCACCTCCAAAAGAGCAAAGGAGAGCTGCCCCCTCCTAAGTCATCACCGCCAGCCCCACCGGCAATTTTCCACCCTGCCTCCGGTGCTCGAAAACCCAAGTCTGAGTCCAAGAGCTAAAATAATATACATTCTCCGATGACTAATATGGGGGAAAATCCAGGGCTTCTCAGGAAATAATAGTCCACAGGCCGGGTTACCTTTTGCTGGGAAACTCCCAGTTCCCACCAGAGAAACAAGTAAGGCCATCAATTTCCAGGCAGCCGAGCGAGTGCAAGAGAGCCGGGTCTCCAGGCACATCCCGTCGTCGGCGCGCGGAACACCTGTCTTGCGGCAGGAACAGACCCCTTCCGAGTAAACACTCGGCCTGGGGGAAGGAGCCTGGCTGGGGCGAGGCATCCATCCGCCCAGCTCCGGACATCCTGGACAAGAGTCCAAATGCTTCCTTCCACTGTCTCGGAGAAAAATGGCATCCACATCCAGCCAACTCTTCTTCCCTTTTCCACTGGAGAACCGTTCTGAGAACGCTTTCCAAGGAGCCAGAACCGCCTGGACATGGTCCCTGGGCTTGACAGAGTCTGGTGGCTTTTCTCATTCCTTCCTTCTCTCCTTCATCTATTCAGTCAGCAGGTCTGCATTGAGCCCCAGTGTGACGCTGAAGCCACCCCACGCAGGGGACCGTGTGGAACCAGGGCCCTTTCCTTCCGTTACCATGGCCCCGGGGGTGGACCACGCAGCTCACTGTCCATCAGCTCCTGCCCTGTTAGAGCTGCCGCTGGGGGGTGGCTGTCCAGTCCAGACCTGTGCTTCCTGGCCCACCGGGCAAGTAAGGGGGAGAGTGGGACTCAGTGGGCAGTAAGGGATGGAGGGTACCCACTGATGAAGAAGCATGTGTGGTCCCGCCTTGCTCTCTTTGCTTGCTGGATGCTGGGTGCAGAGGCCTCCAGCACCCCGGGAAGGGCAGAGCCACAAGGCAGAAGGAGCCTGGGCTCTCATCCTACTACCCAGGAGCTGCCTCATTAGACAGCAAGTATGCAAGAAACTCAAGAGGCTGGACTCTGCCCATGCATCGAGTCTAAGGCACAGGATCAGCCTCCCGAGTGGATCAGAGCACCCGCCCAGGCCAGGGGAGGGACGGCCGGGCATTGGCGCAGACATCTGATGGTAACCAGCAAGCCCCCAGCATATCTGACCAGAAGCTCTGGACGCGAGCTTCCAGAAATGATGTACGTAATTTGCATAAACATAACGTCACACACATGGATCCAGGCTCTGCCCGGGGAGAGTCATCCGCTTCCCCAAAACCCATTTATGGGCATCTGTTAGGTCCCACTGCAGATCTCTTAGCAACTGAGAACTTAACTGTTGGGCACCAACGGGCAGTCAGAGTTACGAGTTGAAAGCAACAGAAACCATCTCCAGCTGATAGAAGAGAAGAGGAATTTATTGGAAGATCCTGCTGTGGCTGATCACTGCTAACTGGGGGGGGGGCTGGAGAATCAGACCCAGAAGCTGTGGGCACAGAACTGGTGATACCCACACGGCGCCTGTGTGCTGAGCCCTGCCCATCCTGGGGGCTGCAGCAGATGCTGCCCGCCCCCTTGCCGAGGCTGGGCACCCCGGGGAGCAGACGCTGAGATGGGGTCAGCATGAGGGCCAGTCATCAGGGAGTGGCCTTGAGAGGGAGGAGAAGAAAAGAGAAATGAGCGGAGGGGGATGCTGAGCTGTGAGGCGGTCCCAGCCAGGGACTCCGCCATCCTCGTGGGGAGCTGGGAGCTGGCCTGCACTTTCAGAGCTGCGTCAAGTTGGGGTGAGGGGCTGGGATCGCACCCCTGTGGCCTGGGTTGTTGGACGCGGGTGCCACGGGTAGACAGGACAAGCCCTTGGGCCAAATGCATCCTGTCTGGTCATCCCCAAAGAGAGTACGTCGCTGGACAGCCTCTCAGCACCCAGGGAGGTGAGTTGTTAATGAAGGAGGATCCAGGCAGAGCTCCCCAGTGCCCACTCCTCCCCAGCCACCCCTCCAAAGATAACCAGCCACGGCCCCTGCTTCTTGGGGCCACAAGCTCCCAGCTTGAAGTCCAGGGTGGGCGTGTCTGGCCGGTAGAGGCCAGCCCATGTGCCCACAGCCCAGCCGTAGCGGGGCTGGGATGCTGACTACCTGAAACTGGTACTTCTCTCCTGGTCTCTACCTCCTCCCTTTTTAGCACGAAAGGAGGGAGACCCCCTGAACACAGACGGGATGCTGGGTGGCCACAGAGAATGACAGACAGTCACCACTCACACAGGGGAGCCAGTGGTCGGTCAGGGCCCCGCAGGAGACAGTCCAGGAGACTTTTTAATGAAAGGAGACTCTACAAAGTGTTGTCGCAGAAATCGCAAGACAGCACAGAGTCCAGTGCTGGGGGGTGGGGGGCAGGGTTACTAAAACCCCAAGAGAAAGAACATCAGGAGCAGACACAGCTGACCCCCAGGGACCCAGCAGGGAGAGCCTTGGGGATTGAACCCCCGGTCCCTCTCCTCCCTCCACTTTCCAGTTCAGGGAATATCCCCCACCTGACCTGCCCCAAACTCGCGAAATGAGGACGAGCTTACACGAGCTGACTTTTCCTTCCATGTCAAGCATCTCACTAACACTTGACAGATCATCATCTCACTTATCCTCACCCTGATCTTGGGAATGACCCCCATTTTATTCATGGTGGGTGCCCTACTCTTGGTCCTCACTCTGACCCCTTCCCTGCACCCTGACCTGACCCCTGGAGCCAGCACCTGCCCTCTAAGATGTGGGGTCAATGTCCTGAGTCAGTTTGGGGTCCATAAAGCAGGTAGGAGAACTGAGGAGTCACCCTCCTGCAGAGAGATGGATTATGGAACCCAGGGTGTGAATACCTCAGCTCCCTCGCTGCCCTGGATGCCTCTGAAGTGCAGGCTGTCCTTTGTTTTCCAGAGTTTTCTCAGTGAGTTTAAGCTCCAACAACCCCCATTACTAACTGTCCTGACAACGTGATTGCAGGGCTCCTTCCCTCCTGGTCTCCCCTCCCCACTCCCTGTGTGTTCTCCCTGCGACCACCTCTCAAGAAAACTCCCTATTCAAGGCCTCATTGCAGGGTTCGATTTGAGGAGAGACTAAAAGGAAGAAGCCCAGAGAGGTTAAGCGACTCACCCCAGGTCACACAGCCTCACTCAGGTTGAGCAGCCAGGGCCTCCTGGGGTCTCCTCCCCAGGACCTTGCTGAAGCTTCAAGTCTTAGAAACGGTGGGGTTCCCAGATTCAGAGACTCCCCGCGTTCCTGGATGGGTGCCCGGTGAATGTCGGGGTTCTGTCTTATGTGTGCCAGGCACAGTACAGAGTGTGCTTCCAGGAATACCCCCACGAGGAGCCTGGCATCGCCTCCTGGCTGGTAGCCAGCCGCATCCCCGCCGGGCGCTCGGAACGTGGGGCCTTCTGCTCCTGTCCCCGGAGCAGGCGCAAGGAGGGTCTGCTCAGTGTCAGCGGAGTGAGCTCCGGCACAAGGAACAGTGGGGAGCGGGGGACAGGGGACTGGGGGGGACGTGCCTGGTGCCCTGCATTCAGAACTGTGCACCTTCCACACAGACAACCCTTCCACCCCACCCGCCCTTCCCCTCCACCTTCCCAACGTGGCTCTGACCATGTCACTCCCTGGTCCAAAGTCCTGCCCAGCCCCCTGGAATAACGTCCTAAGTCCTTAACCTGGACCGCAGCCCCAGTCCCCATGCAGTCCAGCCTCCCCCTCCTCCACATTCTCCCGCGTGGCCCAGACTCCCAGGACAGGGCAGGAGGGGCGGCCAGCTTAGCATGGCTGTGAGTTGACACGCAGACCCCACGAGCTGAGGCGGAGGGGGGGCAGGCACCGGCTCTCCCAGCAGAGGGGAGACTGAGGCACAGAGAGAAGCTGAGGGCTCGCCTGGGGTAAGGGAGCTACTGACTCGCTCAGGTGGATTCCATGGTTGCTAAGTGACTCTGCCCAGGGGCCTCCCCTCAAGGGGCAGAGAACTGTGGTCAAGCAGTCTGGCTGGGATGGGACAGTGAGGACCTCGTGGGACGTTGACATGAGATGAAAATGGAGCTGAATGGGAGTTCTCAGCGGGCTTCCAGGAGGAGGTGGCACGTGAGTTGGGCTGGGAAAGCAGAGAAAGGTTTAGATAAATGGGAAAGGACTCTGGAGCAGCAAGAGAGCATTTGAGGAGACACAAGCCAAGGAAGGAAGGTGACCAATGCCTCGGCTGTTGGGCTGCAAAGAGGACAAGCAAGGTGAGTTTTCCGAGCCACCCATCACCCGGGCACAAGGATCTGTTCATTGAGGGGCCTGTCTGAGTGCCCATTTTCTGTTGCAACCTCCTGGGGCATTTTGAGTGGAGTGTGAAATCACATTTTCACAGAGGGGTGAACCTTTCTGAGGAGCCATTTATCCCCCAAAATAGGTTCGCAAGGCTTGTCGGAAGCTGAGACCGTGAATCCCATTACACACAGCCCTGGGCTTCCTCCGCCCCATGTTCTCAGCTGCCTGGAGGAGGCAGCTCTGTGAGAGCAGGCCAGGCTTAGTCTCTTTTCTGTTTTTGCACCCTTGAACGTCTGGGTGCACGTTTACCAAGTGGATGCCTGTGTTGAATTTGGCAGTGGGTTGCAGGAAGGAGCTGGGAAGCCCTGGAGATATTTGGACCTGGCAAGGAGGTGGTCATTGGCTTATAACAAATTTGCATTCCTGTACATCAGCTCCGCGGGGCTGGACTGGAAAGGAGGCTTATTCATCATCCAGGGTGGAATTCAGGCCCTGGGGTGGCCGGCTTCCATTCCTCTCCCTTGCCCATGTAATCAATCATGTAAATAGCAACCAAACTGTAAGGAACAATAGAGTTGTGTCCTGCATTGGTACTGTCCTGGTGTAGCTGAGCTCTGTGGGCAGTGGGACTGGTCATGAGAAGGAGACACACTCAAGTCTCGCTGCAATGGAATGAACTGTGTCCCCTCCTCCATTATTCAGTGTTGCCACCCTAACCCCACTCGGATGGTATTGGGAACTAGGGCCCCTGGGAAGTGACTAGGGTTAGATGAGGTCCTCGTGATGGGATTAATGACTTCATAAGCAGAGAGGAGGGCTTCCCAGCTGGCTCAGATGGTAAAGAATCTGCCTACCAATGCAGGAGATGCGGGTTCGATCCCCGGGTTGGGAAGATCCCCTGGAGAAGGGAATGGCAACCCACCCCTGTGTTCTTGCTTGGAGAATCCCATGGACTGAGCAGCCTGGTGGGCTACAGCCCATGGGGTCGCAAAGAGTCTTCCATGCCTGAGCAACTAAACCACAGAAATAACTACAACAAAGCAGAGGGGAGTTGACCCTGCTCCACATAAGGACACAGGAAGAGGGTGGCTGTCTGCAAGCCGGGAAGAGTCCTCACCAGGGACTAACCCCGCCAGTGCCTTGATCTAGGACCTTCAGCCTCCAGAGCTGCAGGAAACAAATGTCTGTTGTCTAAGCCCTGAGTCTGTGGTGTTCTGTTACAGTCGCCCAGGCAGGAGGGTAACACAGAGGAGGGGGTGATGACCGGGCAGGCAGTAACCTGGGATGGAGACCCAGGATGACATGGTGAGAAGTCAGTGTCAGGAGGTTCAACAAGAGAGTCGGGTGAGGTGACGGGAGAACGCAGGGCTCCCCCTTCTTCCTTTTAGGATTAAAAGCCCTTCCCAAAGCTTCAGGAGGACGCATGGCTGCCAAAGCCGACTCCACTGCCTTCTTGGGGATGGTCATGTGACTGTTCTTGCTGGTGGGGGGAGGTGCGTGTAGGGATGCGATCCACACCCTCACGCCCCTCAGATCCACGCTTCCCTGCCCTGGTCTAAGCACTAGTGTGGGGCTCAGCTTCTGTCTTATGGGCACAAACATCCCCAGGAGGTGACAGAGCAGGAGAGTGGCTGCAGGAGGCTGGGTCCCTCCCCCTGGACTGCCCACCCCCGAGAGAGAAGCTGGGCTCCACGGGTGTGAGCTGCCATCCGGAGGGGCAGCTGTTTGTTGCAGCAGCTGAGCCTGAACCTGACTGATCCATGGGCTGAATGGGAAGTTTACCCCCTGGGGAGCTGTCCTCACCCTGAAAGGATCTTGTTTTACTCTAGGGAAGAGGTTTGCTGTGCATTCAGTGGCTTGATATCAAGGCAAGTCAGATAAGCTCTGCTCAGAGCTGAGGCCCGTGAGGCAATGCTTCTGCCTACACGTTGGCTGAGACGTGCTCATTTCCCTAGAGAAGCCTGGAGTGAGCAGCTGATCCATCAGGGAGGGGTACCTGGGCTCCCAACAACCCAGGACAAGCACGGGACAGGAATATAATTAGATCTTTGTCTTTTTAAGACACACATTTGAGGGTTGATTTTATTTATTTTTTAACTGCATCAGAACCTCAACTGTCCTGACTGACGTACTGGCTGTGTGACCTTAAGTGACTTACTCAGCGTCTCTGAGCCTCAGTTTCTTCACCCTCAGTACCATGGAGACGTGAAGATGATGCTTCTGACCTAATTCATTTTTGGACAGGTTGAGGAATAACTGTATCTTTTAAGTGCTTAGCAGAGACCCTGGCACTGGCTGGTCCCCGTTGGTTCTTCTGACCCTCGCCAGCTCTGACTGATCTGCACTCTGCCCTGTCCCCACCCCCAGACTTGTCCACCCTTCCTTCTTCCTTGACTTTATTCCTGGCCTGCTTGGTTTAGTGGGGGCCCCGGGGGTTTTGACGTGTGCTGTTTGACACCCAGGTGACATGTTACAAACTCCAGGAGCCTCTGTCAGGAAGACGAGGCCACAACATTCGTTAGTTTCCCTGAAATTGTAGATTTTTTAATTCTTTGAGCCCACCCTTTCCATTAGCTGAACTTTTACAGCTTGGAAAGAAGACAGAAAATTGTACACACTTCCAAGAACTCTTGAGGCGGTTTCCATGGCATACAGGGCTCATTATGCCTGTGCCTACATCCAAGTTTGGGACCCAGAGACTTTACAAGCCCCACAGAGAGCTGGGCTCGCTTCGGGCCATCCAGTGTGTGGGACGGCAAGGGACACAGGCTCTGGGCAGGCGGCCTGAGCCCCGGCCATGGCTCTGCCCCTGACGACCTGCTTCCTCACCCTCGCTGAGTCTTCTGTAAAATGGGACAAGGACAGTGTGCTTCAGAGGGTGCTGTTGGGTGAAAGCAGTTAATCCATGGAAAGAATTTCAGAGCCATGACTGGCATGAAGGAAAATCTCAGAAAATTCTAGCTGCTATTATTAATATGATTATTTCCATTTTGGATCTGGAATAGCCTGCCTCTCCCCTGCCTGCTTGCTCCTCCTGGAGGGCCTTTCCTGTCCATCTGATATTCTCAGCCACTGCTTCTGACATTCAGATGAGCCGGGATCCCCTGTGTGGCAAGTCATGATAAACTTGCTACAAAGAATTGTTCAAGTTCTGGAATTGCTGAAATATGCAAATGATTCATTCCTTGGTTTATAAATTAGACTTGATTTGCAAATCAACCTAGACAGCATATTAAAAAGCAGAGACAGCCCTTTGCCAACAAGGATCTGTATAGTCAAAACTATGGTTTTTCCAGTAGTCATGTACAGATGTGAGAGTTGGACCATAAAGAAGGCTGAGTGCCAAAGAATTGATGCTTTCAAATTGATGCTAGAGAAGACTCTTGAGAGACCATTGGACTGCAAGGAGATCTAACCAGTCCACCCTAAAGGAAATCAATCCTGAATATTCATTGGAAGGACTGATGCTGAAGCTGAAGCTCCAATCCTTTGGCCACCTGATGTGAAGAACTGACTCATTGGAAAAGACCCTGTTGCTGGGAAAGACTGAAGGCAGGAGGAGAAGGGGACGACAGAGGATGAGATGGTTGGATGGCATCACCGACTCAATGGACACGAGTTTGAATAAGCTCTAGGAGTCAGTGAAGGACAGAAAAGCCCGGTGTGCTGCAGTCCAGGGGGGTCGCAAAGAGTTGGACATGACAGCAACAGAACAACAAGATACACTTTTAAAATCAGACCTAATTTTTTTTGGGGGGGGTTACACCCCACAGCATGTGGCATCTAGTTCCCAAAGCAGGAACTGAACCCACACCCTCTGCAGTGGAAGCTGCAGAATCTTTACCACTGGACTGCCAAGGGAAGTCCCAAATTTCTTTGTATCTTGTAAATTATTTCTTGTTTTATAATTTAGACCTGATTTATTCTCCCTCTCACAGCATCATTCTTGCTTGCATGTACTGGCATGCCTTCTTTTTAACAGTATAAATCTTTTCATTGAATAGTATGTCAGTAAAATAAGTGAATAAAAATTAGAAGATACAAATAAGTGAAAATGAGAAAATGAGAATCACCCCAGCTGAGAGGGAAGCACAGGTGACCTGTGGACACGTTGCTTCTGTACAGATGCTCATCGTAGAATTACACGGGCAACCTCTATTTCTCAGACACTGTCCCTTTCGGCGTCATTCTGAAACCCACTTCTCTCTTTTTCCAGGTGAGTCGCCGGTGCTCAGAGTGTGGCACAGGAAATGGCGAGGTGCACAACCGCCCAGGGCTTCCCTGTGGTGGAGGTGGGGCCGGGAAAGCAGGCCGGGGCTGGCCAGGAGGTGGTCTGTCCGGAGTGGGGGCTACATCCTGGAGTCAGCTGTTGGCCCAGGCCTTGGGACTGTGAGGTGGGCACAGCTTCCCTCTCAGGGCCTCCACTGGGCCAAGGGCACCTCTGCAGAGAAGGGAAGGGGTGGTTGAGAGCCCTGAGCAGGCTGGAGGAACAGGCTGGTGGAGGGGACATGGGCGGGCCGCCCACTGCAAGCCATCTGCCGCCTGGGTTGGTCATCCTTTTCCTGTTCTGCTCGTCCCCTCTCCTATGCTCCTTGCCCAGGGTCCCCTCTGAAGGAGCCAGTGGACTCCTCTGACCTCTGGCTTCCAGCTGAGATTGGTCAATGAGAGGTTCTGGCAGGAGCAGGGGGTGGAGAGAGGGTCTGACAGGTGGGGGTGGGGAAGGCTCCCAGTTCTAGACTCAGGGTGCTTGTTAGTTTCCGTGGACCCTGCCCTTCATCCGCCTCTCTGCCATTCCCCAGTCCAGCATGCCCACCCTGTCCTGCCAGGGCCTGGCCTGTGCAAGGGCTTGTGGTCTAGCGGGGAGATGGTTGGATGCAGAAATAGGGCCCCTCGGGGCCCTGGGCTCTTGCCCACAGAGACATCAGAGCAATCCAAGGATTCCGGGGGTCTTGCTCAGAGGACACGGGAACACTGGGAAGGGACATCCCCAGGGAGAAGGGCCATGAGCCCAGTGTCACCCCCTCAGAAGGGAGCTGCCTTAATCCACTGGGATGAGGGCTTCTCCTGCCAGGCCGTGTGCTGGGTGCCACGGCCACTGCAGGACATGGTCAGGGGTGTCCACTTTCCCAACGGAGGTGCATGCCAGCAGGGCAGGCAGAGAGCCGAGACGCAGAGGAGCAAACCAACGAGATCACTGCCAACTGGGACAGCCGTCCTGCAGGGGACATGCAGAGTGGCCACACCTGAGGTCAGCACTGGCCAGAGCGCGGCGGGTCCCACGGCCGACACTGGGCAGTGAATCAAATTGACCCGCACACTGAGAGACACTCCCCTTCCCCCAAAGAGGACGCTGCTTTCCAGCCTTCTGATCAAGTCTGGGAGAGACCCCCCACTTAGCGCTCGGAACCCCTCTGCCTGCAGTAATCACCGGGCCCCACCCCGCGCCCCTCTAACAGAGGGAGGGCAGGGCTGAGGTGGCGACTGGCCTGAATTCCATAGCAGTGTTCTCGTTTTCAGTTTTTATCTGCAGAGTTACTGTTTGTGTGGTGATGCTGGTTTTCTGTTTACAGTTAGAGGGGCAGAACTTCCTTTTTAAAATACATGCATTTAAAAAGCAAGAGGGGAATCCAGTTAAATAGATAGACTAAATAATTAAAGATTCAGGCCGGGAGGGAGGCGTGGCAAGACCAGCTGCCCTGGTCTCCGTGATTTCGGACGTTCGAGAACCCTGTGATCTAAAGCGATGGTTCTCAGAGAGGGGGCCCCGGCCAGCAGCATCGCCTGCTCCGGGAGCCTGTAAGAGATGTGCTGTCTCAGCCCCCGGCCCAGCCCCGTGGGATCAGAACTTCCGGCCCCTTCTGTGGTCCCAGCCCTGTCCCCGGTGGGGCCGGGGGCGGGGGGAAGGTTTGTGACCCTTGCCCAAACCTGAAAGCCGCTGCCCTCAGCCTGTGCTGCCCCTGCTCAAGCGGAGCAGGAACTACTTAGAAGTGAAAACACTGAGATAGGACCCCCGGGGCTGGCCTGGCCGAGGGCCCTCAACCACGCTGCTCAGAGACCTCGAGGCCTTCAGCACTCAGCTGCCTCAAGATGGATGTCCGGGGCTTTCCAAACGGGTTCACGACGCCCTGCTGCTTCAGGCTTTCCTCAAGGCTGGGTTCTGTGCTTATGGGTGCTGGCACCCGCTGGGGATGAGGGGAGGGGGAAATGATCACCACGAAGCAGGGCCTCCAAGTTTTGGGGGCTGTTACCACCCCCCTACCCCCCCGACTCAGACAGGTACTCTAGATCTCAGAACCCAGAGCAGAGGCTCATGGGCGACACCAACCTCCCCAAGATCTGTGCGCAGTGATCATTTTTATCCTCGTTTATTTATTTATCTTTTTAATGCTGGTCTTGGTGCACTATATGGATAATAGATCAGGGAGGATGGGCAGAGGTTTCCTTAAAGGGCCAGACAGCAAAGATTCTACGCTTCCCGGCCGTGTGTCTCTGTCGCAACGTCTCAAGTCTACCCCTGCGGCGTACTCCAGGAAATGTTCTTTACAGGCCAGGCGATGAGTGGGCCTGCTGGCAATGATGTGCAGCCTTGTCAGGCCCCTCCACGCCCACCTGTCCCTCCCCTCAGGGGCCATCAATGGCCCGCCTCTAGGGCCTGCTCAGATGCTGCTCTCAGCAGAAGGGAGAAGCCCACCTCTAGTGACCGGTCAAGCCTCAGATCCAGGACAACTCCTCCCAGGACAGGCCAGGGCCTTGTGATCATGACCGTACAGTCCAACTTCCCCACCCTGGGCAGTGCTTCACCCCCACCAACTCCCAACACAGGGAGATACTGTCAGAGCTCTCAAGAGAAACCTCTGTGTCTCAGGGCTCATTTCCAAGGGAACCCGTGGCCCACCAGAAGCTGCCACCAGCTATGAGAAAAACCCTGAGTGAGCCCACTTTTGGACTCAGAAGGTGGCCCCCAGTGTCCAAGACTTGAGGACAAAGCAAGGCAATGCCTGCCGGCCCCTCTCTCCCACACAGAGGCTGGATGCTCTGCTGCGAACCCAGGAAATCCAGCCCCAGATCGTGCAGATGCTGGTGGGGCTCCGGGCCGGACCCCTAGCACAAGGCTCCTTGGATTAACTCGCAAGTCTCCAGCATGTGGCAATGTTTACTGGGCAGGAACCTACTTAATTATCTCACAGAGAAATAAACACCTGGAGCATCTCAGCCCTTCCCTCCTCCAACCTCTCCATCAGCCCAGAGAAGAGGAATACACAGCTTTTAAGTCCCCAGCTTCTCGGGAAGCTTAGATTGGACAGAAGAGATGCACGTGGCCTGTGGCAGCCCCTCTGAGCCAGCCCTCCAGGGAAGTAGAAAATCCAAAGGGGTATGGTTTTGTCACAGGAGACTGGCTACACGCTGACACAGGGACACAGGACACACGCTGACACAGGAGTCACAGCCAATGATCATGAAAAGAGAGCACTGACAGGCAACGGGATAAACAAACTGTGGTCCGTCCATACAATGCAATACTACTCGGCAATCAAAGAAACAACAACACAGATGAACCGCTAAAATATTATGTGAAAGAAAGAAGCCAAACATGGAAGAATGAATGCTGGGTGGGTTTCCTTTGGGTTAGGGTCCTGAACAAGCAGGAGTAATCAATAGTGATAGAAAGCAGATTGGTGTTGCTTGGTGATGGGGAGGAGGGCTGCCGGCTGACCGGGAAGGCACACGTGGAGCTCGGAGGGTGGTAGGTGCTCCGTTGTGATCTTGGTAGTGGTTCCATAACTGAACACCATCACCAAACTTGGCGAACGGCATCTCCATGTGAGCGAATCTGGCTGGCATTTTAAGAGATGGAAAGCAAGTCTTCTCCCCTTGAGAACAGGCCAGAGGTCGTGACTCACTTTGAACAAATAGAATTAGTGGAAATGACGGTGTGACTTCAGAGACCTGGTCATTAAAGACACTGGGTCTTCTATTCTGGTCTCTCTCGGCTCATTCCCTCCGGGGGAGCCCTTGGCTCTGCTGGGAGGATGCTCGAGCAACCCACTGGAGGAGCCCTTGAGGAAAAGCACTGAGGCCTCCGGCCTGTGGCCACACCAGGGAGCAGCCTCTCCAGCCCCAGCTGAACCGTCAGATGGGAAGGCAGCCCCAGCCATCCTCCAGCTGCATTCTCACCAAACACCAGCCAAGCTGTCCCTGAGTTCCCGACCCTCAGAAACGAGGAGGTAGCAATTGCTGGTTGTTTTAAGCCACTAAGTTTGAGGTGAGGTGTCACACAATAAGAGGTGAGTGGTAAGAGAGAAATGCTGTTTTCCTTGCTGCTGACCTGTCAGAACACAATATGGTGCCTGGCACATAGTAGGCATTCAAGTGAATATTGATGGGTGAATGAAGAGTACATGAACTAAATAATAAAGAAAATAAGAGCTCTCATTGGACTATTGTAGCATAGTCTTAAGGGAGATTTAAAAAAGCATTTGTTGTGGACCTACTGTGTGCAGCCGTTGCCCCACATTGGTCTATTAACCTCACCAAGAAACCCCGAGATGAATAACTGCTGTCAATGTGCAGACGGGGAAGCTCTCTTGTGCTTGGAGGCCCTGTCCAAGGGCACGGCTTCCCTCACCACCAACACCCCCACCCGAGCGGTGCCTGTGTCACAACCGCTGACCCTGCACTGGCCCGTCATCATCAGCCAAAGTCCGTGCTTACATCAGGGTTCACTCCGGGCCCTGGCACTGACCTCCTTCATCCCTAGAGCCCTCAGTTCCTAGGAATGTCTTCTCATTGCAGAAGCATAACTGACGTTTGCTACACTGAATTCGAAGAGGGAAGAAAAATGATAGCGGGAAGAAGCGAAGTGCAAATATGAAACGTCAGCTTTCGGAAGAGGACACCAAATCTGGAGAGATTCCATGACTCAGATGCAAACCATGGGCTGGTCGTGACCCAGCTGAGCCGAGCTTGAGAAACTGAGATGAGCAACTTCTCATCGATGGAGCTCCCCTATTTGTCACTGTCATGGTGTTTTATTTTACTTTTTTTTTTTTTTATGAAACAACTTTTTAATTTCAATTGTAAAAAATATGGAACGCTTCACGAATTTGCTGACTGCAGAGTAATAGATGCCTCTTGTTCATTGAGATTGGAAACTACAGAAGAGCCTAAAAATTTCACATCATCTACTTTCTCCCTTAGCTGAGAGGAAAGCAACTGTGTATTTGGTGTAACTTCTTCTGATCATCTACATCATTTTTACGTGATGAGAAGGGGAATCGTATGATGCATATTCTGGGAAGGGTTTTTCAGCCTTGGCACAACTGTCATTTGGGCTGGATGATTATCTGTTGTGAGGGGCTGCCCTGTAGATTTCAGGATGTCTGGTGGTACTCTGCTGCCTGCACGTGCCAAGAGTGCTCCCAGCTTTTAACAACCGAAAATATCTCCAGATGCTGCTGTAAAGACATTCCTCCCCAGCTGAGAGCCAGCTACATTGTTACCTGCTTGCTTCACCTCCTCAGATGCCACAAGTGTTTTTCCAGGCCATAGGCATCTTCTCACATAGAATGTTTTAATGGATGCTTGGATTGTGTCTAATCCACGGGCCACCGTCCATTAACTGACACTCTTAGCGGGCATCCCTGCAGCTCCCAGTTTTACTTGGTTTGTTTTCAAACCCTGGGCATCACTTCAGTCTTCACCTCCACTGAGGAATATCAAGCTCTGCACTGTGTCTGGTCCAGAAAAATACAGTTTTTCTTTGTTCTGCAGAAAGTGCCCCGGGAAGTCTGGGTGGACTGTGGCTTCTGTAAGGAACTCTCTGGCAGGAGGAACTGCTTTCAAAGACTTGGCAAGCACTGCCTTCACCTTGCTGTGGATTTCCTGTGACGAGCTGGGGCCCTGAGATGCTAAACAATAGAGCCTCGGTGGCACGACCTCTTCCCTCGCTGCTGGAAGTCACTACAAAAAGCTCAACCCTGCTTTCGCAACCGAGCTGCTCAGAACTAATTTAAAACTTTTGATTAAGCCAGCATCTAAAATGGCAGCCTCAAGCTGTTCTTATTTCCTCTGAGTAGTTAATTACAGAGCAACTGGTCAACCTGGCCAGTGTATTGGATGAAATGCCTGAAACAGGGCTCCCAGGGGAGTCTGGGGTTATAACGGAGAGAAGCTTGGACTGGGGGTTGGAAAACCTGGGGTGCTAGTCCCGCGGTGTGAACTTAGGAGGCTTAGAACCTGTGTGAGCCTCACTTTCCTCATCTGTGAAACGGGAATAACACCTCCCGTATCCAATGCCCAGAGATCTTAGGAAGGTTCCATGAGTTTCTGTATCTGTACATGCTTTGCAGAGTGTCACACCTTATAGAAATGTCAGCAACTGATGGGAGACTTACGTCAGGAGCAGGCTTTGTAACTATGACGCTCCTCCTCAATTAGGTACTATTTCCCTCAGGATTCAGGGCAGGAAAGAGAAGTCATTCTAAGAAGTCAGATAATGACAAGTGTTAGGAAGGATGTGGAGAAGGTGGAACCCTTGTATTCTGCAGTAGGAAGGGAAAATGGTATGGCTACTGGTAAATCATCTGGTGGTTTCTCAAACAATGAAATGTAGAGTTACCACGTGACCCAGGAGTTCCACTCTTGAGGACACACCCAAGAGGCCTGAAACATCCGCCCACATGAACACTTGTACACAAACAATCACAGCAGCATTATTCACTAGAGCCGAAAAGTGGAAGCAACGCACACGTCCATCAAGAGAGGTGAATGGATGACTGGAATGCGGTCCATGCCCACATGCAACAGTACTCAGTCACAGGAAGGAAGGGCATGCTGACACCGGCTGCAGTGTGGGTGAATCTTGAAAACCCTCTGCTGAGTGAGAGAAGTCAGACCCAGAATGCCACGCTGTGTGATCCCATGTACACGGGACGTCCAGAACAGACAAAGGCCCTCAGACAGGGAGCAGGTTGGGCGGTTGACTGGGCTGGGGGATGGGGAGATAGGAAGGGCTGCTAAAGGGCACAGGATTTCTTTCTGAGGTGGTGAAATGTCCTAAACTGCCTGTCACGATGCTTGCACACATCTGCATAAAGCAGCCACGTTGAGCAAAGTCTTGGGAGATACATAAAACAATGCTAATTTTATTTCTGATTTTCAGGTCAAGTGGGGATGACAGTAGCTTGTGCTTTTGCGTGTGGCGGCCCTTGGTGTTCCCTTGTTACAGCATCGTGGGGAACACACAGCAGATGCTCAGAAAATAAAGGCCGCCACGTGAGAGAAGGAACAAGTGGGCGAACAGAGGAAGGAAACCCTGCTGCATGTGGCTTGTTCAATGATAATGGACGAACCTTAGAAATAACATGAGGGGGGCGGGAAGAACTGGGAGACCGGGACACACACACACACTGTTGATACTATGCATTAAGTAGGTGACTAGTGAGAACGTACTCTACAGCATAGGGAACTCTTTTTAACGCTCTGTGGTGATCTGAGTGGGGAGAAAGTCCAAACGGGAGGGGACATATGTGTGTATATGACTGATTCATTTCACTGTACAATAGAAACCATCCCAGCATTGTAAAACAACTGTCCTCCAATAAAAAATTAATTGAAGAAGAAAAAAATAGTAATAACATGACACTAACATTTTCAGTCCCTTTCTTTGCTGAGTGTTATTCCGTGTAGCAAATTTGTTTTGCTTCTTTAGATCTCACTAGTTTACCCAAAAGTCAATAATAAAAATGATTTTTTACATGTGCATTCTCTCGCTACATGTTGAGCACTTCACTCATACTGAGACGTGGGTCCTAGTCTTATTTCCGTGTTATAAATGAAAAAACAGAGCGCCTCCGCTGCTCTAGCAATGAAACGGCCTGAGATATAATCGTGTACCAGGTCATTCGTTGCAGCACTGGAGTAGCAAAAGATTGGAAACTACACGCCCAGCAAGTGGGCACTGTTTAAATGAATGATGGTATATACTTTGGGTAAAATATGATTTAGCTGTTCAAAAAAAGAATGTCAGGTTATTTATACACTGATATGGAAGTATCCCCAAGATACAGTAATTGAAAATAAAAATAAAAGCGAGAGGAAGCACAGCATGTGTCAGATGCTATTATGTATTTTCTGGTACATGTTCTAGTTATATCTGGAAGGATATTAAGCAAATGGTAAGATTGGGTGCTTCCAAAGGGGGATCGGAGAGGCTGGGTGTATCGTCAGGAGAGGCATGTGTACGCTGCAGTAACAAACAACCACCTAAGTCTAAGTGGCTTAAATGACAGAGGTTTGGTTCTCATCTGTACAAGACAGTCACAGGACAACAGGGGATCTCTGCTCATAGATCACTCAGGGATGGAGGCTGACAGAGCCATCACCATCGCTGATGATGCCGGTCGTCAGAGAGCTCTGGAGGTCTCGCGCTGACAGTGAGCTCCAGCCTGGAAGTAACACGTGTCACTTGTTTTTTTGTTTTGAGTCATGCTGTGAGGCAAGTGGGATCTTACTTCCCCAACCAGGGACCAAACCCTCACCCCTTGCATTGGAAGCAAGGAGTCTTAACCACTGAACCATCAGCGATCTCCCTAACATGCCACGTCTGCTCATAAGTCCCTGGTTGGCACTTGCTACGTGATCCCCCGGCCACTGGGGCGACCAGGAAATGGAAATCTACGTGCTCCTGGAGGTGGAGAGCCTCTGTGCAGTATTAGTGCCGGCCACCCAGGAACAGACATGGGTGGGAGGATAACTTTTTCCCCATAGACCCTTTCAAACATTTGAAGAGTTTTCTCGGGCATTTACTGCCCAAGCATGAAAGGAAATATCTAACAGGCACTTCCACGGGAGTAAAGTGACAGGCAAGGTAGGCATAAGTTCCAGGGATTCTAGAGCCGAGAGACCACAGATCTTGCCAGTTGAGAGTGGGAGGGACCAGTGCAGGCTATTTGACTTCCATGGTGCATTTAAAGAGTACTCTTGCCTAGAAAATTCCATGGATGGAGGAGCCTGGTGGGCTACAGTCCATGGGGTGGCAAAGAGTCGGACACGACTGAGCGACTTCACACTACTGTGTGCCAGGAGTGGGCTCTGCAATGGAAACACGAAGGAGCTCAGAGCCGACTGGAGGGAAGCTGGGACACTGGGGTTCAAGCCCGGGCTCTCCCTGGGTATCCTCATTTGCCTCACCTGTTTACAAACGGGCCTCCAAGGACCTACCATGGACGGTTACACAAAGGGGGTTGAGGGTGGCGTGAACAGGGATTCTCTGGTCCACGACGCACCTCACAGGTGGAAACAGGTGTGCATCTTCACCGCCCCCTGACATGTTTGCAATAGGACAAAATGCTACCCCTGGGAGACCTCCATCCTCCCGTTTTCCCCTCCTTCCTCTTATTTCCTTCTTTCTGCTAATGGACCGACTCTCTGGGGTTAATCAGACCACTTTTCATTCTGTTAAACTGCATCATTTTTGATCTCTCCACTCAACAAATCTGCACAAGCCACGTTAGAAGTTATTTGTGGAGCATAATCTGCTTAGTATCTTATCAAAACTTTGAAAGCTGTAATTCAGTTCAGATGGGGCACTTGGGGGCTGCAAAGGGGGAGGGAAAAAAGAATGTCAGAATGCTGGGATTATCAAGATTTGGATTAGCAGGCAATTTCCTGAGTTCGCCGACTTCATAGCTGAGGTCAGAGAGGTCCGTTCTGAGTGGAGCCCATTAATCTCCGTTGTTAGCGAGGAAGCGTTGGAAAGTGCAGGTGTTAACAGTCTCCGTGTTATTTTTGGGAGAATGTGGATTGAACACTCGCAGGAAGTGTACTATTCCCTTGCCAGCATCCTGGAGTGTTATTTTAGGCAGCAGAACTGAGGCTTGTGAGCAGAAGCCGGCTTTCAACACACCTTTAAGGCAAGAAGGGTACTCTGCAGGCACGAATTCTGCTGCAAAGGTGGGGAAAATTAAAACAATCAATGTGCTCTGCAAGGATGCTCATAAAGGTCGTCCATAGACCTCTCCAGGAGAGCAACGGCCTCAGCTACCAGTCCATCTGACTCAGCAGAACATGTGGACCAGTCCTAGTTCTCTGGGTCAGATGGGCTAGTCTGAATCAAACTAGCCCGCAGGTACGAACACACACACACACAGACACACACAGACACACACACACAGACACACACACACAGACACACACACACAGACACACACACACACACACAGACACACACACACACACACACACACACACACACACACACACACACACACACCCAACTCAGCATGCATACCTCTGCCTACATAAGGGCTGTTTCCCTATAATTTGAGAAATTTACTTTTTAAATATAGATTATAAATTCTAAATTACAAAAAGAGAGAGAAAAAAAAAGAACAACCCAGAGTGTGTTCAACCATCCTGAAAGGCTGTGATGGAAATGCAATGGAATTTTCTCTTTTGGCCCCTCCAGCTGCACATCAATCTGGAGTGAATGTCAAGAGCATAAACTGCCAGGCTTCTGGCTTTCCAGCTGGGGGCCCTTGGGCAGATTTCTTACCCTCTCTGGTGCCTTAGTTTCTCCATCTGTAAAATGAGGGAGGACATAACTGTAATAATGTGTCTATCTAAAAAGTTTGTTGTGTTGAACTAACACAAGTACAGGCACACCTTGGAGACAGCGGCTTCAGATCTAGATGCTGCGAGAAAGCAAACATTGCCATGAAGAGAGTTACACAAATTTTTTTATTGCTCGTGCATATAAAAGTTATATTGTACACCTGAAACCAATATAACATTGTAAATCAACTCTGCTTCAATAAAAATGCTATGTTCACACTGTGCTGGAGTCTACTGGATTGCAATACCATTACTATTACAAGACCATAGTCTTAAAAAAACTGTGCAAGGTAAAAAGCAATTCTTAGCTCGAGTAAAAATATTTCATTTTTAAATATTTTACTCTTAACAATGCTATAACATCAAAGCAATAGCAAATGTCACTAATCACAGATCACTATTACAAATATAATAAGTTCAAAATATTGAGAGAATTAGCAGAATGTGACACAGAGACGTGGATTGAGCAAATGTTGTTGGAAAAGTGGCGCTGATAGATTTGCTCAGTTCAGGGTTACCACAAACTTCACTTTATACAAGATGCTGGACCTGCAATGCGAAATAGAGTGAAACACAGTAAAATGAGGCACGCCCGTGAATTGCCTAGAACAGCACCGGGAGCATGGGAGGTGTGATGTGAGCTGGTTTTGAGGATGACAGTGGTGATGGTCACAGTGATGAGGGTGAAGGTGGTGACAGCGATGATGTGATTGATGATTATCCTGGTCCACATGAGGACAGAAGACCCTAGATGGGGTGACTTATGAGCACTTATTTCTTATGGTTTTGGAGGCTGGGAGGTCCAAGATCAAGTTGCTGGCAGAATTGGTGTGTGCTGAGAGCCCACTTCCTGGTTCATAGAAGGCCACCTTCTTGCTGTGTCCTCGCATGGCAGAAGAGGCAAGAGACCCCTGCATCTTCATTAAGGGCACTAACCCCATTTATGAGGGCTCCACCCTCAGGATCTAATGACCTCCATGCCCCAGGTCCTAGTACCACCACACTGGGGATTAGGTTTCAATGGATGGATCAGGAATACGGGTGGGGTGGGGACACAGACATCCAGTCTATAGCAATGACAGTGGTGAGGATGGTGGCTCCCTGTGTTTAAATGCATGATACACACAAGCCGTGGAGTCTAGGAATATATATGGGGTGGGTATTCATGAAGCTTGTGCGCTTATATCCTGAGACTACTAATTAGAGAGATCACTTGTGGTTAGCTGTCAACCAGCAAGCCCCACTGAGTGGATTAAAATATCTCCCAGGGCTTGATTAGGACCTGGGAACACTTGGTTAGAGAGTCTGTGGTCATTTCTAAGGACAAGGGACTCCAGCCCCTTCCTGAGGAACACAGGCTCCACTGTGTAGATTTCTCTGGGAAAGTGAGATGGACAGTGCATTTCCCACGCACAAGAAGACCATCTATGCAGAGAGACAGGGAGAAGCAGAGAGCCATCTGGCCTCATGACAACCTGCGAGATAAGATGCTGACCCTGCTGTTTAACAGACAAGGAAACCAAGTCCTGGAAAGACCACACGCAGAGTGGAGAGGACAGGCCAGGGTCTGAAGCTGTCTGCAGAAACCCCATCTCGAGCCAGTCACACCAGGGGACAGCGTGTGACTCTGCTGGTCCATCGCTCAGTCGTGCCCGACTCTTTGTGACCCCACGGACTGCCAACCACCAGGCTCCTCTGTCCATGGGATTCTCCAGTCAAGAATA
Source organism: Cervus elaphus (assembly GCF_910594005.1). Lineage (NCBI taxonomy): Eukaryota > Metazoa > Chordata > Mammalia > Artiodactyla > Cervidae > Cervus > Cervus elaphus. Next base: position 13,862,606 of record NC_057818.1, read on the forward strand.
CTGGAGGGGGTTGCCATTTCCTCCTCCAGGGGGTCTTCCCAACCCAGGGACTGAACCCACATCTCCTGCATTGGCAGGAGGATTCTTTACCACTGAGCCAGCCAGGAAGCCTTGCTATCTGTGGCGGCTGCCAAGTCCAGAGTTGGCATTCTCATTCTGCCAGGGTGTCTCAGACCCTGGTTCAAGAGGTTCTTCTCCAGGCAGATGTTACCATGCAGATTCCAGCTGTGGCCCCACAGATGTGCTCAGCTTGGAGGTCCAGGCGTGAGTGAGGGGTCTGCACTGCACCGAGGCCCCCAGGTAAGAGGACTGAGGGTCACTGCCCTTGGAAGAACACAGATTTCTACTCCACTGCTGCTGGTCCTCAGCCATAGTCTGGGTTTTCCAAAACGGCCAGTCAAGGGGACCAACCCTTTCAAGTGGACTTTGTTGAAACACTTCATGCCCAGCAGAGGGGAAAGCAGATGAAGAAACAGCTCAGGAGCAGAAGACGGAACCGCAAAGCAGACTCCACTGCTTCTTAGCCAGAATATCACTTTGGGTCTCAGTCTCTTCAGCTGTAAGATGGGTGCAATGGTCCTCATACCGTCAGGATCCAGGAGATGAGGCTTCTGAAACACGGTGCTAGGTGTTCACCACTAACAACCCTCCCTCATTCCCAGAGTCTTCAGCCCCTTCTCCCCATCCACACCAGAGAACACGCCCCCAGGTGCGTGCCTGGCCTTCTTTGGGGAGGATAACTCAGCAGACAAGGTCAGGGTTGGGGACTCATCAGTCCCACCCAAGCGCATTGGAAGCAGCCGCTTCACGTGGAGGAGGCTCTAATTACCTCACACAAGGAGGCAAATGGGGGATAAAATTACTGGCAACTCGAGTCATAAATACTTACTTTCCCTTTTAACGTTTTTACGATACTCCCTCTTTTCAGATGCAATAATTTACCCTAATGTGTTCCTCCCGCTGTGTTCTCCACTCATCTGACATCTGTGTAAATGCCGGGACAGCAGAACCAGAGTAAATCACATTCTACTGATTCTAGGCATTTCATTCTATGGAGTGATGCTGAAGCTGCATCAGCTTTACCTGCCAGTGTGAGGATGGAGAACACCAGACTCTGCCCTCTGCATTATCTTGGTGAACAGGACATAAATTTTAACTCTCGCCACTGGAAGAGTACCAAAATGCCATCGAGTTGGTCTGAATGTTTTTTAAGGAGTTGGAATGGAACATATTTGTCTCATCCCATTCACCCGGGGAGTCATGGATCAGTGTCTAGTGGGCCTGCCTCTAAACACTTAACGAGGGAACTTCGGGAGGACATGGGGAGAGAGAGGCTACTTGTTTTCTAAGATCACATCGTATGGGAAAGTTTCCCAAATGGAATTTTGTTGAGGTCTGATGTCATTTAAAGAGATAGACAATGTCTCCATTGGGATTAGGCTCCAATGAGGAAGACAAAACAAACAAACAAAAATAAGTAATGGGTGGTGGCTTAAACACACCATATTTGATTCTTTAGCATAAAAGAAAATATGCAGGGCTGGTGTGGTACTTCCATGAGTTTAAGAGGGGACAAGACTCCTTTCAGCCTCCTACAGGGTGGCCCTCCTCCTTATGGCCCAAAATGGCTGCCTGAGCTCTGGCCATCACATCCAAGCTTCTGATGACAGGATGGAGGGAGAGAAGAAAGTCCATGCCTTCCTTCTTTTTAGAAAAAAAATGTTTTAGAACTATTTTTATTTTTAGTATTATTATTTTATTTTTGGCTGTGCTGGGGTTGTGCTTTGCTGTGCGGGCTTTCTCTAATTGCAGTGCACTGGCTTTGCATTGCCCTGGCTGCTTCTGTTGCAGAGCATGGTCTCTAGGACATGTGGGCTTCAGTAGTTTTGGCACATGGGCTCAGCTCTTGTGGCTTCTGGGCTCTAGAGCCCAGGCTCAGTAGTTGTGGTGCTCGGGCTTAGTTGTTCCATGGCATGGGATCTTTCCAGATCAGGGACTGAACTCACATCCCCTGCATTATTGCAAGCAGATTCTTTACCACTGAGCCACCAGGGAAGCCCTTGTTATAATTAATGAGTCAATACTGATACATTATCATTAATGAAACTCCATACTTTGTCCGGGTATGGATGTGAAGTTGGACTATAAAGAAAGCTGAGTGCCAAAGAATTGATGCTTTTGAACTGTGGTGTTGGAGAAGACTCTTGGGAGTCCTTTGGACTTCAAGAAGATCCAACCAGTCCATCCTAAAGAAATCAGTCCTGAATATTCATTGGGAGGACTGATGCTGAAGCTGAAACTCCAATACTTTGGCCACCTGACACGAAGAACTGATTCATTGGAAAAGACCCTGATGCTGGGAAAGATTGAAGGCAGGAGGAGAAGGGGACAACAGAGGATGAGATGGCTGGACGGCATCACCAAATCGATGGATATGAGTTTGAGTAAGCTCCTGGAGTTGGTGATGGACAGGGAAGCCTGGTGTGCTACAGTCCATGGAGTCGCAAAGAGTCAGACATGACCGAGCATCTGAACTGAACTGAACTGAAGATACTTTCTTTAGATTCCGCAAGGTTTCAGCTAAAGTCCTTCTGATCGAGGCTTCCATCCAGCGCCCTCACACCTCACCCTTGGTCATCACATCCCCGTAGGCTCCTCTTGGCTGAGACAAACAGTTCATGCCCCTCCCTTCCGAAGAGACTTCCCAGAGATGCCACATGATGTGTCCTCTTGCTTCTCACTTCTCTGCATGTCCCCATGTAGTCACATGGCCATGCCCAGCTGCAAGAGAGTCTGGAGGTGTCTTTCTTCCTGGTGCCACACGGGTGGCAGAGCACTAAGGAAGAGGTGGAGAATGGATCCTGGGGACAATGAGCAGCTCCTGCCACGGAAGGGTCTTAGGAGACCACGCTGGTGGGCCTTCGATGTGTTCCTAACCGCCCCAGTGGGCCAGGAAAGGTAAGCAATCACCGTGCGCTCACACAGCAGGGCCAGAAGAGCCCAGCATGTGTCCTTTCCCGTCTCCCAGGCTCCTCCACGCTCCTCTCCTCTCCTGCGCGGGCTTGCTTCCGAGGAGATTCTAGCTGTCATCCTCCTCTCATGTCAAGCCTCCGTTCAGGCCCCGGAGCATTCAGGAAGGCCTCCCTCATCCCAGTCGCCCTGGGCTGGATCGAAAGGACCAGAGGAGATGTTCTCCAGCGGGTCTGCTCGGTGAGTGCTCCCTGTGGGGCCAGCTTTGCTTGCTCAGGGCTCCCCACGATCTCCTGGAACCCTCATAGCCCATTTCATAGACCAGGTGTGGTTATTCTCCGAGCTTCATAGGAGAGGTGACTGAGGGCTGCCTCAAGGTCCCAGTCAGTCTGGGATGCAGCTGGGTTCCCCGGCAGGCCCACCTCCAGAGCCCAAACACAGACGTAGCGTCACGCAGTGTAGGGCTGGGCCTTCACTGGGAGCCCCCTGGGAGGGGGCTGTCTCCCTCATGCGGGGACAGGCATCTGTGGTCTTCGGGAGGCTCTCCCAGCTCCTGAGGGTCAGCAGGGCGGGTTCCTGCTTGGGGACTCGGAGGGCCCCCGTCCCGGCTCTGTGCGGTGGTCCCACGACGGTCTTCTCGGTGTGGGTGGGCCTGAGTCTGAACCTCCTCCACTCGTAAGGACACGAGTCATTGGATTAGGGCTCATTCTAACCCAGCACGACCTCATGGTAACTTGATTAGACACGATTTCCAAATAAGGTCACCGTCACGGGTCCTGGGGGTTAGGACTCGAGCACACTCCAATGCACCCCAGGGAGCTGGGAGGAGAGCTCCCCCCATCAGCATGGCCCGCTGGCCTGCCGGCTTGTTTATCTTTAGCTTCTGGAGCAGACTGTCAGCGAGAAACTTGTGTCGCTCTCAAATGGGGACCTGAAAAGGGCTGATTAGGGGAGGATTTACGAGGGACCTACGAGGGGTGTGCAGCCACCTCAGCATGAATGGGAGGCTGCTCAGCTGACAGAGGGGCTGGCGGGAGGAGTTCCCAGGACCCCTGGAATAGAGGCCTCCCAGGAGACAGGCCTGTCTGCGGGAGCTGGGGCCTTCCCCAGAGGCACATGGATGATGTGAGCCCGAGCACGGCCCACAGACTCCCCACCGGCTCTCCCCGACCCCCTGCTCACCTGCTGGTGCTTTCACTGGCTGAACTCACACGGAAGCCAGACCAGGGGAGCCCCATTAATACCGTGTAGCGTGTTGCATGTCACAGCCTCCGAGGGCAGAGTGGAGAAGAAAGGGTGGCGGGAGGGGTCCCACTCGGGGTCTAAACCGCCCTGAGATGTGCTGACTGCCCAGGGCTCATGGTGCGGGCTCCCCTGTGGCCAGGGTGTAGGCAGGTAACCTGAGTCCAGCCCCCGAGATGCCTGGCACCGACATCCCAGTCTGGAGGCGAGGCTCCCTGGGGGTCACTGCAGGGCCACTGGATTTCGTTTCCAGGCTCTCATCCCACATGTCACAACCTCCTAGAAAATCTGTGCGCTCGCTAACACGCCTTTCCAAACGCCTTCGCTCCCAGGACAGGCCAGAGTGAAGGTATTGTTCCAACCCGGATTCCTAAGTGATGTCAACCGGGGGCAACGGTCCGGGTCCCCGCCAAGGGAGAGACCTCACCCTCGGCCGGGCTCCTGAAGACACTTGGAGTGGAGGGGCTGTTCCCAGAGGTGTGAGCTGGGGCTACCAGCAACTCCCAGAAGGTACAGACACACTCAGATCGGAGCGGGGAGAAAACAGCGTTTAGAGCCAGGCGGAGCCCCAGAGCCCGCGGGAGAGAGTGGCGTGGGTGGAGGGGATGTTGCTGCCGCAATGCTGCAAAGGAGGGGGACCAAGAAGAGTCTGATGTCTCTCAGCTTCCCTCCACACCCCGGCCTCCTGCTGCCTCCCCTGTGGAATCCCACGGTGAGCCGGAGAGAGGAGATCCTGGGAGCCCAGGTGCGCTGTCTTCCTCCTCCAGCTCAGTGGGACACGGGGCTGGGGAGAGTGTGGGGCTGAGCAAACCCCTGCCCCGGGGGAGCGATGCCTGTTGTGGCTGCTGGGCACCCTCCAGAGCTTCACCCACATGACCTTGTCCAGCCCGGACCGTGTGCAGCCTCTGAGACGTGCTGGCGGGCTGCAGCCCGGGCATCTGTCCAATGCCAGGCCGGAAGGACGGCTACCCTGTTTGCGCTCACAGCAACCCTCGTGGCTGAGCAAGATGTGTGTCTTGTCCTCTTTTTCGAGACAGAGAAAACAGACTCTGAGAGGCCAGAGTCACTTCTTGAGTGTGTGTCGATCAGCGGAACAAGGGCTGGAACAAGCACCCTCAGGCTGCAGGAACTCAGCCAGACACAGGGTCCTCTCTCGTCAGCTCCAGCCCAGGATGTGGGACGGGCGATCCGCTCCGTGTGGTCACTCCAGAACCCAAGGCCCGTTTTCCTAGGGTCGTGGAGTCTCCCACTGGATCCCAGTGTCCAGTCAGGGGCCAGGGGATCGTGGAAGATGGTGGGAGTTTAGGGGCCAGCCTGGCTGTGGCAACCGGGCTCTCCTTCCCGTATCCATCGCTGTAACCCAGTCTCGGAGGCCCCACCTGACTGCTAGGGGTGGGGGATGAAGTGCACTGTGTGCCGGGAAGCAGGGGCGACATCACTGACTCCATGGGGCACTTCCGGTTGGCACCAGGTGGGGGGCAGAGGGGAACCATGTGGCTGGGGAAGGGGACCTAAAGGCGCGAGATGAGGGGTGAGGGGCAGGGCCCGGCGTGCGGCCCTCCTGAGCCCTGGCTTTGGAAGCCATTGAGGGGAGATAGGACAGCAGACTGACTCGGGTGAGGCCGCTCTGCCGGTGACATGCAGCCATGCTCTCCCGACCCCTACAGCTGTCTCGGTGTTAGCAGCGATGGCGGCTCTGCAGCCCCCATCCCCGGGCAGGACGGCACTCTGGCACTGCCCAGTCTTCTCAGAGATGCTCTGAGATGCAGGTCCACGGTCCTCTGGGTCCAGGGTCTGCAGGGCCAGCCACTCAACTGCGCTGGGCAAGTCCAGCCCGGCCTTTCTCCAAGGCGCCCGGGAGCCACCCCAGGCAAGTCACCACAGGGCCGGCTGCAAGTCAGGCTGCCTTACAAATTACCCCGTGAAATCTAAAAGCTTCAGCAATCCCCGGGATTACGATGAGCCCGGGCGAGGCCTTGTTAGGACGGGCCTCCGGGAGAGCATGGAAGATATTTACATTTGTTGAAGGGCTCATTTTGGTGAAGGATGACAGGGCCTCGGCCCCGGAGAATCATGTGTGTGTGTTTTTTTTTTTTTTTTTTTTGGCAGCAAACACTCGAACTCTCCAGAGGTCAGATGCAGTGCAGAGCAGAACCCCACTCAGCTTCAGGAAGGGTCTCTCTGTGGGTGGGGTCTCATTGTGGGTGGGGTCTCATGGGCTAACTCGGTGCCTGGTGCCAACCTGCGTCTGGATTTTGGTGCCTTCCAGTTCTGTCTTCTGTGAGCTTGGCAAAGGTGACACCAGGGACCTGTCCATGGGTTCCAACTGGATTCGGCAGGCGCCTCGCCTGATGTCCACACCAGGCACCCTCCATTCCCTGCTCTGAGGATCTTCCTGGCCTCGAGGGCCCAGAGATGCCGTAGGATTGCCCAGAGCCTATCCCTGCATGACTGAGAGAGAGAGAGTTCTTGCAACCTGGATGAATCATTGGCCAGTGAGCAGCAGAAGCCAGTGGATAAATGTCCTTCCTTTCTCCTCCTTGAATGAGCTGTCCTGAGCAGCAACTGTTTGTATGGACTTTAGGAAGATGGTCCCATAAAACTGAGTGATGGCTGGCTGTTAATACCAAGTGTGGTCAGTTCAGACTGGACCTTCCTGTTGGTTCTCCTTGCCCTCACTTCCGCTTCCTGGGGTTGCACCTCCTAAGAAGGCAGGAGCCTGTGAGCCTTGCCTTGGGCTTTGGATTCTTGGGAACCTGCACTCACGCACACACTCACACACATATTGACACAGTGATTATCATGAGACTTCCCCAATCCTGGTAAGTCAAGGGGTCTTTCCTTCCACAAAAGGATCAACACAGCTCTCATTGATCTTGGAGACTATGGTTTCTATGGTAGAGATGGATGAACTGTCTTGGAAACCATTCCCCTTCACTCCAGGGCACACAGACACCCACATCTCCAGCCCCCCATGCAGCTAGGCATGATGGAGTGTGAAACTATTGGTGTTGACTGCTCCATGTTGGATCCATAAAACATGAATCTGCCACCTTCCCCATTCTTCTTCTACCTGCTGCGTGGAGAGGCCTCCAAGGACCAGGAGGAGGCAGACATGGAAGACAGGAAGGAGGGGCGTTTCCAGGAGAGATGCCCAACTGTAAAAGTTAAGTTGGCACTGGACTGAAGTGTGAGCAAGAAATAAACCTCCATGCATGAACCTCTCAAACACGGGGGCCGTGTACTGCGGCAGGAAGACCACCCTCGTGAGTCTGACCTGGAGACTGCATGGAGTACATCTCTATGCACCATCCCACTGAAACTTCACAGAGGAAGCACAATTTGTATTAAAGCTGGACTGCTATGGAAATCAAGGCATAGGAGTTTGCAGCATTCAGACATTCACACGGTGAGCAAATGGGGGGGAAGGCACTCTGGAACTTCAGTGCTAAAAAGAATTCTTGCCACATGGAACATGCCCTCCTCCACTTGACAGATGAAGAGACTGAAATTCAGACAGGACCAGTGACCTGCCTGAGGTATCACTGAGTTCCCTGGAGTGCTGACGGTGAGTCCTCCAGCCTCCGGATTTCCTGTGCCTTTTCTAAGGCACTGGGGACAGACACATGTTTTCACATCCCTTGGCAGTCTCTTCTGGTGTAGGGGTGTGGGGAGAAGCAAATGGTCCTTTTCATGAAGGCAATGACCAAACTGATGAATCAGGCACATCCAATGATGCGGTGCTGAGGCTAGTGGACATCGGGCAGAGGAGGGTGATGTTGTGGCAAAGGGCATAGACAGAGGGCTGGAACCGGTTCCTCTACTAACTAACTGTGTGATGTGGGATAAGTAACTGAACCTCTCTGTGCCTCGGGTCCTCATTTACAAGAAGGCTAGTCAGGGAGCCCAGTCAGCACAGCTGTCCCGTAGAATCTAACGAAGTTGTCAGATGAGCTACTTCGTGTCGCCAGTGCACGGTAGACTCTCAAATATTAGCTATTATTATTGTTGGAATTTGCTGTTTGGCCAGTTGCAAGACTATCACAATTTACTAACTCACTCTGTCCCTGCCCAGGCCCTTTTTCTTTGTCCCTCCCAAGTTCTTAACTCACTTCCCAGCTTCAAAAACCCATGGTCACACACTGACTCCCTTCTCCTCTCATTAAACTAAGCTTTCAGGAAAAGAAAAGACCTAATATTAGTTGATCATGTAAATCACTGAGCTGCCCTTCCCTGCCTGGGGAGCCTGCTGGTCGCACCTGAGTTTTCACTGCAGGTGTGATGGTACACCCCCTGCGATGGGGGTTTGGTCTGGGCTGGCAGGCGGAGGGCAGAGGCAGGGGGCGGGAGCCCCTCCCAGAGCGTCAGGTGGACGTCCCTGCCCTGCTCCTGCCTGGATGCCCTGGACCACGTATCCCATCAGGCACTTGAGGCTGAGTCACCTGATGGCAGGGATGCCCTCAGCCTTCTCTCTGAGCCAGATGAAAAGCTCATAACATGCACTCAGCTTGGCTCTGTGGTTTTTCTGTTTTGCTCATTTCCCACAACAAGGTCCTCAAGAGGATGAAGTCCTGGTGGGCTAATTCCTGGAAAGGGTGGGGCAAGAGAGATTATCTTTGGCACAAGCAGAGAAACTTTTCCAGAGAAGGATGTGGAATGTTGGCAGAGGTGGGAGAAGAGAGTGCAAAACATTCTACCCAAAAGTCATTGAACATGATCTGAGGAAACCTGGGCTTTCCCTGCCGTCTCCATGGCAACCATCACCCACCCATGCTCCACTCATCCATCCATCAGTTATTCAACCTTCCTTCCATCCATCCATCCCTCCATCCAACCATCAGCCCTCCGTCCTTCTTTCCATCCATTCATCCACCCAGTCCGGCCATCTGTCAGTCATCCTTCCTTCCTTCCATCCATCCACCCAGCCCAGCCATCCGTTGACCACACAGTTATTGAAGCATTAGCTATGGGCCAGCACTGTGACAGGCACTGGGAGCTTGACGCGGACGCTTCCCCCATACCCTCAGCTCACTGTCCAGTGGGGCACCCACAAAGGTAAGGATTCAGCTGGACTCCCCCCAAAGCACACACCGAGGCAGGGAATGAAAACAGTGCATCTGGAAGATGGCCCCAGGGAAACCACCATGGGAGAGGGGAGAAATGAGTCGGGGAAGGGAAGGCACCCCCGAAGAGATGCACACCTGGAGCCCCACCCTGCTGGAAACCTCCAGAAGGAAGGCTCGAGGAGCATGCCTCGGGGAGTCGTCCCAGCTGGGAGACTGCAGAGCTGGGGCCGTGACACTCTGCCTCTGTCCACCACTGGTCAAGGGCTGCTCCTGGGGCACCGACTCCATTGAGCCCCGCACGGGGCTGGGGAGGGGCAGCACCCATCTTTTTACATCCGTGCAGACATAAAACTTTTCCGGAAAGACGAGCAGAGACCACAGCCAAGTGGGCCGTGCCTGGGCTCGGCACACACAGCCACCCCAGAGGGAGGCAAAGAGCAGCGACAAGACACGGGCAAAGTCCAGAACAAAATGCCGTCTCAGGAATTATCAGGCATCTGGGAGACTCCTTTGCAAGAAAGGACAGAACTTTCACGGGGAAACTGAAAACCTTACTAAGACGCGAAGGCAGGCCTGAACATATGAAAGCATGGGGGTAACAGAACGTGTGCAGCGGCAGCCCCTCCGGTAATCCCCACACCCCCAAAATTGGGTGGCAAGTCCCGTGCCATCTTGAGAAGAACTTGACAAGTGCGTTTTCTAAACTTCACATGGAAGAAACTTCCACAAACCGATAAGACAATTTTGCAAAAGCGCCAAATGTGGTCTTTAGCTTAATGTGTTTCTTTATGCCCTCATCCTGGCATTGCTTCACATGTCTTTCTTTCTTTACACTTTTGCACAAACATCATTTAAATCTTAATAGTTTAAAAGCCTCATGATAATTCATCTGGTGGCTTTCACTTAATTTCCCTAACCACGCCCCTCCTGTTGACATTTCAAATTTCAGCCTTTTGTCATCTTAAAAAATGCCATGGGTGAAATTTCACTTTTTTTTAAATTGTGGTGAGAACATGTGAGATCTACTCTCTTGCCAAACCTGTAAGTGTGCGGCACGGTGTTGGTCACTGTGGGCAGCGTGTTGGCACCCTAGATCGCAGCCGCCTTGGATCACTGACTTTACCCCTGCGGGATGACCACCCCCTCCCCCAAGCCCTGGCAACCGCCATTCTGCGCTCTGCTTCTTTGACTCTTCCTTTCTTAGAGTCCCCGTGTAAGTGAGATCATGCAGCATTTGTCTGTCTGTGTCTGGCTTATTTCACTTAACGTAACATCCTCCAGGTCCATCCATGTTTCACAGATGGCAGACTTTCCTTCTTTTTGAAGGATGAATAATATTCCATTCTACATCTACCGTGTTTTCTTTATCCATTCACCCATCGACGGACACTTAGATTGTGTATCTTGGCCACCATGAATATACTACAATGAGCAGAGGACTGCAGCTGTTTCTTAGATAACCTAATTTTCATTCCTTAGGATAAATATCCAGAAATAGGGTTGCTGGATCATATTGTGGTTCTATTTTTAATTTTCTGAGAAACCTCTCTACTATCATCCATAATGTACAGATGTACATTCCCACTAACAGAACACATGGAGAAGGCAATGGCAACCCACTGCATTACTCTTGCCTGGAAAATCCCATGGATGGAGGAGTCTGGTGGCATGTGGTCCATGGGGTTGCTACGAGTCAGGCATGACTGAGCGACTTCACTTTCACTTTTCACTTTCCTGCATTGGAGAAGGAAATGGCAACCTACTCCAGTGTTCTTGCCTGGAAAATCCCAGGGACGGGGGGAGCCTGGTGAGCTTCTGTCTATGGGGTCGCAAAGAGTCGGACACGACTGAAGCGACTTAGCAGCAGCAGCAGCAGAATACAAGAGTTTCCTTTTCCATACATCCTCACCAACACTTGTTTTTTTTTCACTGTAGCTTTGTAATATATTTTGAGATCAGGAAGTGTAATGCTTTCAGATTTTATTTTTGTTCAAGATTGCTTTGACTATTCAGAGTCTTCTCTGGTTTCATAAGAATTTTAGAACTGCTTTTTCTACTGTGAAAAAGGTCTTTAGAATTATGAAAGGGATGGTGTTGAATCTGTAGATCACTTTGGGTAGTATGGACATGTTAACAATGTTCTTCCAATGAGATGTCTTTCCACCAACTTATGCTTTAATTTCTTTCATTATTGTTTTATAGTTTTCAGTGTACAAGTCTTTTACTTCATCAGTTAAGCTTATTCCTAAGTATCTTATTCTATTTTGATTCTATTGTGAGTGACATTTTCTTTTTAGATAGCTCATTCTTAGGGTAGAGAAATGCAACAGATTTTATATGTGGATTTTGTGTCTCATAACTGTACTGAATTTGTTTATTAGTTATGTGTGTGTTTGTGTAGAATGTTTAGAGTTTTCTACATACAGGATCGTGTCACCTGCAAATAGATAATTTTACTTCTTTCTTCCCTATTTGGACACCTTTTATATCTTTTTCTTGCCTAATTGCCCTAGTGAGGGCTTCCAGTAGTCTACTGAATAGAAATGGCAAGAGTGGGCATCCTTGTCTTTTTCTGATCTTACAGGAAATGCTTTCGGTTTTTCACCATTGAGAATGATGTTAATTGTGGGCTTTTCATACATGGTATTTCTTATGCTGAGGTACACTCCAGAAGAAGAGAAAATACTTCCAAACTATCACACACCACACTCACAGAAAGCAGGATGAAAATATTTCCAAACTTCCACACACCACACTCAGTAGATGCAGAGGAGTTGTCTGGCAAACCTCAACACTCTTTCATGATAAAAGTTCTAACAAGCCAGATACAGAAGGGAAAAATTTCTAGGTATCATAAATAGCTTTAATCCTCTGAGTAACGGCTTCATTTTTATTTCATGGTGCTGCAAGTTTCAGTATCATTCTATTTTCTTCTAACTTTGCGAGGTTGGGAACAGGGGGATGAGAGAACTCGGAGCCACATGTGTGGCCAGTGCCAGGCATCACGCTGGACATTTCTTACAGCAGTTTCCCTGCAAGTACCTTCTACATCCCTGCTCATATCTACCCAGGTTAAATACTGTCAGTCAACTGTTCTAACTCCAGACACTGCTGAACCCAGACCTGTTCCCCAGCTGAGAAGCCCTGGAGATGCTCGTGGAGCTGGGCTTCATGGAGCCTGGGGAGCACTAGATATTGAGGGGTGACAGCCAGGACTAACCATGCCATCTCCTGATGCCCTCTTATCCCCAGAAGGCCTGCTCAGCCTGGTAGCACAGGTTGCTGACTGTGCAAATGATGGATGGTCCTTGGCCCTGCAGATGGGTTTGGTAGACAAGCTGTCTGGACATTCCTGCACGGAGGCCCCTAGGGACTGGCAGTCTGGCCAGGCACAATGGACGGAGCAGAGCTGCTTCCCCAGAGCAGCCCGACTCTTCAGGAAGGACGGCCGTGTCCCCGGCGCTCCCCGAGTCGGTCACTGTAAACGTCAAGGGTGGCTCGTCTGAGTACGACTTTCCTTCCTCTGCGGAGACCTCCCAGGGCCACTTTTGTTCAAGCCCAGTGTCAGGATTTCGCAGCCACTGCCAAGGGCTACAGCCATCAGTCACAGGCCTAAGTCCTTGAGCTGACACCATCTGAGGCCCAGTGACCCCACATTCCATCTCCCAGCCTGGGGAAAATCCGGTCATGGGGCACGATGCGGCCTCAGCAACCTGAGGGCTGAGCTTAGGAAACCTGAGGCTCAGCTAAGCTGAAGACGCCAGAAATCACTGAGTCCCCAGAGCAAACCCCTCATTTTCCTTGAAAACTGCTGACTTCCACTTAGGCAACGTGCTGCCTCTTAGAAAGAGTCTTTCCGCCCAGGCAGAGGCCCCCTAGAATACAGAGACACATATATTTTTTTTTTCTCCAAGTGGCAAGAACACACCCCCTGGGCTGAGTCTGTTCTGGAAACATCCACGTTAAGGCAGAAACAAGCCCAGAGCAGCGGCTCAGCCCAGCAGAGCCCTGGGAGCAGCTGGAGTCAGGGCTTCAAAAGAGATTTGCTTCCAGCCCACCCCCCTCGGCTGGGTTGAAAAGTCAGCCCTGAGATCTTTTAATGACAAATGCCTCCCGAGTCAATGCGCAGTGGAATTTAAGGTTAAAAGCATAATTAATTAATTAAAAAATAAACAAGTCACTTTTCACTCAACGCGTGAGTCCTGAGTGCCCACCTTGTGGCCGGGGAGGGTTTGGGGCTGGGGGGGCAGGGAAGGCAGCAGGGACCCTGACCTGGAGGAGAGGGCAGCCGGGGGGGTCCCGAGATGTGTGAGCGAAGGAACGGGTGGTGTGGGGCTGGTGATGGCATCAGAGCGGTGGCCCAAGGGGCCGGCGCGCAGGGGGCCCTGGGAGGACCAGGGCGTCGGGTGGCTGGTGTCCAGGGCGAGGGTGCTGGCCCCCGAGGCAGGGAAGTAGCTGGGGAGAAACAGAGGTGCGGGCAGGTCAGCTGGGAACTTGTGAGCGGTGGAGGGGCATGTGCACACCGTTGTGCACATGCACACTCACACACACACCCACACACACCATCTCCCACGCACAGCCCTTTCAGGGAGCGTATTTCCAGCTCCAATCCCTCCTTCTGTTCACGGATTTGAGCTGCCCCCCTGGCTCAACACCTCCCTGCCTGGAAAGCTGCACAAAGCAGGTGTGTCCCTGGCCCGGGCTCCTGTCCCCACGTCCCGACACATGCCGGAACTGCAGCAGCGAGGGGCTGGCAGGCTGGGGAGGTCGGGGCTGAGGTGTGCAGTCAGCGCCCACTTTCTGACGACACCAGGGACGCCAGTCTCCCAGGGACGAGCAGCCTGGACGCCCAGCATCTGGCCAGGTGCCACCCAGGAGACTCAGCACACAGCAGGAGCCAGAGGCTGGTGTTGCAGCCTGGGGACTGGGGCTTTGGGGGAGGCTGGGTGGGGAAAGGAGTGCTAGGATGGGAACGGGCAGCCGCGAGAGCAGGGCTTCACCAGGACTCACCCGGCCCGTGGTCTGGAAAATGAAAGAAAATGTGAAAGGTTCTCCTTGGGCAACTCGTATGGAACATTCTGCACCAGCCCTGGCGACAGACACGCACTTTCATCAGAGCTGCCTCCTGGGGCCAGGGCAGGGGGCAGGCCCCACGGCTGGTGCGGGGCCTCCCTCTCTAGCAGATGGAAGGGGTACCAGCCGTCCAGGCAGAATCCTGAATGGCTTATCTCTGGGCCCTGACGGGAAAGGGAGGTGTTTACAAGGGTGCAAGTCGGCCGCTGGCTGCGGGCCAGCTCACATCCTCTGCAGAAGGTAGGGGTTTTTTCAGACTTCCATGTTCTGTTGAGCTGAAGAAAAGCATTTCTTGCACAGAAAAATAAATAAATAAATACCGGGACAGAGAATGCGTTTAGCCCTCAGGTTGGTGTGGCTTAAATGAGGAGATATGGATGTGGGGACACCATGGATTCCCCAAGCTCCTCACTGAAGCCAAAAAAATAAAAGAAAAATACACATTTTCCTGCACAGACACAAGTCCTGATTGTAGATTTTCAGGCCTTTTAAATATTTAAAAATCATTGCAGCCTTAGATAGCACTCCTGCCCAGAGCTGCCAATGTCTGGTCTGGCCACATCCCCAACAGAGTCTTACAGGCCTTTGGGAAATGATTTTAAAAGAGAGATTAAGAACTAGAGAAAATAGTCACGTAGTAAAATCTCACTTCTAGAAATTTATCCCAAGGAAATAAGCAATATGAGAAAAGAAAAAAATGTTGTGTGTAAATGTTCATGCAAATAGCTTTAGAATAGAGAAGAGAGGACCTGAAGAAATCCACCAGCAGAGGCGTTACATCACCGATGTGACAAGATGTGACCTGGCCAGAAGGTAAAAGAAGGTGGCAGTGTTTGCAGTCCATGGGGTTGCAAAGACTTGGACACGACTGAGTGATTAACACACACACACACAACATAGAAGATAAAAGGAGGCAATGTTTAAAATTTTAATAAGGGAAAAAAGCCTGTGTGTTCATTAAAATATGCCAAAAGCCCCTATGGAGAATGTAAGGAAATGAAAGTTAAGAGGCTGGTTTTTCAAGGCAGCGAGGTTAAGAGTTCATTACCATTTCTGAGTTTAGGGGGCGATTCATACAGTTTAAGAGTCTTCATGTGGCTTCAAGATACCGGAATGAAGTAAATAAAACCACTGCTGTCAAATGGAGAGGTGGGGTTGTTTGGGTGGGTGGGCCGCCAGCCCCCAGGGACCCCACATGCTTGCTGAACCCCACTGACTGGCAGGCATCCACTGGCTGTTCTTCCTAATCATCTGGCAGCAGGAGCACCCCGTGCAATTACGCAGCGCCACTGTGTGCAGCTCAGTAGTTAAGATCACGGCTCTGGGGTTGGGGGGCCTGAGCGCAAGCCCAGCTCAGCCCCCGAGGAACTGAATGCTTGTGGGGGAGTCACCATCCTGGCCAGTCTTCTATCTCCTTATCCTTAAAGCTCTCCTTACATGACAGCTGATTCCATGACCCAAACGTGTGTTACGTATGTCTTGATACCTTCCAATAAAACTCAAATATCATATCAACACTCAACACTTTTGAAAAAAAAATTTTAAGAAAAGAATCCTTCCATTTTGGATGGTAGGCCCCTAGTCACCTGGAGGCAGGGGGTTGGCTGTCACGACCTCCAGGTCTCCTAACAGGCTACAATCCTACAGTCCTAGCTCCTGGCTCCCCTGGGTGCCCTACACCGAGCAGCAACGGTCTAGAACTCAAGCTGGGCGTCTTTTGTCATCAACATGAGCTGTCTTCAGCATCCATTCAATTGTGTGTCCCACTTGAATGGAAAAGCATATGCCTCCCGCTGGCTTTTAACAGCTCACACACATTGTTCCCGCCCAGGCCTCCATCCTCTGAAATCGCACATTGGGTGCCCATAAAAACGCATAGGCACTAACCTTCCTGTTTTCCCAGGCATGGGCTCTCTCAGGAAATGCATCACCAGGGGGGGTTTCACTCCGGTTCCTAGGCCTATGATGGCCGTTCACTTCACTTCTGAGTTTGCAGCCCAGGCTCCTTACACCCAGGTCTCTATTCTCTGGAGGATGGACCTGGGGCGGCGGGGCTGCCCAGGGACTCATTTGAGGGCAATGGTGGCCGATCATCTGACTAGCGCTCATTTAATAAGCATATACCACGTGCCAGGGAGTCCTGCCTTCACCGAGATTCCACTTTGGTGGGAGAATATTCCAGCTGGGTAGTACTATGTAACAAACCAGACCCAAGGTGAATTTTGGCTGAAACAACTGAAAGCAGCAACGATTTTATTATATCCTGTATTCCTTTCTAGTGCTCTCGGAACAAAGGACCACACACACCAGGTGGCTCAGAAAGCAGAGAGGTATAGTCTCAAGTTCTGGAGGCCAGAAGCCTGAGGTCAGGGTGTCCCGGGGCTGGTTCGTCCTGAGGGTTCTGGGAAATAACCTGCTCCCTTTCGGTGGCTGCTGGCCATTCTGGCGGCCTTTGGCTTGCAGAAGCATCACCTGGATCTCTGCCTTCATCTTCACCTGGTATTTCCCTGTGTCTCTGTGTTCCAGGAACACCGGTCATGTTGGATTCGATCCCTCCCTAGCGACCTCATTGTAGCTTGACATCGTCTGTGAAAGCCCTATCGCTGAATAAGGTCACTTTCTGAGGTCCTGGGGGGTTAGGACCCCAACATGTCTTTCTCCAGAGGATGCGGTTCAAACCATGAGTGTCTCCCAGGGACTCTGTGGTCAGGGTCTCAGGCAGAAGGTGCTGCTGCAGACAGATGGTGGGGGTCCTCTCTTCGTGAGGTCTCAAGTCCTCTCGTGTGGTCTCCCCGACGTGGAGTTTTGGGGTCCCTTGGGGCGTGGCTGCCAAAAACTTCAAGAGCAGCAGGGTAGGGGCCTCGCCATTATGACCTCTGCATCCTCCGGTGGGTGAGACATCAGTCACACCTGCTGAGTCGAGGGGTGGGCAGTCGATCTCCCTGTGATGGGCAGCGCGTCACGGTCACGTGTGGGATGGGAGTGCGGCGTCCGTGGAGGAGGCCACAGGGCATGGGGCAGAGCAGGAAGCAGACATGTGGCACAGCTGGTGCTGACGGCTAGAAGCCTAGAAAGCGGGCACCCAGGCCCTGGGAGGAGCCGTGAAGGCTTACAGAGGAGCAGAGGCCGCGACCTGACAGGCGTGAGCAGCCGTAAGCATGACAAGGGGCGGGGTGGAGGCAGCCCCAGCGGAGGGTCTGTCTGAGCCCCTGGCCGGGAGGTGGGAGAAAGTGTGCAAATTCTGTGGGAAGCTGGGGGTCCACGGGCCAAGAGCACTCTGCCAGCCCCTGAACAACTTCACAAGCTCCCCCCATATGCAGACCTCGAATGCAGGCAGTAGATTCCATCTGATATTTAATCCAGACTAACAAGTGACCATCCTGCCACACTTAGGGCCCCCCGCTCTGGTTCTGCTGCAGCCACTATCTTGAACTGTATTTGTCTCCACCAGAGATCAGCAAGTTTTCTCCATAAAGGGCCAGACAGTAACGTTTTTGCCCTGGTGGGAGCATGGTCAATATCATGCTAAGCTCTGACGCTTAGCCCCAGAGGAGCCACAGACAATGGGCCAGCGAGTGAGCACGGCTGTGCTCCCGTAAAACTCCACCTACAAGGGCAGGTGCTGGGTCATTTTCTGCTGACCCCTGACCTAGACGGGGGCCCAGCTTCCCCCAGGAACTGTGGAGCCCTGGACAAGTCGTTCAACCTCTCTGAAGCCATTTCCTCTTGCACAAAATATACACTGTCTCTGTCCCAACTACTCCACTCTGCCCTAGTCGAGTCCAGAGGATCGTCTTTTCCACCCAGGATGGGAGAAAAAACGAGACAAGCATGTGAAAGTGCATGGGAGGGAGGGCAGCACCAGGGTTAGAGATTCTCGCATTGCCGTAGCAACCCTGCGCATGCCCCAGCTGCCCTGAGCCTCAGGCTCCTCACATGTAAAACAGGAAAACTGTGGGCACACAGCAGTGTTACCGCGAGGATGAGTGAGGCTCCCGGGGCCGTGCACTGTGGGGCAGAGGGGACCTCCCGTTTGGAATCAGAACTCTCACAGGAGGATGGGGCAGCATCCCGCTCCGGGGGAGGGCTGGGAGTCTGGGCTGGAGGGACTGGGCAGCCCTCCGGGCAGATCAGAAACCCTTTGAGGGGCCAGCCCTCGTGTATCTTAGTCCCGCAGGTCTAAGCTGCATATTGATCACATTTTAGCATTTTAGAAATTGGAAGACCTTTTTGGATCAACACCTGCATGCAATACAATGCCTTCCTGTGCTCCTCTGCAGCAAAGGCAGCTACTAAACTATGTGCATCTCATGGTCAGCGGGGTTTGGGGAAGGAGGAGTGAGCACAGAGAGACAGCTCCCAAACCTGCATGGGGACGTCACCGTCGAGGTGGCCTTGAGCATCACCCACAGGCTGAGGATGGACCCCTCCCCAGAGGCCCCTCCAGTCCGGAAGCAGGGATGTGCATGGCCACCCGCGGTGAGGTGCCTTCACCCCAGACCCCCACTTCCTCGGCGGGGCGGGTGCTTCCTTGCTCTCCACACAAGGACGTGCCCCTCCCACCTCGAGGAAAGCACGGTGCCAGCCCCCGCATGGAGAATGTGACATTCCTTTAAACGGAGCCTGTTGTTTTACAGCCCGGCTTTGGAAGACTTCAAAAACATAAAGGCTCTAAAATCAAAGGCTTCCTGTTATAAATTCATTTCTACACCTCAGGTACTTGGTGGGTGCGGGGGAGGGAAAAAAACTAAGGTTCAATGAAAAGTGGTTGAAAATACTCTAAAAATACTCTGCTTGTGGGAGGAGGAGAGCTGGCTGGCCTCAGAGAAGGGGAGGCAGGCTGGGAGGGGGTGCCTTGGGTCTGCCTAGGGATTTTGAAGGTAGTTCACACTTTCAGACAGTAATGTTTCTGTTATTCTGAAACCTCCAGTGCCTTAAAAATATTGAGATGTGTTGAGAACTAAGTACCTGAAAAGAAGTTTAGAATGCAGACAGGATCTTCAAAATCGAGACCTCATCACCTTAAAGATGGGAAAACCATCTTGATGGGCGCCCATACTGAGTTGTGGGCACCAGCCGGTTAAAGACTGAACTGGGCAAGCCCGAGATTCTCCCCACAGGTTCCAGAAAGTAAAGTCAGGCTCATGAGCACCAGAGGACAGGCCTCTCCTGCTCTTAGAAAGATATCCTGATAAACTGGACCAATGTTTTTTCAGTTCAGTCTCCCAAGACAATAGAAATAAAAAACAAAATAAACAAATGGGACCAATCAAACTTACATGCTTTTGCACAGCAAGTTCAGTTCAATTCAGTCACTCAGATGTGTCCGACTCTGTGCAACCCCATGGACTACAGCACGCTAGACTTCCCTGTCCATCACCAACTCCCAAAGCTTGCTTAAACTCATGTCCGTCAAGTCACTGATGCCATCCAACCATCTCATCCTCTGTGGTCCCCTTCTCCTCCTGCCTTCAATCTTTCCAAGCATCAGGGTCTTTTCCAATGAGTCAGTTCTTCACATCAGGTGGCCAAAGTATTGGAGTTTCAGCTTTAGCATCAGTCCTCCCAATGAATGTTCAGGACTGATCTCCTTTAGGATGGACTGGTTGGATCTCCTTGCAGTCCAAGGGACTCTCAAGAGTCTTCTCCAACACCACAGTTCAAAAGCATCAATTCTTTGGCAATCAGCTTTCTTTATAATCCAAGTCTCACATCCACACATGACTACTGGAAAAACCATAACTTTGACTAGACAGATCTTTATTGGCAAAGTAATATCTCTACTTTTTAGTATGCTGTCCATATTGGTCATAGCTTTTCTTCCAAGGAGCAAGCGTCTTTTAATTTCATGGCTGCAGTCACCATCTGCAGTGATTTTGGAGCCCCCCAAAATAAAGTCTGTCACTGTTTCCATTGTTTCCCCGTCTATTTGCCATGAAGTGATTGGAATGGATGCCATGACCTTAGTTTTCTGAATGTTGACTTTTAAGCCAGCTTTTTCACTCTTCTCTTTCACACAGCAAAGGAAACCATTAAAAAAGTAAAGAAGTGAACCCACAGAATGGGAGAAAATATTTGCAAATGATGCGACCAAGGGCTTAATCTCCAAAATAGACAAACAGCTCATACAACTCAACAACAAAAAATGATGCAATCGGAAAGTGGGCAGAAGACCTAAATAGACATTTCTCCAAAGAAGACATACCGGTGACCAATAGGCACATGAAAAGATGCTC
This sequence comes from Cervus elaphus, assembly GCF_910594005.1. NCBI lineage: Eukaryota > Metazoa > Chordata > Mammalia > Artiodactyla > Cervidae > Cervus > Cervus elaphus. The sequence continues at coordinate 13,883,193 of NC_057818.1, forward strand.
AACATGGCTAATTATTAGGGAAATGCAAATCAAAACTACAGTGAGGTACCACCTCCCACCAGTCAGAATGGCCATGATTAAAAAGTCTACAAATAACAAACGCTGGAAAGGGTGTGGAGAAAAGGGAGTCCTCCTACATTGTTGATGGGAATGTAAGTTGGTGCAGCCACTATGGAGAACAGTATGGAGGTTCCTTTAAAAACTAAGAATTCAACTACCGTATGATTAGGCAATCCCATTCCTGGGCCTATATCCAGACAAGTCTATAATTCAAAAAGATACGTGCACCCCTATGTTCATTGCAGCACTGTTTACAGTAGCCAAGACTTAGAAGCAACCTAAATGTCCATCAAAAGATGAATGGGTAAAGAAAATGTGATACATATATACAATGGAATATTACTCAGCCATAAAAAAGAATAATGCCATTTGCAGCAACACGGATGCAACCAGAGATTATCACGTGAAGTAAAGTAAGTCAGAAAGAGAAAGGCAAACATCACATAATATCACTTATATGTGGAATCTAAAATGTGGCACAGATGAACCTATCTACAGAACAGGAACAGACTCAGCCATAGAGAACAGACTTGAGGTTGCCAAGTGGGAGGGAAAGAGGAGGAAGACGAACTGGGAGTTTGAGATTAACAGATGCAAACTATTATATACACAGGATGGATAAACTACAAGGTCCTACTGTTTAGCACAGGGAACTATATCCAATCTCCTGGGATGAACCATGATGGAAAGAATTTTTTAAAAGAAGGTATATGTGTGTATAACTGAGTCACCTTGCTATACGGCAGAAATTAACACAACATTATAAAGCAACTACACTTCAATTTAAAAACTACTGTCCTGACTACAGAGGCAATGTGTGTATACTTGAGAAAATTCCTGAGAGTCCAAAAAGGAAACCTGAAATAGCCTGACGTCTACACACAGCCCGCTTAGGGCTGGACTCGGCTCGTCTTCTCGGGCCTGGGCTGGTGGAGATGAGGATACAGATACGGAACCGCACTGGGAGGTTGCAGAAGGCTCTACGGATGCCCTGCCCATTCCGTCTGCTCCCCACCCAGTGCCTTTCTCCTCCCTTGAAGCCTAGAGAGAGGCAGCGGGGAGGGAGCTGGTCTTTCCCGCCTGGAAAGCAGAAACAGGCTCAGAGGCAGGACTTGGGGGCAAGGGATGAGCTGGGATGCCGACCATGTGTCCTGGAGGGCTTCTGAAAAGGTGGGTTTCTGAAAGGTCCCTGAGTGGTGGGGATTGAGGCCAGATTGTCTCCTGGGCCTCGCTGAGGCCGCCCCCACCCTGGGACATCCCCTCTCATCTCGTCTCTGGCCAGCACCTCCAAGTCCCAGCTCCAGTGAGGCTCTGGCGGGAACCCCTCAACCCGAGCACCCTCTCCACGGGGGCACCAGTGCCCCTTCAGCGGGACTGCCCACCCCTTCCCACTTGGCCAACACCTGACGCAGGTGCCCAGACTTCAGTTCCAGCCACCCTGGTAAGCATGCACCATGCTGTCAGGGTTTGAATCTACCCTCCCAGCCCCAGGACGTGGCCCACCTTGGACAATGACACAGACGTGAGGGAAACACACAGGTGATGCTCCTGGTCCCAGACCCTTGTGCTCAGTCTCTTGAGGTTACTCTCTGAGGACCGTGACTTGAGCGGAGGATGTACAACAGCGTGGGATGACATATCAGTGATAAGGCGAATCTACCTACCAGGGTGCAAACCCGTTCACCCGACGCCCAAATCCAGGTTAAATCTGAACATTTCCAGGGGGCCAGGACTTTGGCATCAGGAAATCAAAACACCTGTTTGCCGAGCAGAGTTTTTCAGTTGTCACCCTCACTGAGAGTGAGCAAAGAGATCAAACCAATCAATTCTAAAGGAAATCAAACCTGAGTATTCGTTGGAAGGACTGATGGTGAAGCTCCAGTACTTTGGCCACTTGATGCAAAAATTCGATTCATTGGAAAAGACCCTGATGCTGGGAAAGATTGAGGACAAGAGGAGAAGGGGACGATGGAGGTTGAGAGAGTCGGATGCCATCATCGACTCAATGGACATGATTTTGAGCAAATGCCAGGAGACAGTGAAGGACAAAGGAGCCTGGCGTGCTGCTGTCCATGGGGTCGCAAAGAGACACGACTGAGTGACGGAACAACACCCTCACAGGCCTGGAGCAGAGGGTCCCCAGGGGCGTCGGTCTTGCTTGGTGGTGGGACAACCACTAATCCAGAAAACATGAGGCTCGAGGAGCAAGGACCTCTACAGTCGCCCCAAACCACCTTCCGTAGCTTTTAGGGGTTTTGAATGATTAGGGTATTAAACCAACAGCATGAGATGTGATCAAAGTAAACAGCACACATGCGGAGCCCGCGCATGGCCAGACACATACATGTGGTTTCAGAATACAGTCAGAGCTGCAGCGAATACGTGGAATTTTGGAATGATTTGCGTTACAGTTCCCTTAAGTAACATTATCTTGTTAAAGACATTAACCTCAGGCCTTTGCTGTTATATATTTGCTTTTATTGTCTTCATCCTGGGACCAACCTGCAGGAGACACTCGTCAGCGCGGGAGGGGTCAAGGGTCATGAAAACATTGATTTTCAAGGTGGCTGAACAGCCATCTGGGGAACACTTGCCAATTATGGGAAGCAGACATGGCTTTTCAGGACCTCCTTTCTAATTGGGGAAAAATTTATGAAATTTCAAGCATTAATAACCATTTCCTAGTTTCACCCGACCTGAGACAGCCTGGTGGAAACACCTCCTCAGATACAGCTTCTCTTGGGTGGGGGTTCAGCTCTGCAGCTGGTGGGCTCTCCCAGTAGAGCTGAGACTGCCCTGTGATGCGTGTCTGGGGGGCTGACCCCATGGACCCTCTCCCAGCCTGCCTCCCTGCCCCCACCCTTGGCTCCCCAGTCATGGACTGCGTGTGGCCCCCACTGCCACAATCATTGGAAGATGAATTGCCATTTTCTTACATGGGTTTTTCTGGGGGGTGTTCTCCCCAGAAAGGCTTCTCTGGTGGCTCAGTCAGTAAAGAATCTGCTGGCAATACAGAAGACCCGGTTTTGATCCCTGGGTTGGAAAGATCCCCTGGAGTAGGAAATGGCTATCCACTCCAGTATTCTTGCCTGGAGAACCCCACGGAAGAGGAACCTGGCGGTCTGCAGTTCATGGGGTCACAAAGAGTCAGACATAACTGAGCGATTAACACTTTCACTCCCCAGAAAGAGTGTGGGTTTCAGCTGACCCCTGTTTAGAACTCTCAGACCCTCTATTTTCTCATTTGTAAAATGGGGGTTCAGGGAGATTGCTGAAAGATTCTAAACAATGGAGTGATGAAAAGCCATCACTGAGCTTATTAACCTCACTTGTAGGCAATATTTCAGCTGCTGCAATGGCAGGGGTGGGGCAGGGGAGCCTCTAGTTTGGGATCACATTCATTCACTTCTCGATTTCAGGTTAAAAGTTAGCACAGGTCCCATTTACGAGCATCTGCGGTCTGTGCACCAGGCCCCGGAGGTCAACCATCTGTGGTCTTCACAGCCCTGCAACCCAGGACATGCTGCCCCAGGGGAAGCCAAGAAATGAGACCCTCGCCAGGAGCCCCGGGGGCTGGCCTGACACAGAGACTGGATCTCAGCCCAGGTCTGTCCCAGCCTGGAGCCTGGGGTCTTTGCCCTACACCAGCCTGTCTTCCTCTCACTTATCCCTGGGAACTGCGGGCCCTTCGGAAAGCCCTTTGCTTTGGTGCCCAAGTCAGCAGGAAGCCTCTGGGGGTCCATGTGTGAAAAGCCCACGGAGGCGTGGCTGGGACCTGCAGCGCTCCCAGGTCATGGCCAACCAGCAGGGGACTCCTACTCAACCCCCTTCACCTGCCCTGCACGAAGTGGGGACAGTCCCTGAGTTCACGCCCAGTCATTTCAACCCTCCTCCTGGAGTCTTCTTTTCAAACCTGAACACAGGCTTTGTGGTGCTCTGGGGTGCTCCCAGCAGTAGGTAAACTCTCTCCTTCCCTAAAAAGACTAGCCTCACGGAGGAGTGGTAGTTTAGTCGCTCAGTCATGTCCGACTCTTTGTGACCCCATGGACTGTAAGCCCGCTAGGCTCCTCTGTCCATGGGATTCTCCAGGCAAGAATACTGGAGTGGGTTGCCACGCCCTCCTCCAGGGCATCTTCCCGACCCAGGAGTGAGGTGGAAGACAAAATGCCCTCACCCCAGGAACAGCCTTTTTCAAGCAGTCTGTACAGGATGTCGCTTGTCCCCTCCCTCCTTCCTTCCTTCCCAGGCGTCACAGAGGGCTGGCCCGGTTTCCCAGGTAATTGGAATATTCCTCCTTGGAACATGGTTGGGGTGCTAATGGCCAGAAAAGCCTCTAAGACACCAGAACCCTAGCGAAGAAAGATTTTTCAAACCCTTGTTGATCCTGCTCAGATACAGCTCTTGGAAGTGTAAATGTATGCGGCTTTTCTGGAAGGAGATTTAGCAATAACTACCAAAATTGCAAGTATGAATAAACAGTGACTTGAATTCCCCGCTGTTAGGGATTTATAGAAAGGAAATAATTAAGGATGTGTGCAAAGAGATTTAACTCTAAGATGTTCAACGCCATGATGTTTATCTAGACATTCAACACTAACGGACTGACTAGGAAGACAGGGGCCAAAAATGCAGGGGGATCCTATTTAGTGAAATAGAAACACATTCCTGCTCTATTATTACATTAAAAAAATTCAAAGCTGCCTTCAGCTTCATCTCTTTGTCGGTTTGCATGTGTGTGTTGTGGGGAGGTGTCTATGTGGGCAAGAATACAGTCTGCAGTCAATCGTTTAGCTGAGTTTATATCAATGCTCTTGCATTTAGATCTTCACAACTCACCAAGTTACTTCACCTCAGTTCAATAAAATGGGGCTTATAATAATGCAAACCTGATAGAACTGTTTAAGGATAAAGGGAGATAATATATGTAAGGTCTAAGGAAAACGAATGCAACAAAGCGTGTTCTTGAAGCCACATCAAAAGCAGGAAGGAAGGACACAAATATTCAAAATACCTAGGTGGAGGATTACCCACAATCTCTTCTTGCTTCTCTGGGTTTTTCTAACTTTTCCACTGTGAACATGTAGCATAGATGTGCGTGACCATGACAAAATTTACCTTCAGGTGCTGGAAAGCATAAACACCCATACCCCTCTGTTGCCTGCACCTCTGTGAGCAGGACTGAGTCCTGTAGCTGGGGAGAGGGGTGGCTGTCGGCAGGGAGAGGGTGGCAGGTGTGAGGGCACCTCAGGGGCTGCTGGGCTGCCCACAAGCCCGGTACTTGTCCAGCTTCAAGACCTAAGAAAGAGCCCGGAGCCAGCGACAGAGACAACAGTGGTTTAATGAGTCAGGAAGCTTAACGCGGTCTAATGTCGGGTCCTAGAGTGATGCCCCACTAGGTGGGGCAGACAGTGGGTTGGGCAAGGTGGCAGACCTCTTTCCCCGGGGAAGGGGAGGTTACCAGTTATAGGCGAACTGACATCAGGTGGGCTCACTAGTTACCAGGGAGACCAGCAGAGGGGCACGCCCCTCATGGCCCCTTTGATTAGAACAATCGCCAGCTGGGTAGGGCCTGGGTGAGTAGGCAGGAAGGTCAGGCCTGTGTGTAGGGGAAGCTGAAGCCGGCACTGGTGCGACAAGGGATGGACAAAGAGCAAGAGAGTGGCTGCCTTGAGTGGCCTGACCACACACCCCACCGTGCAAACCGTGCAGGACCCTTCCAGTCTTGGTCCCCGCTTCTCCGCATATCCCTGGGGTGAGGTGAGCAGTGGGCTGTGCACCCAGACACCACAGCTATAGCACGGACATCAGCTGCCAACGAGCACCAAGAGGAAGAGCCCTGGTCTGCTCACAACAGTCATGAGCCAGGATGAGGGTGAACTTACCAGGTCGACAGAAAGGGGTTCAACAGCAGCAGTGCCCTGTCCAGCCACACGGATGGTCACACCATCCCGGGGTTTCATAAACCCAGAACTGTTCCCAGGGGCAGGGGAGGGCCTGGCTTTAAAGGGGACATTCTGGGGGCAGAGTCAGGAGTCAGCACAGTTACAGGTGTGCCCCCCACATTATGTTGGGTATCCATGAGGGGAAGACCCATCAGGTCTTTCCAAACAGTTGGCTCCACTCCCTGGACTTGTGCATCCAGAAGCCAGCCTGTTCTACCCACACACTAACGCTGACCGGTGGGTCCTTACGGCGTATTAGCATGTGGGAGAGGAAGGTGGGGAGTCTCTCCCACCGTGGTCAGTCATCCTCTCAGAGGCACAGTGGCCAGGTCGAATTTTCATGGAGGAAATCAGTCCTGAATATTCATTGGAAGGACTGATGCTGAAGCTGAAACGCCAATACTTTGGCCACCTGATGTGAAGAACTGACTCATTGCAAAAGCCTGATGCTGGGAGGGATTGGGGGCAGAGGGAAGGGGGTGACAGAGGATGAGATGGTTGGATGGCATCACCGACTCAATGGACATGAGTTTGAGTAAACTCCAGAAGCTGGTGATAGGCAGGGAAGCGGGCTGCAGTCCATGGGGTCGCAAAGATTCGGATACAACTGAGCGACTGAACTAACTAAATAACCAGAGGAGGACCACCACAGCACTTTGCTGTGGCCCCAGCAACTAGACTCAACTCCCAGTGAGGCCAGCGAGGCTGCTCGGCCTCCAGTGGAGTTCCTCCCTCAGACCTCAGACTAAGGATGAAACGTAAGACAACTGACAGGCCTGGCACAGGTACGGTGGTGACAACTGAGCAAAATACACACAGTGACCACGTTCAGAGATAAGACCACACCCCCCAGTGGTTTTCTCCTGGTCTGCAATACACTTCAGGGAGCTCAGGTTTTCAGTAACACAAGAGCATGTCCAAAATCACATGTATGACGGCCACCTTGGACATCTGGACCTCAGCCACTCCACTTTGACTTTCAAATACATCCCTTCACTCAACGGCCATGGCAGGTGTACAAAGCTTGCCTAAAGGCTACAGAACAGGCTGCTCTGGTCGGTGACGTTTACGTTCAACCACTGATAAGCCAGAAGGACTTCCCCATACTCAATCCCTGCAGGTTCTTCCATCATTTCCCCTTTTGATTGCAAGTCTTTCAGTAGAAAGCATGGGTGATCCAAACATTGGTCCTGTGATGCTGGGGTGCTGGCTCCTTCACCAGCTTCAGATCCTGTCCCTAGGGGCCAGGCCTCCTTTCCATTCACCTAGTCATTCATAGAGAGGGGAATCACGTCAGATCTCAGGGGTATGATAATGGGAAAACACTTTAGAGGCTATACATTTTATCCCTTACACCCAACTGTCTCACACACATGTATTGTACGTGTTCTTTTACCTGTGGACCTAAAGTGAGCAGTGTCACACTTCATGAGAGGCTACACTCTGAAAATTTCACTAGACGGTTATCTTTCCATCCAGAACATCAGGGCGACAGTGTGGCTAACACATTACCTTTCAGAAACACAGACCACAATTAACAAAACTAGAGTTTAGCATCCACTGAAACACAGTGTTGTTCTCTCTAAAGTTACCCTCCCACCACCAAACACAGTCAACTCAAGACTACTTTGTCTGCAAAACAAGTCAGGTCAAACAGTCACATAGGCTTCTCCAAACTGGCTGAGGTAGAACTAACTCCCCAGGAGGAGTTCAGACCGAATTCCCAACAGGCCTCTCAAGGAAAGTCACGCCCAAGCCCTGCCATCCGGTTCCACCTCGGTGGGTCCCTCCGTCCCCCAAATACTGAGGTTCCTGCACATGTCAGGAGATAGACTTTCCCATTCAGCTGATAAGGCTGCTCGGAACCCAAGGGTCCCCAATTTCTGGAGAGACCAAGCAGAGAGAAAAGAAAAAACTTTTAATCCTACCCACAGGTATAGTTTACCAAATTCCTGTAAATCATGACCAACTTGAGGGGAAGGGCTTCCCTCTACCTGGAAAGCACAGATAGAAGCCAGTAACAGGGACTGCCCTGGTGGTCCAGTGGTGAAGAATCCACCGTGCAATGCAGGGGGCAAACGGGTTAGATCCCTGGGCAGGGAACTAAGATCCCATGCGCCACCGAGCAGCTAAGCCTGAATGCAGCCGCTACTGAACCTGCCCCTCCAGAACCTGTGCAACACGACGGGAGAGTCCGTGCACTGCAGACAGACCCCACGTGATGCAGCAAGGACCCCACGTGCCCCAACCAAGACCAGATGCAGCCGAAAAAGCCAAAACACACTAGAAACATCGCAGACAAAAAACCATAAAGAATATCACCGTTTTCACCAGTTCGCTCAGTAACCAATCTTTTCGTAAACTTTTTATGATGCCATCAACTCTTCCATCAGCATTCTTGAAGTTCTTACCCAGTTCAGCAATATAATCTAAAAGAAATCAGAGACCTGTTTTTGTCAACAGGTCCTTGCTATTAATATTCTTGAAAATGAAGCACTTTTGCCAAAGCATCAGAGTCCAGCAGTCTAAAAATGACAAGACTTAAAAAGGCACAAACGCTTGAACCCAATGTAATTGATAGACTTGGTTATAAGAATTACAACTGAATATAATCTTAACCCTTGAAACCTTAATCTCTGGCAAAAACCAAGAAGTATATAATCGTGCATTTCCTGATTGGAAAACTTATGCTTTAGTCTTCCTCTCCTAAGAAGGCCAGGGTAGGTAAACTTAAGACCTGTCCAGCCATTAACGTCCCAGTATTTTCTCCTATTTTAAATGACCCAGGTAGTCAATGAATTCTCTTCATTTAACTTAGTTTTTAGTTTACCAAAGTCTGGAGAGACTATTTTAGATAGACATTCCCAAAACATAATTGGTTTCATAGAGTTTACCTAAAAGTGTTTTTCTCCTTTACTCTTAGAGATCACAAAGTCCCAGCAAGCCCAGGGAGACCATTTACATCTCAAACGCATAAGAGAAATACCAATTCCTTCTACTCAGCCTTCATAGCCAACTACAGAAGACGCACTTCTGATATCCCAGCAGACACCTTAGAGGCCACTGTCCTCCAGACACGTTGGCGGCCCTCCACTAGTCACCACGGGGCCCGCCTGCCAGCGGACAGCCAACCGGGACTCCCCTGGTGACGCGTCAGTGTCCACGTGTTAGTAGACACCCCCGGCAACTTTCCATCCCCCATCCTGTGTTTCCCGACATTTTGGTGCTCATGGTAGTTTCCTTGGTCTCCTGGCTGCTTTGCCAACTGTGGGACTGCACTCTACAGGCCTGCAAGCCCCGTCTGTGGAGCTTCAAGACCAAAGAAAGAGCCAGAGGCAGCGACAGAGACATCTGGGCTTAATGGGTGGGGGAGCTTACACGTCCGAAGCAGGGTCCTGGAGAGACGCCCCATTGAGTGCGGTGGACGGCAGGCAGGACACGGTGGCAGGCTTCGCTCCCGGGAAAGGGCAGGTTACCAGTTACAGCGGAAGTGACCTCAGGTGGGCTCCTTAGTTACCAGGGAAACCAGCAGTGGGCACGTGGCCACAAAGGCCCCCTTTGATTAGAACAATCACCACCTGGGGCCTGGGGCAGCATGCAGGAAGGTCAGTCCTGTGCGTCGGGGATGGTAGGTAATCAGGCCCTGGTCGGTCAGGCAGGGCATGGACTGACAGCCAAAGAACGACCACCATGAGTGGCCTGACCGTACAGGTGCAGACACCTCACTCAGCACCGCCTGCTGAGCCCTGGGGTCAGGGGTCGGGTCCAGGCTGAAGCAGAGAGCAGAGGCAACGAAGCAAATTTGGAGGGTGGGGGAAGGCATAAGCAGGCAGCCTTCCTTGGCTGGCCAGCCTTGTCCCCGTGTCCGAGCCTGGGATGTGGTCACTCAGAGTCCAGAGGCGCCTTGAAGACGATGTCACAAGTGTAGTCACTTGCCCAAGGCCCCACACCAGGGGCAGGGGCAGCCTCCCAGCCCTCCTCGCCTCCATGGCCACTAGGCTGCGCTGCCCGCAGGCAGAGCACTGGGCTCCAATCTGTCTGAGCGTGCTGGGCTCTGCCACTTCCCAGCTGTGTGACGCTGGGCAAACGTCCCAACCTCTGTGAGCTTTGGCATGTAGGGCCAGGTGGGGGAGTCCTGTGAGGCCTGTAGAGTGGTCCTGCAGGGCAGCAACAAGCAATAAGGACACCGGGGAAAGGCCCTGATGAGGGTGTGCAAATCTGGAGCAGAGCGGGGAGGAAGCCAGGAGGGCTTCCTGGGGGAAGGGGCATCTGAGCCAAATGCCTTAAGGTATCTGGGATCCCGCCAGGCACAGAGGAGGCATATGGGGCCTCTGGGATGCCAGGAGAGGGAACAGCAACGCCAGGACAACTCACTCTGAGCCATTTTTCCCGTCATGTTGAAATGGGTTCAGGCGTGAGGAGAACGCTCCAGCTGGAGGGCTGCAGTGGCAAGTGAGTCAAGGTTGCCCTGGAGCTGGGTGACTCACCACCCTCAGGAAGAGTGCCAGGGAGCCGGGCAAAGGGCTGGTAGCGCTGCTACAAGCCAGGCCAGCAAGCTGCAGGAGCGGGGGCAGCAGGTGGCACTGCTGTGAAGTAGGGGTGATGGGGAGAGAGGCGATGGGTCAGTGGACAGGCCGAGTTCAGGCCTTGCTTCTGAAGGGTACGGCCTCTGCCCGTGACTCAGTTTCTCTGGGCTGGGGATCCCAGGTCTTTAAGATGAAGACAGGATTCATTCTGGGGTGACTGTGAAAGCCCAACAGGACACTCTGTGGGAGTGGCGTGCAACAGAAACCCCTGAGTTACCGTCAGGGGACCAGGCTTTGCCCAGTTGCTGGTGTCAATGGCTGTGGGACCCAGAGAAAGCTGGGTGGGGGGGCGGGGGGGCCTATCAGATGAACAAAGGGAGAGCTGGTGTTGGGGTGAGCAGGGTGGACTGGTGAGGCAAGCAGCCCCACCACCCGGGCAAAGCGCAGTGACCCAGTGCATTTGGTCCTCTCGGGGCAGGACACACTCACCCTGAGCTCGCAGGAAGCCACAGTCCACGGCAGGAATAGTAGTCTCAGGGCTCCTGAGACGGCCACAGGCCGGGCTGGACAGGAAATCAGAGCGGGTGGTGTTCCTTGGACCCTCGGCAGGTTACAGTCAGGCGTGTCCCCTGCCCCATGTCATGGCTGGGCTCTTCTGCGTGTCCAAATCTCTGGGAGTTGCTGCCCTCTTCACACACCAGGAGAAGCTCTGAAGCCCAGCTGGCCTGGTACATGGGTGGGCAGTTTTCTACAATGGAGGATATTCCAGACCTAGGACACAGCGGTGCAATGGTGTCAGGAATCCTGGGAGGGGTCTGCGGCCAGCAGATCACCGGGCACATGGCTGGACGGTTGGATAAGTGGTGGGTGCCTTGGAGGAGCCTGGGAAAGGCAGTGGGGGCCACGCCGAAGAGGGCCTGAGGGGTAGGAGAGTTTGTAACCCATAGGAGTGGCTGCCAGCAGGAGAAGCCACTGGTTCTGGAGCTGGACACCCGGGGCTGCAGACCTGGCTCCAGCATCCCTGGCGGCCTGACGGGTGCTGCTGGAGGCCCCCCTCCCAGATGGCGCTGTGCTGGTGGAGGTGCTGGCTGTCAGCTGGGAATCCGCAGCCTCAGTTCCCTCCACGTCAACCTCTCAATGTGGGCCTCTCGGTTTCCCCACGTCATGGTGGCCGGGTTCCCAGAAGGACTGTCCCGGCAGGACCACACAGAAGCGTGTCCCCTCTCCGGGTCCCCTCGGGGCAGTCAGACGGCTCCACCTCTGCTGCGGGCGTGGGGCCACTGAGACGCAAATGGAGGAGAGCACAGACCCCCGACCTGTGCGGGGTGGGGAGATCTCCTTGCAGCCATCTTGGAAAATGCCACCCGCCACTGCCTGCCAGAGAGTCTGAAAACCAGAGGGGGACATTTGGGGGCACTATAGACGCCTTCCTTCCTCTCCTGTGACATGGTGTGGTCTGAGCTGGAGGTCAAGATCACTCTGGACTGGCAAGTCTAGGTCTTTATTTGGGAGATTGTGGGGAGATATCACCCCAAGTGGGGTTGAGCTGGACTTGCCCAAATTGTGAATGGGTACAGGGCGCCGACCAGCCTAGAGCCCCTATAAGGAGTCCTGCAGACCCTCCAAAGCGTTGGTTGCTAACCTCACACTCCCAGTCTGGCTTATCTTACTTAGCACAATACATCTATCTAAACCCCAAGATGAAAGACCAGCGTCTCTACATAAACAACCTGGGTCAAGTTGCCACTGAAGGTCTCCAAGGATGCATAAAGCAGAAAGACAAAAACCTAGGAGGGGTGAGTGGCTTTTGTCCTCCTTACTATTACCAAGAAATATGCAGGCCCGTGTTTAAAGACAGAGGACACCCAGGGTCATTTTGAAATAAACTCTAGAGATGGGCAGCCTCCTGGAGGTGGTGGAGGGCAGTGGTCGAAGACTGTGAGCCCTCCTGACTTGTGCGGGCTGTGGAGGAGGGTGGCCTAAGAGTAGGGCCCATCTGATGCCCCCCAGAAGCACCCTCTGCCCTTCCCAGCAGCCTCCTGCTTGATGGAGCCTGTGTCATCTTGAACTTGGTCATGAGTCAGCAGAGGGCCCCTCTTCCCCCCTGTCTCCCTCTGTGGGGCCCCCCGGAGCAGGTGTTTGCCGAGCTCCAGGTCTCTCTGCTTACATAACCCTTGTTCCATTTGGAAGGATGAAAAATCTCCCTGGGGTTTATTGTAAACAGGCTTAGGTTCGCCCAAACACGGGGAGGAAAGGTCAGCGGATTATTCATGCGCCTCTCTCTCCCCCTGCCTGGCGCTTCCCGCCCCCACTGGCCGCAGACACCCCCTCCCCACCTGGACACCTGGGCAGTGGCCAGGACCCACGCCCCACCCGTCCATCAAGCCACCGGGGCACAGGGCCCAGGGCAGGGGCCGGGGCCAACTGGGAGGCCCTGACGTGTCCACGGGCCCTGCTTTGGCGGCCATTTCCACTTGACCTCAAGGAGGTGGAGGGAGGGAGGGAGATTGGGGAAATTTCTTGACGAGCCTCCACGGGTAGAGGCTCGCTCACGGAAAGATCATCTTTTATGATGACAGAAACGGAGCCAGTAACTCCTAAGGAGGGGCCAGAAAGGCTTCAGGCAGGAAGGAGATGGCCCTCTGGCCCAACAGCCAGGTGCCACCAGTTGCCTGTGGGTGCTGTAAGCTGAGTGTTTGGACCGGTGACCTCATCACACCCGACCTCTTCTGAGACAGGGAACAGGCCGCCTGCACGGATGAGAAGCTGTGGGTAGCGCTCAGCAAGCAAGACCTACGGGTCTTGGCTCCCCTGGGCCTCGGCTTCCCACGTGGTGTGGCGCACCGCTGCTACACCCGTGTCGGCCAGGAGACCAGCCGGGTGAAGCCTGGGAGCCGTGGCCGGGTCCTCCGCCAGGACTCCGTGTGGCTGCGCCCGTCAGAACTGGCTGTGTTACAGTGGTGACTGAGGGCCCCAGTGCCCACATGCCGTTAGCAAACACGATACACACCCGAGGGGGCTTTTCAAGGTCTGGCCCCCCAGACTTACAGCAACAGCATCACCTGGGACCTGGCTGGAGTCAGTTCCCCACTGTCACCCAGCCCTCATGAAGCTGAGGGGCGAGAGCGGGGACAGGCCGGGTCATCCATGGGTCAACACGCCTTTCTGGTGCTACCGATGTTCCAAATCAAGTTGGAGATGGGCTGCCTCAGGCCAGGTCCGTCAGCCCTCACCCCGCAGACACAGGGCCAGCAGCTGGGGGTCCTGGAGAATTAGGGGGGCTTCCACACAGCAGCTCCACTAAGCCCTGCATCAACCAGAGGGACCACTGAGCTGGGCTCCCACCTCCTCCCCGCCTTTGTCCTGGGGCCGTCTCTGGAGTTGTGTCCATCCTGCCCAGGAACACAGAGGGTCAGGCTGTGCTCTGAGGACCCTCACTCACTGCACCAGAGGGCAGGGTGATGGAGCGTAGGACCCACCCGCATGTGCACCTCAAGGCCACCCTGCCATCCTGGGGCTAATGCCTGCACAACCCCCACCCAGCACCTGATCCTGACTGCTTCCTGGGTGGCTGGTCCCTTAGGAATGTGCCTGGGCTGAGTGACCTGGGTCTCCACTCATCCTACAGAACAGCTTTGGTAAACACAGGAAATGCGGTTTTGTTCCCAGACATGACTGCACGAGACTCTGGTGGGTGGGACACGCTCCTTCCAGGAAAAGTCCCCAAAGCCAGTCTCAAAGCTGACCCTCCCTGTATTTCAGATGGGGGTGAAGTGAAACCCCAGCTTCCAAGAAGGAACACTCCAGGTTTGGGGGCTCCCTAAAACTTGAGGGCCATGATGGCACTTTCTGAGGTCACAGCTCTGTCAGTGACGGCAATATTACCCATTTCCATTTTGACCCTCTGGAACTTCCAGAGCCCTATGAGGGAAGGCATCAAACAGCCCTAAGCACTGGTGTGGACAGCTCCCTGGGTCTGCAGTCAAGTCCTAGTGCTGCCTATGGGAGCTCGGTGCCTCAGTTTCTTCAAACAGCCAAAGAAGATAATAATAGTACCTGTCTGGGAGAGTTGTCTTGGGAATTAAATGAGGGACATAGGGTAACTAATGATGATGCTCTGGGTAAATGCCTTTTGCGCGGGTGAAAGGATAGATGATGGATGATGGACCAATGGATGATGGATGAATGGATGGGTAGATGGATAAATGGGTGGTGGGTGGATGGATGGATGGATGGATGAATGGGTGGGTGGGTGGGTGGGTGGGTAGATGGATAGATGGAAGGATAGGTGGATGGGTGGGTGAATGGATGGATAGATGATGGATGGGTGGATGGATAAATGGGGTGGGTGGGTGGATGTGTGGATGGATAGATGGAAGGTTGGGTGGATGGGTGGATGGGTGGGTGAATGGATGGATGGATGGATGATGGATGAATGGATGGGTGAATGGGTAGATGGTTAATAGATAGGTAGGTGGGTGGGTAGATGGAAGAGGGATGGAAGGATGGGTGGATGGATGAATGGGTGGGTGAATGGATGGACAGGTGAGTGGAAAGATTAATGATGTTATAAAAGGAGAAAAGAAACCTGCTCAGAGTTGTTTAATTTTTTATTTATTTTTGGGCTTGAGGAAATGCAGAGTTAACTCTTGGAGGAGGATGAGAGGTGAGGAAGCAGGGTCATTGTTCCGAGGAAACTGCCCTCCCGCCCTCGTGCACGTGTGTCAAGAGGGAGTCACGTCGAGAAGCCCCAATGGCATTTCTACAGGGGCTCCTCCTTATTAAAACCGCAAACAGAGAAATTCGTCTACAGTCAGCCTCAGAGCTCAAGCAATCTGATGCCTGCATAAAAAAAATAAAACTGATGTAGAAGTGATGAATGGAGCGATGGACAGATGGGCAGGTGAAGTGAGAACAGTAAGGTGTGGACCAGAGAGTTGAGGTGTGGTGGGTGTGTGGGTGACCACTGCACATGCACTTTAACTTTCCTGTGTGTCTGGACTTTTCCACAGTTGAGTGGGGGAACACAATTCTACCCCTGCCCCCAGGCTGGCTTTTTTGGGGAAGAGCAAAGGCTGACTTTCCCACAGGCCCTTTGGGTCCCAGTGAGTGGAGCCACAGATCCACCTGCTCCAGGAGCACCCAGTGCCATCCACCCCGGGGACAGCCCTGCAGCCCTCCTGCCCGAGGCTCTGATGAGCCGGCTTTGTGCCAAGCCCTACAGAGGGGAGGGGGGCATGAGTGGCATTCAGCCTCTGCCCTCAGTAAGCCCAGTCCTTCGTGGGCACCTCTGCTCCTGAAGCTCCCTCTTCCTGGAGCGCCCTGGAGTCCTTCTTTCTCCTTTACATCTGCCTAGAAATTTCCAGACTCTGACTCCATCCCTCAGGCTACCAAGGGCCAGCTGCCTTTCAGGAGGGACTGCAAATGTGCATTGTGAAAACCTTAAACACAGGCATTCAGCTTAAATAATTGGACCCCAGAGGGGAAGTCTGATACCTATAAATTAAAAAAAAAAGATGTATAGAGATATGGCTAGATAGATGGACATCTGATAAGTTAATCTCATGGTCATGTGCTATTCCAAGATTGATCTACATGGCTGATTCCATTTTATATTTAGACAACCCTAGGTGGTGTTCTGTGCTTCCCTGGAGGTGCAATGGTAAAGAATCTGCCTGCCAATACAGGAAATTCGGGAGATGCAGGTTTGATCCCTGGATTGGGAAGATCCCCTGGGAGAGGAAATGGCAACCCACTCCAGTTTTCTCGCCTGGGAAACCCCAAGGACAGAGGAGCCTGGTAGGCTACAGTCCATGGGGTTGCAAAGAGTCCAACACGACAGAGTGAGCACATGTGCTGTTCTGGAGTTAGATACTAATTTAACAGATGGGAAAACTGAAGCCCATGGAGAGTTTTTAGGTGATGTCCAAGGACACCCAGCAGGTCTGTGTCAGAGCTTGGACGTGAACCCAGGCAGTCTTGCCCCCAGGGGCTTCCCTGGTGGCTCGGATGGTAAAAGAATCTGCAACCCACTCCAGTATTCTTGCCTGGAGAATCCCATGGACAGAGAAGCCTGGCGGGCTACAGTCCATAGGGTCACACAGAGTCAGACACAACTGAGTGAGTAACACGTGCACGCGCACACGCACGCGCGCACACACACACACACACACACACACACACACAGAGTCTTGCCCCACACCTAATGCGTTCAACTTTGCCCAACATTTGAGGTTAACTCAACTTCTCTTCCTCCTTGGGCTAGTGGCTGAGGGAAGGCTGAGCCATGGGGCTGGCCGCTTCGGCCAGAGGCAGCCCCTGCATGAATCCAGGCCCCTCTTACCCAGCGTTGAGCAGATGGCCCGAGTGAAGCCGGCACCCACCAAACGCACCATGCGCATCATGCCCAGAGGGTCAAGGCCCCCGAGGACACAGACAGGTCAGCCCTCCAAGCAGCCAGAGCCCAGTGACTGTGACCCCGATCAGGCCCAGGGGCTCCAACCACCCTGACGAATCTTAGTGGCAACACAGACGTCAGAGAGGTTTCCTTCACAGGCCGTGAGGGGAAGGCTGAGCTGTGGGAGGTGAATCACCATGAAAATCCCATCGTAATAATAATAATGCCAGGCATGAACTCTCGCCTCTGCCAAGCCAAACAAATGACAGGGTGCAGATGGGGCTGGTGCTCCAGTTTACAGATCTCTCAGGCCGTTTATGAGACTGTGAGGTCTGCGTCCTAGTGGGCAGTATGGTCAATTCTATTATATCTGGGCCCACGCCAGGCCTCAGTGGTTTGAAAGGAAAACCAGCCTACAGAATCACGGTGACTTGCCCGACGTCCTCAGATGCAATTTTCTTCGATGACTGTCTGTATCAACCCGCTCTTCGACGGCTGTCTGCCCAGATGTGGCCCATCAGCTGTGGCCGCCCGTCCTTCCGTGAGCTGGTGCAGCACGGGCAGTTTTTTTCTCTCAAAGGTGATGATGGGTGGTGGGGGGAGGGGTCTGCCCTGGAAAAGCCCTTGAACTCAAGCTTCATCAGGCCTGGCTGATGGAACACATTAGAAGAATCCAGAGAGTCCCACAAGCTGGCAATGCCTAAGGTGATGCCCAGAAATCTGGATTCAGATGGTTTGGGTTGGGTGCAGGAAGTGGTATTTTAAAAATAACCCCCTGCCAAGAATTCATAATGGGAGGTGGGGGTTAGGTATCATGGCTGGTTCCAACTTGTGGGCATCAGAGCCACCGGGGAGAGGGTCAAAGATAAACCTTCCTACGGGAGAAAAAGCTTCCTACGGAGCTTCCCTGGCCAGCTCCAATTCAGAAGGTCTGGGGTGGGTCCTGGGAATCCATCTTTCACAGAAGCTTCCTATGGAGACATAGGAGCAGCGATGGGAAAACGCAGCTGGAGCTGGGTGCTCCTTCCGGCACTGCAAGTGTCCCCAGGACACAGTCTGCTTCCAGCTTCCCTGTTCTTACCCTCGGCTTCCCTCCCCCAGCGCCTCTCCCCACATGCTTAGATGTGAAGTCCCTGACTGCAGCAGCAGCTCCAGGGAAATGGCCTCTGGCCCCCGCCCCAGACCTACCAAATCAGAAACTTGGGGTGGGAGGCGGCAATCTTTTCAGAAGCTCCCCAGCCCGCCCTGAGGCAAGCTCCAGTTGGAGAACCAGTGAGAACAAGAAGGTGGCTTGGGGGTGAGCGTGTCACTACCTGAAGCTACTCTCCCATCCAGAGCTGGGGCTATGAGTGGGGGGCAGATAAGGTATTTACCTTGAGCCCCAAATTTAAATGGATGACAAAAAACTTGACATGAATCTTTTTAAAACCCTGATGGACAAAATGTCAAATTTCAAGTAAGGACAGAATCTGGTCCTGAATTGGCACAACACTTGCTCACTTGCTACAGCCTCATCTTGGCCCCAGTTCTAATAAAACTTTATTTATAAAAATAGGCCAGACAGCAGGCAGTAGTTTGCCAAGGTGGTTTTCTTTTTCTTTCTTGTCTGTTTTATTCTGATTTTTAATATTATACTAAAACATGAACTTATCTTGATTGCCAAGATTTTTGGCACTCCCTGAAATTTGTACCCACTCCTCCTGCAGCTTGCCCCAAGCACTCTGGGGAACCTGGCCCCTGGGCTGAGATGCTCCTGAGGCCTGGCGCCTGAGTCCCCAGGTGCTGGGCGTCCTGCTGCCTGGGCGGCTGCCCGTCCCTCGGCGGCCTGTATGCTTGCAGTGAACATTCCCGAGCACATTGCTGCTGACGGGGCAAAGCCTGTGCCAGGGCTATATGCATCAAAGTCTTCTCAACTTTAATGGTGTATGACATTTTTGAGACAAAATACGGGTCAGCTAATCATATTTTAATAGCTCTACCTTTATAAGCAGGCTGCCTTGGAGTGCACACAGTAATATTTTAATTTCTCAGCTCTGATGAGCACCGTTCTAACCAGGTATTCAGTTTCTGCATTTATAAATCTCAGTCCCAGATGTCGGATGCCAGGGAACTCTACAGAACAACCATACAAATATAATATTTAATATTGGATGTCAGTTTGCGTGTTCCACTCAATTTCCTGGAAAGAGCTCGAAACTCCACTTATTTTGGGTGGAATATCCAATCAGTTCCACACTCCAAGGCCCGGCCGGACTGCCATGTAATACCGCATAACTAAATTCTCTAATTTCTGAGAGACAAATTTGGAGCAGATGTAGGAAAAGGGTGTCATTTGTTTCCAAATGCAACAGTTATCAGGCCGGACAAGTGGGAGGGATAATTAGCAAGGGGCCAAGTTTGTGAGCTGATCTCCCGAACCAGGAGACTTGCGGGCACACCCCAGCCCCTAGGAAGGCTGTGTGCTAGGCGGGGAGCTCAGCACCACATATTGGGGGGGGAGGAGGCTAAACTGGACTCGTGGGCTTGGAGCATCTGACGTGGAACTAAAAAATAAAGAATGGGACACCAGGGCAGGAAGGTGAAGGGCACGTAATCCCAGCCTCGTTTTAAACAGGAGTCCTCTGCCACTCAGGGCATCTACGGTTACCCAGCAACCCACCCCGGCTGGGACCCAGGCTTGTTCACCTCAGCCCAGCTCACTCTCGGTTTGGGGGCCATTCGGTCCTTTGGGACTCAAAGGGGGCTCTGTTCTTAGTGATGCCTTTCAGGGACTTTGATGGGTGCCATCAGCTGAGAGAGGGCTCTGGGGGTGCAAAAGCCACACGGGAATGATGCCACAGGCAGCCCCTGGGGACCCGGACCAGCCTCGGTGCCTGTCCAAGGGCCCTCTGGCAGCATCTTTCCGGGGTCCCCCCCGCCATCAGTTGGCCCATCCCTTGGTTTCCTCATCCAGGGAAGGAATGCGTGATCCCAGGAGGAGGCCTCCGATGATGTCAACTTGGTGGAGGAAATTACGAAACAAGGTACTTCGAGCCTCCCAGCGGGAAATTGGGGTAAATTCCTGACATCCGGTACTGCGTGCTATTCTTGGTCGAGGCATAATTGAGGCAAGGTGGCAAATGGTGCAAAACAGGCCCTCCTGGGGGACCTAGCAGGCTGCTAGTGACTGGATGGGGGTGTGGTCTCCACCAAGCCCCCGCTCTCCTGGGCCCTCTCTGAGCCTCAGTTTCTCCTTCCAGGAGGAGCAGGCTGGATGTGGTGGCAGCAGACACCTGCTAGTGCTCAGGAGATTCCTCTCTGCTCCACCCCAGGTGAGGACGGGGGACGCAGAAAAAAGGCCCCTCGTCATTTACTTGCCAGGAGAGAAAGGAAGGTGAGTCGTTCACAAGCTGGGCCCAAGTGGAACTTAAGGAGTCGCAGCTGGGAGGCCATATGGGGAAGTGCGTGGGTGGCTCGGCCTTTCCTGCCTCTCGCTCTTGGTCTGGCCAAGTTCAGGAGAGTCCTCCCTCTCCCCCTGCCAGAGTATCGGCTCACCCGCCTCCCTCCTTTCTGCCTGTCCCTTCCCTCCCTCCAGACACCAGGCAGCTCAGCTCCGTGGCAAGGCAGCGAGCCTCGCTGTGGGAAGGGGACCGCCTTGGGTCTCCCCGGTGTCTGGGGGGTCTGCTGCTAATTGGATTGTAAAAGATGATCCCTCCGCACAGCTGTCTGCGAGCCGGGCCCCAGCAACACGGGGTAAATTAAATGCAGACAGCGGGGCAGGGTTACCTGCTGAAGCTCTGTGCCAGGCTCAGACCCCAGAAGGCAGAGAGGATGGCAGCACTGAGATGGGAGAGGAGCAGAGACAGGGAGAGACCTCACCAAGTGCGCCCATTGGGTGCTGAGACGGCCCCTCCCCTGCAGGCCTGCTCACAGCCCCTGGCCCTGGGGCTTCTGGAAATCAAAGCGTCCTGACCCTCTTTACCACCCCCTCATCACCACAATACTCCCTGGGGCTGCTCAGCAGCTGAGCTGAGGGTGCCCTGGGCCTGCAGTCCCGTGAGGCTCCCTGCTGCAGAGTGGAGCCCACGGCTGGGTCCTGCTGCCCACCATGGACCCTCTTACTCAGTCATTCAAGCAGCACTTATTCACTCAGAATATCCACCGATCTGTCTCTAAGCTGAGCACTAGGAATAAAGAGATGGCGTGGACAAGGCGGCAGCTCTCCTCCCACGTTTGTCATCCCATCCCCCCTCCAAAGTAATAGAACACTGAGTTTAGCCGGCATGTATTCACCCACAAGGAAAGCTACATTTCCCAGCCTCCCTTGCAGCTAGATATGGCCATGTGATTACACTCTGGCCAATCAGATGAAGCCGAGTGTGGTGGCCCTTTAAACAACAACACAATTGATTCTAGCTTTCTGCCCTTTCAGAGATCTTCTTTCCTGCTGACTGGGATGGAGATGTGAGGGCTGGTGCTGAAGTGGCCACCCTGAGCAAGGTGCCTCTGGACAAAGAGGACCTATGTGGTAGGTTAATCAACCTCATCCTGAGGTCATTATGAAGGAGCAGACCAGCCTTGACCTGCCTCACTCCAAACTTTGGTGTGGGGAAAAAAAAAAAACAAAAAACTGCCTTTTTAAAGCAACTGTTACTTTGGGTTTCTATTGTTTCCAGATGAAGACAACTAAAACCTACACAAGTGATGACACTACAACAGGAGCATACAGCCTTGGCTACACAGAGGGGACACATGGCCCGATCTTGGGGATTAGGGGCAGCTGTGCATGGCTGCAACCTGCAGGGTGTGTTGACTGGGGGAGGCAGGTTGGCGGGGCTCAGGGGGGCGTTTCAGGAAGAAGGAAGTCCAGAGGGAGCTTAGTGTGTTTGGGGAGGCACTGGGTCCTTCAGGGAAGTGGAGACCCCCTGCCCTGAAGATAATTAAAACCTACACAGTGAAATGCAGGTGAGGCCTTAAAAGAAGTCATCCTTGATTCAAAGGGAGATACTCACTACTTATAACAAGTGCAAGGTCATTTGCCACTGAGGTTGAAATGTTGCTGGCTGATTTTAAAGACTAGCAAACACCTGATGGGAGGCTCATGTAGACGTGCACAATGGTTGATCATCCAGGAGTGGCTTCTCAGGTCTTCTCAGGTGGCTTCTTGGCTCAGGACTTGATGACCTGCTGTTTGTGGTCTACATGTACCTTGGCCGAATGGCCAGTGCCCCCCCTCCTTAGGTTCAGTCACGGCCCTCTTTTCTCTTCAATGCCAGCAAGTCCCCAGTGGGCTGGGGGAGGGGAGGGGAGGAGCCGGAACAAAGTCACCCCCTTTCCAGGCTCGGGGAAACTGTCCCAGACCACACACCAGAAAGGCCACCTGAGGGGTGGACTCCATCACTGCTATCTTTGTCACTGCGGTCACCCCTGTGCCCAGCTCCGTCCCAGGACATCCTAGGCATCTGAGAAGAGAGCCTAGAACAGCCTGGAACATGGGCGCAGGAAGGAACCTTGGGGGAGGAGACATAGTGCTGACTTCTGGAGCAGAGCGTGCTCCTGTCTCCTCGTAGGACGATGGTTGTGGTCTGCGTGTGCAAGCAGGTCCACTCCGCTCTTGTCCTAAGTCTCTGGAGTGTGATCTATACAAAAACCTGGGCCAGGCTGCTGCCCCCGCTGGGTGCTGAGGCTGGCTGTCATCTTCTTTGCAGATGAGAAACTGGCCCATAGCTAGTACACCAGGGGCGGGTACAGCTCCCCCACTGCCTGACTCCCACACTCATCCCCACTGGGCTGGAATCCCATCTGGCTCTGAGACTTCAAGGAGGAGGGCGAAGATGGCCAGTGTGTCCTGAGCACCTGGGGTGCTGCTGGGCCACCAGCCTCACACGGAGGCAAGCGGAAAGGGCCATGTCTTCTGCCCCTTATCAGGGCTTCCCCAAACACAGTAATAATGAGAGCAGATTTGCTACTCTCAGCACCAGGATTTGACCAAACACAGGGATAGGCCAGCTGCTGCATGAAATGTGGTCCCAAGTGAGCAGGTAACAGAGATGTGCCATTCAGGATGGCTGTGAGATGCTGCCCAGCATGTGGGTACCAGCCTGCCTGGTGGCATCAGCAGAGAGCACCCCTGTCTCCTTGCAGGACACTTGGATAGAGCAGAAGCTAGCCTGTATCTTAAGCCTCGCTGTTTCCCCATCACCGGTTCTGGTTATCGCCAGACAAGTTCTGCACTTGTAAGACCAGCACAGACAGTCACTCAACCCAAGATGCTTAAGGAAGCCCCTCAGGATCAACGTGGTCACCCTATCCTGCTGCCCTGAGGGTTGTCCAGTTCAGCAAGCGGCCAAGAGGCCTCAAGGTGACCACTGCCCTTGCAGCCGTCCTTGGTCAGAGGGTGTCCAGCCACGTCCGATGGCAGGCTCAGCCCGATGAGGGGCGTGGTGTGCAGGACGGTCCACGGGCATCCACCTGGGGATTCCGTGGTAAAGATGTGACTAAAGAAGCAGGAGTGAGTGGCCATGCTCAGGCCACCTCAGATGCCTTCTTCTCCGTGGATCATTGAATTACATGCATATTTCAGTGAAGATGATTATCTCCTTGCTGGTTTCGGAGGATGTATTTAGGGGAGGTATTTCAATTCTGTTGTCATTTAAAAACTAAAAATCAAAACATCATTTTTGATGTCCAG
Organism: Cervus elaphus; assembly: GCF_910594005.1. Taxonomy (NCBI): domain Eukaryota; kingdom Metazoa; phylum Chordata; class Mammalia; order Artiodactyla; family Cervidae; genus Cervus; species Cervus elaphus. Next base: position 13,906,788 of record NC_057818.1, read on the forward strand.
GTTCTTTCTTCTGCCGAAATACACACTGTGGTGTGTTACAATCATGTCTCCGCCATTTGTGCCTTAGATGTACTTGTAGGTATGTTTATTTGGTTTTCGACCGCGTTTTTCCCTTAGAAATCAGGATCGCATGTCTAATCTCAAAGGGTAGATAATCCTCCCTGGGATGTGAATTTGGCAAACATTCCAATTGGTTTAACATCAACAAGTGGCTTCTGGGGGAGGGTGGGTGGTGTGAGGGCGATTCAAAATTTTGTACTTTGCAAAAGGCAGGTTTTTTTTTTCTTGTATCCCCCATATTGCTAGGAACAAACTATTTTCTTATTTGGAAAAAAAAAAAAAACCCACCCTGCCCTTTTATGGGAAAACTAGTTCAGCTCTGTGTTTATTATTCCACATGAAAGCGGTTTTGCCTTCATTTGTGGCTGCCTGATTACAAAGACAAGATCTTTAATTAAAATTGGTTTGGTTAAGTGTATTTCTTTCAAAGAAAACCATCGAAATAGCATTTGTGACTCATTACCTTCTTAACAAGGGTGCTGTTCTATTTGCCTAGTTATTCAGCCCGTTTTCGATACAGACGCTGACCTTGAAAGATGGGGTAGGTGCCAGCAGGGAGCTCCGTGTGCACCTTTAAGTCGTCTTTCTGGGTCTGTGACTTTGACCCAGGGGGTGGGTTTGGTCTGACAGTATTTTGAGGGCACATAAACCTCTACAGCTTGACTGAGTTCAGGAGGGCCTGCTGGGCAGGCAGGCGGGGGCTTCTGCAAGCCAGCAGCAGCCTTCGGGAGGGTCTTGGGCTGACTCCTTGGGAACGCCCGGCTCGGCGGTGCTGGGAGGCCCGGGAAGAAGGCAGGGGCTGACTTTCTCATCAGCCCCACATGCCCAGGGTGGGTTTGGGATCACATGGCTTTCGGGAACTGTTTCCAGCCGAGGAACAAGATTGCCTAGATCCGAAAGGCTGTCTAACATGTTAGCGAAATTAGTGCTTAGCAATATTTTTGAGAATTCTGTGGTTTGGGCGTTTTATGTTTTTTCCTCTGCCAAAACAAGCTTGCTAACTTCTTTGCTTCTCTGTTTGCTGCAGAGAGGAGCAAAGGGGCTCTAAATCATTTGCACATTTCATGTTGACAACGTCCCGCGCTAGCACGACGGATGGGAAGGGAGGCTCCAGCTTGGCTTTTAATACCGGGCGACCCAGGCTCACCCGCTCACAGGCACTCCCCACCTGATCTCAGGGGCGGCTGCTCTTCTGCCCTGTGCTCCGCGGACTCAGTGTGCTTCAGAGTTGTCCGGGGTGAGTGGGAGTCTTTGGCATTTCCAAGTGAGCCTCCTCGCCTAGACAGGACCAGCTGCCTCCCAATTCCTCGGGCAAGTGATGATGACCAGAGCTAACTGACACTTGCTGAGCACATACTACGCACCAGGTCCTTGTCTAAATGCTCTGTCCCCTGACGGGTTTGACTGTCCTAATAACCCCAAGCCAGGTTGCTGGGATTAAATCCCAGTTCTGCTGAACTGCGTGACTTTGGGCAAAATACTTAAGCTCTCTGTGCCTCAGAAAGGCACAAGGATCCATGGAGAAAGTAGCACGACCAGTCAGGTAAAAGGGATTAAATCTGCAGTGCTCTTAAGAGGATGAGTACTCCCCTCAGCACGCTTGCTGGCTTCCCTGGTGACTCAGTGGGAAAGAATCTCCCTGCCAATATAGGAGATGCAGGTTCGATCCCTCGGTCGGGAAGATTCCCTGGAGGAGGAAATGGCAACCACCTCCAGTACTCCAGTATTCTTGCCTGGGAAATCCCATGGACAGAGGAGCCTGGTGGGCTACAGTCCATGAGGTCAAAGAAGAGTCGGACGTGACTTAGCAACTAAACAACAAAGAAACCATTCTAGTGCCCACAGCCAAGTGCTTCCCAAAGGCACACGGCAAACTCGCAGCAGAGCTGGGGCCAGGCTTGTCATCACTAGACTACAGCACCTACGACAGGAACAGTAGCTGCAAAATGCCGTCGCTGTTTTCAGGGTATTTGCACAAAAGGACTTCTTACACAAACACTGGTCACTGGCTACTGTGGGGGGCGGGGCAGCCTCATGCTTGGGGGTGAAGACGGAGCCTCCAGGAGGGTGAGGTCTGTGAGAGGAGGGAAGTCTCAAGGCCCAGTGCTTACAGTCCCCGGCCCCACCTTTTAGAGCAGACAGGGAGCTTTGTTTGGCTGTCCAGTTCCTGGGCTGGAGGGTAGACAGCAGGCAAGGGCAGTGAGGGATCTGGAAGCAGACAGAGAGGCAGCACTGCGACCAGTCACCAGACACGTGTCCCTCAGTGCGGCTGGAGGCGTGTGCAGAGCTGGAGTACCACGCAGCCGTCACAAGGGAGCTGTCACAGACCAACACGAAAACGGTGCCAAGATTTGTCATCATGGCAATGTCCAATCTCCAAAGAGTGCATGTAATTGGCTAACTTTTGTGTAGGGAGAAAAATATCACATACATGTGCATTTCCTCTTATGTGCATAAAGAAACTCTGGAAGAATAAAAGTGGTTGTCTATGCAAGGAGCACCCCCAGGGGGATGAGGTGTTAAAAACTGGACAGATGGGCACAGAGATGAGAATGAGCCATATATACACACACATATACAGTTGTGTAAATAAACTTATATTGTGTCAATATTTACATATACATATTTATGCTGTATACATTTACATATGGTATATAAATATATATGCTATATACACATATGTATGTACTATGTATTGTATATATGGTGACTAGTAAATATATGTAAATCTATGTGGATAGGTAAATGTGTATGCGTTTAATTACAAAAGCTTCAAAATATCACAAAGCCAAATTACACAGTAAATAAAAAAGGCAAAATTTAAAAATCTACAGTCGTAACTGGAGATTTTAAAATCCCATTCTCAATAACTGATAGAATGAGCAGACAAAAGAAATCAGTAAAAATGGAAGCAATCTGAACCACGTCTATAGAAGGCGGACACTTTTAGAAAACACACAACGCAGTCCCCAGGACAGATCCCATTGCTGGACCATGAGACAAGCTGCATCTGTCATAGGGGACGAACACACAGAATGTAATCTCTGACCACAGTGGGATTAAATGAGAAACAAGCAACAATAAGATGCTTGGGGGAAAAAAATCCCCAAATACTTGGAAATTAAGGAACATACTTCTAAAGAAGCCATGGACTGTAGAACAAATCACAGGGGAAATTATGAAATATTCTGTAATGAATGATGATGAAAGCAAAATGTGATAATCTCCAACACTCGGCTAAAGTGGTCCTTATAGAGAAACGTCCAGGTCCGATGCCTATGTTTGTTGTAAAGAAGAAGAGTCTGAAGTCAGTGGTCTAAACAGCCATGGTGGAAAGCCAGAGAAAGAAGAATAAGTATGTGAGTAAAAGTAAGCAGACTGAAATAATAAAGAGCAGAAATCAAGGAAATAAAAAACAAGTAACAGGAAAAAAGTAAAAGCCAAAAGCTTTTTTTAAAAAAAGATTAATATAATTGATAAGCCTCTAAGTCAAGTGACCAAGCAAAAAAAATAGAGAAAACACAAATTGTCAGTATCAATAATTATTATAAATTCAGAGTGGGAAAGGATCTTTATAACAAGTGCTGCTGGAACAATTGAATATCCCCCCACTCCAGTACTCTTGCCTGGAAAATCCCATGGACAGAGGAGCCTGGTAGGCTGCAGTCCATGGGGTCGTGAGGAGTCGGACATGAATGAGTGACTTCACTCACTTTTCACTTTTATGCATTGGAGAAGGAAATGGCAACCCACTCCAGAATCCCAGGGATGGGGTCGCACAGAGTCGGACACAACTGAAGTGACTTAGCAGCAGCAGCAGGGAGAAAAAAATGAACCTTGACACTTCTCTGACACCATACACAAAAATCTGAGGTGGACTGTATACCTAAGGAGCCAAGACACATAGACAAAATACAATTTATTAGTGAGAACACAAAAAGTACTAGCAACTAAATTAAAAATCGCTAAATTATACTTCACCAAAATTTAAAACCTCTGTTCTTTAAGAGACACCACTGGGGCTTCCCTGGTGGCTCAGTGGTAAAGAATCTGCTTGCCAGTGCAGGAGACACAGGTTCGATCCCTGGTCTGGGAAGATCCCACATGCCTTGGAACAACGGAGCCCACACTCCACAACTACTGAGCCCACATGCCCCTGCCGCTGAAGCCCACTCACCCTAGAGCCTGTGTTCTGCAACAAGAAAAGCCACTGCCACGGGAAGCCCATGCACCGCAATGAAGAGCAGCCCCCGCTCGCTGCAACCAGAGAACAGTCGGCTCAGCAACAAAGACCCAGCACAGCCAAAAATAAATAATTGACTAACTAATTCTTTTTAAAAAAGAGACACCATTAAGAAAATGAAAAGGGAAGTTATAGATTGTGAGAAAATGCTTGCAAAACATGTGTCTAACACAGGATCATATCCAAAATACAGGAATTCCTACAACTCAGTAATAAAAAAGGGAATTCAATGCTTAAGATGTGCCAACTATTTGAACAGATGCTTCATAAAAGAAGATATACAGGGACATTCCTGGCGGTCCAGTGATTAAGACTCTGAGCTTCCATTGCAGGGGCGTGGGTTCCATTCCTGTCAGGGAACTAAGATCTTACATCCTGCATGGTGTGGCAAAAAAAAGAAGAAGTTATACAAAAAGCCATTTATCACATGAAAAGATGCGCAACATAACTAGCCATCAGAAATGCAAATCAGTACCACACAGAGACAGCACGCACATGCCAGAATGACTAAAACTAAGTCCATTGACAACACCAAACGCATCACTTTGGAAACCAGCTTGGTGGTGTATTATTGAGTAGAACATATGTCTACCTTTCAACCCAGCAATTCCACTCCCGAGCATTTACCCAACATAACTGAAAACAGGTGTTCCCTAAAAGGGCAGGGACGCAAATTTTCATAGCAGCTTTATTCATAATAGCCAAAAAGTGGAAACAAGCCAAATGACTCAACAGGTGACTGGACAAACACATTATAGTTTATTTAAGTAATGGAACGAGGGGCAATTAAAAGTACACACACACCTCCTGATGTGGATAATATGAGGGATGAAGCTCAAAAGCATGCCGACAAAAAGCAGCTGGATGCAGAGTACATGCTCTGTGATTCCATGACATGGAGTTTAAGGACAGGAAATACTACTATGATGATAGGAATCCGGAATCTTGGCCAATGGTACCTCCCTGGTGGTCCAGTGGTTAAGACACCACATTTCCAGTTCAGAGGGCGCAGGTTCCATCCCTGGTTGGGGAACTAAGATTCCATACATCACATGGTGCATCCAAAAAAAAAAAAAAAAACCTTGGCCAAAACTCTCTGCCCCTGGTGGCCAGGAGTGAAGGACCAGAGATACAGGTGGGAGAGAGGTGGGTGTGGCTATAAAGGGCAGCCCAAGACCCTTTTGTTGATGGGACTGCTGTGTATCTTGACTGTGGTGGATACACAAGCACAGACAGGTGGTAAAATGGTACAGAACTACATACACACATCAGTACAAGCAAAGCTGCAGAAATCTAAATTAGAGGATTATGTTAATGTCAATATCCTGATAGTGATACTGTAACATTGCTTTTCAAGGTGTTGTCATTGGGAGAAACTAGGTGAAGGGTACATGAAGTCTCTCTGCATTATTTCTTACGAATGCATGTGGATACAAAATGCTTAAATTTGTAAATCCACAACAACTTAGCCCGTCTTCCTCCCTTTCTCTCCTGCTGACTGGAATGTAAGTGAGATGGCCGGAATCGAGGCAGCCATATTGGGCCATCCACTGGATCTGGGGAATGGAGGTTGCTCACATTACAGCAACAGGTGGGAGAGGCCTGGTCCCTGAGGACCACATAGAAAAATGCCTACTAGCCCAGGCTATCTGCCAGTATCTTCACGAAAGAGAGACTTCTAACTTTTAAACCCTTGCTACTCAAACTGTGATTCACAGACCAGCAGCCAGCATTTCTGTTAGAAATTTAGAATCTCAACCCTATCCCAGACCTACTAGATTAGAATCTGCATTTTAAACATGATTCCTGGCTGATCTACGTGCAGATTAAAACTTGAGAAGCCGTGAATTTAGCCATTGCTATTGTGCATCTCTTATCTTAAGCCAATCCTAATTATGGGTACATCATGATTAATTTTAATGACAGTATTCCTTAGATGTTTAGCAATACTTTTACTCCCTAAGACATACTCCTTGATTGAGGCAACAGGAGTGAGAGAAGGTTTTCAAGGACCTAAAACCTTTCATGTACGAATATATGGGGAGGGGCAGGGGGGTTGATGCATGGGCCCCAATCCCCCTGGCCCACCTGATGGTACCTGCAGCAGCAGGCACACCCCCCAGCTCGCTGATGATGTCCCACCTCAACCCCTGTCTCATCTGACCCACTGGATGGGGTTGGGGCTTCCTCTGTCCCCAAGGGAACTGGCCCGGTGCGAATAGGAACATCGGTCAATTGCAGGCAGCTGCCGTCCAGGGCATCCTCAACCAGCGGGCTCTGGACAACCACCCCACCACCCCCCGGGGTCTGGGGCAGTCCACCAGGGTCCTCGGGGGGCCTCCAGGGGGCCCTCACTCACTCATAGTGCACTATGGCATCCTTTGTTTCCTCCCCATCCCGGTCTGCAAACTCCCTCAAGTGTCCTGCGTGAGTTCCCTCACCCAAGTAAACCACCCCACCCAGATCTTAGCTCAGGCTTTGCTTCTTGGAGGTCCAAACTGAGACGGCAGGAGACCAAGAATTTTGAACCCTAGCTCATGAAACTCAAGAAAGTTGCTCACTTCATGCAGGTTAGACTCCCTCTGTATTTTCTAATATATGTATGTATATACATATATATATATATATATATATATAATGATTATGACAAAGAAACCCCAAGTCACAATAACTGTATTTCTGCCCTGACTCCGATGCCAGGAAATGTGAGGGGGAGCAGATAGTAATCTATTTTACTAACATCGTTAGGCTTTACCATGTTTTGGGCCAAAGTAACATATCCACTAATCCTGGAAGAATGTCAGCAGAGCAAGAAAGAAATCCACTTGCTCCAGCCTGCAGCTGAGCAGCGATCCTGGGTCTGGTTGACAAGTGAGCAAGACAGAGCGAGCTGGCCAGCAGTCAGCCTCCAGACAGGAGTTAGCCTGTCCCAGCAAAGAGCCGAGACCTCGTATAAAGGTGAGCATGAGGGGCTTCAGTTAGAGAAGAGGCTGCCCTTTGGGGGAGGTTCACAGGGAGGTCACACAAAATCCTGGGAGACTTGGAATTCATCAGTGTTGTTCTGTCCCCACTGGAGCTGCAGCACTGCTGGGGCCACACACCCTTTCCTCTCCAAGCACCCAGGACTGCTGAGCCAGAAGCAAAGAAACTCAGGCCAGATCTCAGGAACACGCACCCTAAGCCCACACCGTTGCTCTTCTGACAACCAACTCTGATCACAAAACAGCCCCCCTGCTGTCTGCGCCAGTCTCATGAAGATGCCAAACAAGTGGACTTGGGGAATTGAGAAGTCGGGCAAAGCCTCTGGAGTCCAAACCATTTTCTTTCTTTTCAAAAAGTTCTTTATTGAATTCATCTTTAAAATGACGAGTGACGGAAGACGACCCAGACCTACAGCGAATATTCTCCCCTCCCCATCTCTGTGCTCACTGCCACTCCTGCTCCAAGGTGACCTTTGGGGATTGTGTGTCCGGGTGTGCTCGCTCACACTTGGCTCCACATTGACATAAACACACGGGGTTTTATTGAGGTTTGTGTTTACAGAATAGGGGGCAGTGGGGGCGGGCACGACCGTGGTTTAGGGCACAGATCCTGGCTAGGCCACTTATAGCTGTGTTTGGGGGCAGGTTACTTGTGTCTCTGCAACTCTGTTCCCCAATCTACCAAGTGGGGTTAATAATAGTACCAGCCTCATCATACTGTGAGTGTTGTATACGGAGCCTAGGATCTGCCATGCAAGGATTTGCTATTACTCTTGTCTTTTAACAAAAGGTTTTCCTTTCTCGGTTAACAATACAATATGCCTTTTTTTTTCAGGTCAACAGATGTATATCTTAACACACATATCTCATTTCATCCTTGCAATAACTCCCCAGCAGCAGGTAGGAATTATAATCCTGTTTTACACCTTAAAAAAATTAAGTGGCTCAGAGAAGTTAATTTGCCCGAGGCCACATGGCCAGAGGGTATTATCAGATACGGAAGGGAAACAGAATAAATTTTTGAAAATTATTTTGAAAATTAACACACTCTGAACTGTTGGGGGTACTTTTTAAGCAAGGATGGAATCTGGTTCACGCTCTTCCCTCCTCCCCAGATGCCCAATTGGGGTGCCGCCTCCCCCCCGCCTCAGTTTCAGAATCTCTCCTGGACCACTCTTCTCTCTGCGGCTTTCATGGGCTGAATGGATAAAGTTCCACCACACTCCGACAGTCTCCATCCTGCCCAGCTCCTCCCTTACTTACATTTTGGGTCATTTTGATCACTTTTAGTGACAAAAATAGAGGTGGATCAAAGAGCAGGGACACTCGCATCTCCAGTGATAAAACCTTGGCTTTGACGAGCGGGTCCTGCAAGGAGGCACCCGCTGGCCCCCGGCCATCCACGTGGACCCGGGGCCCGTGGGTCACCCTGGCTGACCTGTCGAGGTCCCCGAAGCTCCCCTTCCTGCTCTCCCCACCTGCATCACCGCAGGAAAGCAGCCCCCAGCCCCAGCGAGGTCCTCTCTGGGAACCATCTTGTAGGTGAAAATAAAGCAGCACTTTCATCCAAGGAGCTCAGCACAATCACCGAAAGCACATGAAATCACTTAGACCCTGGGAGCCGCAGCCCCCTTGGCTTAATTACACGGCGGGCCGGGCTCTGCTGAAAGCAATTAGATCTGAGCTCCCCGGCGGAGGCACGCGCACACTGCCCCACTCTCCACGAGCCGGCTGTCGTCCATGCCCACCCGCCCTCTCTCAGACGCCTTCTGCAGGATGGAGGCCTTGTGAATTAGCTGTTTGTTCAGGTGGCTGAAGGCTCCCAGGGCCCGAAGGACAGAGCATGAAGTTTCCTTTCCTCCTGTCCTTCCTCCAAGCCGCCAAGCTCCCTGCACGTGACCAGGGCCGGCCATCTCTTTGGTGTCCTTCCGAAACCTGCAATGCCATAAATCCATCCGTTTGAACGTAGCCTTTCTTCCAGAAGGCAATCGCTTTTCCGACAGCGGGACTGCGAGCGTCCTATGTCATCTGCTGGTGTAAACAGCCAACCACTTCTCCCCTGGACAAACAAGTTTGCTGCCGTCAGGAGAGCTCCCTGTTGAAAATCAAATAAAGTGTTTGATTCCAGATGAGGGCTTTTGGTTCCAGGTACCGCTCGCTTGGTGAGCCGGGGCCGCCGCGCCCAGAGCTGGCTAATGAGTGGGCGTGCGGTCCCCACCTCCCAGATCACAACCCTGAAAGGCCCTTTTGTGGCGGGGAGGGGCCAGACCCCAGCCACAATGCTCTCTTGTCAGAAGGGCCTCCTGGAGCTGCCGTGAGACGGGGGCAGCTCTGCAAAGGAAAGCAGAGGGAAGGCAGTGATTCTGTGGTGGTTTCCGAGGCCTGGTGGAACCAATGGAGGCACTCACGTTTCCAGGCCTGGCTGGATGGCGGGGTCCTTGTGCAAGCGTGTCAAGCCGGGAATGCAGGGCGCGAAGATGTCACCCTCCCTGAAATATGCCAGCTCCAAGGTGGAGGTGGGGGCACTGGGCGGTGCTGTGCCTGCCACTCTTTGCCAACAGAGAAAGCAGGGCTTCCCTGGGCGGGCGTGACAGCCAGGATGAAATTCAGATCTGCAGTTCCAGGTGATTCCCGTCTTCCTGTTCTTCTAAAACCAAGTGCTTCACACATTTGGGAAGCATCATTAAATATGGACCGACTGGATGGTCTGTGGTTGGGGCTAATGTCCTCCAGTGTGCGGAGCATCTCGTTACCAGACCCCTCAATAGGACCTGCCAGAATTGCTCTGACGGTGCACATGCCACTTGCAGCCGCGCAAGCCGGCTCCGAGGCCATGCGGCTCCGCTTCAGGAGCGTGCGGGGCTCGAGGCTCCTGACTTCCTTTCCAGACCCCACTTCTCGGCTCAGTGCCTGTGAACGTGAAATCCTAAGCGATCACTGAAAGCCCAGTGGAGCAATTATTTGTGTTCACTCCGGTGGGATGAGGGTTTGGGATTTCAGGTTGTCATAGGGTTACCTCCAAAGGCAAATCTATAATTGATTTAAAAAAAAAAAAAAGACTTGGCATTTAAAAAATTCTTTTCATGTTTCTCCAAAGCGTTTGACAGACACGAATTCTCGAAACATTCCAGAGAAGAGACAGAGGGGATTAAGCCCTGCTCTGGACAAGGAGATGCGTCCTCAAGGGAGAGAGGAAGTTTGGGTTTGTCCAAAGAGGAGCTTGGAGTTAGGGCTGAGGCTCCCAAATGTGTGCCCTGCCCTCAGCTGTCACCTCCCCAGCCTGACAAAGGGACAGACAGTGACATTCGAGGACGGCACACACTATAGGCACAGGAGGATGGATGCCAGAGACAGAGGGTCAGGGTTTGAACCCCGATTCCCCAGGTATTAGCCACATGACCCTGATGAGGTGACTTAGCCTTTGGGGGGCCTCAGTTTCTTCATCCATAAATGGGTGTAATTATAGTATCCACTTCCCAGGTGGTGCAGTGGTAAAAAATCCATCTGCCAATGCAGGAGATACAGGAGATGTGGGTTTGATCCCTAGATTGGGAAGATCCCCTGGAGGAGGAAATGGCAACCCACTCCAGTGTTCTTGCCCGGAGAATCTGATGGACAGAAAGGCCTGGGGGGCTACAGTCCTGGGGTCGCAAGGAATTGAATAGCCTGAGCTACTGAGCACACACGCATAATCAGTATCCAGCGTATGATGATAGGAGTTAATACTTGTAATGTGGTTAAAGCCTCCTGGTGCCTAGTAAGTGCTCAGGAATCCTCACTTCCTGGCTCCACCATCAACCCATGGGCAGGGTCCACCTCTAATGGGCAGGCCATCCATGTGTCCACTTGCCTGGAGGCAGAAAGGCCGGCAAATGGTGAAGACTCGGATCTTCTCTGGTCAAACTGACAAACTCAGACATGGAGGATGAGTGACTAGACCTCAATGTTAGAGCAGATCCCTTGAGATAATCCTGCCTGGATGGGCTGAGCCAGTGGAACCAACAGAAGACACTGGCAGAGTGCTCACTGCCCGGCCTGATCCCCAGAGCCCTGCAGGGAAGAGGGACCCAGCCTGGCAGTGTGAGCCCCTCAATGGTCTGGTTGATGTGGACTTGGCCAGGCTGTCGTGCCCAGTTATTCAATCAGACCCTCATCCAGGTGTTGCTCCAAAGATGTCTGGGAGGTGTGGATAGAATCGACAGTCAGCTGGCTTTAAATAAAGGAGGTGACCTTGGATCGTATGGGTGGGCCTCGTCCAATCAGGTGAAGGTCTTAAGAGTAAAACCAAGGTTTCCTGGAGAGGAAGAAAGTCTGCCTGAGCTTCATGCCTGCTCTGAGGTTTCAGAGTTGCCAGCCTCTGCAATGGCATTCCTGCAAACAGCCAGTTCCCTGAAGTCACTCTCCTCATACACCTCATGCATATAATGTATCTCTCCTATACATTACACTCACCTGATTGGTTCTGTTGCCCTGGAGACCCCTGAGTGCAGGGGTCACTGTTACATGGTGTGACGGTTGTAACCACAGCTACATCTGAGTGCTGTGGGGTGCTGGGCTCGGGGCTGAGGGACTCCATGGGTCTCATTTACACCAACCAGCCACCTTCTTTGTTTCTGGAGATTTTCAAGTGACACACTGGGGCATCCAAGGATGCGTGCATTTAAGACATTAAGAACGTTTCTAGATGATTTCCCTAGAGAGTTTACTGGTTGACACTCCCACCATTAATATATTTCAGTGGGTAAAAAACGTTTCCTTGTTTTTTTTAAAAAATTGTGCAGTCAGATTCATTACCATCTGAGCCACCAGGGACTCCTCCCACCAAAGAAAAAGCCACATAACATGAAAGTTATCATCTTGACCATTTTTAAGTATACAGTTCAGGAATGTTAAGTATGTCCCCATTGTTGTGAAACAGATCCCATTAAACTTATTCCTCTTCCCAAACTGAAACCCCATTGAATTCCCATCTCCCCTGCCCGAGTCCCTGGCATCCACCATGGTACTGTCTGTCTCTATGAATCTGGTTACTCTAGGTACCTTGTATAAGTGGAATCATACAGTATTTGTCTTGTGTGACTGGCTGACTCAACTTTAGCATAATGCCCTCAAGATTCATCCACATTGTGGCAACATGTCAGAATCTCTTTTTCCTTTTACAGCTGAATACTACTCCATTGGATGATGGACCATATTTGTTTATCCATTCATCCACTAATGAACACTGGGTCTGCTTCCACCTCTTGCTCTTGCCTGCTGTGAATGCTGCTGCCATAGGCATAGGTGTGCAAATATCTCTTCAAAACATTGTCATCGTTTCTTTCGGAAACACACCCAGAGGTGGGGTTCACTGGATGTTTTTGTGTGCACTTCCCCAAGAGTCCTAGTGAGGCTAGACCCACTTTCATATTCTTTGCGGACTATCCACGCTGCGCTTAACACAACAGGTATGCATGGTGTCTGCCTAGCCATGACATCACACGCCTACTGGCCATGGGGAAGATGTCTGGCAAGTTCTGGCACAGGGCCTGGCCCCTTGCAGGGACTCAGTGAATGTCTCTTCCTTATTATTTGCTGAATAAATGAATGAAGGGGGTGAGCTAGAGCAGGGAGACAAAGGAAGAGCTACATCTCCCACAAAGGGCAATTTCATTTTCCATTGTGAAAATGAAGTGGGCCTCAAAGACAACGGGATGGGGCGGGTGCTTGGTTTTGGGGTCTGGCAGGAGGATCTGAAACAAACACGGCAAGCGGGACATTGCCAGGGAACAGAGGCAGCCTCGTCATCCTGCAGACAGTGACCTCACTGAGCGTGCTGGCTGTATAACATCCCGAAGAAGAGTGGTGCTGGGGCTGCCTGTGAGCCCCTGACGGCCGTGGACAAACTACACTAGAGGGTGCCTGGCCCCACTCTGCAGAGGGCTGTCAGCTGGAAGCTTCTGCAGCTTCCCAACAAGCAACAGCACGTGGAGAACCGCCCAGGTGGTGCACGGCATCTAAGTGATCCATCAGCGCAGTTCCCCTCAGCTCTGGGCAGGAAGTGGGTCAGCATCTCAGAGGACAGAGTTGGACCCCTGCCATGCTGGGGGTGCCAGCTGGTGCACAAGGAGAAGGCTAAGCCAGTTGACGGCCCACGGCTGCTATGCCCAAGGACCAGGTCAGTGTGAAGACCGAGGGCTTTCCCAAGCCAAGATCCATCACCCTTCCTCCAGCAATTGCCAGGCAGCCAAGGAGTCAGGAGAAGCTGAGCCTGTCCCCAGAATGCCAGTCCCCTCCTCTGCAGACACGGTCTGTCAACTGGTATCTCCTTTTCCCCTTCTTTCATGGTAATCGAATTTTCCACTCAGCAAATGGTCACTGTCAGTAAAGAATCCACTTCCAGACTTCCTTGCAGCCAGTTGTGGCCACATGACCAGGTGCTGGCCAATGGGATGCAGGTGCAATGACAGGCACAACATTCCCTCAAGGGAAGGGGTGCCAAACAGTGAACAAACAGAACAGACAGGCCCCGAGAAACCAATACACACGCTGACAGCAGGGAACCCGGATGGCTGTGCCGCCACATACACCAACCTCAACACTAGCCCTGGGGGTGCCCGCCCCTCAACCCTGCCCCTGTGTCCTTCCCCCTGCCCAGAACTCAACTTGTTCATGGGGAGCCATGCATATGGGAGCAGCAATCTATGGTTGGCCGACAAACCAGAGAAATTATAGTTCTGGCCCCCGACACTGTGGACCCACCCCTCAGCCCCACACGCTGTGTGGCATGCCACCCACGGGTGGGCTTTAGCTTCTCCCTTGTTTAGACACACAGCATTTGGACCTTGATGGCAGCCGCTGAGCCCATACCTGCAAACACATCTTCCACCCTCTCCTCCCCACCCCCACACTCCAGGCTTGCTTTCCAGGAAAATGAGATGGGACAGTTTCTTCTACAACTTCCACTATCTCAGTGCAGCTGGGGGCCTTTGAATGGCTACTGATGGTCGGTGATGAAATGAAATGTCCGTGTCCTCACCCATGAAACCTGGGAGAGTGACCTCATTTGGAAACAGGATCTTTGCACGTATAAGAGTCTTGAGACTGGACTAGGGTGTCCCTAAATCCTGGGACAGCATCCTTATAAGTGACAGAAGAGGACACCCAGAGAAGGGGGAAGCCAGGTGAGGACAGAGGCAGGGACCAGGCAAAGCAGCCACAAGCCGAGTGTTCCTGGAACTCCCGGGATCCAGAAGAGGCAGGAGGACCCTCCCCTGGAGCCTCTGGAGGGAGCATGGCCCCCAGGGGTCTGCAGCGGACACCCACCAACACCCCAGCTGCAGACTTCTGGCCTCTCTGGGGATGACTCCTGTTGCTTTATGCCACCCTGCTTGTAGGCCTTTATTTCAGGGCCACAGGACATTCACACACTGTGGTTACTACTCTCCTCCACCACTTTGGAGGTTTCTGTCTCCTTTCTGCAGAAGATGTGTGGTTCCATGTAAAAAGCAGGGGACGCGTGGCCCTGGGGAGTTGCTACCAGCCCCAAGGTTCTCAGATCCTTGCTTCTCCAGTGGCATCTGCCACCCTCCACCCCATCGGAGTCAGCCCTGAGGACCTTGGCCCCATGCCTGGCGGCCTCCCTTCACTGCTCTCTGGCTTCCCTTCTTGATGTTGGGGCCTGAGTGTGAGCAAGGAGCCCCACCACCTGGGCTCAAGTGACCCTCCCCCCGCCAGCCTGCCTTGGGGGTCTTGCCTCTGGAAGCATAAGGGCAGTGACTAGAATGCAGGAAACACTTGTCTTCTCAAAGTCTCCAGACCTTCAGGAAGCCACAGACCCCGAGGGCCTGTTTTGGAAGTGGAAGCTCTCTCTTTGCATTCCTACCATGACACGCTAATCCTTCCCGGGGAGAACTGCTGCCTCTCGGGGAAGGGCAGAGGGGTTCAGACTTTAGCACACACTCAGTTACAAGTCACATAAAGCTACAAGCGAGACCCCAGCACAGCGGCTGCAACAAATAGCTCTCATGCCTCATGCTCACACGCTTGAAATAAAAGTCCCCGCAAGATAGTTCGCTTTTGGGGGGGCAGGTGTGGAACGTGCAGGGCTCTCAGGCCAGACACTTTATACCTCTGCTCCACACCCCTCTGCACAGCCTCAGTCACAGAACGGCTGGTGAAGCTGAGAGCAGCAGTGGCGGCTTATCCCGTGCCTGCATTTCACACATCCTGCTCCCCTAATCCTCATAACTCCCAGAGCTGGCCCTGCTTTATGGAAGGGAAAACAGGCACAGGGCGGGAGTGGTGTAACTTGCCCACAGTCACACAACTAGTAAGGGGCTGGGCAGAGGTTTGAACCCAGTCTGTCTAGAATCTGAGCTCAAGACAGTGATGTGAAACCATATATCTTGGCTGGGCTTCTTGGAAAGCTTCCCTTCCCTTTTAAAAGCAAAGTGTCTTTTTTCACTTGCTGCCTTCTTTCTTGTTTGGGATGTGAGAGAAAGGATGTGATGTTTGAGCTATGGCAGCCACCCTATAGCCACGAGGAGACAAGACAAGCACCATGTGCAGAAGACAGCAGAGCACAAGGATGAAGCGATCTGGGTCCCCAGTGACTCGAGGGTAAGGAATCCACCTGCAGTGCAGGAGACGCAGGAGATAAGAGTTTGATTTCCTGGGTCAGGATGATCCCCTGGAGGAGGAAATGGCAACTCACTCCAGTATTCTTGCCTGGAAAATCCCATGGACAGAGCGGCCCAGTGAACTATAGGCCATGGGGTTGCAAAGGGCTGGACACGAATACACACACACACACACACACACGCATGCAGTAAGACACCACATATGACATGACCCCCCCCACCAGCAGACGCTTTATGTGAGAAACACACATGTCCTCATTGCTGAAGCCAGTTTTTCTGTGAAGTACAGCCAGGTGCATCCTGACTGAAGTGACAGCATATGGGGGTGTGGGGAAGAAGAGGGTCTGTCAGTGGAAGGACATGTGAGGAATTTAAGGAACAGAAAGATACAAGGCCTTGGGAAGGGGCAATCTGGGGCCACACTGGGGACCATCAAGACGCTTCCTCCAGTGAAGCCTCAACTCCCCAAACCCACGTTATAACCCTGAGTGCAGCAGAGTCACCTGGGCATGGAGGAGCCTGTGATGATACAGAGTTTAGGTTCAGTAGGGTAGGCTCTTGGGTGGTGGGTGGGTCTGGGAGGTTGGGATTCTCAGCTTGCTACTTCCTAGCTGCGTGACTCTCTGAACTTCAGTTTCCTCTCGAATAAAATGAGGATGGATGGAACACCTTTTGAAAGACAAGGCTCTCAGCACAATGCCTGCTACACAGTGACAGCCCAGTAAGACTGGGTGACTATTTCTGAGTGTTTGTTTGAGGCCTGGCAGGCCCAGCTATCTAGAGCTAGGTTGTCCAGACTGGCCATTAGGGGCATCGTGAGGACGAGGATTCAGCGTCACAGTGGTAAGGACAGGCCTGGCACCAGCCGTTGGCTGCCATCCAGCCATCATGAAGTCTCTCCAGCAGTTGTGTGCCCTTCCAGCCACCTCTGCCCCGGGACCCCTGTGCTGGATGTGGGCAAAGACAGCAGCTGTTTTCACAGCTACCTGATTACAGCGCCTATCTTTTTTTTTTTTTTTTAGATGTTTGCAAAAGCCTACCCAAGATACTGATGCTGAAGCTGAAGCTTCAATTCTTTGGCCACCTGATGTGAAAAGCCAACTCATGGGGAAAGACGCTGATGCTGGGAAAGATGGAGGGCAGGAGGAGAAGGGGACGACAGAGGATGAGATGGTTGGATGGCATCACTGACGCGATGGACATGAGTTTGAGTAAACTCCGGGAGATGATGGACAAGGGAGGCCTGGTGTGCTGCAGTTCATGGGGTTGCAAAGGCTTGGACACAACTGAGGGACTGAACAAAAACAGCAGGGAAGGTTAACGGGACTGGAGGACCCACTTCCGAGACGGCACACCCGCCCACCCGCACAGCCAGGGCTGTGGGCCGGGGGCCTGGGCCTCTCCACATGGGGCTCTCATAGGCTGCCAGGGCTTCCTCTGAGCATGGCGGCTGGGTCCCAGGAATGAGCATCCCAAAGCCTCAGAAGTCACACCCCGTCGCTTCTGCCATCCCCTTCCAGTAGGGGTGGTCACAGAGCCTGCCAGGAATCAGAGGGAGGGCCCAGCTCCACACCTGAAGTGGGGGCGGCAAGGTCTAGAGGAGCGTGAGGACCAGGAGAGACTGGTACGCTCACCTTCGGAACCCACAATCTGTGTTCAAAGCCCCGCCCAGTCCCATCTTCGCTGTGTGACCTTGGGCAAGCTCCTTAACTTCTCTGAGCTTCAGTGTCTCCAGATGCAAAATGGGGTCATTCTGCCTAATGTCGGGAAAGTTAATAAAGGAAGAACCTGGTGTGCTGTGGACTTAGACTATGTCGGTGTCCTTTCCTGTTTCCCCATGTGCTGTTCCCAATTGTATAGAGAAGCAGCTTTAGAGACTGGTGAACTCCTACATAACCAGTAGTCTCCTTGCAAGTCCACTGCATGAACCTGACAGGATCCAGCAGAGAGCAGGCAGGAAAGAATACCTGGTTCTCAGATCCTGCACCAGCCCTCAGGTGCCTCTGACAATCCTCGTCATTCTGACTCAATACAAAGAATGCCTGTGTCTTGGCTCATTCTTTCCTGCTCATGTGGCACCCTGCTCCGGTGGACTTGACGTCTCTTCAAGGCAGGAGTACAGACCTCCAGCGTCCCCTTAGCATCACTGCTGACTCCCAACAGTAAGAGCAACTTCCTTGGAATTTTCTGAAAGCTTCCCACATTTGGGCCAGACAAGAGGACCCTGGGGAAACTCCAGGACCGCCGGTGAGTGGGATGGGTGGATGCTCTTTGCTCCAGACTGAAGGGCCAGCCACTAGAGGTTCTGACAGTTGTGGCCCGAGACTCAGGGACAGATGGGGTCCCAGGAGCAGAGTCCTGTCTGGAGGGTGGAGGCTGCTGGCTTTGGGGAGGCAGAGCAGCTCTAAAGCCGGCTCACACCCCGAGCCAGTCAGGGAGCCCAGCGTGCTGGGGAGCCTTTCTCGGAAAAGGCCCCACTCCCTTCCCACGAAACGGGCAAAGCCCCAAACTCCACAGATGCTGCCACACACACGACTCTGTCTGGAGCCCAAGCCCGGTTTCCACGCTGGTGGGATGGTTTACCTATTTAAGTCATTGAACCCTTTCTGTTTGTTTCACGAGAAAAAAAAATCTGTTTATTCTAGCCACACTGTTTGTTGTTTAAAGGAATGAAATAATTAAAACAAGAGGAACCCTATGTAGGCTTGGAAGTTTTTCTTTACAAGCATAGAAAATGTATAGATAACATTATTTATCTTTTTTTTTTAACAACACAATTTAATGAATTTTATTCATTGCTCAAAGATTTACAAATATCTTTTATGTAACAAATACACACAAAATTATACACTTAAATCTGTATGTGTTCCCTGGGGCTGCCATAACAAAGCATCACTAACTGGGGGGCTTAAAACAACAGAAATGTGTCCCATTGCAGATCCAGAGGTGGGGAGTCTAGAGTCCAGGTGTGCATAAGGCTGGTTCATTTTGGAGGAACCATCCCCGGCCTCTCCCCCCGCCAGCCGGGTGCCGTCAGCGACCCTCAGCACATAGACACAGAGCTTCCACCTCTGTCTCTGCCGTCACGCGGCGTCTCCCTGCGTCTCACGTGCGGTTCTCCACTCTGCATGTCTTCCTCTTTTTTTCGGCTGCACCGGGTCTTAGTTGCAGCATGTGCGATCTAGCTCCCTGACCAAGGATCAAACTCAGGCCCCCTGCATTGGGAGTGTGGCATCTTAGCCACTGGACCACCAGGGAAGTCTTTATATCTTTTTTAGAACTACCCTTATTGCCCATCCTTGTCTAAGCTGGATTTAAAAAACAAAAAGAACTAAGACACCAGGCACGACTGGCCCGTCCCAGGATGCGGGACCGCCCCAGCTGTGCCGGCTCCGTCACCAGGTGGCGGTTCTCCATGCCTCCGGCGAACACTCAGCATCCTAGCAACGCCCCTCTCTCCCCGTCCTGTCCATGGGGACGGCCCTGGGGGGCAACGAGGAGCAGCCATCCACACAGGAGCCCACTGTCCTGCATGCTGTGAGAGTGTAAGCACCCAAGGAGGGCAAGTGACCTGCCCAAGGTCATGGTCAGTGAGGGAGTGGGGATTTGGACTCTCACCTTATAGCTCCAGAGGCTGAGCTCCCCCTCAGGATGCTCTACTGCCTCCAGCCTGGTTCTGAGGGTCCTACGATTTGAAGCTGTTCACGGCTGTGAGCAGCTCCATTCCATGGTTTCAGCACTGCACACACTCCACCACATACACACAGCTCTGTGGTCCAGTCCATCTCCCTGGAGAGGGACGCCTAGGCCACCCCTCATTCGAGGTTTCCCAAGCTCCACGCTGAGGAACAGCCTAACTTGCTCCACACTGGACAGCCACGAGACTTAGCTTATGCCCACACTGCTGCTGGACTGCAGGATCTCCATCTGGAGTACAGTGTGGACCATTTCATGAAGGCATCTGATTTATGGAGGTGGGCATGCCCTTGGGAACCCAAGCCAGAGGCAGGAGCCGGGGACTAACTTCACATGCTTCTCTGGCCATCAGTCAGGATGCAGGCTGTGGGAGTCTGGACACTTGTTCTCTGCTCATAGTCAGGGGCTCCGAGAGGGCCAACCTTTAATGTGGAAGTTGAAGTCAAGGTGAGAAGGGCCAGGAAGGGATTCTAGAGTCCTGGTAGATGCTGAGCTCATAGGCCACTCCCCACAGTGACCAGAGTGGGCCTTCTCCAGTGCCAATCAACCCACAATCCACTCATAAGCTCCAAAGATGGTCTTGACAGTGCCAGCACCCTGGAGGCACAGGGCAGCCCCCCATCCAGGACGGCTGGCCCTTTCACAGCCCTGGGCAATAGGACGATGGCCCTGGACATCTGAACCCAGGTCCTACAAAGGCTGGAAGCCCCTATTTCCCTCCTCCTAGGATCCAGGCACCTTTTGTTAAGACACAGGCCACACAGTGAGGGCACTGGGAGGAGAACTGAGGTACTCTGATCTAAACTCTCAGCTGGGCTCCCAGCACCGGCCAGGAGAGCAGGCCAGCCTGGGCGTCCAGCCCGGGTGATGCAGTGGAGCATCGCGGGGAGCAGAAGAGCTGCCCGGCTGAGCCCAGTCCATCCACAGAACCTCGAGAAAGAAGAAGACGGTGATTGCTTTAAGCCACTACATGTAGGATGGTCAGAAACAAGGTCCAATAGAAATGTACACATACGTCCACCAAAAGGCACATCTTAAACAGTCACCCAAATGGTGATGGACTCCACAAAGAACCAAGTGTACAACGCCCAGCAACAGCAGAAGGAATTCAGAGCCAGGTCCCATCACACCACGGGATGCCATGTAGCCATGGGGGAGAATGAGCCCTGCGGCTCCTGGCAACCACCCCTGTGAGCCCCAGACACACAGCGCAGAGGGCAGACAGATGCCGGGTCAGAGGGGCACACCCCGTGCCGTGTGGCCCCTTCATGCAGTGTTCGCATGAGGCAGGCTCTCTCTGCTGCCTCGTGGCCCACCATGTGTACACACGGGGTGTCCCAGTTACCCCCGAGGCGCAGGGCGAGTGGACTCATCACCTCCCACAGCCCCCGCCTCCTAAACCATCACCCTGGGGGTAAGGAACCTGGGGGCACAGACTCCCAGGCCACTGTGTGTGTGTCAGGGATGGGGGGAGACTGGAAGGGGCACAAGGGGCCTCTGGGGGCAGGTTGCCTTTGAGAAAACTCGTCCAGCTGATTTGTGGACTTCTCTGTGTGGAGGTTTTATTTCAATACAAAGTTTACTTGAAAAATGTAAATGAGACTTTTTCCGGGTAATCTACAGCTGAGCAGCAGGTCGTGCCAAAGTGCAGTGGCTTTACTATTTCTCTCAGCGTCCGTGGGTGGGAAGGCCAAGCGGAGCAGGCCGGGTGGCTCTGGCCGGGCGCTGTCATGTGGTCGGGGCTCCGTGGGGGCCAGGCGAGGTCATCCGCCGGCTCCTTCAGTCACACGTCTGCGCCTGGGCTGGGAGCCTGGAACCATGGGGGCTGGAGCTGCGGGGGCTCCAGGGCCTCCTGTCTCCATGGGACCTCTCCACGCAGAGTCTCCAGCACAGGGCTTCTGAGGAGCCGACTCCCGTCAAGGCCACTTGAGGCTGAAAGGCATGTGTCCTGAGGGGGGCCATACAAGCTGGCCCCTTGATCCCCTACCTGGACATCACCCACCTCACTTCCACCACATTTTATCTTTGAGGTGGCCTCAACGTCCTGCCCAACATCCAGGGAGGGGCATCCAGACTTCCATCCCTTCTGGGAGAAGGGGGAGTGAAGAATTTTCAGATATGCTTTAAAACCATCATTCTCTTTGCCAAAAACCTTCAACAGTCAACTGCCATATTCAGAAAGAAGAAGAACTAAAGAGCCTCTTGATGAAAGTGAAAGAGGAGAGTGAAAAAGTTGGCTTAAAGCTCAACATTAAGGAAACTGAGATCATGGCATCCAGTCCCATCACTTCATGGCAAATAGATGGGGAAACAGTGACTGACTTTATTTTGGGGGGGCTCCAAAATCACTGCAGATGATGAACTGCAGGAATAATATTAGAAGACACTTGCTCCTTGGAAGAAAAGCTATGACCAACCTAGACAGTATATTAAAATGCAGAGACATTACTTTGCCAACAAAGGTCTGTCTAGTCAAAGCTATACTTTTTCCAGTAGTCATGTATGGAAGTGAGAGTTGGACTATAAAGAAAGCAGAGCACTGAAGAATTGATGCTTTTGAACTGTGGTGTTGGAGAAGACTCTTGAGAGTCCCTTGGACTGCAAGGAGATCCAACCATCAATCCTAAAGGAAATCAGTCCTGAATATTCATTGGAAGGACTGATGCTGAAGCTGAAACTCCAATACTTTGGCCACTTGATGCAAAGAACTGACTCACTGGAAAAGACTGTGATGCTGGGAAAGATTGAAGGCAGGAGGAGAAGGGGATGACAGAGGATGAGATAGTTGGATGGCATCACGGACTCAATGGACATGAGTTTGAGTAAGTTCCGGGAGCTGGTGATGGATAGGGAGGCCTGACATGCTGGAGTCCATGGGTCGCACAGAGCCGGACACAACTGAGAGGCTAAACTGAACTGAACCATATCCAGGACAAAACCCACACTTTCCGAGTCCCACTAGATGAGTAGGATCCCTCTGGCCCCTGCCCACTTTTTCTCCTCTCGTTCTTCTTTCCCAGCCTTCTCTGCTTCCCTCTTCCCCAGCTCCAGGCACCCGGCCTCCTGGGGAGGACCCTGGCAGTCATGCCCCGGTGGCACGTCAGGGCCTCTCAGGACTGCCTCCTGGTCATCCGGCTCCACTGACTTCAGCTGAGCCCTCCTCTCCCATCAGTCCATTCCACTGCCTGGTTTTCCGTCTTCATTGCTCTTCATTCCATCTGAAACTAGCTTTTCTGTTTGGGGTGTCCTTTCTTGCTACTAACTGCCTGCCCACCAGAATGGAAGCTCCGTGTTCACCACCTCGGTGACGTCTGGCACCTGGTAGACATCTCTTGAATGAATAGATGGGTAGCTAGCGGGTGGAGTGGTAACACGGAACTATGAACAGAGCCCTCTCTGGACACAGAGGGAGGGACCTGTGTTGCTGGCTCCCGGCACCCACGCGTCTTTTCGCATGCATCTTCCTGATCCAGAGAGTCAAGAACTACATTTCCCAGACTCCCTTGCATCCTAAGTGCCAGCTGTGAATGAGATTCAGCCAATGAGATGTGGCCAGAGGTGGAGAGGAGGCAGCCTGGAGCAGATCTGGCTCCTGCTGGGCTCTGCAGATGCGGCGGCTCCCAGCGTCCAGTTGCCCACCTTCAGCCCAAGGGGTGGGGGTGAGAAGATGGGGGTGGGAGGCAATGGGCGCAGCTTCCCAATCTGATCCTAGACAGTGGACATAGCCATCCTTGAATTCGACAGAGCCAGTGGCAATCCCCTGCCTCCAGTCTGAGCTGAAGATGAGGCTCTCAGAATGTCGGTTCTAGAGGCCCCGCTAGAATGCATTCTTCTAGGCTGTCTGGTCATTTTGGAGGCCCAGATCCCCTGTGTGTAGCCCCATTCTATGTAAAATGCTTGGAGGGTATCGTCATGTCAGTCGTCATGGCTGGGATGTGTAAACAGATGAAAAGGCTATGACAGTACAGTGTACGGCCTCCACATTTATACAGATGGCTCAGCAGATTTCAAAACATCCCGAGAAACATGGGAGGCCCCAGGCCACCTCATGGAAACTGGGCACAAGACCAGGAAGTACACAGATGTTCGGAATGTCCAGAGTCCACTGCTCATCTACCTACCCAAGTGTTTAGTATGAGACCTGGTTGACTGGCCACTCTGACCACTGTACAACAGCAAATATGAAATCCTTTTCTTATGCTATATGACATGTCATTTTTGACTTTTTTTTAATGGGGGAGGGGCAGAAACCTGCGTCACATGTGATCTGGTCCTGGCATCGCCACTGAGCCTGCTGTGCCAGCCTGGATGAGCCTCCTACCCTCTCTGGGCTCCCTATGTCTCACTGTAAAATGGGAGAAGAAAAGGAAACCATGTCAAGTACCCTTCTAGCTTTAAATGTCTAGGATTCCTTTCTGTTCATCTCTCTCTGTGCATGTATGTTGGTGTGTATGTGTGTGTGTGGTGTGTGTTTGTGGTGTGTGTATATGGTGTGTGTGTGTAGTGTGTGTATGTGGTATGTGTGCAGTGTGTGTATGTGGTGTGTGTGTGGTGTGCGTATGTGGTATGTGTTTGTGTGGTGTGTGTGTGTGGTGTGTGTGGGTGGTGTTTGTGTGTGTATGGTGTGTGTGTGTGGTCTGTGTGTGCGGTGAGTGTATGCGGTATGTGTATGTGGTGTTTGTGTGCTGTGTGTGTGTGGTGTATGGTGTGTGTGTGCAGTGTGTGGTGTGTGTGTGTGGTGTGTGTGGGTGGTGTTTGTGTGTGTATGGTGTGTGTGTGTGGTCTGTGTGTGCAGTGAGTGTATGCGGTATGTGTATGTGGTGTTTGTGTGCTGTGTGTGTGTGGTGTATGGTGTGTGTGTGCAGTGTGTGGTGTGTGTGTGTGGTGTGTGTGTGGTGTGTGTGTGCAGTGTGCGTATGTGGTGTGTGTGTGTGGTGTTTGTGTGGTGTGTGTGTGTGGTGTGTGTGTGCAGTGTGTGTATGTGGTATGTGTATGTGGTGTGTGTGTGGTGTGTGTAAGGTGTGTGTATGTGATGTGTATATGTGGTGTGTGTGTGTGGTGTATGGTGTGTGTGTGTGGTGTGCGTGTGTGGTGTGTGTGTGGTATGTGTGTGTGTGGTGTGTGTGTGTGGTGTGGTGTGTGGTGAGTGTGGTGTGTGTATGTGGTGTGTGTGTGGTGTATGGTGTGTGTGTGGTGTGTGTGTGGTGTGTGGTGTGTGTGTGCAGTGTGTGTGTGTGGTGTGTGTGTGTGGTGTGTGTGTGGTGTATGGTGTGTGTGTGTGGTGTGTGTATGTGGTATGTGTATGTGATGTGTGTTTGTGTGGTGTGTGTGTGGTGTGTGTTTATGTGGTGTGTGTGTGTGGTGTTTGTGTGGTGTGTGTGTGTGGTGTGTGGTGTGTGTGCGGTGTGTGTGTGTGGTGTGTGTATGTGGTATGTGTATGTGATGTGTGTGTGTGGTGTGTGTATGTGGTGTGTGTGTGTGATGTGTGTTTGTGTGGTGTGTGTGTGTGGTATGTGTATGTGGTGTGTGTGTGGTGTGTGTGTGGTATGTGTATGTGGTTTCTGTGTGTGTGGTGTGTGTATGTGATATGTGTGCAGTGTGTGTATGTGGTTTGTGTGTGTATGGTGTGTGTGTGGTGTATGGTATGTGTGTGCGGTGTGTGTGTGCGGTGTGTGTGTGTGGTGTGTGTGTGCGGTGTGTGTGTGGTATGTGTATGTGGTGTGTGTGTGTGGTGTGTGTGTGCGGTGTGTGTATGTGGTATGTGTATGTGGTGTGCGTGCAAACAACCCACCCTTATCACCACTGAACTCTGCATCACTCCCTGCCCCCACTCCCCACCCCACCATGTTGGTCCCTATGAGGACAAGGTGACTTTTAATTTAAAAAAATTTTTTTACAGTAGAAATCATCAAGTACAGAAGAGTGAAGAAAATGCTCTGCCCAGCCCCGTCTGCCCACTGCCCACAGTTTACCAACTGCTGTCCAATCCTGCTTCATCTCCACCACCACCCCCGCCCCCAAGCCCTTGGTTACTCTGAAGCACACCCCATCGGTACCTATCTCACTCAGTATCTTTAAAAGGGGCTTTCCTTGTGGCTCAACTGGTAAAGAATCTGCCTGCAAGGTGGGAGACCTGGGTTCAATCCCTGGATTGGGAAGAGCCCCTGGAGAAGGGAAAGGCTACCCACTCCAGTATTCTGGCCTGGAGAATTCCATGGGGTCGCAAAGAGTCAGACACGACTGAGCGACTTCCACTCACTCACTCACTCACATCTTTAAAAGACAAGGACGGAGCTGGTTGAGATGGTGGTGAACTGCTGCTCAGACAAAGCATTTTGCCTCCCAAAGCTGTCTTCGAATTTGGGTCACCTCTTTCCAGTTTGGAAAAGTCCCCTCATCAAGAACACATGTCCCAGATGCCTCATAGACATCTGAGACATCAGTAAGAATATCCACACTCACACTCAGTTATCACACACAAGAACATCCGCACTCACACTCAGTTTTTTAGAAAGCAATTTTTAGAACTTTAGGAGCGATTCTAGGATGGTCCTAAGTCCACTGTGCTCAGAAAACTCTGAACACGGTATGGAGAGCGGGCCGTCTCTTTGAATACCTACCCATGCCAGGCCCCAACCTCCTGCACCACCACCTACAGCTCCTCACCCTGCATCTCAAGGTCTGTGTCAGTGGTGGTGAGTGGACAGCCAGGACCCTGCGGGCTAAGGCTCTGGAGCCAGATGCTCTGTCGTTCGGAAACGTGTGACGCGACGAGCCAGGCCTTCTCTGGGTTCCACAACCCCATCTGCAGGATGGGAGCAGTCCTCTCGGAGTTGCTCTCAGAAGGCTGTCTGGGGGATTGAAGGAGGTAACAGAACGCTCCGCGTGGCGCCCGATGCACAGGAAGTGCTCCACGAACACCGCTGTCCTGGGGCCATCTTGCTGGTGTCTGGTGTCCTAACTGAGATGACGGCTCCTGGTGGCCGGTGTCAGTCTGTGCACAGCGCCCGTCTCCCTACAGGTCAGCTGTAGAAACCCGGGCTAACCCGAGAGAGAACAGACCAAAATATGATCCCAGAGGGAAAATGTTGTCTCATTAGCCTAATCCTTCTGGATCTTCTGCTATTTCCTCCACCGCTTGAGTGAGCCTGACACAAGGCAGGCATTCAATCTCAACTCTTGCAGGGGAATAAAGCATAGAAACACTCTTCTGAACAGAACGAACTTCGTTTGTGCAGAAGCCACCATTTCAAAGGCCTGGAGGGCACAACTGGAGGATTGTATACCGTAGGCTGGGCTCTTCACCCGAGCAGGCGGCCCGCCGGACAGTAAACATGCTTCTAAAGAAATAAAAAGTTTTGGGCGGCAGTGTCTCCATGCCAGGCTGAGTGCATTTGTCATGTTGGACGGAGACCCTCCCAGCAACACAACCTGAATGGCAGCACGGAGCCCAGCTCTGCGCCGTGAGCCTGTCTCCAACGCAACCCCAGCCCGTCTAAGCCGTTGCCTCGGGACCCACCTGAGGCCAGTGACTGTGAGTGGACACATCTGGGGATGCGTGTCTGCCTTCCCCGCCTGTGTCATTCTTTGCCATCTCTGCCCCATGGAGTTTCCAAGTAATTCAGCGTGCAGCCCAGAGACGCTCAGCGTCTTAAAGCACATTGATCCCTAGCAATAAACCATACATATATTTATATTAATTGGCCAACAAAAGTTACATCTTGTGATATTTAATCAGAACTCCATAGGATTAAGTTTATTTATTTTTTTGGCTGTGCTGGGTCTTTGTTGCTGTGTGCGGGCTTTCTCTAGTTGCGGCGAGTGGGGGCTCCTCTTCTTTGCAGGGCACAGGCTTCTGAGTGGCCTCTCCTGTCACAGGGCGCGGGCTCTGGTGGGAGGGCTTCAGTAGTTCTGGCTCTCAGGCTCTGAGAGCGCAGGCTCAGATAGTTGTGCTGCCTGGGGGTAGGCAGCTCCTTGGCCTGAGGGATCTTCTGGGACCAGGGACCTCTTGCATTGCAAGGTAGATTCTTAACCCCTGGCCAACCAGGGAAGCCCGTGATTAAGTAATGAATTTCTCCCTGTGCCACTGGAAAAGCCTGGATCCACATCACCTGGGGGTAAATGTCTATACAGTGCCTGGTGTGTGTGTCCTAAAGGTGATGGGCAGGGTGATGGGCTGGTGCCTCAGAGAGAGAGAGCCAATCAAACTAAGAAGCAGGGCCTGACATCCAATGTGAGAGGTAGCAGGCCTGGCCTCTTGAGTGCTAACACAGGATCTGCGTTGCCCGGAAGGAGAAACAGGCTCAGAGATGGGGGGCACCTGGCCATGATCACAGAGCTGTGACAGAGAGCGCAGCCCAGCGCCCAGCACTTCTGTCTCAGAACTGCAACCCCCTCCAGAAGTGGCCACAACTTGAGAGTGCTGGTGCCCCTCTTCTTTCCAGGAAGTTCAGGGGGGCCCCCAGGACTGGCTACTGTCTCACTGCAAATGGGCAGCATGGGAGCAGGGAGGTGGCTGAGCTGACAGGACTGCACCCGGGGCAGTGAGGGCCTGCAGAGGGCAGGCAGAGTGGGCGACCTGGCTGCTGGATGTGTGTGTGTGTGTGCGCATACGTGTGTGTGCATGTATATGTGCGTGTGTGTGTATGCACGTATCGTGTGTGTGTTCAATCAGAAGGTCCAGGGATCCGCTCCCGCCCCAACACAACCCACATCCATCCGGCAAGAGCTCCCAGAATCTCTGGGCAAGATGTCCCTGAGGGAAGGGATGGGATTTTGGTGTCCTGCCCAGCCCAGAGGCCAGGGGAGTTGGGCCTTGGCCAGTGTGGGTGAGGGGCCATGGCCACTTTTCCCTAGGACACACCTGCCCGGCCTGGGTTGGGGGAGGGCCCACCAGCCTTGTGATTAATCTCCTCGGTAGGAGGCCCTGGGCAAACATTTAGACTGGGGACTCCCTTGTTTCATTTGTCCAAATATTTGTAGCCTGTGGGTCATTTGGTCATTTCCTGAGAGGCTCAATTTGGGGTGGCTTCAACCCACACACTTTGTCCCCTCAGCTCTGCAGGGCCAACCTGAGCATCTCCAGTGTGTATGGAGGCACGGCTGGTGATGGTCTGGGCCTCATTCAAACTGGGCTCATCCAACCCTGGACTCCAAGTCTCCCACAGCCTTACATAAGTACTTGTATTCATTCACTCATTCATTCTAGCACCCTATGAAGTTGCCTTTTTTTTTTTTTTTTATCAGCGTCCTCATGACTTTTCTTTGGACCATCAGTTACTAAACTTCCTGCTGGATCAGAGTTATTCTCCTGAGCTTCGAGGGAGAAGGTATTACTTCTCTCCCATTTTACAGATGAGGCGACTGAGGTGCAGAGAAGTTAGGTCACCCACCTAAGGCTGCACGGGAGAAAGAGACTCACTCTAGAAGCCACATGCTCTGACACTGCACACACCCCCCCAACTCCAGACCATTCCGCAGGCACATTCATGTCGCTTCACTGCAGGGCGGCTCCCTGCGCCCTGAGGTGGAGCCTTCTGGGTCCTGGGAAGCCGGCAGGGGCCTGGGGCAGGGGCAGGGGGCGAAGGCGGCAAGGGCAGGCAGCGCAGCTTGTCCTGCCTGGGGTCGCCTAGAAGCCGGAGCCTGTACTTAGTTCTCCCTGGTAAATAACAGCTCTGGTTTCTGCTAAAAGGATTCTTTCCCAGAACACAATAATTTTCATCTCCTCCTTGCTACAACCCCTAGTTTATGGCTAAATATACGCCATAATGAGCCGCTGGCCTGATAGCGTTGTTAAGGAGATATTTGACCTCGGGTTTAATTGCAGGATGGAATAAATGGCTGGGACGCGCAGAAGGGGCCCCGCCAGCTCTCAGGCAAGTTCAGGGCTCGGCATCTGGCATCCACCAGCCCTGGAGAAAGTGGTGCGGCGGAGAAAGCGGCTCCCGCGGCGCCTGGGCCGCCGAGGAGGGCGAAGGCTCAGGAGCCAAGTGCAGCCATGCGGTCCATGTCAGCGCCGCCCGGAACCCTCGGGTGTGCGTGGATCTGGGCGGCTGCTGGACCACGGAGAGTGGCCCTCTGGCGACTAACTCCCTCTTTCTGCCTGGGCCGTGCTTTCCAAAGCCCCTCAGAAAAACGCCCTTGCTACCCTCCCACCGCTCCCCTTCCCCTTGGCAGAAGGCAAGGCCGGCTAGCTGGGCATTCAGCTCGGGATGCGCGTAGCCACCAACCGCAACAGACTAAATACCGGTT
Organism: Cervus elaphus; assembly: GCF_910594005.1. Lineage (NCBI taxonomy): Eukaryota > Metazoa > Chordata > Mammalia > Artiodactyla > Cervidae > Cervus > Cervus elaphus. The sequence goes on from NC_057818.1 coordinate 13,936,640, forward strand.
TGAAGCGTTCCCAGCACAGACGGTTGGAGAGGGCGAGGGGAGAGAGGGCAGCTGGGACACCGGCACCCGGCACCTGTTGAAGGCTACGGAGAGGGAGAAATGCGCGCAGGCGGACCACTTGTTGACTCGGACCGCAGCCCAGGAGGAAACTTGCGACGGGCTCCGCCGAGCTACCCGCCTCTGGGCCGTCGACCCCGCGACTTCTGCGTGAAAAACGTGGCCTGTGACCTCAGCACCCCCGGAGGAGAGGGGTGGATTTCAGCCTGCGGCCGCGGAGGCTACACCGGGTCACCCTCTTGGATTTTTCTCTTGGCTGCTCAATGTCAAGGCTACAAAAGCCATCAAGGGAGTGTCAGTTGAGCAGAGGGCTTTGACAAATGAAAACTGTTTGAAAGAAAGGAGTGCCCAATAACCCTGACTTGGGCCCAGTTTATTCCATTTTGGTGGTTCTTATTTGGGAGAGAGTGTGTAAGAAAGGGACTCTGCACAGCAGTGAAAGCTACTGGAATGCTTTTTCCCCAATGCACCTCTGACCTCAAGATCCTTTGGTCTTGAGTTAAGAACACCCATACCCACCCACCCCCCGCAACAGCTCGACTGCCTCTATTACCTAAGCCCCGGGAAGTATGCCAGGATCCAACCTCCCAGACCCAACAGAGGGGTCCCAGGTCAGCTCCCAGGGTTGGCGTGGAGCCCTGAAGTGGCAGAGAGGGAGTGGGCACAGCCCTCAAGTTACCTCCTCTCCTGGAGTGAGTCCTCCCCACCCCTGCCCACTGGATACCTAAACCTGAGGTCAGTGCTCCCTCCAGTCTGGAAAGAGTCCACCTGCAGAACTCTATGGCCAAGAGACAACTCCCTATTTTCCTCTTCCTGGAAAAAGTTTCCTCTCTTTGGGTCCCACGACCTCTTTACTGCTTGGGTTCTAGTCTGACTGCTGAGTCGGGCTGAGTCTGACCAGCAAAGCCTATCTGAGCACTGTCTGTGGACTTTGTAGTACCCGGGAGCAGAAACTGAGAACCCGAATTGTTGTGCCCAGATGCTGCTAGTAGCTCCAATTCCCCAAGCTGAAAGCCCAGGTGAACTGTTCTCTGGGCACCCTGTACATAGAGCTGGGAGGGGCAGAATGGATCCAGAAGGTGGAAACAGCATCCATGCAAGCAGAGCATGATGAAGAGCTCTAGAGATGTACCTGGCAGCTGGGATCTCCCAGCCCGGCCCTCCAGGAGATTAGACAAGGCCCCACTTGACCAAACAGCTGCCAGGCTCCCAGGGCACAGTGTTTGGAGAAGGACTGGGGGTGAGTTTCCAAGAGGAAGCATGTGGTTGTGATCCCTGAGTCAGCATCACTGTCTCGGCCCAGCACACCTCCCGAATGCGGTGGGAGCCCTCCCGGCATCTCTCCACAGGGTCCTGCTTTTCCTGTTCTGGTTCTCATTCAGTTAAAGGAAAAGGAGGCGAAAGCCATCACAGGCCGTGCTGAGAATCAACGGAGGAAAAGAGGGCTATGGGTGTAGAGAAAGGAGAAAACAGTCTCTTGATCTGAGTGAACTGGGGTGGCCTTTGGAAAGCCAACGGCTTTTCCCCAGCAAAAAAGTCATCAGGGCAGAAAGCAAACGTCAAAGCTTGGGGTAATTATATTATTTTAAAAGAAAAGAGACAAGGGAAAGGCTGACAACAGGGGAAGGCTTTAAGCTGCATCTGCCCCAGCGGGCGGTCCCAAAGGAACTGTCTGGGTGCTCTTAGAGATGCCGCAGGACTTGAATCGGGATTTTTCCTACCCAGAAACCTGACTGTGCTACTGAGGGTGGCGGTGGTGGTTGGGGTGGGTGATAGCAAACAGAGTCCCCACTCTGTGGAGGGAGGACGCATGATCATTTCACCCAGTTAGAAGGTTCTGCGGAGAGTCCCAGCGACCCGGGGTGCGCGCCTTTTGATTGGACCTGGGAGGTGAGCACCGCGAGGGCCTGAGGCTGAAGCTCCATCGGCGGGCTGTTTGTAATTCCATCCTTTTTTCATTAACATAAACACCACTTGAACAAAAATATACAGGGCCACCTACTTTGCCGGGAACGACGGCCCAGCGCCCACCGGCCCCCGCCGGCCGGGACCCCTGCCCTCGCGGCGCGCCCCGGGGCGCCTGGGTCCACGCGATCCAAGCGGCGCGCGGGGCCCAGGCGGAGGCCGCCTTTGTGTGGCTTTGGGGCTTGAGGCCTCTCGGGTCTCGGGCCGCCCCCCCACAGTTCAGCCTGTCATCCCTGCCGGCCGCCACCGGAGCCCCGACGGAGGTGCTGAGTTGTCAACGTAAATTCCTAGTTAAGCCACTTGTTGATAAAGCCTCAGGGCAAATTGGTCCCTCTTTACCTGCCCGACCCCCGCCCTCGCCGGCGCGGTCCTAATTGCAGCAGGAGCTGGTGGCAGGCGGCGGCCGTGAGGCGAGCTAATTGGGTTGGAACCCGCGGGGGCTTCGTTCAGCTGGACGCCTGGAAGGATGGAGGAAGAAGCCGGGGGCGGAGGGGAGGGGGTCCACGCGGCCTGGGACCTCCGGCCTGGGGTGGGCTTTTGGTGAAGGAAGAGCAATAATTGCGGGGTGGTCTCTACGGTCCACGTGAACGGACGCGGCGACCGTCTGGCGGCTCTCCTTGGAGCGCCGGTCTCCCGCGTCCGCGTCCACGCAGGCCTGGCCTCTACCCGCGCGCACCGATATGCGCTCGATCCTTGCGCCGACGGGGCTCTCCTACAGCGCGCCCCGCCCCAAACCAGAGCTCAGCCCAGAGCGGCGGGTCTGAGCTTCGCTCTCTTCCACCCCACTCTGGACCCCTCATTTCGGGACCCACACACGCACGAATTAAAAATCGAGAGAGTTTTGGAGACCACAATGGGAAATGAGCCCGCCTGGTCCAGGCCCCGGGTCCAGACTGCGTCTCCCCACGGGCACAGGCAGGTCAAGAACAGAGCCGATTCCCCAATTCAGGCCCCCCAAAACGTCCAAGGAAGAGACTTTTGACGATTTTTTTCCTCTTAACGGTTGCTACCTAATTTCTGGTCTCCGCTATTTCCCGTTACCCATATAGACACATCCCCAGCAATTTTGCACTTCATGTGAATTTTCTGGTTTTGCAGAAAAGAGGAGAAAACAACACTTGGAGGCACCCGGGCTTCCTGAATCTTAGAGTCTGACTAAGCGTCTCACCCTCTAGCGGTAACCTAGGCTGCATCCAGAGTCCAGCGGAGACCCTTCCTATCCACCCGTCTCCCCTCGTGCGTCCAGCGCCCGCCGTATCCGAGACTAGGCAGTCCCACCACGGTTGAAGGGGAGCGACGGGGCCGGAGATGCGCTCGTACTTGACTTCCAGAAGGCGCCTCTCCAGGAGCGAGAGTTCTGGGTGCGCCTGGCCAGAACCCGGCCCTTCCGCTCAGACGCCCGCAGGAGAAGGCTGAATCCGCCCTCCTCGGCTCCCACCCAGGCAGGACCAAGCGAGTAAGAAGGGGGAGCTCACTGCCCCCATCTCCTAAGACCTTGCCCCAGCCCGAGAATTTTCGAATTTGCAACTCCAGCATCCGGCGCACGCCCCCTCCCCGGGGATGGTCGAGGTAAAATAAACACCGCGTTCAAGCAAGCAGAACCCATCATTAGCCCAAACCACGGTTAAAATAATTGCTTCGTCGCAGAAGGAGAGGGGCAGTAACCAGCCGGGTCTGCCCGGACCCTGTCGCCGCCGCCGCCGCCGCCGCCGGGGCCTCGGTGGACGCCGAATCACGTCGCAGCCAGGCCGGCCCCGACCCCGAGGGGTGGCGCGCGCAGCGCGGAACCCCGGTGGGCCTGGGTCCCCGCGGAGAGAGACGCGTTCTGAGCTTCCTGCGCGAGTCAGAAGCCACCGTTTCGGCCGAACGCCAGCCCTCCACAATTATTTTCTGGGAGGCGACTAAAGAAGGCTCGAGTCAGACTCGCAAAGCTAGAGTGAGTCTTGGCTGCTTAAAAAGGAGAGAGAGAGCGAGAAAGAAGTTAGGGGCAGGTAGGCGGCCGGCGAAGGGGCAGACGGAGAGACTGAAGCTAAGTCCTTCAGAAAACGCTGCTTTGCACAAAACGCGGAGAAAGCGTGGGGGTGATCGCGAAGGGGTGTTAGGATACTCACTACTGGTCTCCCACAAAGGGCAAATTTGACTCCTAATTGAGTTAGTTTTCATGGTGAATTACATGGGTCTTAGCCCAATTTAGGGGTGGGGTGGGGATGACCCCGCGGAAGCTTAGCCTGCAGCTGCCACGTGAATCCAACTCATTCTTAAACTTTAACAGGGGAAAGGGAGGTGGGAGGAGAACGGAGATAAAAAGATCGATCTTAACCCTAAGATATAACAAAATGTTTAAAATATTTTGAGGTTTGCGTTTTTTAAAATAGCAGGTCTTCCCATGTCGGGGATAGAATTTTTGCATGTAATTAATTTCTGATTATTAAGAAAAACACCTGGGATAAAATTAATTGGTGCTGGAGGACAGGAATGAAGTATTTACATGAAAACCAAGTGCCCCCAGGAAATAAGTTTTTCAAACGAACCCCCTCGAGGAGCCGTGTGTGATCAAACTGCTCCAAGCTTTGGCGTAGCTCAAGCATTGAGAAAGTATGTTTCAAAATAAAAGAACCAGAAAGTGTGACTACTTTATGTTTATGCTGCTGTTTTGTAAAATTTTAAATTCTACGGGGGTGTGAAGCGGATGGCTGATAGGTAGGTGGGCATTGGCTCAGATGCAAAAATAAGAATAGTATCAAGGGACACGGAGCAGTTTTACAGGCAAGGAGCCTCACAGGGCCAGCTCTGCAGTTGCCTCAAGTGGAGACCCAGTGCCTGGGCTGGTCAGGACCCCTCCCCACCCCACCCAGCAAGGGATCCCACTGGAGGTTTGCTCTTGGGGGAGACAGGGGTCCACAGGCCCCCAAAGAGCCAGTGAGCTCCAATGTCTGTCTTTCCCCAAATCTTCCTGCACCCATTTAAGTCCTCAGAAAAGAGTGGCAATACCCTCTTGCCAGGGCAACACCCTGGGGGAGGACAGTCGAGGGTCTTGATGAGCCCCCACTCCTAGCAAAACAGATGCCCTATTCAGAGCGGGGATGTTCAGGTCAGGCCCCATCACTCACTGTCCCTGGCGTTTCTGGGAAACTGACTCTTGGGGAGCGGGGTGGGGGGGGCATGATCCTGAGCCCCGTTGTCCCATGGGGCAGGGGTTACAGGCTGGAGGCTACTCTTTTGTTGTTATTTGAGGTGGAAAGCTGCAGGGGACGTGAAGCAGAGCCTCCCCTCTTCTCCCTGGAGGTGCCCGAGTGGGGACCCCCCACTAGTGCCCTTTCGAGGAGGTGAGAAGTGTCTGAAACTGGAGCCCTCACTCTGGGCCCTTCGCTCTCGTCAGCGACAGCAGCTCCCCAGCCCAGCGCGGCTACACGCGGGCGCCCAGTGGTTCCCTACAGGCAGCGCTGTTCTCCTTTGGTCTTCACGGGGCCCCAGGGTGGCAGTATCTGTATTTTCACCACCATGCAAATGAGAAGAGGGACTCAGAGAGATCTGGAAGCCAAGCAGACCGCCCAGCAGCTAGGACAGAAAAGGGAAGGGGGGCAGGATTCTAACCCAGGTATTTGGTGGCTGGGCCCCGCCCCAGAGCCCCCTCCCCACCAGGGATGGGAGCCCTCAAGGGGCTCTGTTGACTGCAGAGGGTGACTGGGGACCAAGCCTGGCCGGTGCGGGGGCACATCTGAGACTTCATCAACCTGCCGGGTGTCAGCACGTCAGCTCTGACTTATCACAGGCCAGCGGAGGCTCTCCTCCACTGACCCACCGATGACACCCTGCTCTCTGAAGTAGGTGCCACAACCACTAGGGGTGGGGGCAAAATAGGGTGCCCAGGGGAGGGGACCTGTCCGAAGTCTCATGTGAGCTGATCCTCTATTTGAGTTCACATCGCCAAAGCTCAGTCCATCAAGGTGAGACCCACAGGACCTCACCCCACACCCCCAAACACCAAGGATGAGGAAGCACCCCCAGTGATAACAACCAGATCAAGCCTTACTCACAGTTGGATAACTACTGCTGAGAAGGAGGTACTGTCCCTGTTCTGATTCTCCAGCTGAGGCACAGAGAGGTGAGGCCACCAGCCCCAGGTCACACAATGAGCAGTGGAAGCCAAGTCTCTCTAGTTTTATTTAAGAATTCTGCCCTGGTTTGCATGGATGTGGCTGCTCCCCCCACCTTTAGCCCCCTCTCAGACCCTGGTCAGAGCTCTTCCCCATTTCTTCTCTGGTTCTCAGGCTGTGAATGGATACTGACTTTACCCCCCACTTTAAGATAAGGAAATCCAGAGGCACCCAGAGGTGAATTCAGTTGGGAAGGCTCTCCTGGCTCCATGCTGCCCTGCCCTCCTCGTCCTGCTTTCTTCCCTCTCGGGCCCCTGGGGACACTGGAGAAGGCCTCACAGGCTCTCCTGGGAAAGCCCACCCCAGGACTAACGCAGATGAGGTCTAGGACACGCTCCTCTGAAAATGGGATACAGAGAAACTTCCATATCAGAGTAGCCACTGCCTGCCCAATGCCTGGAGCCGCAGAGAGAGGTGTCCAGTTTGTGCTCAGCTGGGGCCATGCGTCCAGACACACACACACATGCACATCCCCTGAATCCGTCTCTTCCTCCTTAGACATCCACTCTGTCCTCAAGCAAAACCCCTGCGCCCCTCTGTGGGAGCCTCTGCTTCTCGCGGAGTCTCTGGGCTCTGGTGACCTCTCTGGGGTGCAGAAGGGTCTCCCTGTCTCTGGCCACCCGTTCCTGGGTGCACAGGGCGGGCTGCCCTGCACCACTCAGCTCTGAAGGACGCTGTGTCGTCTTCCCGCATCACACACACAGAGCTGGCTCCCCCACAGAAAGTGCAAAAACACACTGGCGAGGCTGTGCAAGCCCACACGCCCATGTGCAAGTCCTGGGGCTGCCTGGATACAACCCTGCTGGGTCAGAAGGACCCAAACCTGACCTAGTCGGGGAGGCATAGGGAGGGGGCATCACCTCCATTTCCTCAGCAGACCAGGGGGCTGTGGACTGCCCTCAGGCAGGTAGGGCCTCTCCCTTCCTTAGCCCTGTTGGGCTGCTCCCATTCTGTTTGCTCCCTAGAAACAGCACTTGTTCTTGTGTTTTCAATACCCTCTAAGTGGGGATAGACAGAGCTTTGCAAGCTGTCAGTGAAGACCAACAGGCACACTTCAAATGCGCACACTGGCAGGTTTCTGGGAGCAAACTGCGACTTTTCATGAAGAAACAAATCTGAGCATCCGCCCCACCTTGGCCTTCCTTGGCCTGGCTCTCGCTTCCCCAGTCTCACTCTCTGCCAACCCCTTCTTCCCCACAAACTGTATCTCCCGCTCAAACCTGAGAAACAGAAAATACCTGATGTTTAAATTTTAATTTATATTTTCCTTCTTTTTTTTTTTAAACCCAGTCATTTTCACCTTCTCGGTCTTCACTGTCCACTCCCCCAGCCTCCAAAGGACTTCCTTCCATTGGTTGCCCCACCCTGCGAGCCAGCGTTGAGGACTGGCCCCTTTCTCTCTGCTGCTCCTTTTGGGAAATGCCTTTCTCTCCCTCCGTGTGGATCCCTTGCTCAAAAACAAGATCTGGGAGGTACTCCCTCTGGCACACACATCCTCACTCCCCACCCCCCACGTTGGGATGAACGCCGTCTTTTCCCCTTCTTTCTGAGCGCAGCCGTCCAGGCAGCAGGGATGAAGAGACCTCAGCTGCTCTGGAGCCCGCCCGTGGGAAGGAGCACAGCCGCGGGCCAGGCATCCGGGGTGGGAGCCCCAGGACGCGCACTGTCCCCGGAGCGCTCTCTGTTCCTCAGAGCAGGATGCGCCGCTAAGGCCAGAAAACTCCCAAAAATCTCGCGGGGAAGAGGGCTGTAAATTCCTGGGTTGCAGCACTGTCAAATATTTCATTGAAGAACGTCATGGAAAATGCGTGCTTTTGGGTAAAAGGCCAAGTGCAGGGGCAAGCTCGGGACTGCAGCAGCACAAACACGAGTTTCTCTCTTTTTTTTTCCTTGACCAAAATATGAACTTCTCCGTAACGTACAACTGACAGGGGAGATTAACTGCCAGGCCTGGGTCACAGATGGCCCCCACCACAGCTGCCCCCCAAGCATGGCCCTGGGGGGTCCCCACAGGTGGGTTTCGGAGCCCTGTCTGAGCCGAGGGGGTGTGGCCAGGCCAGTGCGGCCAGAGGGTGTGGCTCTCTCCTCCTCGCCTGGGGTACCCCAGGCAGATTCTCAGAGGGCCCCAGAATCTGGCTGGCCCTTGACAAGAGAAGACAGCGGACTGCCTAGGTTTGGAGTCTGGTTGGCAGCAGCGGGCGCAAGTGCAGCACGGAGCAGGAGGCTTCCCAATGGGGCCCCCATCTAGTGCTCATTCGACCTGCATTTCTCATCTCGCGACTTTCCTGTGTGGGCTGCAGACAGAGGCTCGCATGGTTCTGCGGTCACAGCCCCGCAAAGACCCGCACAGAAGGCAGATGGTCCTCCAAGCCGTGCCCCCTCCCCAGCACATCTCAGGGCAGGAAAGCTGCTCTGTCGCTACAGATTGAGTAGGAGAACCCCGAGATCCAAACAGAACCTGCCTCCCAGGTTAGGGTGAGGGGTTCTCAGCTAGAGTGGGCCTTGAGGTGCCTAGTGAGGATGCAGAGCCGGGCCTCCATGACCGTTAGCTGTGTGATCTCTGCATTTTGCTTTCGGGTGTTTGGTTGCGTGCAGTCTCCTACTCACATCACCACACCCCACTGCAAACACACCGCCTGACGCTCTGGGTAGACGCGGCGTCCCCATGCAGACCCCTCTCCTTGCAATATGCAGCCCAGGGCGTTCCGAGTGCACAGGCATGCACCACGTGTAAGACCGCAATATCGTGTCCAACATCAGATACACACCTGACAACTATGCACACAGCTCTACACCATACGGTCCACAGAGCCTGTGACAGTCTGCCCAGAATACGTGACACGGTACACGCCCCTGACTACGCTGTGTGTGCAACCCCATGTACACTAAACCCACTCTATAATATCTGGTGTACACTCCAGCATTCCACACACACAATGTGTTACATCGTTTCCATCTCAAAATATTCATCACGCGTGTACCCACATTAGTAACATTCAGCATAAAATACAGTCATGTTTGCACACCTCGTGCCATTCTCTGCACACCGGCCTGACGCCGTGCACCGACCTGACACAATCACGCTTACGCTCCCGGGGCTGTACGGGGTGCCCCTCTACTTCTACACTTCTTGCCCTCTGGACAATATTCTGTACATTGGCGCTCACCATCCCTGTGCACCTTTAGAGTCTGCAGAGAAAAACACCCCACTTTGTGTACAGATCATCCTACTCTTGTGGGGAGGACACCCGCTCTCCTCCTGACCTTGACTTTCCCCGCACGGTCTCCCGACCAGGGGCTACATTCTCACCACAAATATCCCACCCCCGACGCCCACCGAGGCCCCCAAGCCAGGCGGCTTCGTTTACTGCCCGGCGCCCACTTAGGTCTGGGGTCCGCCCGCACTACCTTGTGTCGCCTTTGGACGTCGCCCGGGAAGGGGTTCGAGGGAGCGGGGACGAGGGCAGCGCGGGCCGGCGGTAATGCAGAGCAGGGGCGGCGGCGGGCGGGGCGGCTGCCCTCGCGGTGGGTGGTCGGCGGCCGCCCCCGCCCCCGCCCGCGCTGCCGGCCCGGGCACAATCCGAGCTGGATCTGGTTCCCTGCTCGGGTTACGGCGCGCTCTCGGCCCGGGCGGCTTCACTTAAGCAATTAGCCAGTAAAAATACCTCGGGCTTGGGGAGTGGGAGACATGGCAGGCGTGTCTGTTTTTACAGCCCCCTCCCCATTTGGGGATTCCTGGGGCTGGCGCTGGAGCGCAGATTTGATTTGGGGTGGCAGGGGGTTCTTGATGGATCTTTACACGAGAGCAGAAAGCAGCCGGAATCCCCCGTCTGCATTTTCTCCGACCGTCCCTGGAGCTGGGCCCCTGGGGGTTTTGTTTGTTTCTGTCTGTTTGGATAGCCTGGCTTTCTGGGCAGTCTTGTCTGACTCCCAACAGCTCTAAGAAAAAGATGCCGTTATTCAGTCCCATTTTTTTTTTTTTCCCAGATGAAGACACCAGGTCACAGCATGGGGAATCACAGCTAATAACACTGTATCATATACTTGAATGGTCCTGAGAGATCTTAAACGTTCCCACCGCAGAAAAAGAAATGGTAACTATGTGACAGGATGGGGTCATTTTTGCAACATATACATGTATCAAATCAACTGCACACCTGAAATTTACCCAATGAGTCAACTGCGGAAAAATAAATCAACAACTCCTGCCCGCTCCCTGCCAAAAAAAAAAAAAAAAACCAGGAGAAACAAATGCACAAATGGCTTATGCAACATTCCTCCACAGTGAAGGCTGGATTCAAAGCCAGATCACATCCGATTGTGGATCTACAGGTAGAGGGTCTCTGCCCTGTACTCGGGGGCTGTATCCTAGTTCTGCAGGGTGAACTAAGACACCAGGTAACGTCACTGAATCCATCTGTAAAGGGAGGGACAGTATTGACCTGGTAGGACCATCTGTGAAGGTTAGAAAAGTATCTTTGGGGGTGTTAGCCAGAGTCTTGGGTTCAGTTCATGGATGCGAGGTTGTGGATTCACGTGTGGGCTCCACATGAATTTGGTGAAACCTTGAAAATCATTCTACAAATGTCACAGGTATATGTCCTTTGGAAGGGGTGTGTGTTAGGTTGTAGATTTCAACAGCTTATCAAAGGGAATCACAGCCCAGAGAAAGGTTAAAAACGTCGGAGAGGTGTTCATAAGGCGAAGCTCAACATTGGCTGCATGGCCAACAGTCGATAAGTTCTGTTATTACCATGTGCCTGTGGTGTCTATTATTCTATCGCCACCAGTTCTCCAATGGGTCTCAGTACCATTGAGCCTGGAAAGCCAGGGATGGGGGTGGGGGCAACAGAAGCATTTCTAAAACTCACTCTCTCCACCCCAGGCCTGTGAGGAGGCATCTGGGAGGGTAAAATTCCAACAGCCAGCCTTTGGAGGTGGAGAAGAACCGCGGAGAGGTATTTGCTCGGCAGCACCAGTGGAGCCAGGCCAGGGCCTCAGTTTCTCCATTCCCAAACCAAACGATCCGCGCGAACTCTCGGGAGCATCTGAAGAGCCTAAAGCTTGGTCTAGGGCACCTGGAAAGCCCTCCTTGCCATGTCTGTGGTTCTCGCCAGAATGGGGGGCCTCCGGATCACAGAACTGGAGCACATTTCCTCCCCCTTTACCTGCTGCCTGGGTGGAGATGTGGGGGCAGGGAGAGCCTCCAGTCTGCCACTCTCCTGAGGCTCCGAGGCCATTCAGCCCCTCTCTGGGCAGAGTAACTCCTGGCCTTCCCCCTGCAAAGTCTGTTCTACTGCTAGACCTCAGGGGTAAATGGAGGCCAGCTGGGGCCCAGCTCCACACTTCCTTCCAAGAACGCCAAAGCTTTTTCCCAACCCACAGGAGCCCCCACAGGGAGTCGGTGAGAAACAGTGATGTGCAGGAGCTAGGAAAACTGATCTGGGGTTAGCCCAAGGATGGACTCTGCAGCCCTCTCCCCATCTAAGAGAGGGCCTAGAGGGAAGGGGGTTGCTGGGAAAAGGCCCCCCATCTTCACGCTCCATACAGTCCCCCCATTTTGGAGGCGAGCTGTCAGTGGGGGAGGAGCGAGAGAAAGGGAGGGGTCATTATCACTTTCTGGGAGCCTTCGCCCCTCGCTGCCTTGGGAGAGGGCCATCTCCCTGGCTAGCTTCTCTTCTATAAAGGTCAGACGGGTTCCCAGCAGCGGGCGGTAGCGACCCCTTCGCGGGAACTTCCCTCCAGGCGCCGCGGGGTCTCCTACCCTGCAGCTGCCGTTTGGTGGAAGGGAAAAAAAAAAGTGACGGAGAGAGAGAATATGAGAGTGCGTGTGCGTGGCCGTGTGCGCGCGCGGGTGGAGCTGCTGTGCTGGTGCGGCCGGCTGTGCGTGGGCGAACGTGCCTGGCAGGAGTGTTCGCACGTAACCGAAAGTGTGTCCTCAGCGGGCAGGCAAGGCCTGAGCGCTCGTGCGGGGGCTGGGGCGCCTGAGCCGTGTGAGGGGTGTTCTCTGGAAAGACGGATGGAGGCCGTGCGCCGTGCTCAGGATGCCTGCGTTCGGCGGGTGCCGGCCGGGCTGTGTCAAGCGGAGATGGGTCTGCCAGCGCGCGTCTACCTGCGCCAAGACACAACCACACACTACACGGTCACGTCTCTCACTCCCCCCTTCCCCAGCCGGCCCCTGCCAGCGTGCGGAGCCGAGACCCCGGGAGAGCCGAGCGGAAGCGCGGCGCAGAGAAGGTGGCTTTGCCTAGAGCGCGCTCCGCCCGGGCAGGCTACGCCGCCAAGACGCCCAGCTCCTCGCACGGACGTGCCAGGCGCCCCGAAGGCGACGAGGCGTCTACCGCCGAGGCAGCAGGCGTCGGAGCGAGGGAGGGGTGGGTCAGCGGGTGACAAGGAGGCCAGAGAAACCAGGGAGGCCGGTGGGCTTTGAAAAGCGCCGCGGTGCCACACTCCGAGCCCGGCACACGCCTCTCGTCCCTGCTTGCGCCGGGGCACGGCGTCCTGGCTCCTCGAGATGACCCGCGAAAATACCCCTCGCCTCCTTCCTCGGAAGTCTGCGGAGCGAACTGCACTCACCTGGCTCCCCGCGTGCGACGTCGCGCCCGGCTCCTGCGCCGTCCTGCGCCCGGCGCCTCTGCCCCCCACCTCGTCCTAGCCCGCACCCCAGCGCCGGGAGGGTGGCGGGGGGGGGGGGGGGGGAAGGCTGCGTGAGAGCCCCCTGCTGCGGGCAGCCTGGCGCGCGAGGGCCGCCCGGGCCTGCGCTCACCGCCCGCGCAGACTGCCTTCCGGAACCTGGCCTGGCGCGCAGTGTCAGAGGCCCCCGCGGCGGCGGTAGGCCGAGCCCACAGGGGCATTAGGCCAACTCCCCCCCGCGCACGCGGAATTCTATTATTATTATTAAAGAATCCCCCAGAACGTGTTTACGTTGAGCCGTATAAACTTCCTGCCAGGGCCTTTACCATCTGCGAGAAATCGGAACCTGCTCTTGCGAAGCGGGGACACAAGCATCGCGGGGCCAAATAGGCGGGTTTTCAGCGTGTTTGTTGGGGGTGGGGGTGTCAGCTGAGCTATGTGTGGGCTCAGATCAGAGCGTGGCTGGTGTACACACGAGTGAGAGTAGGTGCGAACTGAAGCTCCTGTGGGCCTTTTGTGTGTGCGTGAGCGAGCGCGTGAGTGGGCACGCACATGCCTGAGCGCCGTGTGTGCGTGAGAGAACGAACGCGGTTGGTTTGCAGGTCTGAGTCTGCGAAATTTACCGCGTTTGCCTGTGCATCGGTGTACGCACGACTGCACAAGTTAGTGAATGCGCCCCGACACTTGTTGAAGGAGCCCGTGGGGTCCTGGTTCCCCGCAAGGCCAGAGGTTCTCACTCGCTCCCCGAACGACCCGCGGCGCCAGAGACAAAGCTGCAGCGATCCGCCCTGCGCTTTCGTTTTCCGCCCGCGCTCGGCTCCAGCGGCTGCCCGCCTGCTTGCGCGCTGCTGGGCGAGTCCGAAAAGTCCCGGGCGCGGCGCAGTCCTTCCCGGGGCGGGGAGAGAGGGTAGGCGGTCCTTCGCTGGAACACCCGCCCGCCGGCCGCGGGGATTCGTAGCCGAGCCGGCTGTGCCCGCGATGGCCACGACCCGGCGGCCACAGCCGCCACTGCTGTTGCGATTCGCCACCGGGCAGTACGCGTCGGGGAAGGCCCGGGACTCCGGCTGCGTTTTCCTCCGCGCGGCCCGGGTAGGGAAGGAGGGGTGGGGGGCGGGGGGGGTGGGTGGCCAGCGCGCTGCTGGGCTGAACCCCGGGCCCAGGGCGCATTAACACTTGCTCGCCAGGTTGGTGGAGGCGGGGCGGGTTCCGCCGGCGGCCGCTGGGAGGCGAAGGTGGGGGCCCTTTAAGCGCCCACCACCGCGGGGTGCCGGAGGGGGGCTGGGAGGGGAGGGGAGGGAACTCCTGGAGGGTCTTACGCCGGCCCGCGCGAGACGCCGCCGCCGAGAGACGACACGAAGCGGGCGGCCTCGGCTGGACTCGTGGAGCCGAGCGCCGCGGGTGGCGAGGACCGAGCGCTGCTCCCCGCCGGGGCGCACGCCCACAGGCCCGAGAGGGGGTGCCTACCCCCCCCAAAAACCGGTGTGTGTGTGGTGGGGGCTTCCTCGCGGCCTCCGCCCAGGCTGCAAAGAGGCTGCTCTCAGCCTTCGCACGGCTCCTTCCCTTGTGGGAGGGCGGGAGGGAAAGAGGGAGGAGTGTAGTGGGGGAGGAGGGAGCGGGAGGGAGAGCGGGGGGCTCTGCGCCAACCGCCCGCGGACCCGGCCGCTCCTCGGGGAGGACGGGCGGGCGGGGGAGGGTGCGCCGAGGCTCGCTCCGGAGAAGCGGCCGCCGATGACGGCAGAGGTGCAGCCAGCCCCGCGCGCGCAGCCCCCTCCCCCTCGGCCCCCTCCCCCTCCCCCTCCCCTTCCTCCTCCTCCTCCTCCTCCTCCTCCCGGCTCGTCGGCCGCGCAGAGCAGCAGCGGCAGCGGCGGCGGCGGCAGCAGCCACCCGATGTCTTCGGCGCCCGAGAAGCAGCAGCCACCGCACGGCGGCGGCGGCGGCGGCGGCGGCGGCGGCGGGGGAGGCGGCGCGGCCATGGACCCCGCGTCGTCCGGCCCGTCCAAGGCCAAGAAGACGAACGCCGGCATCCGGCGCCCGGAGAAGCCGCCCTACTCCTACATCGCGCTCATCGTCATGGCCATCCAGAGCTCGCCCACCAAGCGCCTGACGCTCAGCGAGATCTACCAGTTCCTGCAGAGCCGCTTCCCCTTCTTCCGCGGCGCCTACCAGGGCTGGAAGAACTCGGTGCGCCACAACCTCTCGCTCAACGAGTGCTTCATCAAGCTGCCCAAGGGCCTCGGGCGGCCGGGCAAGGGCCACTACTGGACCATCGACCCGGCCAGCGAGTTCATGTTCGAGGAGGGCTCCTTTCGGCGGCGGCCGCGCGGCTTCCGAAGGAAATGCCAGGCGCTCAAGCCCATGTACAGCATGATGAACGGGCTCGGCTTCAACCACCTCCCGGACACCTACAGCTTCCAGGGCTCTGCCGGCGGCCTCTCGTGCCCGCCCAACAGCCTGGCGCTGGAGGGAGGTCTGGGCATGATGAACGGCCACTTGCCGGGCAACGTGGACGGCATGGCTTTGCCCAGCCACTCGGTGCCCCACCTGCCTGCCAACGGCGGCCACTCGTACATGGGCAGCTGCGGCGGCACGGCGGCCGGGGAGTACCCGCACCACGACGGCTCGGTTCCCGCCTCCCCGCTGCTGCCTGCGGCGGCTGGCGGGGTCATGGAGCCCCACGCCGTCTACTCGGGCTCAGCGGCCGCTTGGCCTCCCTCTGCCTCGGCGGCGCTCAACAGCAGCGCCTCCTACATTAAGCAGCAGCCCCTGTCCCCCTGCAACCCCGCGGCCAACCCCCTGTCCGGCAGCCTCTCCACGCACTCCCTGGACCAGCCGTATCTGCACCAGAACAGTCACAACGCCCCTGCTGAGCTGCAAGGTGAGTGGGGAGCCCCCAAGCTGTCCCCAGGACTGGGGGGTGGGGGGTGTGGCGGACCTCTGTGAGTGCACTACAGACCTAGCCCCCAGACTGCTGGCTCCCTGGTCTGGAGCCTGTGGCCACGTTCACGGGGTGCCAGTCCCTAAGCTGCACCATGGAGGCCTCAGCTCCCCAAGGTGTCTCTCTGTCCACCTCTCCCCGTCTGAGGGCTGAGTGCAGCCTGGAGTCCCCCCATAGACTAACATTCCGTTTTCCTTTCTGTTTCAACGCCCAGGCTGCCCCAGCCTGGCCAGGTAGGCCCCATCCTCACCTCAAAGACTTAGACTGCAATATTCTAAGTCCCCTCAGGTCCCTTAACCCCCTGACACCTGGGTGAGTTCCCAGGACGGAGCTGGCCCATCCCCGGGGCAGCTGGCTCGCTCTCCCTGCTTCGGGAGAGCGGCCTCTGCTCTGAGCCGGGCAGGACGGAAGAGTTAGGCCCAAAGCCGGCGGGGCTCTGTGCTGGCGCTCAGAGCCAGGCCTTTCGGGAACCAGGCCTGGGGCATGCGGACGTTGAATAGGGGGCATTTTGTGGCGACAGAGGCTGAGAGGGGCCCAGATCGAAGGTCTGAGCTGCGGGCCCCAACAGATTCAGTTTCTCAGGATCCAGGTTTCCAGGCCCACAGGTACCACTCCGCTTGCAGTCCCCCCTGAGGAAAAAAGATGTACAGCCATCTTCCCCTCTGGATCCTCTGTCTCAGCACACGCTAGCAACCTTCTGGGTCTGGTTCTTGAAAGAGCTTGGAGGGATCCAAGCAGGGGCCTGTCAGGAGTCAGCTGTCAGCAGCCGGCGGGAGGCAGGAGCCGGGCCTGGAGGCTGGAGGGCTGTCTCCATGGGGGTCGCCCAACTGGGGCTGCTTCAAACTCCAGCCGGGGCTCCAGCAGTCCCGCAGGCTTGGCTCCCCAAAGACTCTTCCTCTGGAGAAGCCCTCTTTGCCCCTGTATTGGTCCCTGCCAGCCTGGCTCATTGCTTTAGGGACACTGCCGTCTCTGGGGGCTGGAAGGTGGCTGCCCGGCGCCAGGCCCAGGCCTCAGGCTGCCCTGGAAGTGGAGGCCGCTGGATCTTCCCTGCTGGCCCCTCTGACCACTTCCCCGTCAGCCACCAGAAGCCCCCCAGGCCAGGCTCGGTGTCTGTGGAGGGAGAGGCTGGGGCAGCGGGCACCCAGGGTTGCAGGGATCCTTGTCCGTGTCTGGGGACTCTTCCCTCTGGGCGCCGGCCCAGCTGAGACCTGAAATCGCGAACTGGGACTTGGGGAGGCATTGGCCCAGCGTGGAGCCAGGCAGACCTGCCCCTGGGGCGCGACCCACGGTAACGTTGCTTCTCCACCTGGAGCCCGGGCTTCTGGAGGCCACCCTTTAACGCCCCCTTTCCTGTCGCCTCTCCCCCACAGGCATCCCGCGGTATCACTCGCAGTCGCCCAGCATGTGTGACCGAAAGGAGTTCGTCTTCTCTTTCAACACCATGGCATCCTCGTCCATGCACTCGGCCGGCGGCGGCTCCTACTACCACCAGCAGGTCACCTACCAAGACATCAAGCCCTGCGTCATGTGAGGCCACAGCTCCGGGGTCCCTCCGGGCAGGGGCCGGGCGCAGGGACTTTGGAACCCGTCACCAGAAACTGCTTTTTTTTTTTTTTTTTTTTGAGGTATAACCGTCGGCAGAAGAAAAGGGTTTGACCCCTCCCCAACCGGATTATTGGGAAAGGGATCCCACAAGGCAAAGACCCAGCGAGGTCGGCACCTCCCCCCACCACCACTCCCTCAACAGTTTTTTTTTTAATGGTGATGGCGGGGGCCTGATCTGACTGCGGCTGTTGATAAATAAGTATCTATTTTTGATCGGACTGAAACCAGCTGAGAAGGTGCTGTGTTGGGGAAGAACTCTCAACATCTGAACACGCATTTCTGCTGCGGTCTCTCCCCCTCTCCCCTATCCACGGCAAATGTCGGGGAAGGTTTTTAGGAGAAAAGCAAACGTGTGAAACCGTCATTATCAAATACTTTTATTTTTTGGTTGAGTATTTATCGTTTTATTTTTAATTTTTTTTGAAAGAATGTCTTGGAATGCGCGTCTCCTTTTTAGAGCCGTCTCTTGTAGGGAAAGGAGGAGGCGACAAGAAGTCGCCCTCTCCCTCCCCACCTCAGAAGTCCTCCCGTCAGCCACAGGTGGATCCTTGTGCGAGTAACTTGCATTTCTGAAGCCACTGCTCATCTTAGCAAAGAAACCAGGAGCCCAGAAGCAGGCGGCTCTCCCGGCCTCTGCTACCGTCCTCCTCCGCCTTCCTCTCCTTCCTTCTCTTCAGGCTTTTTTGGTTTGATTTCGAACTTCGTTTTGACTTGTTTGGTGGGTCTCCGATCTCTACTGTAAACCCTCTGGTGGGAGCGTGAGGCAGGCCGGGCACCGTGGGGATGGGGAAGGCCCGCCGAGCGCCCTGAGTCAGGATTGCGGTGACGCAGAAAGGTTAAGGCACTTTTTAAAAAAAAAAACGATAGCAAGGCTCATCCTGTTATTTATTCTACTTTCTTTCCCTAATAACCGAAACACCGCATAGGCTCCTCCGTTTATCAGTATTAATGGTGTAACTTTGTTGGCAATATTTGCCGCGTAGAATTTTTTTTTTAGATATCCATTGTAAATTTGAAACTAAGTCTGATCTGTGTAAAGACAAATTTCCATATGTTTTATATAAATATATATATATATAAAATGAAGGACTCCCCCCCTTTTTTTTTTAGTATTTTGGCTGCTGGGGTGCAGCGTTTGTGACACGTATTTTAAATTTCCTTCTGCACTGTATAAAAATGACAATTTGAGGATGTTTTTGCCTTTTGTGTATTTTTCCTAAAAAAGAACAAAAATAAAAATGTATAACATTTGTATATGGCCTTATATTGTATCAACTAGAAATAAAATTGCATGAGTATTTTATTGGGATTGCAGAATATCTTCAAAATATAGACAGTAACCGGCCTGGGATCACTAGTCTTTTTTTTTTTCTTTTTCATATTTAAAGTATGGATGATTCTTAATCCTTTTTCCTCCTTTTTATTTGTTGGCTAATCCTTCTTTTTTCACTCATTTCACATTGAAGTGAAATCTGGACAAGAGTAACTATTTTTCTTGGCTTCTGTTTTTTAAAAAGAACCTTTGCCCCTCTAAATGTCATTTCTTGTTTTTAAAAAAATAATCAAACTTAAAAAAAACTGTAGTTTTCTCTCCCCCAGGGAAAAACATGCATATATATGTGTGTGTGTGCATGCATATATATATATATGAAATATTTTACACTTTCTTTTTGGTCACTCCAGGACCAATGAGAATTGTATTTTGAGTTTCAAACTTTACTGTTTCCAACTGTTATAAATCATGGAGCATCTTCTAAGGTTTTATTTTTTCATCGGATTTTTTTTTTTTTTTTTTTGGTGCCCTACACTTGGTTTTCCCCAATGGAGAAGCAAGTAAACTTTGAACAAGAAAAAGGCTGTTGGTGGCAGAGCAAGGTGATAGGCACGTTTCCCCCCTAGATCATTAGAGGGAAATCCATTTTAAAAAGTCTGTCTCCCCTACTGACCCTCTTTCTATTCCAATTCCCAGCTACCTAGGAAAACAAACACAATAAAGTCACATTGCCGGTGCAGCCCTTCTAAGACCCACCACAGTTTCTCCGCATCGTGGGGTCATGAGCCTCTGAACCTGGTTCTTCTCAAATTTGACATTTTGGACGTGAGGGCAATTTCTCCGGTGCTCTGTTACATCAAAATTATCAATAAACTCGCCCTGGCAATTAATGCCCAAACTAACAGCTGTCTATAAAACGGAGATAAAGGGGACAGGAAGAAGCCGGCGACTTTGTCCCTCAGGTCTCAGGCGGCCGGAGCAGTGGGCAGCGCGGGGAGCAGCTTCACCGAGAGCGGAGGAGGCCCTGTCTTTGGGGCGGAGGCCACCTCTCCTTATCCCCTGCCCCCACCGATGCCCTGGAGAACCGGCCAGAGAAAAGCCCTCAGGCCTCCATTGCAGGAACCGCTGCGCTGGGGATCCAGACAACCTCGGCAGGCAGGCGGGAGGGGGCCCCCTCCTTCCTCCGTTGGAGCCTGCACCCCAATTAGGACGGAGGCTGTGGGGAAGTGGGGCTGATTAGGAGAAACCCAATGCCGACCCAGTCTGCGCGCGCCCCGGTCTTCTGCTGAGGCGTCTCCAGACCCCGTGCCCACTCCCTTGGCTCCTTGGCGCGCCGGAGGCCTCTGCGCACCCTGGTGATGCAGGGCTCCGGCGCCACTGGACCAGAGTCTGGGGCGGCAGTGAACCCCGGTTTCCTGTTCGTCTCCCCTGCGCCTTCATTTCGGAGGTATCTCCCAGCGCGCTCACATCCCCGCCAGGCTGGATGGGAGGCACCCAGAGGGACTGGGGCAGGAAAACCGGCCCTGGGGAGCCCAGGGATCAGGGATGGGCCTGACCTGGGGCCTGGGGAAGAGAGAAAAGGCCAGCCTTCCCTGCAGAGAGGAGAGTCTGGCTCCAGGCAAACCCGGAAGGGCCAGATTCTACAGGCGTAACTGCGTCCACATCCACGACCAAGATTTCACAAGGCCTGCTTCACAGGACTGCATTCGCTCTCGCGGAGGCCGACCCAAGGCCCATTTTGGTGCGGCTCCCACCAGGACCACGGGATGAAGCTCCTACTGCCAGGTGCCAACACAAAAGCGTGCACTGTTCGTGCGAGTTACCAGCCTAAAATGCAAACGCACTTCTAAGGTGGTCACACACCCTGCCCTGGGTGCGTATCCTTCTAGCTTAGGAACACCTTCGAGAGAATTAATTCAAAAGTCCTGTGCATACCTTTAGGGTGTTTGATCTGGAACAATGCAAATGAGATACCCTAAAGGTATGAATACCCCCCAAAGTAACAGGGCAGGGGGTGGGGAAGCGGCCAGGACAGAACTTGATAGGGTTTCTATAAGAGGGTGACACGTCCCGCCAAGGCTGCAGCTCCCTGCAGCTCTCCGCGAGGGGCCGACGCCCTGGACACCGCCGCGCCTCGGCTGCAGGCCACGGCGGCCCCAGGCAGCAGCTGCAGCAGCGCCTTGGCGCTGTGTCCTGGCTTCCCGGCCCCTGGTGGAGGGGACCTGCAGGCCCGGCGGCCAGTCTGCACTCAGGGCGTGCGCTTCAGAAGGAAGGGAAAGTGCCCGCCCGGTCCTGCTGTTTTCTTGGCTCTTGGGGGGAAACCAAAGGGGTAGTGGTGGGGAGGGTGAGGTACTGAAAGCCTGGCTCCCTGCCGGCAGCACTCCTGGAGGTAGTGCAAAGATGGGGCTGGAGCCCCAGCCCCGAAAGACTTGACTTGGGCAAGCCACGTCACCTCTGAGCCTCGCTTTTCCTCACGTAGTAACGTCATGTAGACCTATGGGCATGGTGGTCAGTGAGGTGATGCCTGTTGGGAGCAAGAGGACGGTCTAGCTCTCAGGGTGTCCAGATGGGAACGGCCATGAGATCCAGGCATTTCTTATCCTTCTCCCCTTCATTGTTGGGATGGGTGCCAAACAAGATGCAAGAACTCGTATTTTACAAGGCCGCCCCCTCAGGACTTGAGCATCCAGCTTGGGGACTGCTGGAGTCCCCATCCTCCAATATGATGCACCTGGACATTCGTTCCCTCCCTTCCCAGGGAGGAGGAAGACATCATCCCATTTGGCTCAAGAGATGGAATTCTGACATGGGGTTGGATCAGGGGTTCCGATAAGGACCCACCCCGGGACCTCGTAACCTCTGGTCAGGAGACCCCTGAGCTCAAGGGCTTCCCTTCTGAGAGTGTGACTCAGGGACTGCCCTCATCAGAAACACCAGGGGTGTCTGTCTGCTCCAACTGCGGGGTGTGTGTGTGTGTGTGTGTGTGTGTGTGCTGAGAGTCACTGCCTTAGAATCTCTGGAGGAGGGACTCAGGAATCCTCAGGCCCACAGACTTCCAGGGGGTCCTGATGGGCGCCAAGTTTAGAGTCTCTCCTCCGAAGTTCTCTGGGCTCCTGAGAAAACCTGGGAGAAGATGCCTCACTGTGGCCTCTGCTGCCCCCTCCCGTCCAGCGGCCCAGCCGGCTTGTGATGTTAATGGAGAAGCAGCTGGCGCAGGGTGCCTGGAGCCAGGGCGAGCAGACACAGGGCTCACTCACACTCAGGAGGTGCCCGGGTTGGCCTGTGGCTGTCCTCTTTACATGGCACCTCCATTTACCTCCTCAGCGGCCCTCCTGTGCAGATCCTATAACTCACTGCTACCGCTTCCAGATGCAGAAACCAGCTCGAGGAGGTTAGGGGACTTTATCTAGACAGTCCTGGTAAGAGGTGGAACTGAATGCAAAGCCCATGTCCCCAACCACTGTATTAATACCACATGGCTCCTGGACACCCATTTTCCTCCAGCCACGAAGCCTAGTGAAAAAAGGGAGAAGTCGAAGTCTGGTCCATGATCCAGCTTCCTACCTGTGCTGAGGAAATTATGATGGGCAGGGTCTGCACAGGGGACTGGGGTCTCTCTGATCTCCTAGCTGGCCTTTGGATGGGGTGGGGAAGCTCCCCGAGCAGCCCCAGCTCAGACCCCTGACATTCACCTCTTCTCTGGGACAATGAACCTGGTTTCCATGGGTTCCCACCATAGCCCCCCTTGAGAGATCCCTTCACTTCCTCAACTCCCCCTAGTCCAGTGGAGAAAAACTCAAACAAAAGTTGAAGTGCAAGGCAAGAGAGGCCAGTTGGGGCAGGACGTGTGGCTACAGCCTCCTGCTCTGCTTCTGGCATCTTTTGGCCATCAAAGGCTCAGAGTTCTGAGCTGTTTTAAGGAGGGAGGGGCTTGTTTAGCATCTCCCGCTGGCAAGCTATGATGGGACATTGACTTACTGTGGGACCATGACAAACCACGGCCACACTGATTTCTGGGCCTCGGGGACGGGCAGGAGAGAGGGACACTTGAGTCTGCAAATGTGGAATACTGTTTTGTCAAGAAACATGGGCAGAGGACGAGCTGGCACAAATTCACTCATTCAGAATACTGAGCACCCACTACCCTCTGCCACTGGATCAGACAGGATTCAGCGGCTGACACACCGCTGCTATCACGGATCCACAGACCAGCACACTGCTTCCAGCACCAGGATACTTGGGGTCGGTCATGCCAACACCCCGAAGAGGTGACGTGCACCAAGGCCAAGGCGCCCAAGCCCTGAGCAGAGGCAGAAAGCTGGCACTGTTTAAGACCCTGATGTTGGATGTCTGGGCTTCCCAAGTGGGCACAGTGGTAAAGAATCCGCCTGCCAACGCAGAAGACTCAAGACTCGAGACTCGAGTTTGATCCCTGGGTAGGGAAGATCCCTTGGAGAATCACATGGACACAGGAGCCTGGGTGGGGTACAGTCCATGGGGTCACAAACAGTTGGACACGACCGATCAGCTGGGCGCACATGCACATTGGCACGGTCACCAAGGTCCCCTCTGACTTACAGAGCAGGCTGCGTGAGGACGTGGACAGGGCGAGCCTGTCGAGAGGACGCAGCTGCTGGGGGCAGGTGGCGGCCGTGCCCTGTGGCTAATTTCCTGCAGTGCCGTGTGTCAGGAGGCCCAGGAGAAGCACTGCGGCTGGACAGCGGCTGAGGAGTAACGGTGGTGATGTGCTTCCCCAGGCTTGTCTTACTAAAACCAGGGAGGAGGCCCGGAACCCGAGAGTCCTACCGTGTCTAGGACTCACCACCACAGGGCACGCCAGACCCTCGGATGTCCCCTGGAAGAGGGTACAATGTTTCTGTATCTGGAAGTTTCCCCCTAACCAAGCCCCAGAGTTCAGCAGGCCCGCGTTTCTGGATCCTGCAGTAACACCTTCTCACGGTCACAACTCAGGTGAGCAGGGAGGGCGGGCCATCTCTGTCCAAATGGTGCGAGGGTCAGCGAGTCCTTCCCTGGGGGCGAGATCCGGGGTGGGGAGCGGTGAGCGGGGCAGGGACCCTCCTAGGGAGAGGCCGCGCGTCTGAGCGCCGGGAAGTCCGCCGCGGGCTGCTTCTGGGGCGGCAGCGCCACCTGCTGTCCACCTCGCAGTTTGCGCCGGGACAACAGCAGGGGCCCTCCGGGGGAAAACGGATCTCACACGAACTGAACAGAAGCTGTGCCCGGGAACCCGATTCGGAGGTGTGAGGACCTTGGACTTTTGTTGAGGGGCAGCTGGTCAAACTAAATGAATTTACTCTTTTCCTAATTATACAAATGAGGGGGCTTATTCAAAATTAATAAACCGTAGAAAAGTGAATGGAAGAAAGCAAACACGGCTTCAAACCCACCCCCGGAGACAGCACGTCAACCCCAGGAGACGTCGCCTTGCACACAGAGACCCTGCTGTCCCTGGAGAAGGATGACAAGCCCAATGGTGGAGACCCTGGGAGTCAGAGGGCCTGAGTCCGAGTCCTGACTCCACTGCTCCCAGCTGTGAGCTCAGGCGGTTGTGATGCTCAGCCTCCTCTACACCTCAGATTCCCCGTCTGTAAGACGGGGGTCATGGTAGGAGCACTTCTCTCAAAGCATTCAGTGAATCAGAGAATCTGAAGGGCTCATAGGTGAAGAAACCAAGAGAGGGCAAGCACGCTGCCTGAGGACACAGCGAGGGCCCGTGGAAGCGGGATTCACTGCAAACCCTGGTGTATATGGCTCCCACACCATGTACCTCCACCACCAAATCAACCACCTCTGCTGTCCCCACAGGCCACTGTGTCTCCCAGCTCCCCCAGGAGGCCTGCTGGTGGTCGAGAGGCGATGGCTCCATGCCTCCCTAGAGGACAGGCTTCTCCCTTGATGGTGGGGAGAGGCCCTGGGACTGAAGGCCAGCTCTGCCGTGTGACCTCATCAAGCCGGATGACCTCTGGGAGCTGCACCTTCTGCCCCTAGAGAGTAGGGATGACAAGGCCTGCTCTGTGGGTTTCTTCTAAGGGTTAAGTGAGAGAATCCACCCTCAGAGGCAGGGAGGGATGTTTTAGTTTGCTCACAACTCAGCACTTCAGGGTCTAAGTTTACTGCTTCCAAACCATCCGAAGTCCAAAATGTCCACATTACATGGTCACATGTCAGCTCCCATCATAACCTTTGTAGATTTATGGACGTTGAAAATAAAGAATTCCATTCACAGGAAGAAATCCTGCCCCACTGGAGGAACAGGAGTGTGGGTTCCACTATTTAGAAGTCTCTGCATGTTTGAAAGATTGCCCAGGCAGTCTCCAGTGAAAACCCTGGATGATGACAGGGATTGAGGAGGCGATGGGAACACAGAGGGAAGGGCGTGGTGGGGAGGGGGGACAAGGGGCACTGCCTCACACCAGGGAACAAGCCAGCGCAGCTCAGTGCCTGAGTTTCCTCACCTATCCATGCAGTAACACACGGGTCTGTTTCTAGCAAGAGGAGAGGCTGGCCCGGTGACCGGCAGATGGTGGGATTCCATAAGGAGCAGGGCTTCCAACAGGGACATGCACATCAGAACTGACAGGATGGACTTGATGCGGGGAGTGGACAAAACCCTCCGCCCGCTGCCGGGAGACTCCCCTGCATGCTCCCAAACTGAGCAGACCCCAGTCCCAAGGGTGTGTCTGCCACTAGCAGGCGCGCCCTGGGGGAATCCCCCCACCCACCAATCCTTCTTCTAGAAAATGACCCGTTTTTTTCTGCTTCTTTCTACCTCAGGTGGTCAGGTGACGGTGACCCACAGGGATGGGATAGAAGATACATAGATAATTCTGGTTCAGTCTATGATCAGCTACATCCTGACTCCTGGCTTCACTAACAAAGCTGGGTGACTATGGGCAAGTTACCAGTCTGTGAATAGTGATGTCCCTCGAAAGTGCCTATGAGGATCAGGTGAAATAATGCATTTGCTTTATCTACTTAACTTGTATTTCTAAATTACATCTTCAGTAATGTATGTGTATTTGTAAATATGTTATACATTAACATCATTATAATATAAATGAAACTGTGCTACTGATCATTAATGAAGAACAAATTACCCTCCAAAACGAAAGCAGCAAAAATCACCCACTTCACTCCTGAATGCAATCTGGGCAAAGTTCAGTGGAACCAACTCGTGTCTGCTCCAGCAGGCATCAGCTAAGACAGCTCTTCCGGGGCTGGGGACCCACTTCCAAGATGGCACACCCATGAGGCTGGCGGGCTGGCAGTGCTGGTTCCGCTCTGTGAGCCCTCTCCATGGGCAGCTTGGGCTTCCTCTCTGTTTGGGGGCTGGGCTCTAAGAACAAGTGTCCCAAGAAGATGGGGTGGAAGCTGCCAGTTCCATAGCCTTCTCAGGCAAGGTGTTCAACAGTGTTCACCCACCTGTCCCAGAGCCCAGATTCAAGGGGATCTGCACAGATCTCTTCTCTCAATGGGGCTGTTGAAGAACTTTGGGTGGCATCCTACAACTTCCACAGCACTTAAAACAGCTCAATAAGTTAGAGGCATTCTTCTCAGAAGGGAAGACACAAGATACCAGCAGAGGATGTCACCCCACTTCCAGCTCCAGGATGGGGGGAGGGGTCAGGTAGGCAGTGCCCCCTATGGCATACTGTGGAAAGTGATTGTTTGTTCACCCACACACTGACCTCTTCTTCCTGCTTTCAAGTATGGAGTTTTGTGTAAGATTTATTTTGAAGACAGACCTCCCCAGGGTAGCCCTACCCCTCAAAAAATCCACTTTGAAAATGACCAGAGAGTCCATAGTACCTGTTGTATTTGGAACACTGGCAGGTTAGATCCAGATACAGGGGACGGGAGTGTAGCAATCCCCAGAGCAGAGTGGCTTGCAAGAGCAGGAGCCTGTGGGGGAGGGCAGATGGCAATGTGTGGCCATACTCCTGAGGAATAAAAAGAAGAGGTGCAGGGAAGGACCCTGTTTTGCACCTTTGGCCAAAATACAAAAAGCTTCATTATCTCATACTGGTATCTCATATTTGGCCCTGGTTCCTTAAAACCCAGTGCACTTTTCTCAAGCTTGGCCAGCAGGAGTGCTGGGATCTATGACTGATGTCTGCGGTGGGTGTGGGTGTGAATGGGGAGCTGGATTTGCCCCATTTTTACTATCCCCTGGACCTGATTATGGTTTTCTAAACGCTGCTCTCCTCTGACATTTTATCTTCTCACCAATATCCCTCTTCACCAAATGTAAGCTGTTACGGTTTCAGCCACACAGGCTCTTTTCCTGGGGAGCTGACCCTCAGCCTTTCTTGCTTGCAGCCTGGGTCATCATGTTTCTTTCCCCTGCTGCGGCACCTGAGAGCAGGTCTGTGTGTGTCACTGGAGGGGAACCAGGGCGGCCAAATGATGGCTGAAGGACGACAGCAGGGCCAACCTACAGAAGCTGTGGCAGGATCCCTCCCCTCAGAGTCTAGGGGGGTTGGCTCCCCCACTTCCTGGCAGCTCAGGGGCTGGGGGCTGGGTTGGGGAGGGTGTGGTGTGAACAGCGTCATCTTGGCTCCTTTGCTGGAGGTAAGGTACAGTCATCCCCTGGTATCTGTGTGACTGTTTCCAGGAGCTGCTGTAGACACCAAAACCCACTGACGCACAAGTCCCTCGTAAGAAATTGTGTCATACAGTCGGCCTTCTGTACCGATGGGTGATGCATCCTGTAGTCAAAATTCTCAGTTGGTTGAACCCAGGGATGGTGAAGAATCAGCAGGTGTGGACGGCCAACCCATAATTCAGGAAGCCGGCAGGGTTCTAGGGGCAGAGACTGGGGTCCCAGTGACCACTTCACCTCTGCCTGGGTCTGGAGCCTTGAACAAGCCGGTCACGCCTTCTGAGAGCCCCGTTTCATCTGTAAGTCGCCCATCTGCTGGTGCAGGTAAGGCACTCTCAAAAGTTGGAGCTGTCGTCCGCTGGGATGTGCAGTCCTGGCCTTGGGGAGCCCCCAGTCCAGACGACCCAGGTGTGAGACAGGGGCAGAAGTGGGCAGAGACCTGAAGTGACCATCTGTACCAGGCTCAGCGCTGCCAGAACTGGCTGTGGGGCCAGGTGGGGGGACCACTGCCCCCAGGTGGCCCTACTCTTCTCATGTGCGGAAATGGGTAGAACGCTGTGCACTGCTCCACAGCTGAGACAGTGTCTGCTGGGGCCCGGGCCCACAGAGAACACGCGACACGTGTACTTGTCTGCGCTGGGGGCCAGACTCCAAGAACTAGGATGGCCACGCTCACCAGCACGTACCGAGGGGCCACTAAGCGCTACCCTGAGCAGCCCAGAAGCTGGTTTTAGACACAGGAGACACATGCTGTAATACTCCAAAAATGATGTAAGTAATACTAAATAAAACCGTCCATGCATAGTGACAGATTTTAGAGAAAACATATAGAAATCACAATGCAGAAAACACAAGGGTTAGCCTGGAGAAGCGCCCAGAAGACAGCTCATCCTGGAGGGCTCGTATGGATTCCAAGGGGGATGAAGGAATAAACTCTCCCTTAAATTCAAGGTCTTGTCCATCCCTTCCTAACCCAACATTAGAAAACATTCTTTTCTATTATCTCCAAATTCCTTTACATTTATTTTTATGTTTAGATATTTAATTAGCCTGGAATTTATTTTTACACGTGGCATGATTTAGCATAACCGACATAATGCACATGAATTTGAGCAAACTCCGGGAGACAGTGAAGGGCAGGGAAGGCT
Source organism: Cervus elaphus (assembly GCF_910594005.1). Classification (NCBI taxonomy): domain Eukaryota; kingdom Metazoa; phylum Chordata; class Mammalia; order Artiodactyla; family Cervidae; genus Cervus; species Cervus elaphus. Next base: position 13,965,033 of record NC_057818.1, read on the forward strand.
GGTGTGCTGCAGTCCATGGGATCGCAAAGAGTTGGACACGACTTAGTGACTGAACAACAATGATTTAGAAATCCAAGCTGCTTTGTGTCACCCTTCAAAACAACAAATCTAGAGGCGATCCCGTCACTATGTCCATTCACAGCTGAGCCCGTGGAAGCTCAGAGAGGAGGTACCTGGCAGCGGTAACATGGATGCTCTTGGCCGAATCTGTGTAGTTCTGAAGCACACGTGTTAATGCTAGCTGTGTTTTAACACTGTGCAGGGGAAAGACCAGAGGTAACTAAGAGGCAGTGTCAAGGCTGCTTATGCGGTGGGGTGAAGGATGACACCCTGTGTACAATACTTCTGACAGCCCCAGACTTCCAGAATGGAAAAATCTAAGTGATGGTGAGCAGTGAACCTCAAAAGAAACAGAATGTTAGAACTGGCCGGGCCTTAGAAACAACACGCTTGACCCTCTCGCTATAAAGCCGAGGACACAAGTGCCCAGAGAGGCTCCACGACGCGGCCACATCATAGGAACTGAGAGCGGAGATGGCAGAGCCCCAGGACCTGGCCCCCATGCAGAGCTGAGGCTGGGTTTCTGGAGGGGTGCTGCTCCGGGCATGGTCGAGTCTCCTCGCATCGCAGGCAGAGCTGCACCGCTGCTCGGGAAACAGGATGGGACCCAGGAGTCACGGCAGAGCCACTTAAAAAGGTTCACGCAGTCTCAGCAACTTGTCAAGTGCTCATTTTCCATTATTCTCTTATTACGTGAATTACACAATAATGACACTGACAAATACTCAAGAACCCTAGCAACAAAAACCGGGTCCCTGGTGCCCCTCCTGGCAGGGCTGAGAACTCTGACTCCAGGGCTGCCTGAGGCAGATGGAGGGGAGGCACGCACATGACACATCTGGGGGGCTGCTATTTCAAGCCCCTGGTCCTGTCTCCCACCTACTAACCTACTGTCTCAGATATGAAGACGATGAATACATTATCTGTGTATCAACACACCTGGGTTCTCCTGGCTAAAAGTGACAGGAAGCCCACAGGGGTCATCCCTGACATGCAAAGATCAGCAGTCTGAGGAGCTGGCTCCAGGCTCACCAGACACCCGACCCCAGGAGTGAGACATGGACACAGCCTGCCCCTCGGCTCTGACTGATGGGTGGCGGAGAGTACAGGCAGGGACAGGCTCACTTCCTATCCTCCCAGGGCGCTGCTCCAATGGTGGCAAACTGACAATAAAAACATCAACAAAAACTGAGCATGTCAAACACAAGAGGTGTTCTGGGAAAAGGGGGAAACTCAAGGGCAGTGAGGAGTTCAGATACCAGGCCGCTACTCTGGATTGGGCGGTCAGCTGGTCTAGAATGGCCAAGCTGAACACAAGTGACCCAATGAAACCAGCTGAGGGACAGGGGCATAGGGTCAGGCAGAGAAAGGTGAGCCCAGATGCTTGACAGCCTGGCCTGCGTTAAGATATTCTACTCCCTGATTTTGTCCACGAAAGTGTGGAAAGAGGCGGCATTTAACGAGCAAATCTAAGGGTCAATTCTCTTCCCAAAGTCTCCACCAATGAGAAAATGCTTTTTCAAAGAGAGACTCAGTGCCTTGAGAACATTTTCTTCAAAGTGAGGGCAAGGCCTGCCCCCTTGAGGAGTATTGATGGGTTCAAACCATGCTCAGTGAGACCTTCTGGTGAAAAAATAAACACTTCCAATGAATATACATTAAAAAAAAAAAATCTCCACTTAAATGCTTATCTTGACTTTTCACGCAGGATCAACTGCAGAAGCGCTTCTGTTTACAAAGCACAGTTCAGCCAAAGTCCAGCTTGATTTTTAGGAACAGAGAAATGGAGGGAAAGATGCAGAGAACACACAGCAGTGGGCAAATGAGTGTGAGAGCATCTGTTTGGCCTCGTCTGTGACACAGGCCGGGACCACTCACTTTTCAAAGCCAGGATCTCCTAGAGGCAGAGCTTCCTGCTGTGTCGGGGCAGCTGGCCGACAGCAGGGGTGGGGCGGGGGGTTGTTCACCCAGAGGGAGGAGCCCGGCTGCGACGGTGAGGAGGGGACAGAGGTGAGACCACAGGGCCAGGGGGCCCCGCCGGACTGGCCGCCACCTCCAGCACCAGGGCTGAGATGAGACGCGCAGACTGTGGCCCAGCGCCTGGACTGAACCCCCTGCTTCTCTGGGTTGACTGCACCTTTTCCCCTCCAGCAGTGCGAGGCCAAGAAGTTAGGAACACAAGGGTCACTTCTGGTTCCACCCTGCTGTGCCTCTGCGCTGGTCCCTGCCAAGGCCTCTCCTGGCAGACTCTTCCGTCCACCTCCTCTTAATCCCCCATGCCTCTCAAGTTCAGAACACAGACCCCCTAGACTGCTGTCAGAATTTACTCCTGCTCGTTTATTGCCCACTCAGTCCCCTCAACCAAGAAACCAGCAGGGCTGTGACATTCCACAGGCTGAAGGACCAGGATGCGCAGAAGCCTGAATATGAACTTCCTGCCTCCCAAGAGACTTCAAGTGCCTCACGGGCTGACTTCCTGCCCCCAGGAGACACTGGGCAGCAACTGAAGCTCTGACTTCCCAGAAAGGACCAAACTCAACAGCAGCTCAGGCAGCAACGGCTCCACCATGCCCTGCTGTGCTGGGCGGAAGTTCGCTGGGGATCATAGCAGGACGTCGTCATGGGCCAGCAACGGCCGATGGTCAGGGAGTGGCTCTGCGGTGTGGCCGCCCCCAAGGTCACCGGCCCTCTGCTGCCTGGCTAGCACCACCCTCACTGTGCTGGCGCCCAGGCGGAAGCCCTGCAGGCAGGCGATGGCCTGCTGGGCCTCGGCCGGGTCCCGGTAGTGGAGGAAGGCCCTGTGCTGCGGCCCCTGCCAGGTGAGCCGCGAGGGCACCACGCCCAGTGCGCTGAGGGCCCGCTTTAGCTGGCTCACCCTGACATCCCGGGGGAGGTTCCCAATCTCAACAGAGCTGGGAGGCACGGAGCCCGATTCTGGTGGGGCCGGGTCCTGAGGGCTTCTGGCGGTGCTGGGGGCGGCCTGGGCGCCTGGAGTGCTCCGGGGCCCATCTCGGAGGGTGACGTCCTTCCCAGCCTGCTCCTCTCGGTGGCGCAGGCTTCTGAGGATAGGTATCTTCTCCATCATCTCACAGCTGATCTGAAAAAGCAAAGCAGTTCCAGCTATTCTTGGGGCATCCAGGAGGGACCACGGCTCGGTCACAGGGAAGAAGCATCAGTCATGCAGCGGCCTCTGCCACACGTGCTCGCAGAAGACTCAGCACCCTCAGGCCAGCCGTCTCCCTCTGCCACTCTGAGTCTGCCCAACAGGACACGGCACCTGGTAGGAGCTGGATGGCCTTCTCCATTTTCCTGGGGGCACAGAAGGCAGACAATGAGGCGTCCTACGCAGAAGTGGAGCTAAGATCACTGGTATGAGGGTTACAGGGCTGTAAATGGCAACTGCCCTGGCAATGCCACAGGATTACAGGGCACTTTCTACCTCCATATCTGTTCTCTCCCCTGACCTACGCCTTGGGTGGGGTGAGGTCTTTAACGGGGCTGTGGGGATCTCCTCCTCCTCCTAAGGGCCAAACCCATCTAGGCATCATTGAAAAAGCACAATCAGGGCAAATGTGGAACAGAATGCTACACTGAGAACACTTTCTAGCAATGGGTCATCAGGCTACAAAACAATGGATTGCACACACAATGTTATATCTCAGCCAGTAGGACTTTGATACAAAGGACACTTTCGGCTTTTTGACTAAGTTGATCAAAGAGCACTTGTAGCAATGGAGGTGACAGAAGAGCCCCAATACTCGAGGCGGAGGCCCTGTGCTGTGCGCCGGGGACACTGGGGGCTGAGCAGAGGCAGAACTGGTCTCATGGGTCTTAAGGAACCACACGGCAGAGAAGGAACAGAAAGATATGCTCAGGTCTTTTTGACAAACCATTCTTTAGAGGTGCATTCTGGCTTCTGTGGGCACAGAGCACGTAAACAATCAGTCACCAAGGGAATTCCCTGGTGGTTCTGTAGTTAGGACTCCTCGCTTTCATTGCTGAGGGTGCAGGGTCAATTCCTGGTCAGGGAACTAAGATCCCGCAAAAAAAAAAAAAAAAAGTTCAGTCACCAAGAGGCAAGCAACGGTTCTAATGCAGGCTTCCAAGAGACATGAGTATCTCATCACGGATCAGCACACAAGATGAACAGGTCTAATTTTTCTACAAAAATAAATAGTTCAAATAGTACCAGAGTTCTCAGTATATTCAGAATCACATGTGACTTAGGGCAATAGTTCTTATCCTTGGCAGGTGTCAGAGACCCTGGAGAGAAGCTGAGGTTCCCCCCCACAAAGGAATCCCCTACAGCTGTGTACAGTCTCCCAATACCCGTGCATGGACCTCCAAACTGCAAGAGGCACACAGGTCCCAGGTTGAGAATCAATGGATTAGGGTAAGAGTGAGAAGAAATGAGAACACCCAAGCTTGTCAAACGCCCTCCCAGAGACCTAGAGGCTTCTAGTCCCCACTGGCTCCCACTGCTATGCAGGTAGGTGACTCCACCGCAGCAGAGCCTCCCGGGGGATTAGCGCCTCCCCAGCCAGACGCTGTCCTTGTCGCTGGCACAGCTGAGTCAGGAGCCATGCGAGTCTTCAGAACAGAGCACAGAGAAAAACTCCCTCCTCCTCACATTTCCCACTGAAGTGAAGTGAAGTGAAAGTTGCTCAGCTGTGTCCAACTCTTTGGGACCCCGTGGACTATACAGTCCTTGGAATTCCCCAGGCCAGAATACTGGAGTGGGTAGCCTTTCCCTTCTCCAGGAGATCTTACCAACCCAGGGATCAAACCCAGGTCTTCCACAAAACAGGTGGATTCTTTACCAGTTGAGCCACAGGGAAGCCCAAGAATATTGGAGTGGGTAAACTATCCCTTCTCCAGCGGATCTTCCTGACCCAGGAATCGAACTGGGGTCTCCTGTATTGTAGGTGGATTCTTTACCAACTGAGCTATCAGGGAAGCCCCACTGCTGAGATGCAAAAAGAAAACAAAAACCATGTCTATGCCATGAAGACACCCATAAGATGGGGCTATGCTTCCTGATCAAAGGGCATTTTCCTCCACTAGAGGCTCTGAGTCCCAAAGAATCCCAAAGACATCCTGAGTCCAGCCAACTCACTCCCTCCCACATCCCTGGTCTGCGTTCTTAAGGAGTTCAAATTCTTGCATTCTTTTGAAGTGTTTAGCAGCAAATTTAAACTGGTCATATTTAGAGTCTTAAGGATTTTTTAAGTTACTGGATCATTTAGAAAGGATGATCAAATTTAAAACAGTAATCACAGTCAGATGATAAGTGTGTCTATGTCCCTGTATGGAAGAACGAAACGTTGCCCCAGTCCCCGCACCAGCAGTGGGAGCCACCAAGGCCACACCTCCTGGTAAACACCGTGTATCCACTGGGCCCGCTGTGGGGCCGTCTCGGCTGGAAGACTGCCCCTTAAGTGCTGAAACTCCCGTGATTTCTGCCCAGTGGATCCACAGGGCTGCCTCAGGTAGACATGCACGTTCTCAAGAAGCCTGGCCCCGTGGGGCAAGGCTCCACACTCACACAGCAGATATCCATCCTAGAACGTGTGTGAAGCACACACGCATCCTTCTGTGCACGTCCCCGGAACTCCCTGACCCGAGCTGGCACTCGGACAGACTGCAATCAGCGGCAGGGCAAGGAATGCCCTCCAGCACACCGCAAACCGACCGAGTCCACAGCATCGCGATGCTGGCACACACTAAGGGGTCTTGGGAAGGGAAGTGCAGAAATGCGAGCCTTTTATGTAAAACTGCTCATTTTGAGAGCGCTGTGTTCTTTAGGACAGCAAAGCTCAGCGTTAGTGCCCTCTCTGCAGCCCTGCCGCCCCACGCCCCACGAGTTCTAAAGGCAAAGCCTCTCTGACGCAGGGGCCTCTGCTACTTCCCGTCCCAAGCCCTCTGCCCGCACTGTGCTCCTTGCAGAATGGCACATGTGGGCTGATGGAGGCCTAGAGCGGATGGCCTCTGAGAGCCCAGTTGACAGGCTGGATTCCCACATGGGGACCCGCAGGGGTGCTATTTTTCCTGGCTGGCAATTAGGAACATTTGTTAGGTTTTTTGTCAATTTGCCATGTGAAATAAAAGATTGTGCTTGTTAATTAAACAGGAAAAAAAAATTATGCCTTCTGTAACGAATCACTCCATTTAAAAAGCTGGTATAAAGCAAAATTTTTTTTTTTTGTATGCCCCAATCACTTCTTGCTGAAGCATGCAGATGGCGGTCATTTATTAATGCATGTTCCCTTTAGGGATTAACTTTAAAACCTGTCCCCTAGAAATGCATGCTAAGCCCAACACAATCAGAAATCTCACTCTCGAGGCGTCTGCTGCCAACCCAAGACGACACTGGCTCTAACCTCACCCCCGGCCCACACTGGGGTCACGTGAGTCTATGTGGGGAGCATCACAGAAGGATCAGGATCTATCTGTATGTGCCCAGCAGCCAACCCGAAATAGCACTACAAGCAGCACTGAGCTGCCCCCACCACCTCCCCGTCCCCAAGGTGCCCTGGCTGCACTCACTGCAAGGCCAGGGCAAGACTCCGGGGGCCAGAAAGTCCCCACCCTCACAGGACCCACCCACACAGAGGGACGACCAGCTGGTGGCAGAACTGAGAACTCAGGACCCACGGTGAGGGGTTCTCGCCATGGCCTCATTGACGACTAGCACCCCCCAGGAAGACGGTGAGTGAGCCCAGGTCCCGGCAAGCAGGCGTTGGTGTGGCTGAGGGGGTCTCAGGAAACTGGCTGGACTGTTTCTCTCTAAGAGGGATTATATTCATCTAACACAACAGATAACCTAACTTGTTCCTGTTTTCATATTTTTCTTACTAAATTACGGGTATTCTCAGAGGCAACCATCTCCTCTCCCTGGCGAGGCCCCCGGAACCCGCCCTCCCCACACTGCAGCTGGCCCTCAGCTATGAAGAGCGGCCCCGCTGGCGCATCCTCCCAGACCACACGCTCAGCTCTGAGCACAGCCACCGCGCTCCCACGGCCACTGTCTCGGCCACCACTCATCTAAAGGGAGCCTGTGGGCCCGGATCCCAAGGAGCCCTGAGTTCTAAACACCCTGAGCAATGTCTCAACAGTCATGAAGGATGCTGCACCTTCTCCCTGCTCTCACCAGGGGTGAGTCCAGCAGGGGCGCAGGTGTTCTGCAGGGAGGCCCTCGGGGCGGGGCGAGAGCACAGGCTGTCGCCTCTGGGCCATCCGTGGCAGTGGACACTGCTGATTCCCACGCCCAGGGGAGAGCAGCCTTCCAGCCCTGGATGGCTCAAGTGTAAGGAATGTGAAACATGGACAAACGTGCTAATTTGACCAAGAGTTTCAATCCAACTGGAGCACAACTTCTCCAGCTTTCTCAGTAACTCTGGCTATTTTCCAGCAGACAGCATCATACCTAGAGGCTGGCTTCTGGCGTCAAACTTCTATTGCAGACCAGCCTGTGATACATGCTACTGCCTACTCTGGAGATAAAGTCACCATGGCATCAGCATGTGAAGCTGTGGGTTCTGCCTCCCACCCTATTCAGTTCTGCACGGAGATGCAGATGGCACTGAGAAAATCTGGGCTTACAAAAGGAAAGCCTGATGATTAGGACCATGTGTGGCTGGGACGGCAGAAGACAGCTCTTACAGACGAAAACCAGCTGGCAAGTAGAGTCAAGGCATTGGCTCTCCTGGTGGAGCTGGTCGCCCCCTGCCACCACCGCTGGTGTCATGTGCAGACCTTGGCTCCTGCCTGCTTGTAGGAACTGGTGGGCTCCTTAAGTATGTTCTCCAGGCCACGCCTGGAGACTGATTCAGAAGCTGAATTGTTCAAAAGCTCACGGGTGGCTCTAACACACAGCCACGCAGGCCTGGGAACAGCAGTCCTGACAGACAGACAACACAGGGAGAGAGGAGGTGTCTGTGAGCCAGGGGCCAGCACTGGCCTCCCTCCACGTCACGGTGACCCACCTTGGACCATGCGATTCCCGCTGGCTTGGGGCGCTCACACCCTGTGGTGATGACTCGAGTTGGAGTAAGGATATAGTCCACAGTGAGGTCGTGGTCCTCGAGGAGTGCTTCAGGTATGTCAACAACCTGGTTGAACAGAAGCAGGTGAGGGAGCTAGTGGGGATACAGCCCCGGCCGCGTTCGCCACACCGCTTGATGGAAGGACGATGTCCCCCAAACCTGTCCTGCTCAAGGCTAAGCTGCTGCACCACCAAGCGCATCCGGCCCGGCCGAGCCACACCTGACGTGGCGCAGAGTGAAGGCAGAGACCCAGCTGCCCCGCCCCGGCCCCCACGCTCCATGCCCAGTGGTGGCTCTGCTTGGCCTGTTCCCAGGAAGCACCTGGCAGTCATGGACGATGGTGACCACTGGCGTCCCCTGGCTGACTGCTCCCATCGACACCATCATGGCGTATTCAAGGTCGGCATAGCCTTCTCCCTTCCCAATTCTCCAGCCTAAGAGGCAATGCAGAGAAGCAGCACGTGTGGGTTCTGGGGAATCAGGCAGGAGCACACTTCTCATCGTGGACTTGGAGGAGTTCAAGGGGAAGCACCACGCGGGACGGGTACCGCGGTTAACACACAGTCAAGGAACTTGGCACCCTGTGCACCTTTACAAAGGAAGTGGAGCTAGCACTTACATGAGCTTTATGTTAACAGACTCACATTTAAAAGGGATGAAAGAGTAGTTTTTAGAGCACTAAAAACAAGTTCTTACTAAAGGCAAATCTTTGTCATTGTGCAGGGAAAGCTGGAAGTCTGCATCAGGGACCCAGATGTGAGTTGGCTCAGCCTTGCCTGTAAGGCACTAAGGAGGGACCTCCATGGTGGTCCGGTGCTTCGGACTCTGCGCATCCACTGCGGGGGGCGCCGGTTCAGGCCCTAGTCAGGGAACTAAGATCACAGCCCCACAACTTGGAAGGAGGCGGTTTAAGCAGGGCTATGTTGCAAATTCACACATGCGGCACAAGAAAAGGATCTGTTACCTGAAGCTCAAGGACAAACTAAGCAGGGGGAAAGGACGCAAGACAGTGGACGTGAGCGTGCTGTGAGCTCCCAGCCAAGTCCAGTCACTCCTCTCAGTAGGACGCCCAGGCCAGCCAGGAGTTCTGACGTCAGCACCATTATCGAGCTCGGAAGCACCATCACTCAGGCATCCTTCTAAGAGTCAGACCTGACTGTGCCACATTTACAATGAGAAGTCTTCAATCATACATGCAAAGAAGTGAAAGACAGTTCAATAGCAAAGCAGCAAAGGGTACGAACAGACCAGAGAGACGGGTGACAGTGTTCACAGGAGAAACGTTCAAGCTCACCCAAAGCAGATGTAAATCAAGAGGCAACTCAAAATACCATTGCTCACTATCAGACACAAAAAGTGAGGTGGGATAATCCTAGTTATCAACAGGGGAAGAGGGAGAGAGGTAAGGCAGATGGTGTGCAAGGATGTGAGGTGGGCACCCCTGCTGCAGTGTAACTTGGCGACATCAGGATTTAAAAACCCACTGGAAAAAAAAAAAAAAACAACCCATTGGTCCGGTAATTTCTCTCCAAGAAGTCATCCCACAGATAGTCCTCAAAGGCTCCCCTACACCACAGGACATGACTACACTACACCCTCTGTGTGTCTGCACGCAGAGGGTACCCTGAGGACACAGGTAAAGCATCTGTAACAGGAACACGTGGAAAACAAGGAACCCACAATTTTAACATCCACTCCTAAGCATCTCACACAGTAGCTCAGAGCAGGAGCAGGGAAGAGAGTAAATTTAGGGTGATAATATTAAAGGCTGACACTGAGAAACACAATGCTCAGGCCTGGGAAGCAGACTTGGAGCACTTCTCACCAACGCTTTACTGGGAACCTACTGAACGAAGAGGCTTTGGCTGATTAACTTCCAAAGAGAGATTTGGGGATGAGCATCTCTGGACATTCTCTTGGCGGGAAAGAAGAAAGAGATGGCTTTCCTGGTGGCAGGGGCCCCAATGGTACACACAGGTTCAAGTCTGTAATGTGCTGACCCCACTCCAAAAGCAGCAGCTTGTTCCCAGACAGCACCAAGCCAAGCCTGGAGTGGGCAGGGCAGAGGGGAAGAGGCCCCAGGGACGAGTCCAAGGGCAGCTCAGCCTAGCACACAGGCTGGCGGGGAGAAGCCTCAGGCCCCACAGGCAGGCTCAGGACACCCCACACTGACCACGAGGCTATTGCTGCACAAGACAAAAGAGGTTCAGAACCCAGTGTTTCTCCATTTACTGGAGGCTCTCCAACACCAACTATTTACTGACACACTGCAAATAAATCCAGCCCCAGTTCCAGTTAACTTAAGAACAGAGAGGAAATCTTTCACCACCTGAAAAGAGATGACCTCATGTCCTTTCTCCTGTTAAGAAAAAGTGGAAATGCTGTAAAGGTGTTGAGTGGGGATAAGAGTGGGAGGGACTGAGTTAATTCTTCAACATGAGTGATAGATGCAGTGGTTTCGAAGCCAGGCATGCATCCAGAAAGCTGAAATTACTCACTGTCAACATCTCTAAGGCAACCGGAGGAGCGCTGGGGGAACAGCAGGCTGCAGAGTCAGTGGTCACATCTCAGAGTTTCTGTTCTTAATCTTACCTTTTTCAGAAACAGCCACGGACCCCACCACAACCAAGTCCACAAGGACCTTGGAGTCCAAGCCCACGGGAGTGCTGTAGTTCCTCACGCCCTGTGAACAGACACGCGGCCTGAGAGCTCCTGCCTGCCTCAAAACCCACGGAGATGCACGATCAGGGTCTCAACCTCCTGCGGGAAGCAAGTGGGCCGCCCCACAGCAAACGACGCAGCACCGCGGAAGCAGTAGCTCAGGAAACCATGGATCAGAACCATTTTAAGGCAGTTCCCACAATCCTTCACCAGGGGGAACTGACAGCAAAATGAATAGGATATTCATTTCATAATATTCAGCAAATCATTTTCCCCCAGGAGGCAGGAGAGCGCAGTGATTAGAACCCAGGGTCGGGAGTCACAGAAACGGGTCCAGACCCCTCCTCTGCGGCCTCAGCAGAGGAAGCTCTCTGAACATCAGTCTCTTCCTCCGTGACACAGGGACAACAGTCCTGCCTCGCCCTGCACACTGGAATGAGACGACAGAGTGCAGGCAAAGCGTCCAGCAGGTAAGACACGGCCGTTAAGCATGTGGGACATTTTAGCTCACCGTGAACACTGGAGGCCTCTCTGCATGAACAGCCAATCATTCAACCAAAGACCACCCAAAGCACACCCAGTTATCCTAACGAGGCCTGAGTCGGGGCACAGGGAGGCCACTGCGGCCATGACTCTGATGACAGGCACGGGGGAAATCTAGGGAACTAGAGTCAGACACTGCGTGGCCCAGTACCCTGCAGGAGTGGTCACCAGGCAAACGACAAGTCCACGACAAGTGACTGGTCCAAGGACCAGTACTATGATTAGCTTGGGGCCTCCCAACAGTCAAACCACAGTCATTGGCCCCAGGTGCCCACACTGGGGGAAAGCCTGTCTTTCCTTAAGCTCACCACACCCAGGCAGCCAGGCGTTTCTCGCCCATGGCTGGCATCTTCAAGCCTGTTTCAGGGGGCTCAGCGCCTGGCAGCCTTGGGGAGCAGACACCGCCATCAGGTTTTCTGTGCTGTAACCTGTCTGTCAGGCCCCCCTTCTCTCAGTGGTCAGCCTCACCAGACAGAGCGCGAGCAACCAGGAGTCTCCCTGACACGCCAAAGTCCTGTTCTATTTAACCAAGAGTCACCGGAGGGGCAGAGGGACTTAGGCAGTTAACAGACACTTCTGCCTTCCCCCTGGAGTGGTTCCCAGAACACTCCTGAGTCAAAGAGTAAACGCAGAGACAATGAGGGCAGACACAGGTGGCTGGGGCATGACAGTGGCAGGAGGCTGAGGCACAAACTCAGAGACTTGCCTGCCTTGAAGTGAGGTGACATCACAGTCTCCTCAAGCGATATGCACGGTGGCAGCATTTCACCACTAAGCTTTGGCCACCTAAATAATCGTACTAAATCTGCATCTGCATTAGACGTGTCTTTATGACTCTCTATTTGCCATTTTCCTCTACCACAGAGAAAACAACACTCTCTTTGAGGTTCATGACCCTGGATCTCTGATTTCTAGCCAGTATCTCATGATATAAAAGAGCCCAAACACTGTCCAATTTGCACTTAAGCTCAGTCGTGAGAGCTGGCCTGGCTTTACTCTGGCCAGGCCATACTTTCAGCAGTGCCCGTGAGAGACCGGCCAGTGCTGGCGTGTCACAGAGCCTCCCGGGAACGAGCCGAGTGTTGGTCACCTTTCACAGGGGAGGGGGATGCTGTGAAGGGGGACACAGCCACATCTGACCTGGACTTCAGTATGAGGAAAAGGACTGCTCTTACTGTCCAGAACCCATGATTATAACTGACAAGATTCCCTGCCGGCCCTCAGAAGTGTGGGGTTGGGTCTGTGGCCACGTCCACCAACTGCAGGGGAGCATATGGTGGGCACTTTGAACACTGACCAGAATCAGGGTCATCTCTTATATTCTCACACTTGTTATCCCTTTATTTTTTTCCCCACATGTTTTGTTATCTTCCTTTATTGTATGTATTTTTGTATGTCATGCCAAATTCTGTTTTTGCAATAAGACAGGTTATCAATAAACGACAATAAAGCATTCACTTGTCATACACTAGACTTAAGTGGAAAATCCCTTTTAGAAAGGTATTTCTTAATGTTCCATTTCTCCTTTCCACCAGATTAGGAATCAAATGACCTGGGGTCAACTCTAGAACTCTGAAAAAAGTCACCAAATTCTATTTCTTTGTCTATAAAATACCAGACAAATTTCATTATAAGGCACCCTAATGTAATGTTTACAGTATACTGGTTTCATGGCATTAGGAGGCAGTTAAAAGAAAACATATTGCTAAATTACTAAAGCCTTTATTGCTTCAGTACTTGGTGAGACAATTTCCAATTGAACATATTTTGGAAATTCTGCCACTGTTTCTGGTGGCATCTGAGAAAATGCTCTAGGACACTGAACAGCATCAAAAAGTAACTCTAGAGGGCGCCAGAGTACCAGAGAATTCGCTTTTCCTTCTCTCTTTCTTACTGGGAATTTACTATTTGTCACCTTGGTGCAAAATAAAAACCAAGTGCTTGGCAGCTTTTCTGCCGGGCTCCTGTAACGACAAGATTGCTGAATACCTCACACCACTCTTCATTTGGTTTTGCTAAACCAGGCTTCAACCCTATGGCAGAGTCACACTGTTCTAACTCACCAGAGGGCACGGCTGAGAGTGGTTCTTCCCTGCGGCTGGCGCTGCTTCTCAAACTCACCTGAGAGGTGGCACATTTTCTCAAGATGTCTTTAGTTGCCCCAGGGGGTGGAGTGATCTTATTAAACAACCCCGTTCTCAGTCGCGGTGTTGGAACCAATAATGTTTTTTTGCTCTTTTAAAAGAAAAGACAGTGAATCAATTACAAAATTTAACATGGGAACTTTCTTATGTATCATTTTAACATTTCAGGAACAGAAGCAAGCTACTATTACCTGTATTTTGGGGTATGTGTCAAGAAGATGAGCTGCTTTGCAAACTCAACTGAATAATACTTGGCCACGATTTTACTTAAGAGCAGTTATACTACCCTGACTCAGAATAAAGGGGTGAGGGTTTGTAAAACTGGCTGATTCTATTCTACTTGCCATTCAAAGTTGTTCTGAGTGAAAATGATGATGCAAATCCAAAAGAAGTCTGTCCTGAAGAAAATTCCAACCATACCTTGCTGTGCCTTACGCTCCTGGCATTAAGCCCTATCCAGGTACAATGATGTTTTATTTTGAAGCCACGTTAAGACATTACCCCATCAAGCACTTATATCTAGTTTGCTGCTCAGTAAATCAGTCTGAGAGATCAGTACTCATTACAATCAATATTTTATACTGACTTGTGTCAATAGCCGTTTTCTTCTATTTAATTCTCAAATGTTTATTGCAAGACCTAGAGCAGAGGTTTTCAGAGTGAGGGCCCCTGGGCACTGTTTGACATGACCAGAAGCTGTGGGGTGGGGTCCAGCAGCCTGGTGTAATAGGCCTAGTCAGTATTCCTGATGCACAGGGTAAGTTTGAGAACCACGGCCAAGGACACTGCTGCAGATTATACAGGGGTGGGCCATGAGGCAATTATGAAATTTATAAGCTCTTTTATGTAAAAAATAGCAGATTTTACTTTTTGAGCAGGAGATGACAGCCTAAGACCAATAAAAGTCCTATAAAATTACAGTTTGGCTTTCTTAAATAATGGTTTTCAACCCCAAGAAGAGTATTTCAACAGAAGTAACGACAGAGGTGGGTGACTTTGTTTGTAGTCTCCAGACTCTGGTGTACTGCCTGACACTCTGCTAACCCATTGGTTGTAAACTAGAGGTCCTTGGGGAGCTCTGAGGCTCACCAAAGTCTGGGTCCACTTAAGCCTGACTCAGACCTGGACATCAGCAACAGTCTTTCAAAGCTCCCCGGCAGGTGCTAACTTACAGATAAGGAGCTCAGACCTGGAGATCTCATAGCTTCATCAGTGAGTTTACTATGACCAATTTCTAGTAATAGCACCAGATGAGGATCTGGGGTTGAGCCTGGGAAGCTGTGCCCCCAGGCATGCTCTGCGGCCGTGTGCATCACCATCCTAGCCTGATCGAGTATGCACCCCCCCACCAAGGACGGAAGGTGCCTGCAGAGCAAGGCTTCTCAGGGAAACTGAGAAGGGAAGTAGGGAAACTGAGCTTCAAGATGTCTTGAAGCACCTGAAGCCCAGCAGCATACGGCAGGATCCCACAGACCCCACACTGCCCCAACATCAACCATTACATGAAATAAAGGCTGTCACCTGAATGTTACTGCTTTTATAGTTTTGTTTATATTTACATGTGTATTTTGATTTTATAATCACACTGGAGGTACGAAATTAAAATTTATCTCAAGTTTTATATTTATGCTATTAAATGAAATTATAAATTAAGGCAACCCTGGGGAGAATTTTTCTTCTTGAAAAGGGGCCTATTATATCTAAGTTAAGAAACACTGCTCTAATTCATGTGTTTGGGGGACACATTTATCAGATTTTTAACTCGTAAGTCATCAAGTTTCAAAGAATTATAGTATCACAAATGTAGTAGAAGAAATATACATATTGAAATCGTTCTCTTCTGGAGAGTACATCAACGCCTTTTCTCTTTGAATTCAGACACGTTCAGGACTTCTGACTGACTGACGACGAAAAAGTTCTAAATGTCCTGGGAAAAACAACTCCACGGACACATTCTGCATGGAGGGAGTCAGAACCCTCCCTCCAAATGCAGGATGGTGCCCACTCGCCAGCCACCTGAAGAGGGCAGGCTGGCCAGCAGCCAGGGCTCTGGCTCACGGAATGGGATTACCTGCAGCGCCAGCAACCGGACGCCTTCCAGTGGTTTATCAGGGTCCACTTTAAGTTCCTGCGTTCTGGCAAAAACCTCGAGGTCTCTGATGTTTTGGCAAGCCAGATAAGAGCCCTGGTTAGGTACAAAGACAGAGGTGCACTTACTTCAAGGACGAAGAAACGGGCATTTTTCTGGGGAGCATCAGGGTTGACTTTAATGGTTCTGGCCATTTTGAACGCCTGCAAACCTGGGAAATGCTCAGCGGCCCGAGAAGCACCCTGTTTTTAAATGCAAGTGCAGGTTACCAAGAGGCCACTGCCCTGAGCCACCTGCAGCCTGACGCTCCAGCACCACCCCCTCACAAGCACGGGGGCCAGTTCTGAGACCAGGTCTGGGGTCACCCGAGACATGTCTAAGGGGGCAGCCAGGGTACAAAGGTCTTAGAAGCCAGCCCCACTGGCTGGGGCTCCTTCTCAGAGTACGTTGGCCCTTAGGAGCCAGCTGTGTGAAAAGGCACCACAAGGATCAAGGCTTCCAGCCGGGAGAAATATTCCACTCTGCAGCAAATGGGAAGCAGTAGCCTCAGTACCACCTCAGGGCAAGATGCAACCCAACCACCAATTCTGCACAGAAAGGCAAGAGAGCTTGAGAGTAAGTGTTAAGTATTAATAACATGATGAAGGACATCTCTAAGAATAGAGACAGCCTGGCCAGCTGGTTCAGATTTCACACCACTCACTGTTCACCGAGTTCAAATTCACCATGAAGCGGGGTGATAACTGTCTTACTACTGTTACTCATTCAGGAATATCCCAATTTCCTTGTGAATGCTCCAGGAATGCTTCAGTACCTTGAAGTTGGGAATCCTGTGATGAACAGGCCGGGGAAAATCAGCTAAATTTTGTGACTCCATGTAGTCCCAAATCTGCTCTCGAATGTCCTGTTTGGAAACACCTATGGCAATAAAGGGTGTGACTGATAAACATACAGACAGGAACCCCACAGCGCAGCAGTCTCAGGGCCCAGAGCCTGCCTGCTCCCACTGCACCCTCAGCTCTGCCATGCCAGACAGAATCTAGGGCTCCTGACCCCTACGTCGAAAAACCAAGGTCGGTGACGTCCTACACCTCAACAAATTGTTATAGTCCAAACACAGTGTACATTTAACATAACCCAAGTGCTTAATGAAGCCTATTCTATGAACCTGTAGGGGCAGCACAAACACCACTCAAGCCACAGACCCAAGCATTCCTAAGTCCTTTTTTGGAGACACGAGTTCTGCTCAGTCAAGGCTCTGTAATCTCACTCTCAGTCTGTCAGTCTTGAGATAGCTATGACTACTTCTCTCCTTCTGCAAGGCCTGTTAGCTTGCCTGAGTGATGTGTAAGCCAGCTGCTACTTTGGATTACTTACTACAATCCACTTTATTGCAAGACTCTTTATTCTAGATCTCACTTTGGAAATGAATTTTCAGGCAACAAATACTCCTTCATTATTTGATTAGGGAAAGCCCTTAGAAACCCTGCATTAACCACATGCTCCTCTTGAAATGGAGAACTACAAAAAGCAGTTTCCAGTCGAGTGGGAAAAAAAGTGGCACATTCATATAAATGCATTTATATGGAGTTTTGTTTTTCTTAGTCCAAAAGGCTATCTTTGCACCTATGCAGAAGTTTGTGCCAAATCACTCTGCTGTGACATGGCACCTCTCAACACCTGGGCGGGAAAGAGAGGCAGCTTCACCCTCTCAAGTCCTCAGTCTCCCTTGAGTGAGCAAAGGCTGCTCAAAAGTGACACAGGGCAGCAGTCCCACAGCAGAGACCTGGAGCCACCAACCCGGGCAGTGGGATGTGACTGGTGGCTGGCTTCTCACCATAAACATTTATGAATTATGTGACTTTAAATCTTGTGAATAAATTATAAATAACTTTTTGGTAAATGTACTTTTAAAACACACAAAGGCATCTATATAATGAAGAGCATCACTGTCTACTGAGTACCAGGTCCCTTCCCCTTAGATAGTCAGTTGTATCCATTTGTTCTGATGAATTTTTCCCCAGGCATCTCAGGCTTCTCACAGGAGACCCTCCACTCTTGTCCCTCATCCTCTTTCCCTAAAAGGGTACCCGAGACAAGCAGCTACAGATACTGCTTTGAGTTCTGTTGCTGTTTACTTATTATCCTGCAGATTGGCCCATATGGTATAGAAAAAGTACCCTCATACTTTTCTGCAGTTGCATAGTATTCCACGATGCAGGCAGGTCAAATTTTACTCAAGCAGTCCTTGACTGATGGCAGGGGGGTTTCCAACCTTGCTACTGACGTATACCTTTACAGACCTCACCAATTTTATAATGATTTGTTAAACTTTTACATGTAGTTTTACCATGTTAAGGGCCAGAGCCAAAGGTTTCCAGTGCTTATGCCCTCAGGCTAGACACAGATCCCCTAGGAATACCACTCATACCAGGCCCTTCACAGGTAGACCCCAGAGCGTCCTGGAGCCCACTGCAAACACTCTGGTGCCTCTTGACCCTAGCTGTGCTTCTGAACCACAGCAGAAATCAAGACTGCAGATTCATGTGTATTTAGGGAACAAGCATCTCCGAGGATGCAGGACTATAGTGCTGTCAGCCTGGTTAAGGCCATGCAGGCAGTTTCCAGGACTTGGCTTGTTTCTTTCCTGCTGGGAGCTCTGCATTTTCTGGTCTCTGCTGGAAGTCTGTTCTACTCCCTGTCTGTCAGTCAAACCCTGACTCTTCAAGGCCCAGCTTCAGCACCCCCTCCAGGAAGTCTCCAGTGCTCCGAGGATCCCTGGACACAGAGTGTGGAATGAACTGCAAAGCCCTGCTGTCCACTTCAGCCTCATCTCCTGTCACCCCCCACCATGAATTTAAAAAGTGGCCCAATGTTGGTCCCTGGCCCCACACACTCTGTACCCCTGTCTTTTTCGGGTCTTTGTACCTCCTCTCCTCCCTTCTCCGGTTCACCCCTCCTCTCCTGTCAGGGCTAGCTGAGACAGACATTCCTCCTTTGGGACCCTTGATTCTTGAGGAACCCCAAACACCCTCAGTTTTTTTTTTTTTTTTCAAAACAGAAACCATTAAAACAAATTCCCTGGTGGCGCACTGGTAAAGAATCTGCCTGCCAATGCAGGAGACACAGGTTCGATTCCCCGTCCATGAAGATCCCACATGCCGAGAGACAACTAAGTCCAGGAGCCACAACTATTGAGTCTGTGCTCTAGAGCGGGGGAGCCACAACTACTGAAGCCTGAACGTTCTGCAGCCTGTGCGCTACAAGGAAAGCAGCCTTAGGCCTGTGTCCTGCATCTAGAGAGTAGCCCCTACTTGCCACAACTAGAGAAAAACCCCTGCAAACAACGAAGACCCAGCACAGCCAAATAAATATACAATTTTTTTAAAAAGCTATGACATTACTTTTCCTAACAACTCAGAGGTCTAACAATATCCCCCAGCACTGTGCAGGACGCTGTGTGGGACCCAGGAATTGTAGGAATTGTGGCCCTTGCTCCAGAGTCAATTAATCATTACATCTGAGTGACTCCCATTTAGAAAGCAGTGGGCTAATTGCAAGGGGAGGGAGAGAATAAAAGGGCAGGTCTCTGCCCTTGGAAAGTTACCAAAACATGGGAAATAATTAGGATAATAAAAGGTGACATATATTAATGTGAGAAATGCATGAACCCTGTTCTGTAACTGCCCGTCAGGTCTGCCTGGGTCTCCCTCCTCCTTCTACCTCTAGCCCGGAGCGCAGTCCTGGCACTTGGCAGGCGTCTCCAAAGGTCTTTGTTACTATTCCACTGAGCTACCAGCACCTGTTTCCTGTGCTGTTTCCATACTGCCCGGGCAGTAACGGAGGAGGGGATTTATTCACATTTCTCGAACTCGGCTTTAATAGACCGTGGGGCAGCGAGAGCCTCAGTACCATCTTTGCCAGGCAATGCTGCAATCAATCACCGAAGCTCAGGGGCTCTGGGGGCGAGCCTCCTCAGGGCCTGGGGCAGACGACACAGGAGGCAGCTCTCACGGTGGGGAAAGGGGTCCGGAAACTGACACCACCACCTACCCAGAAGGCAGTCCCACTTCTTCTTCTACCTACTCCACCGACAGCGTCCCAACCCCGCTCAGAACCTTCGAAGACCCCGCCCGTCCATGTCCCCCCTTCTGTCTCTGGCGGTTTCTCTGCCCAATCCCCGGGGACTCCTCCGCGACCCCTTGCCCGTCCCTCACGTGGCCCCTCCGTGACCCCCGGTTAGTCTCTCAGGCGGCCCCTCCGTGACCACCGGTCCGTCTCTCAGGCGGCCCCTTCGCGACCCCCGGTCGGTCTCTCAGGCGGCCCCTCCGCGTCCCCCGCCCGACACTCAGGTGGCCCCTCAGCCTTCCCTGGCCCGTCTCTCAGGTAGCCTTCAGCGTTCCCTGCCCGACTCTCATGAGGCCCCTCCGTGTCCCCCGCGCGTTTCTCAGGTGGTGCCCGGGGCGGCCCCTCACCCGCCCTCGGCTCCATGGCGACGCTGTCAGTCCGCGACGCCTCCCTCGGCGAAGTCCCGCACGAAGTGACGTCACCGGTGCGCGCACTTCCCGCGCCTGCGCACTGGTCTGGACCGGGGTGGGTTGGGGCACGGTGGCCTCGCCGCAGAGGCCTGGTGGGAACGCCCCGCTGCACGCATGCGCGTGCGACTCCGCGCGCCGCGAGGAGGGCGGTGCGTGTGGCCCTTGAAGGTTTATTCTCAATCAGGCCGGCACTGAGCGCTAGGTGTGACGGGCGTTTGCCAGGAGCTGGGTGGGCAGAAGAGGGGGCAACCGAGTGAACACCCGTAGCCTGTCCGAGCCCACCGCCAGTTCAAACACACCCACCTCCACTTTTAGTCCCCAGAGGCCCCCTACTCCGGGAAGCCGACCGGGATTGCTCCTCCATGACTCAATTCCTCTCTTGTGAGACTCTACAGATGTTAAATGGCACGGTCTGTTTTCTGCTCCCTCTCTTCTCTCCCCACCATCTTCACACAAACACCTCCTGAAGTGCTAAAAAGTAAATAAATAGAATAATAAATAATTCTAATAACAACAGAAGCTAGCTCCCGAGAAGCTAGATTCCCTTCCCCCTGGGGAGTGAGTCACTCTGATTCGTTTAGTCCTTTGTAGGCCCCTAGGATCTCCCTCTCTTATGGTCACCGTGAGACCCAGTGGTCACTTTGAGGGAGAGTGGTGATTCTAAGCCTGATGTATTTCCTGGAGCTCAGAATACCCAACCCACAGTCTGCAGACTCGGTGAAAAACAGCTTCCTCACCTCTTTCTTTCCCTGCCCTGTCCAACAATCAAAGCCCTGTCTGCACCTCCCAGGGAGCAGTCTGCTTTTTCTGGGCTCTGATAATGAATCCTTTTACCCCACAGGGTTAATTACAGGCTTGTAAGTTGGTGGTATAAAAAACTAAAATGTCATAGACATTGAGTCATGTGTTCAGAAGTCATGCCTTCACGCATACACTCTTGACTGTGTATATATATAGTCATGAAATTATATAAATGTATGTTTCCACATAGACTATTTACATAGAAGTTTGTATTTTAACTTTTTAAGTTGTCTCTAATTTCCAAGACACTAACCCTAATCTTAAAGAGGCAACAAAGTAATGAGTTAAGAGATCCCAATTCCCTCACTTGTAGCTGAAAATTTGGGGTTACTTAAAATCTCTAGACCTACGTTTCCTCACCTTTAAAATGGTGATATTAACAGTACCTACCCCAAAAGAGGATTAAATGAGATGTCACAGGCAGAACATCTTGGTACATAGTGGGCATGCATTATATTTTCTCTTTATTTATTAGGGAGAAAAGTCTTGGAAAAGTCATACATTCATACAATAAACACTTCCTGTCCACCTGCTCCAAGGTACCCTACAAGGCACTAGGGCTGCAGAGAAACAAGACAGAGTTGCCACTGCCTGGAGAGGTAGTATTTGTGTAGCAGACATGAGGTTGCTGAACAAAAGTCAGCTCATCATCTGCCTGGGCCCAGGGAAGACTGAACTTCCCGTCCCTGGGCTGTGTTGGGGCCGTGTGATCAGCTCAGTGAGTTGCAAATGGAAGAGACGTGTCACTTGGACAGTTAATTCCCAGGGCAGAATCTCCCTCTCTTGCCCCTGCCGAGGTGACAGGAGAGGCAGCTTTTGAAAACCCAGGCTCCTGAGTGACACCCTGCTGTTGGCTCAAGATTATGAAGTCAGTGAGACTTGGGTTATCAATGCAGCATATACCAGCCTCAACTGACTGATACACTGTGTAAGCAAACCAACTATACAGCAACAAGGAAAAGGCCAACTATAAAGGACTGGCATGCATTTAGCTCTCTTTAAGAAGAAACCCTGGTGCTTGGAAAGATTGAAGGCAGGAGGAGAAGGAGATGATAGAGGACAAGATGGTTGGATGGCATCACCGACTCAATGGACATGACTCTGAGCAAACTGGGAGATAGTGAAGGACAGGGAAGCCCAGTATGCTGCAGTCCATGGGGTCACAAAGAGTCAGACATGACTGAGTGATGGAACAACAACAAGAAGAGCATATGTATATCTTTAGTACTCTGTTTTGGAAACATCTACAGTACTCTATTAGATTTCTCCAATGTTGATTGTGCTAATTGGGGGCAGTTCTTGAATTAAAAGATAGATAAGCTCCTTAGGGGCTGCCCTGGTGACTCAGATGCTAAAGAATCTGCCTGCAATGCAGGAGATCCAGATTCGATCCCTGGACCGGGAAGATCCCTTGGAGAAGGTAATGGCGACCCATTCCAGTATTCTTGCCTGGAGAATTTCATGGCTTGAGGAGCCTGGTGGGTTGCAGTCTATGGGGTTGAAAAGAGTTGGACATGACTATATTTTTGAGGTCAAATCAGTGGATCCTAAAGGTAATCAACCCTGAATATTCACTGGAATGACTGATGCTGAAGCTGAAGCTCCAATACTTTGGTCACCTGATGGAAAGATCCAACTCATTGGAAAAGACCCTGATGCTGGGAAAGATTGAAGGCAAAAGGAGAAGGGGGCGGCAGAGGATGAGACAGTTAGGAAGCCTCACTGACTGAATGGACATGAATTTGAGCAAACTCCGGGAGATAGTGGAGGACAGCGAAGCCTGGTGTGCTACAGTCCATAGGCTGCCAAAAACTCAGACACACTTAGTGACCGAACAACAACAACAAGGCTCCTTAGACAGTCAGCTTTAAACAAACAAACAAACAGAACAACCACAAGTTAACGTGATAAAATCCATGGTTGTTCAAGATTGTTTTTCAGAAACTTGGAGAACACAAGGAGAAGAGACACTGGGGCCAGTTGGGCCCCCACAGTAGTGTTTGCAATATGGAAACCCTAATTTCCTTCCATGGAAAGATGTTTGCTCTGTGTCACATCCCTTTTTAATTTCCAAAATAACAAAAGTGGTTTCCTCCCATTTGTTTTTAATTTTGAGAATTCTCAAAGTTAGAGAAAAATTGCAAAATCAATAAACAATGAATACCCACATACCATGGGTCCAGCAATTGGCCTCATTTTAGATAAATTTCTCTTTCCATCTCCTCTCTATACACACCCTCCCTCTTAGTTGAATCTTTTAAAAGTTGCAGAGATGATTAATGTCAGCTCTAAATATTTTGACACGCATCTTTTAAAAACAAGACATGCTCTTACTTGATCACATATAATTATCACACTCAAGAATTTCAACCTTGATATAAGACTACTACTGAATATGACGCCAGATTAAAATTTCTCCAGGTATTCACAACCCTATCCTGTATTAGTGTTTTTTAAAATTTTCTCCATCTAGGATTAAGTACTGCACTCAGTTGTCAAGTTTCTTTAATATTTTAGTGAAGAATAGTCTTTACCCCTGTTATTTTGTTGTTCATGGTGCTACCTTTTATGAACAGTGGTTTGGAAAAGTTTCTAGCAGTGACCCACTTTTTGCCCTGGAAAACATTTCTAGATGCTGGACTGCAGTGGATTTTTAAGAAACAGCATTGACTGTGATGAACCCAAGGGTTCATCAGATCCCAGGTAGCTTTTGGAAGCCTGAGACTGCTCTCATTCCTGGACCCTTTCCCTAAAACCTGGAGAGCCCAAGAGAAAAATGTACTGAAAATAGTGAGAAGAGACACAAAACTCCTTTCACTTGTCCAATCTTTGAGTTCTCTGTTGTGCCTCAAAAGCAGAAGTGGTTGCAGAGATGTTTAAGTCTCTTTTAACTTTGGTTAAGGTTATGGGTTGTTACTGCCAATGTCAGGCACACACATGCAGCAAAAACATTTTTGATGAATTCCCTGAAACTCACGCTACACATGGGGCAGAAAGACAGCTGCCGCGGGGAGACACGGAGGAGAGCAATTTGTTAACAGCCCTGGAAAAAATATTGCCAGACTTGTAGACACCTAAGAGGAGCAGGTTTTATTTGCTTAAAACCTCAGCAAGTCTCCCTAGAGAGGATTTCTTGCTCCCCAAGCAGTTTCAAAGACATTTCTGTTTTCCAACACATCATGTTCTTGACACATTGCAAAACTATGGAAAATGTTTTGTTTTTTCTTGATCCACGCTCGCACAGTTTATTTAGCCTCTCTCTACTTTATTCCTGCCATGCAATGCTAAGGTGCCTCCATAAGGTGTCAGCACCTCCATTGTAACCAAAACGGTTGACTCCCCCTCCGCCCAACACACACACACCTCCCCCCAACTATTTTAAGGGTAGTTCCCTAGTAGGCCTCAAGGTGGCGCCGACACCACGGGGCCGCCCCAGCTGCCTCCAGGTGCAGGAGCCCGAGGCGCCCAGACTAGGGCTCCATGCCGGGTGGCGGGGGATTGACTTCGGTATCTTCTGCCGTTATCGTCGCTTATTATTCTAGTGATGCACGGGGCCCTCTGGGGCCCGATTAGGCTTTCAGCTCACTGACAGCAAGGTCAAGAAAGGAAGAAATCAGCAGCCTCCAATCCAAAATACTTTGGCAGGAAAAAGAAAAGATCGGAAACATGGTTTTTGCAAAGTCCAGGTGTGTGGAAGGTGTTGTTTTAATAACCTGAACAAACATCTCTCCCGGAGTCCTACTGAGCGGAGAAGAAACCTAATTCCAGGGGCAAAGGAAAATGTCTCTCTCACCTCTTCTGTCTTGATTATAAGGAATTTTTCCCTCCCACCCCACTTTTTTTTTTTTTGCATTGGGGGGATAATTTAGGCAGTTCAGCCTAGTTCTTTTCAGATGTCATCGGTTTAAACCTGGACACCCTTGTAAATAGAAACTCAGGCAGAAACTGCCATTTGGGGATTTATTTGCCGTGGTCCTTAGCTATTTTGGTTTTTGCCCTGTGATGTGATAAGGCTTTAAAAATTTTTTTTAAACGCACCTCATAAAAGCAGAGTAAATAATATTCCTGCAGGAAGTCTACAGATTGAGGGGTGTTTCCTGATCAATAGTTTGCATTTCCAGTAAAATTGTGAGAACTCGGGCTGCCTGTCACGTAGTCGAGGAGAAAGACACTTTTTGCTAAAGGTTTTTTTTTTTTTTTAAATAGATGTGAAAATACTAGAGGTATGAAAAAATAATAAGGTTGTAATGGAAGCTGAGGGGTGGGAGTTCAAACCATTCACCTGTGAGCTGAAGAGTGGGCAGCCTCATTTTACTTCGTTGCCCCCCTAAAATTCAAATTAGAGAAAGAACCCGGGGCGCCCATAAAAAATGGAGTGAATGTTTCAGAAGCAGAATATTCTAGGTAATAGGAACCTATTTTGTACTAAATGCTTTCCCTTTGATTTTTAATTTATCAGGACATAATACCATTCATCGGTAACGAACATAAGTATTTTTTTTTTTTTGTTCCGTTTTTGAAAATGAATGAAGTGTCCCCAGCGTGTTCTATTCACCTCTCCAAAAGCTAAGACTGACAGTAGATTCTCGAAAACCCTTTTCTTGGGAACCTAATAAACAACTGACGGGGACATTGAGGAGGGGGAAAGGAATCCTGAAATACAAAAGTTTTATCCGAGGTCTTCTTCCCTACCCAACCGGATAGACAACTTCAGAAGAATTCTGACCAGCGTTTAGCCCGTCACAGAGTGTCCTGCCCCTTCGGGGAAGCGAGCGAAAGGGGACCTGATTATTCGAGGTGTTGAAGAAATAAATACTCAGTGCACAAATAAACAAACTTCCCGGGATTCCTCGAGAGAAGGAGAAAGCTCTGAAGGGCGAAGACCTCCGAGTCGCTCCAGGTTCGTATCCAGAATAATACCGTCTCCCGAGGTGTCTTGAACCATTTGCAATCGCTTATCCCATCCTCACACGGAGCCCGGGTGCCCAGACCACCTTATCAAACCGCAGCCAAACAAAAAAGACTAACAGACAGAAAATCAACGCGGGGACTCCCTCAGGGGCTTCGCCAGGAGCGGGAGGCGGGGGCTGCGCGCGGGGCTGCGGGTTCCTGCCGGCGGGGCCGCGGTCGGGAGCCCGCGCTACGGACGCGCGTCCCCGGCGAAGCCCCCGCCGACTGCGGCTCGGGTTTCTCCTCGCGGGCAGGGGAGCCCGGCTTTGCCGCAGGGCCGGGTGGCTGGTGCATTGTTCCCGGCTTCGGGGAGCGCGGGAGTCAGCCTGTCAAAGGGAATTTATCTCTGGGAAAACGGAGCTACGCGGCGAGGCTGGGGTTGGTGGGCTGCGAGCGTCTACGCGGGAGGGCAGAGGGGGAGGTGAGCTGAATTATTTCCCTCTCTTCCCCAAACGCCACAACACCGCAACCGATGTCGGGGATGCTTTACCGAATCCACGGCGAGTTTAGAGGATTATATTCTGTAGGCATCGCTACGTTCCCCGCTTCGCTATCTGCCTATCCCCTATAGACGCCTGGGCCTCCCTCCTCAGATGGGGGTGAGGGGCACTCGGTTTCTATAATTCGCCTCTTAAACATTTATAGGTTATTCTTGACGGCCCTGAACCTGGAAACTCCCCGTTGATTATTAATTATTTGCTTAAATAATGACCAAATCCAGAGGAGGCCTCTCCATTCCAATTCAGCACATTTACTTGGAATCCATTACACCTGGGCCCCCACAATTAGGAAATCTAATTATTCGCCTCATCACTCATTAATAAGAAAAATAGTCCCAGGTTCTTTGCTACTTACAAGGTCTTTGGGGAGATATTGGACTACATTAATCAATTCGGTTTTATATCTCAAACTCACTTTTATCTGCAAAGGAGCGCTAGTTGTTTTTTTTTTTTTTTTTGCTCTGGGCACGTGGGCCCATTAACCAAAATGTGATAATAAAATAAATTTTAATAAGATATAACTCTTTTTAAGAAAAAAAAAATCTTTTCAAGTTAAGACTGGGCTGCAGGAAAGTCTGGTTCTGCGCGGCTGGGTCTTAGAGCCGACGGATTCCGGCGCTCGTCGTCCTGATTGGTGCCAAGTCCCCACAGAGGCCGCCTTATTGGTCCAAAGTTCCCGGAGGGGGCGTGGCCGGGGGAAAGTAAAACCTCGCTTTCAGCAAGAAGACTTTTGAAACTATTCCCATTCCCTAAAAGGGACTTTGCCTCTTTTTCCGGGCTCGGCAGGGCAGCACCCTGGACCCCGGCTCGCCGACCCTCAGGGCTGCCGATTTGCTGAGTGGGGGGGCTTGGAGAGCCGCCTTCCCTTTCCTGACGCGGACCGAGCGGCCAGCGTTGGTCCACCGCGCGCGCGGCGTCTCCTCTCGGTCCCCGGCCGCCCGCCGAGTCCCGAGAGCGCGCGAGGAGTGAGCCGGGGCCGGCGCTGCGTTCGCCGGGGCGAGCCTTCCAAGATGCTGCTCCGCCCGGTCCGCTGAAAGCGAGCGCCCCTTCCCGGTCCGAAGGCGGGCGCCCCGCGCCGGCGCCTCCTCCACCTCACCCCTGAGGCTTCCAGGCGCCCGGGGCTCCCCCCACCGGCTCCCTTCTTCCCTCTCTCGCTCGCGCTCGCTCTCGTAGGGCCTTCCTCGCGGTCCTTGCGCGCAGGCGGTGGCTAGCCGTCTCGGACGCAGCATGCAGGCGCGCTACTCTGTGTCCGACCCCAACGCCCTGGGAGTGGTGCCCTACTTGAGCGAGCAGAATTACTACCGCGCGGCGGGCAGCTACGGAGGCATGACCAGCCCCATGGGCGTCTACTCGGGCCACCCGGAGCAGTACGGCGCGGGCATGGGCCGCTCCTACGCGCCGTATCACCACCACCAGCCCGCGGCGCCCAAGGACCTGGTGAAACCGCCCTACAGCTACATCGCGCTCATCACCATGGCCATCCAGAACGCGCCCGAGAAGAAGATCACCCTGAACGGCATCTACCAATTCATCATGGACCGTTTCCCCTTCTACCGGGAGAACAAGCAGGGCTGGCAGAACAGCATCCGCCACAATCTCTCGCTCAACGAGTGCTTCGTCAAGGTGCCCCGCGACGACAAGAAACCTGGCAAGGGCAGCTACTGGACCCTGGACCCGGACTCCTACAACATGTTCGAGAACGGCAGCTTCCTGCGGCGCCGGCGGCGCTTCAAGAAGAAAGACGTGCCCAAGGAGAAGGAGGAGCGCGCCCACCTTAAGGAGCCGCCCCCGGCGGCGTCCAAGGGCGCTCCGGCCGGCCCCCCTCTAGCGGACACCCCCAAGGAGGCCGAGAAGAAGGTGGTGATCAAGAGCGAGGCGGCGTCGCCGGCGCTGCCGGTCATCACCAAGGTGGAGACACTGAGTCCCGAGAGCGCGCTGCAGGGTAGCCCGCGCAGCGCGGCCTCCACGCCCGCCGGCTCCCCTGACGGCTCGCTGCCGGAGCACCACGCGGGCGCGCCCAATGGGCTGCCCGGCTTCAGCGTGGAGAATATCATGACGCTGCGAACGTCGCCGCCGGGCGGCGAGCTGAGCCCCGCGGCCGGGCGCGCGGGCCTGGTGGTGCCGCCGCTGGCGCTGCCCTACGCCGCCGCGCCGCCCGCCGCCTATGGCCAGCCGTGCGCGCAGGGCCTGGAGGCTGCGGGCGCCGGGGGCTACCAGTGCAGCATGCGCGCCATGAGCCTGTACACCGGGGCCGAGCGGCCGGCGCACATGTGCGTCCCGCCCGCTCTGGACGAGGCCCTCTCGGACCACCCGAGTGGCCCCACATCTCCCCTGAGCGCCCTCAACCTCGCCGCCGGCCAGGAGGGCGCGCTCGCCGCCGCCGCTGGCCACCACCACCAGCATCACGGCCACCACCACCCGCAGGCGCCGCCGCCCCCGCCGGCTCCCCAGCCGCAGCCGGCGCCGCAGCCCGGGGCTGCCGCGGCCCAGGCGGCCTCCTGGTATCTCAACCACAGCGGGGACCTGAACCACCTTTCCGGCCACACGTTCGCGGCCCAGCAGCAGACTTTCCCTAACGTCAGGGAGATGTTCAACTCCCACCGGCTGGGGATTGAGAACTCGACCCTCGGGGAACCCCAGGTGAGCAGCAACGCGAGCTGTCAGCTGCCCTACAGATCCACGCCATCCCTCTACCGCCACGCGGCTCCGTACTCCTATGACTGCACGAAATACTGACCTGCCCTGGCCCTCCTCTGCCCTGGCCCGCTCCGGCTTCGCCTCCCAGACGCGACCCTCTCAGACAGTTCAGGCTGCAGAGACGCAAAAAGAACCAAAACTTGCCCGCCGCTTTTTCCGCAGACCCGGGAGCAGAGAGCGCGCGCGTGCCAGCCTCCGCCCTCTGCGAAGCTGCAGGTAACTTTAACTCGCCGCCCCGTTTCTGAGATCCCAAGAAGCCCCAGTACAGGGACGCGGCCCAACGAAATGAATAATGATTTAAAAATCCCCCTCCCCTTCCAGGATGGCTGTGCTCACTGCTCCATTTGGGGTTTCAAAAATTATAACTTATGGACCAAATCCCATAGCGACCCAGTAATGACTCTCTGTAGAGACCCCCATAAGTCTATGGGGCTCTCTATAGATTATGTATGTGCTGTGTGTAATTTTAAATTTCTCTAACCGTGCTGTACAAATGTGTGGATTTGTAATCAGGCTATTTTTTGTTGTTTTTCAGAGCCATTAATATAATATTTAAAGTTGAGTTCACTGGATAATTTCTCATCTTGCCCGACCATTTCTAACTGCCAAAGTGAAAATTCAAGAAATCTATGTGGGGTTTCCTCCTTCCCCTGTACAATTATGAGACATAATTCTTTTCCCAGTTGTAGGTCTTTTACAAAACAAGAAAATAATTTATTTTTTTGTTGTTGTTGGCTGATAAAGAAGTCAAGTATCTGATACTTTTTATTTACAAAGCGTGATGGTGTTGTATAGTAGATTCCTCCCCCAGCATTCCTAAAAGAAAAAAAAAAAACACTAAAAATTTAACTTCACCTGTGTTTGTCTTATGTGGTCTTAATTGTTGTACTTGCCTTAAAATAAACCCATGTTGTTTTTCTGCCCAAAGTCCGGACGGTGTGTTTGTATTCTCGAATTTTAAAAAAATGAGGTGTGTTCACCAATCCACCTGTTTTGATTATTTTTGTTACACAGGTGGGTAAATGTGTAGACATCTACAGATGAGCACAGAGGACTGAGGGAACTCCCCTATTGTCCTGCTAGTGTCAGAAAAGGCTTTTGAGTAATTCAGAATCCCACCCTGACCCTGGCAATTGAGAACCAGTCCTGGTTGGATGTAGCTGCCTGGAGGGCTGTGAGCCGTAATGACAGTTGCTGTAATGCATTTTGTTAAACGCAGAAAAACATGCCAATAGTCAAAACAAACACTACCATTCCATCCCAATGTCCAACCAGCTCCAATTTAGGAGGGAGGGAGGGGAAGATAAACATTTTCCATTAGCTACCAGCAAACCAGGGGGAGTCCTGCTTTTCCTCAATTTCCTAAAATGCGGACTTCCTTCCCCACTTTAATAGTACTCCAGAAAAGGATCTGAACCAGGATTTCGAAAATCCAAAGGGGATTGATTCTGTACCATTTAATGACTGTCCCTGGGAGTGGCCAGATCAGAGGTGAATTTTAGACCTCTCTACTTATGGATTTGATTTCTAAATCTTTACCCTATTGCAGTGAAAAACTTTAAAGCCTCGTAGCACTTCAAAAATAATTTACAATGCTTTTAGAGTTTTAAATTTGTCAACTTTTCCAGGATTTTAAGTGACACATGACTTTTCAATTTTGATATCTCATCCTTAAAATTTTAAATAGCAACACAGCCTCTATGAGGTACAGCTGCGGGGGAAAATGACTTTACTGTTTCACTAGCCGAAACATAGCTCCCCTCCTGGTCTCTCTGTGTGTGACTTTGGGGTCCAGAGTTCCAAACTGGGAATGCGTTTCCCACCCCAGCAGGTGAGCTCTAACCTTCCCTGGAGTGCAGCTCTCCTGAACTTAACACTTCAGGAGATAATGATTTTCCTGGATATGGTGGCCTTGAATGTAACCTGGGTATTCTGTTGTTTTTAACATGCCATTTTGTCTCTGTATTATGCTGAAATAGCACTGGGGAAAGTTTGAGCATAATAATTCCCCCCATATGTGCAACACAGATTCTTTCAATCTATGGCCCCAGAGGTGGCAGCTGGTTAAGACATGAGGGCTGCATTTTATTCCTTTTCGTGACCGCAGGAGGGGTGAGCCAAGGTGCTTGGTGCTCAGTGAGTGGGAAGGACCAGAGACAGAGAGGGAGAGACCCCGGAGACCATTCTCTGAGCGGCAGAATGAGGCCGCAGATCGCTGCTTGCGGCTCAGGGCACTGGGGTTTCACTTTGCTCCCCTCGAGGAGAGGGTTCTGGCGGGTTCTTCTTCCCCAGATGTTTTAAAGAGTTCTCCCTGAAAGCCTGCTCTCACCTTAAGATCTGGAACTCAGAGGAGGTCTCAGAGACACAGGGAAAACAACGGAGATAGAAGTGGAACCCACCGGTCTGAGACCCGATCTGCCCTGATACCTGGGGTGTCCTACCTTTGCGAAAGTCTCTTAGAGAAGTCCCCGCTGTGCGTGGGCCGCTCACCTGACGGGGTGGCTCCAGAAGGCCATGAAGTCCAAGGCAAGGGCCCTTTCCAGTCCCCTGGGAACCTGGGCATCTGGGGACTGTGTTGGGAGCTTCACCCGGGGCCTCTGGAGGCGGCGGGGTGGAAGCGAGTCGAGGCCTTGGGCGCGCGGAGGCCGGCGCGTGCGGGGCCCGGCGCGGCTCTCGGAGCCCGGCCCAGCTCCGGCTTTCGGCCTTCCGCAGCCTGCGCGGCCGCCAGGCTCCGCGGCCTGGGGCGTCTGTCGCTCCGCGGAGTGGTAAGGGCAAGCCGATGAGGCTGAGCGCGGAGCCCAGGCACCGCGGGCGGCCTTGCTGGTCTTCGCTTCTGCCGCCGGCGCGCACAGACGGCGCGCGACACGGCGCGGGGGACCCAGGGCGGGGTACGTCCTTGCTCCACGGATCCATCCACATGCAGCTCCTTCCCCCGCCGCTCTCCTCGGAGGCTCGGGGCCTTGGAGGAACTGGGGAAAGGAGGCCGGGGCTGGAAGGGCCGGAACGCCGGACTCAGGCTGCCGGGACTCCTTGCTTGGGCGGCTCTGCGGTCCACAGACGCAGTTTGCATGAAGCCACGTGTGATAGCCATGTTTCTTCCTGACCCAGTAAGATACAGCCGGGCAGGTCTCAAAGATACTGCAAATAAAACAGAAGCGACCCGAGCACCAAGACAGAGACACTTTCCCATAGACATAACCCTGCGTCCCTCACTGGTCTTGGTTGGGTGTACTGTGTCTCTCCCCAGGGTCCGGTTTTGACAGATAAAGGCCGCCAGTGAGACCCAGTGGGCTTTGAGCATCCTGGTTCTCAGCCCTGGAGGGCCCGCAACTGGAGTAGCCTCTGCTTCTTGTGAGACTCAGAGAAACTCAAGTTCTCTGCTTTCACCCAAGGCTGAGAGCTGGGCCTCTCTCCTGCAGCCAGATTTGGGTGTGCGGCCCAGCGGCCCTCACTGCCCTGGTTCAAGTGGCTGTCCTGGAGGACGCCAAAATCGGTGTCCAAATGCACTCTCCAATTACTAGAGCAATGGGCCAGGGGGTCGTAGGACCACATCTCGCTGTGTGAACAGGGGCTTTTCCTTCCTGGCCTCAGTTTTCTCATCTGTAAAATGAGCAGGTGAGTGCAAGGGCAGTGCTGGCTGTCCGGTGTGCTTTTTCCTTCATCCCCGGCTCCTGCGATGGGCCCAGACTTGTCCTCACTCCTCTGCTCTGCTGCAGAGGTGACGACCAGAAGTTAGAGGGAGAAGAAAATGCAGGGTCCCAGGAACGTCAGCATTTGGCTCATAGATCTTTGGGGGTCCATCTCCTCCCAGTTACCCAAGACTGCCTGGAAGATTGCCTCTGAGCCCGTGAGAGGTTGGTGAGCTTAACCCGAAGTACAGAGCAGAGTTCCCAGGTCCTTGGAGGCTGAGTGTTCACTGCCTCCGACCTCATCTCCATCCTCTTCCGCAGCCCCCATCCAGAAAACTGGACAAGGGTTTTGGCCAATGGGAATGTATGTGCCCAGTGGCTCAGTCGTATCCAACTCTTTGCAACCCTACGGACTGTAGTCCACCAGGCTCCTCTGTCCGTGGGATTTTCCAGGAAAGGATCCTAGAGTGGGTTGCCATTTCCTTTTCTAGAGAAGCTTCCCTATCCAGGGGTAGAAACTGCATCTCTTCCATCTCTTGCATTGGCAGGCAGATTCTTTGCAGATGAGCAGGAGAAGACTCCCCTGAAGAATGAACAGAGGCACTGGGGGCTCGGAGCCTGTTCAGGGCGTCTCAGGAGATGTGACAACCTGCATTGTCAGGACCCTGGGCTCCTGCGCTCGGGGTATGGGGTCAGTGGACAAGTAGAGCTCTGAGGTTCGGAGCCTGTAGGTGCGGCCAGGCCAGGGGTGCTGGGAGGCCAGACTCCAGGTGAGTGGGACACACTGGTCAGAGCCAGCCAGTGTGCCTGCTGGTACCACATATTTGAAATGCTTTCCCAAATCTTGAGAAGCATTCCCTGCCGGCCTCTGTCTTGCATGGTCTCAGCTCACCAAGGCATCTGAGATGTTGCTTTTTGACAGAGGCATGTGAGGAAGGGGGCGAAAGCTTCAGGCAGCTGGGAAGGCTGGGACCTCAACTCATGCAAGGCTTCCCCTCTCCGCTGCTGCAGCGTTTCTGCTCTGCAGCAGAAGGACGGCGCTTGTGTGAAGTTCGGTTCTCGAAGGTGTCTTACTGGTGCTACGGTTTTTGCTGTAGCAGGTCTGTGGGGCTCTATTCTGGGGCTGTGAGTGTGTGGAGGCTGAAACGCAGGAAGGGGGTGGGTGGCAGCTTGACAGGCTTGCTGGTATCCATGGTCCCTTGGAGGGGGATGGAATTGGGGAGCTCTGTGCTCTGTCCATATGCCCACCCAGGCTGGGAGGTCACAGAGGCCTGAGAGACCGCTCTGACCTCAGGGAGGCTCAGTGGCCCTTGACCTTGGGTCCTACCTTCCCAGCAGCCCCTCTGGACACTCTCTGTGCCTTCACGTTGTTTTTCCAGATGGTCTCCCCAGAGGAAGTTTTTTCTCTAACCGGAACCCACAGGCACCAACTCAAGTCCTGCGCACACAGGCCAGCTGAGGGTTCACGCACCTGGGCCATGTTACCTCAAGCTCTCTGAGCCCCTTTCTCAACTGAAAAAGTGGCAGGATCATCGAACAGGGCTGTCGTGAGGACTAAGGAACCCAACACCCGTGTGGAAAGTGCTTCCAAACGTCCAGTCCATCGTAAGGACTGTTGCTATTAGGATGTACCTGGACAACAGAAGAGAAAGGATCCTTGGATCTCAATTAGCTGCGTACATCAAGCTACATGCTGATGCGCTTGGGCAGGGCAGTGCCCGGGCCTACTGCCCCTGCTCTCTGGGAATAAATCAGCATCAGCTGACCAGCCAGCCCTTACCTTCGTGGCTCACGTCCCCTGAGAGAAGCAGACGACACTAGTCCCCATCCTTTCAAAGTGGGAGAGGAGGGCAGGGGAGGAAAGAGTCTCCCCGGTTTTGGAAGGGTGTAAGTGAGGACTCTGGGTCTCCTACTTATGATGCCCGAAATCTCCCAGCTCTGGGGGGTGGAACGGCACAAAACCTCTCCTCTCCAGAGGGCTCCCCTTCCCCCCCACCTTGATTACTCCAGACACACCTCTCAGCTTCTGTGCTCAACTGAGGGTGTCGGACTGCAGTAAACCCACCTTTGGAGGAAACCATGTGGATTCCAACCTGTGCTATTTACTACCTTCATTGTTTTCTGGTGCTCTCTGCCAGGCCTCAGTCTCCTCATCTGTAAAATGGGCAAATCCATCCTCCCATCTTCTGTAGATGGTGGCAGGGTTCTCAACAGAATTTCCACAGGGTCCTTGGCATCCACACACAGTAGCTATTATAATGTGATTGTTTTCCTGTCTTTGGAACACTTCCTCTTGGAGACCTGAGGCAAGTCAAATTCCTGGCCTCAGTTTCCTGGCCTGCAGAATGGGAATGATTTTTTTAAAAGTTCTGTTTCTGAGGATTACTGTGAGAAAGAAGTGACTTAATACAAGGAAAGCACTTAGAAGAGTGCCAGCGCATAGTAATTCAAGACAGATTTAGCTATTAATGTTATCCTTATTACTATCATTCTCCTCAACATTTTAGATTGTCAGTAAAGCGATCTTGCATCTTTATAGCGCTACTCTTCTCAGACTTAAGGAAGAATCATTCATTCACCCTACCTCTACACACACACACACACACACACACAACGTGTTAACTGTCTTCACACTTAGAAAAGTGAGGCGGATATTCGGGAACACGACGCAGATCATGGTTCACTTGAATGTCAGCCTTCTTTATTTACCGGTGAAACAGAAGAAGGGCGTGTGGGGGTGGGGCACAAGAGCAGCTGCTGTCCCCCCCCACCAAGCCTTTCTCTGTGGGGCCTCTGTGGTCCCGGCTGGTTGCCTGACCAGCCCCAGGAGCAGGCTTCCTGCCAGGGAGCTGGGAATGGTTCGCGTCCCACGCTGAACCCAATTTGTTCTTGGGCCCCGGAGTTGGAACTGCCGCGGTCCTTCCGGAAGCATGATTTCTGGGAGACCCGCGCCCACTGACTTCACAGATGAATGTGCTTTTCCGGGATCTGAAGACTTCTGAACCTGCAGGGAACGGTCAGTGTCTCCATCTGGCTCTCTGAGTCACCCTGTCTCCCCGCCGTCTCCCAGGCTCGGCCGGTCCCCCAGTGAGTCTCCCGACAGAGCTTCCGCACGAGGGCGCATCCACACTCGGCTCTCGGCGCCTGTGCCCGGCGCTCCCCGGAAATAAGCCCCCACTCGGGGCTCCTGCCCGCGGCGTCCTCGGCTTCAGTTACACACTTCACCTGGGAACCCAGGATCCGACCCCTCGCCGGAGCCGGGTCGGGGAGCCGTGCCGGAGTTCTGTGGCCAGAACCTCCCAGAGAGGTTGCTAGCTGCTGCCAGCACGTGGAGCGGGACGCGCCTCTCCAGACGGCCGCTAGAACTGGGGTTGTTTTTTCTTTACTATCAGTGCCCTGCCCACCAGCCGCGCGTGTCTCCGCCTGCGTCCCGCCCATGCCCAAATTGGGCGGTGTTTATCATTGTGCGAATTCAAGCTCAGATTTGCCTCCTAGTTTAGAAGGAGCGCCGCGGTGGCGCGCCTCAGGCAGGACTGTGCGTGCTGGACGCTGGGTGTCCGGGAAACTCCAGGGAGGGCTCGGGTGAGGAGGTGGGGGGCGAGGGACCGCGGAGTAACACCGGTGTGTCTCTCGCTCTGGGTCTGTTGGAGCCGGCACCAAGGCCGGATGCAAACTTGAACTTGCAGGAAGCGCGCTGATTTGGAGGGCTGGGGTGACTCTGGAGCCCGTGGAGCCCGTGGGCTGCAGAAGGGCCGACATTGAGGTTCTTTTTCCATCCCAGGATTGAAGGGGGTGCTCCGATGAAAGCCAGGGATCCAGAAAGAATACAGCGGTCCGCCCCCTCTTGGCTAGAGGGCCATCCTCGAGACCCAGGCGGGGAACAGCGGGACACTGGGCTTAAGTTAGAAAAGCAGCCCTGGGGACAGAGGCCTGAATGTGTCCCGGGGCCTGACCTGGCACTCCCTCAAGCCCTGCCTGCACCCAAACCGGGTTTTCGACCCTGTCAGCGATTTCCTTTTAGATAAACGTCCCTGTGGTCTCTCCAGAACCCCCAAACACAGGCTTTACCTTCTGGATCCTCCATTTTAGAGTTGGGATTCTCCCTGCTTTTCCACGTTCAGAGATGACCTGAGCCCCGGTGGCCGGTCCCCAGCATGGTGTCGCCTCTGTGACAGTGGGACAGCCCTAAGGGGTTAAGCAGCAAGCTGCCTTAAGGGACCTTTAGTGCCCTTCCTCAAGCTACCACCACGTTCCATCTTCTCCCCGCCCTCTTCTTCTTGGGCATCCACATGGTTTACTCAATGAGATGTTAATTCAGTTATCCTGAGCTTTTTCTTTCTTTTAAAATATATCCAGCAAAGATCATAAACAGGAACTAGTCACGTTAAGTGCCAATCCACCCCCCTCCCCAAAGGCGGCAGAGTAGGGGAGACACCTCCTTCTAAATCAGTATCATCAAGGTTTTTGATTCAAACCAGGACGTGGCTAAATGTAAAATGAGTCAGGGTGGGGAGTGCTTACACCCCAGGGTGAGTGGGTGGGGGGGGGGGGGGAAGCGAGCAGGCTTCCCAAATGCTTAATGTAATCACGGGCCAGCTGCGTGCACTTGTAAAGTTGTTATAACCCCCTCCTTGTTATAAACAGGAAAGCGCAGAATATAAAGCAAGAGACCCGCATTCACAAATACCAGCTCTCCCGCGCCAGCTGCCAAATTCCCCTTTTATGGTGTTCCTCCTTGCAATCTCAGCCCCATCAGAAAGACCGTAGTTTCTCCCCCTCGACTCTCCAAAAGGGGTGATTTTGAAACTTGCCCCCAACCAAGCTGTGGACCCGCTACTGCACGCCTTCGCCAACTCAGTGCCCCATGCCATTGGCATCAGAAAAGCTGGGCTTCTGGGATCCTCTTCTTGGATCCCCAGGGAGCCCTAGGGGGGCAGGCCTGCCCATTTTGGGATGTGAGGCCCCTAGGGAGTACACCCCCGCCACCCGGCAGCCCAATTCCTCCAGGGCATCCCGAGGATGTCTCAGAGGAGGGCTGCATCCTCTTCTAATCAGGCGTTCATCTATCTCCTCTCCCCTGCTAAAATATCTGAGAGCTCTCCAAGACCTCAGAAGGCATTTATGAGAGTGTGTCATCTCTCCATCTCCTACTAAGCCTGGGAGAAGAAAAGGTCTTTTGTGGGAGGCCATGGGATTTCGGGGCTCCCCCAGGCCAGAGGTAAAACTCACCCCTGCGCCCCTCCCAGCTCCACCTCTTCTTCCTGGCGGGGCAGACCCTGCTCCCGAGCCACCTCGATCCACATCCTGCCTGACTGACTGTGTGTGCTTACAGCGTCAAGGGGTGGACGTGATATTTCAAACATCAGATCAGTGCGTTTATATATTGGGTGCCCGGAAATTTTTCCAAATAAACACAGCTTGATTCAACTTGGGTGGGCGGACTTATCAACAGACTAATTCTATAAACAAATGAAGGAATAACCCTGAAACCGATTGGCTGGTATCAAAAAGACACGTGGAGGGAAAAGCTTGGAGTTTTTCAGCAATGAAATTTTAATTAATGTGGGTGGGCTGAGAACACAGCGACTGTTTATCATAGACAATTTATTTTCCAGCGCTAAGTCAACATATAATAGCAAACTTACAACAATTATTTAACATTTTTTAAAGCCATGAAGAAGGGACAGAACGCGGAGCGGCTGGGGAGAGCGGCAGAGCGGGAGGCAGACGCAGGGCAGGCTCCCCGGGAGGGCCCTTGCGGCGCGGGGCGCAGTCCCTAAGCCGCCCGGGTTTCAGGCATCGCCGGGAGCGCCGCACGGGCTCCCGCTCGCCATGAGCCACCTCTTCAGCCCCCGGCTGCCTGCTCTGGCCGCCTCGCCCATGCTCTATCTGTACGGCCCCGAGAGACCCGGGTTGCCTCTGGCTTTCGCCCCCGCGAGCGCGCTGGCGGCCTCGGGCCGGGTGGAGCCCCCCCAGAAGCCGCCCTACAGCTACATCGCGCTCATCGCCATGGCGATCCAGGATGCGCCTGAGCAGAGGGTCACACTCAACGGCATCTACCAGTTCATCATGGACCGCTTCCCCTTCTACCACGACAACCGGCAGGGCTGGCAGAACAGCATCCGCCACAACCTCTCGCTCAACGACTGCTTCGTCAAGGTGCCCCGCGAGAAAGGGCGACCCGGCAAGGGCAGCTACTGGACGCTGGACCCTCGCTGCCTGGATATGTTCGAGAACGGCAACTACCGGCGCCGGAAGAGGAAGCCCAAGCCCGGACCGGGGGGCCCGGAGGCCAAGCGGGTCCGCGCCGAGACGCAGGAGCGCGGCTCAGAGGCGCCGCCGGAGGTGCGGAGCGCGGGAGGGCGCCCCCGCCCCGCGACCCCCATCCAGGAAAGAGCGCCCGCGCGCCCCTCGCCCCTTCGGGAAGCCTCCTCTCCGCCGCCAGCGTCCCTCCCCTGGCCCGGGCCCGGGTCCCCAGAGGGGGACGCGGGCGACGCGCTCCAGGGCGCAGCGGCGGTGGCTGTCGGCCAGCCTGAGCGCACTGTGGACGGCCCGGAGACTCCTCCGCTCCCCGCCTCCCGCAGCTCTCCGAAGAGCTCGGACAAGTCCAAGAGCTTCAGCATAGACAGCATCCTGGCCCGACGGCAGGGGCAGAAGCCGGCTGGAGGGGGCGAGCTCCTGGGGTGCGCCAAGCAGGGGCCCGGCGGCTGTCTGGGCGCCTCGCTTCTGGCCACCTCCTCCAGCCTCCGTCCGCCTTTCAACGCTTCCCTGATGCTCGACCCGCACGTCCAGGGCGGCTTCTACCAGCTCGGGATCCCCTTTCTCTCCTATTTCCCCCTGCAGCTCCCGGAAGCGGTGCTTCATTTCCAGTAAAACAGACGGCGGCTCCTTTCCCTCGCCCTGGTCTGAGCTCCGTGTGAGCGAGCAGGGCTCCCACCGCTGAGAAAGTAGTCGCGTTTTAAAATAAATGATTTCCTCTGCCTGCGTATGGATCGTGGGAAGTATTAGCATCCTCAGCTGCACGAGTGGGCACACTTCCCTGCCTCCTGCAAGATGAACCTTCCCAGAACTGGAACAGCTTCGGAGATTTAAAAGACCATGCCCACGCTGCGACTTGGGCATCTCAGACCTCCTACCGCAGGCGCAGGAAAATTCCTTGAACCTTAGGTCAGTCTGATGGCATGATTTTCCACTAGCATCCAGACAGGTCCTGCGCGTCCGGAGGGAGTGGGGGAGAGCGCAGACAATCGGAGGGCAGGCAGATGGCCGCAGTGTGGTCCTTTCTGTCTAAGAGCCACGATCTGACCATCGCCAGCTCGGCTGTCACTGTGGCCCAGGCCTTGGCTTTGGGCTCCACGGAGTGATGGGTGTTCACAGCTGGGTTTGAAGCTAAGGTCCAGTTGTGGGGACACCAGGGGCAACCTGTTTTTTAGGTTCTTTAGCAGATCCTAGGGCTTGGTGAGGACTTAAGACCAATGTTCAGGCGGAAGCTGAGAGACCACACTTTCATTGTAAATAGAGAAATTTTCTCTCTTTTCCTTTTAGATAGTAAAAGGAACACGCTATATTCTTTGGCTAAAAGCTTGATTCTTTTTACTATAAGGGTTGCCCTGTGAACATCTGTATTA
Source organism: Cervus elaphus (assembly GCF_910594005.1). NCBI lineage: Eukaryota > Metazoa > Chordata > Mammalia > Artiodactyla > Cervidae > Cervus > Cervus elaphus. The sequence goes on from NC_057818.1 coordinate 14,005,318, forward strand.
ACAACCTCTATTTAAAAAGTGCACTCTGTGTAACTTAGCATTTTGTTGCATTACAATAGATAGCTCGATAGCTCCTTAGTCAATACACGTGCTCTCCAACGCCTGTTACCAACCACAGACATCCTCCTATCTCTTAGCTTTATTGTTTAAGGGGTCAAAACATTTCTAGGGACACCGGAAGTGCATGAGGGTTAGGGAAGCTTGATTGTTGCCACATTTTCCAGAACTGTGTGGTGAAGGACTATTTTTAATCTGAAGAGTTGGGTGAAATAAGCACATGGAAAGCAAGTGGAGGCAGGGATGGGTGAGCGCTCAGAAGAGCAAGGGAGTCCCCTGGGGTCTGGGGGTGGTCAGCTCTCCCGGCCCCCAGGAACAGGAGGCTTGGTGGGAGGCTCCCTGGCCAACTGTAGCCTCCTCCTCCCTCCAAGCGCCAGCCAGGCAGGCCCAGAGCCTGCAGCTAAACAAACACCTTATGGAGGTGACTGCAAGTCTGGGGCGAGGAGTGGGCGGGAGGGCAGGGGGCTGAGACAAAGATGTGGTTATGGAAATTGAGATTTTCACAGCCCACTTCAGCTGGGAACTTTGGGGGAATGCATCTAAGCTCTCACAGTATCTCTTTGGGTTGTGGTGGTGGTTCTGAGACTCGATTTCCTGAACCTCCCAGCTACTTTAATTTTATCAAATGTGGGAAAAGCACAGTAAGTCAGTAGTTCTGGAGGGAGGCAGAGTGGGTCTTTGAGATAATTTTTTAAAGCAGATTAAAGCAGTTTCCAGAACTTATATAAAAGTGAACACAAACATCACATCTGAGAGCCTGTTGGTTAATATGTTGGAAAGGATATTTCAGACAAACAGAATAATTTACGAATTAGCAAACACAGAGGTGACTGAGAATTCGTGCTGAAGGCCATTTGCTACTGACCCACAGGAGCGTCCATGTCCAAGTTCTGCCCGGGCTGGTGGGAACACTGTGGGCGAGCTTCAGCGTCCTTGATGTTAAGAACTCTGATGAACCGTGTTGAGACCCAAGATCACTGTGATTAACTTACAATGTGCTGGAAGGGCCGTTTGTTGGCTATTGTTATCCCGAAGTCTCAACCTCTGTGAATAAAGTTGTTTTTGTCATTAACTTCTCAGGGACTGGTTCAGTGGATTACTGGGGGGAACAAAGAGTGTAACAGAAAAGGGGAGACTGGGATCATATCTGGGAACCCCAGCAGTGTTTCTCGGGCTCTGGCTTCTGAGGGAGGAGGGCTCCTGCGTGGACTGGAGGGCAGGACAGAAAACCCCAGGACTGGAGGGTGTTGCCTGAGTGTCCCAATAAGATGAAGATTCTGCTGAGCGGGATATGCTTTTAATGTTTTCTCTTTATGTTTGATTTGCTCTCTTTTGTTAACTTATGATGGCTCATTTCTGGAGAAGCAAATATTCTAATACTGTCATTTAAAAAGGATGGCATTTTAGAGTTACAATTCCAAAAAGTCTAGTACAAACATTATGTTTCTGGCACAGAAGGAAAAAGGCAGGAGTATGTGTCACTCTGTTAGTGTTTATACATACATAAGGAGGAATTCTCTTACCTCAGCCCCACATTCATCTGGTTGAGGAAAGCAAACAGAAATGAACAGCAGGGTCGTTTTCTGTGGATTCTATACAATCCCATGTGCGCCACTCCCTGCTAAGGACAAAGAGGGGCTTTGGGACTTGGTTGTCCAAATAGCTGTTCCAATGTCCCAGTTTTAGTCATGTGCTCCTGGTTATAGATCAATGAGACCAAGGAAAGGTTTCCCCTCTTAATAAAAGCAAAATCACCTAGATTTTGAGTAAACCGGAAGCAACCATATTGTCCTGTTCTTGGGCAATGTAAAGTATGCCTCTGTGTTCTCATCTACACAAAAGGAACAGATTCTGTTTCCTGTAGGTGATCTTTCTCTAGTGTACACACACAAACACACATACACGAATACACTGATCATAATGGGGGATATGGCAGGTGTATGTACAATGATAAGTAAGTGTATATGTATGTATGTACACATGTACATATCTGTGTATGTGTATATATAAATGCATATATATTTTCTACACACACAGATGGTCAGAAATTCATCTCTTTTGTGTAGTTGAGGCAGATAGACTCAGATCAAGTGCTGATTTCTTTTAGAATAACCCAAGTACTGGCACTTTTGGAAAGATTTTGTTTCGCTATAGAATTTGAACACGGAATAATTTAGTTTCTTGCACTATTATAGTGAAACCAACAAAGACATTATAAAAGAGTCTTGGAAGACATATCCCCCTGAGACCCTTACTTCCCAGACTTTTGCAAGGGTGCGGGGACTCTGCAAAGGCCTTTGTGTTGTCCGCTCTGGGGTATTTCCTGGCTCCTGTGGAAGCTGATGGCCTCCTGGTTCTCACATGCCCCATGAGGTTTTCCAGAACCAGAGGAACAGGATGTGTCCTGCCATTTTCCAGTACAACCGCACCTCTCTGGAAAGGCGCCTACCTGCGGTCTCTGCCGTTTCACTAAGAATGCTCGGTGTCTGTCCACGTGTGGGTTAATGAATCAGCGGCACTGGATTTTATTGTTGCAGCTGAAGGCCGGAGCCCGTCCGCCAGGAATGCACCGTGTGAGTGCTATGACTCGGTGTGCTTCACAGTGACTGGAATCTTATTTCCACGAAGCAGGGGCTGCTTCATACAGTCAAAAATACACATGATAATAATCCAGCTTCATTATTAAAATTGAAGAGCATGAGTCTGTTGGAAAAGTAAAAGCTTTTTTTAAAATCCACATTTCAAGCAATCTGTATGCCTGAATACCCAAGTGGCAAGTTCTCATCTACATTTGTCTTTATCCAGAGGCCTCAGACTCAGGGTTCTGCAGAGTCAGACAGATCCCCATAGATGGTACAGTGACCTAGAGAGAGTCACAGTGAGTGGTGGGGCCAGGGCCCGACTGGGTAAAGATTTGTCACAACTTTCCTTTTCTATCAGTGTGAAGATCAGGGTTCCGGGAGGAAACAGAACCTGACTTAGATGAGCCACTGGAAGAAGACTGGGGGAGAGGGACTATTTTCAGGGGAGTGGGCGGAATGAGTGTAGATGCCACCAGAGCATTGACAGGAGCTGAGCAGAAACACCCAACTCCTCTTCTGCCTTCCACCCTCACCAAGGTGCTTCCAATGGCTAAATCCACCAGAAGTCCAGCCACAGGGAGCCCAGGTAACAGCAGTCCATGGGCAGAGAGGGGCACAGAACACGCCACGGTGGGGACAATTCAAACCGAGCGTGGCCAGGACAGTGGAGGAGGGGTTCCTTCCTCTGGGGCCCGGACCACACTGTTGGCATCCAAGGGCCGAGACCAGAATGTCTTGCTGAGTTGCTGGGGCCTGGGATGACTGCACATAGTTGGTATCCATTTGTGTTTGTTGAGCATTTAAAACAAAGCTGTTCCTTCCTGGGTAGTAGGCAGAACATGACAGATGCTGTCTAACTCTTCCAGAAAGTGTCCCAGCCCGGCAGCGGCGAGGTCGAGCCTCTGGAAGGGGGGGGGGGTGGCCCTCTGCTGCTCACAAACCCATGTCACCCTGGACAACACCTAGCTTACAGCTGGACTCAGGACCCGTCTTGTGCAAAGTGAACACTGCGCATACCCTCCTCCCAGGGTCACACTTCTTTCCCAGGCAGTGGTCACCTTCTCCTGCTCCACACGTTCCCAGGTCTCTCCAGACACACCTACTGTGAAGAAAACCCTCCCATTAATGTCTTAAGACTCGTTACCATTCAGTGATTCAAGGTTCAGGTGAAGGAGGGGAGGAGTGTGTTAACCTCATCAAGACTGTGCCCACCAGACAGAGGCTAATAACCCAGCTCTGCTAATAACCCAGTCGCTGTGTGACATCAGCAAAATGACTCATCCCTTCTGTGCCTCAGCTTTCTCATCTGTACAGATGAGGGCAATGTTAGTAACCGCCTCTTCAAGCTGTTGTAAGGAGTAAATTTTATGATGGGTCTAAGTTCCTAGTTCTCACCAGCAAAATGGACTAGTACTAAAGCCTTCAGCATCGGGCAGCTGTCAGAACTAAACTGGTGACCCCATGGACTGTAGCTGCCAGGCTCCCCTGACCATGGGATTCTGCAGGCAAGAATACTGGAGTGGGTTGCCATGCCCCCTCCAGGGGATCTTCCTGACCCAGGGATTGAACCTTTGTCTCCTGCATTACAGGAGGATTTCTTACCGTCTGAGCCATCAAGGAAGCCCAAAACAGTTAATATATATATACATAAAATATCTGGCGTGCAGGAAGCATTCGGTAAATGGGAGGTCTCATCTCTGTATACAGGCATAGCCTCTAATGTAAACACTTTTGTTTTACAAGTGCATTTGTGATGTCTCGGTTTCGTAACAAAATCATGAACCCACAGTCCTGCTCGCGTTCCATAATTCCGAGGTCGCGGGAGCCTCCTGGGCGGACTTCTTCAGCTCTTCCTCTGGGGCAGGCTGGCAGCCATTTCATCTCTTCCTTGCAGTCTGATAGCTCTTGAGATGATCCAACCGTTCGAACACGAAATCAAAAGCAAAAAAAAAAAAAAAAAAAGCTGCCATACCCGTCAGGGGATCCTCGGAAACCACAGGAGAGAGATTTCACACAGAGAGGAGAGCCAGTCCTTTGGTGTTTCCTTCTTTGCTGAGAGCTTAGAAGGGGCTTCCCAGGGCTGGCCGCCCAGGCATTGTGAACTCAAGGGCCTTGGGAATGAATGCAACTCTTTATTTTTGCCCCCTCCCCCTGCCGCCCCTCCCCAGAGCACCAGGACCACGCGCCTCTAGGTCAAGGAGAGGCTCCACCCCTCTCCCAGGGACAAAGGGACCAGACTGGGGAGCCGCTTTTCCTAAATTCATGTTTCATGGCCCGCCTTATAAAGGGTAAGGAACATTTCTTTAAATGCTGTGGCTAAATATAGCAGGGGCTGGGTCAGCTAGAACATTTTTAGAAAGCACATTACAAATCAGGAATGTTTTGGAGAAATAAATAAACTTTCCCACATTTTTGGACTTTGTGTCGGCCCTGCGGGCTCCATCTTGAGAGCATGATTGGGGGGAGGAGGCAGTGATGAATAATTCATGCTGGGCTCTTGCTGGTGCCCGGAGCACCCCCGCAATGACGGCTCCTTCCCTTCCTTGGGCATGGGCTCTAGGGGGTGGGGTGGGTGTGGGAGACACTGTTACCTTAGGGACAGCGCAGCATCCGAGTAAGGGCCACTCAGTCACATAAGAAAGATGGGACTCAGGAGAAATACATCTATTTCCAGTGTGTTTCATTTCTTGTCTCTGCTGTTTGTTCCAGGGGTTCATTGGCTTTCCATGTGGGGTGAGAGCAAACCCAGGGGCCGCGTGTTCACCTCTCTGATAGAGGATGACCACCCAGTGCTTGCCTCCTGCTCCCAGGGGTCCCCACTCCGCTGGCCTGTGGTGGGACCAGATGGCATGTTTCTGAAAGCTCCTCAGGAGGGTCTGCTCTGCAGCCAGGACCGTGAGCCACATAGCGAGGTACCAAGGCCCTCAGGCACATCTCCAGGGGTTGTTAAGGGGTTGTGCTAAGGGGTTGTTCACCTCTTACTCTTTCTTCTTATTTATCCACATTTGTACTTAATTTCCACTTGATCAAAATAGTCTCCCCATGTGATGGAGGACGAATCAAGGCCACTGGGTCCTAAAGTGCCTGTTCTCTTTCACACTATCTTTGCTGCCTGAGCTAGTGCCTCACCAGTACCAACCCATGCTCAGCTCGAGGTAAAGGATGCACATATGTTTAGGGATTCCCAGAAAGGAGTAAAAACGTTTCTATTTTCCCACAATCAGGAACTTGTTCCAAGTGCCTTTGTCATCAGAATAGTTTGATATTCTCCATCCACCAAATAGTTATTAAGTGCCAGGCCTGTGGCACACCTTAGTCATACATAAACAGCCCAGACCTGGGTCCTGTCCTTGAGGGGCTTATATTCACCTGGGGAGACTAGCGAAGTATATTGACAGGCATCAGTGAGGGCCCTTTTGATATTTATGATTACTCAAAATCTTTTCAACGCTTTCCAATTCCTGATAGATTCCCATTCTTTCTATCTAATCTTTCAAATACTGAAAGAAGAGGAGGAGCCCCTTGCTCACCTGTGTGCTAGGCCAGGGCCCACCACCAGATGTACAGGTGTGACCTTGGGAGCCAGGGGGGCCAGGAGGCGGGGTTGTGTACCTGCTTGGATGCTGTGGACCACAGGAGTGGTCCTGGGACCCAGAGCTGTGAGAACCACCCAGGATTTGAAGCTCTCGGGTCCTGCTGGAGGCAGCGGCCTCTGCGGTGGCCAGCTCTGTGGTCCTGGAGGCTTGGGATCCACGGCTGTAGCCTTTGCAAAGATCCTGTGAGTGGCTTGCAAATTCTCCCTGTACAATTGAAGGAGTGTTTGCAGTAAAAACTTAAGCTAACAAAAGAGTGATAAGATCTCTGAGGGCTAGTCATCACTGCAGTGTTTGCGGAGCACTCAGTCTCTGCTGGGATCTAAGGACTCTATGTGTATTATCACTCGTTTACTCTTCCTGGGTTTGAGAGCTAGGGACAGTAGTTTCCCCTCTTTTACAGGTTGGGTAGCAGGTTCAGAGAGCTTAGTCACTTCCCAGGGTCCCGTGACCCATGCATGGCAGAGCTGGGTTTGGCTCCAGGCTCTCCGGCTCTGTGGCACCCTCCTTCATCATCAGGATTTATCCTGAGGTCTTGTGTGCACAATCTCTTTCATCTTGAGGCGAACTTGGGAGCTGGGGAGCAGTGTGTCCATTCTATTACTGATATTTTACCAGTACCCACCCCTCTCCCCCAGGTTGCAAAGCAGATCCTTGGCAAAGCACCACGCCCAGGCAAGCATTCCTGTCTTTAAAGCTCTAGCCACTCTTTTGTCTCACCCGACCAAGCGTGAAAGCAGGGAGCCTACAGGGCGAACACCTCCTCACCTCCTGGAGTGGAAGAGACAGGCAGGGGACACACCCGCTAGCAGACAGCATCCTCCACGAGGCCTTCAGTGGGGCCTGCACGTCAGAACCTCCCAGCGAGCTTGACAAAATGTGCTGCCCAGACCCCTCTACCAGAGACGCTGGGGATTCTAATGCAGAATGTTCACCTGGTCCCACACTGGTCGAGCAGGATGGTTCTCACCAGTGCAGTCTTAGCCCTGGGCGAGTTGGCAGTGTCCGGAGGCGTTTTAGGTTGTCATAACCAGGGGAGGGGTGCTAGCGGCATCTAGGGGGTTGAGGTCAGACACGCCATGAGCATCCAATAGAGCACCGGACAGCCCCTCACAGTGGGGAATTATCTGACTCTACAGCCCTGAGGTTTGAGAAACCCCAGAGAGTCCCTCTGTGTGATCTCCACACCCGAAGAACAGAGCTAGTGGCATAGGGCACATTTCTATCTCCTTCCCATCTCTCTGGGATTTTCAAGCTAAAGGGCCATAGAAAGCCTCTTGCTCAGGGATGCATTTTTGGATCTTCCAGCCCAGCGAGCCGAAGAGGAGTGATTTGACAATTTTTAGGAGCCACCTTACAAAAGGAAAAGTGAAAAGAAACAAGTACAGTTCATTTCAGGGGTCTGTTTTATTTAACCCCACCTATCCAAGGTACTGGGCTTTCCTGGTGGCTCAGAGAGTATAGAATCTGCCTGCAATGGCAGGAGACCTGGATTCGATCCCACTTCAGCATGTGGTTTAATATAAAAATTATTGACGTGCTTTATATCTTTTTGGCACCAAGTCTTGGAAGTCCAGTGTGTATCCTGTGCTAACCACACATCTTAGTTTAGACGAGCCGCATTTCACGCACTCTGCCTCAGCCCGAGGGACGCACAGCTTGATTCTCTTCGCTTGCCCTTTCACACACTTTAAGAGGATTCTGCAGCTCTTTAGAGTACTTATCCCAACTGCAATTAAGTAATTACTTGCCCAGTAATGAGTTTTGCATCTGTCCCTCCCCACGATGCAATGCGCTCTTGAGGGCAAAGGTCACATCATTCTCTGTTGTGCCCTTTTTCTCCTATCATGTCCAGCCTAGAGCCTGCCACTTAGCAGACCTCCAAAAATGTTTGTTACAGGATTGCATTTCTCCACGCCTGGCTCTCCTGCCAGAGTGAGCGTCCCTCAGCTTGTGATCCAACGCTTGGTGCAGAGCAGACAGTGAATATTTGTAGAACGATCCCAGGAGAGTGCTTGTCTGACTCCTGGTGCTTTTCTCCACACAAGGCTGCTCACCCCTTTACTTGCTCAGCCCAGGGCGGGCGGGTGGTGGGACTCACCTGATGGGTAAACCTGGGCAGACCTAGACAGGCATCCAGGGTCCCAGTCTGGCTCTTTTTCCCTGGGAGTGAGCTGCCCTCTGTTTTGCTCTCAAGGATCTGCCCACTGCCCCCAGTCCACAGGGTTGGGGCTGAATCCAGAGAATCCAGAGCAGCCGCTGACTACTGGGCAAATCTGCTGCTTGCCGTGGGTACAAGCCCCCGTCTCCAGTTGAGCTTTCAAAATACATATTTTTGACATCTCCCTTCCCAATCCTGTCATTTCCCGAAGGGTTCAGGGTTCAGGCAAGCTCCTAGTTTCACTGGCAAGGACCGCTCCAAGAAGCAGGGAGAAGGCACAGAATTACCCAGTAGAGGGTTGCATGGGGGCCCCCAGCTCCCAGTCTGGAGTGCAGGAGGGGGGTTAGGCCACAGCTCATGAGAAAAAGGCATGTCTGGACTCTGGACGCGCCTCTGCAGGCAGAGACCTCCCCGAAGAATCAAAGGGGAGGGCGGTCTTCACAGCGCAGTGGACGAGACCCAGGGGTTCCATATTTAATCTCTGCGACTTCCCAGAGGGGCAGGGAGAAGGTTCAGACTGCAGGCGCGACCTCTGGATTTATGGGTTTGCGAGTGAGCTGTATCCCAGTCCCCTCTGGCGAGAGGATGCTCCTTGGAAGCTGGAGTTGAGGGGGCGGGGGCGGGAGGGCTGGGATCAAGGAGGCGGGGTGGCAGCTGGGGACTGTGAGAAACAGGAAAAGTCCTTCGAGCTCCATTAAGAGCAAGCGGTTGTCTTTCCCAGCAACAGAAATTCTCCATGGGCCCCATAATTCATACCGCAGAGCTGAGCCTGAAATCAGCTCCGAGAAGCTGCACTTGGTATGACAGCATCATTAGGATGTGTTGTGTGGTTGCATGTGTGTGTGTGTGCGTGCGTGCGTGTGTGTGTGTGTCAAAGCTGGGAGGCAGAAAGAGACCTGTGGGAGAGCCTAAATACTCCGTCCCTAATTCTCCCTCTGTCCCCAGATCCCATCCCCGCCAGCACCCAGCATAGTTCCGTGAGGGTCATAAGGATCCCCTCAGTGTCTCCCAGTGCTTCCCAGGACTTTGTTTTCATTAGCAAAGCAATATGTAATAATAGTTGTTAAAATAATTGTATTTCTGTTTTTACATCTGTAAAGATTAAGTTAAACAGTATGAAGCCCATTAAAGTATTTCATGACACGCTGCTGTGAACTGCCCTTCATTCCCACTGCTACTATTATTCCAGAGTAAACTTCAGAGATCGGGCGGCTGCCATGGAGGGTTATTTATAGCGGCTCATTCATCAATAAAAAAACTTCAAAAGGAATCTGTTACTCTTCTATTGGGAAGCCAAAGAAAACTCACATAAAGACAGCCCTGTTAAGAGACAAAGCGGAGGCGACCGCAGGACGGTTTGTGAAGTGAAATCCTGATTTCTAACAAATACCATGTCGCAGAGAGAGATTGCTGGCAACGTGAATACATTTAAGCAACTGGGTTCCCATTGGATAGTTAAAATAAACTGTTAAACAGTTGTATTTACGTTGGCTTCAAAGGGCCCGAGTCTCCTCTTTGGGTTTTAAAAGTGTAATAGGTTTGTGATCTTGACATAGCAAAAGCAAGCTCTTTTCATCTGAAGCAAGCCTAAGGCCAGGCTCATCCCTGCACTTTTGGGGTATGGTTTGATCTACAGTTTTCTTGGCGCTTGGTGTGAAACTGGATGGAGGATTAGAGTCTCCCATGGCAGGTGGATCATTTACGGAGCACTTGTTGTGTTTTGGGTACTGCCCCGTAGAAGCAGGTGTTACTGGCTCTGTTTTACTGTGGGAAAACCATGGTGGGGGGAGGCTGAGTCTATACCCATCAGGTGTCCCATCTGTAGGACCCCGTCTTTGGTGGCATCTTAGAATTGTAGTGACTTGGTTGGTATCGGACTTTGAAGCGTGACGAGATATAGCCAGTTGCATGTTCACAGGCAGAACAGCCAGGCAGGCCAACCTCAGAGTGTCAGTGGAGACAGACATAGGGAGCCCCAGCATGTCGTTGCTTTTCTGTGTCTGGACCCTAGACAGGTTCTGGGAGGCACAAGGCTGGGCTACGGAAAGGATGCTGTTGCCTGTAAAGGACTCTGTTGTTGAGACACCCCGTCCTCCTGGAGGCGGAGGCTGGAGGGTGGGGGACAACGCAGGTCTGAGCCTCCGTAATTATCAGGCAATTAGCCATGCTGGGAACTCTGCCCAGTGAGAGAAGCACAGGCCTTCTGTCATTTATTTTTCCCAGCCTTATGATGTAAATACCAATGACAGGCCCATCTTACAGATGAGGGGACTGAGACTCAGTGAGCGAATCTTCTTGGGGTTACCCAGCGGGGGTGGGGGGTGGTGGGCTGGGCTTGGGCTCTGCACTGAAGGTGGCGGGGTGTCTCTCCTTCGCCCCTCGGCCTCTCCTCGGTGAGAGTGGATGGTCTCCTCTCCTAAAGAGAGTGGATGGCCTTGGATTCAGACAGGCCTGTGGCGACTGGTCACACAGCTGGTCCATGGCGCAGAGCTGGTCGAGGGGGCTGAGCCCAGGCTGAACACCCAGCCCATGCCCCTTGGAGTGGCGGCGCCTTCAGGGTGCAGGCGGCTCGGGAGCCGGCCCTATCTGGAATGGAAATCTGTCTGTGCAGCTCATTAGCAAGTTACTCAGCCTCCTGGAGCCTCGGATTTCTCAGCCCTCAAGTGGGGGTGACGACATCAAGGCGGTGGTGAGGATGGAGTGGGGTGAGGTCATTTATCTGCAGCGGCTGGCACAGTGTCACCGTCAGCACCGTGGGCATGCATGGCGGGTCCCTGGGCCTGACCGACGCCGACAGCCTCACGTGGAGAAACTCACGCAGTCCCTCCAACCGCACTCGGATGGGAGCGATTAGCATCCTCGTTTTACAGGCGAGCCAGCTGGGCCACAGGGTCCCTGGCAGTTTGCTCAGCACCGCAAGGCTCTGGCTCTGCGTGGTGGAGCTGGGGGGCGGGCTGGCCCTGCTTCCGTCCTCTCACCGCTCTTCCCATCCACCTCTTTGGCGGGTCCTCTGTGGACAGGGTGGATGGGGTGCCCCCCGCAGACACGCAAGATGAGAACTGGGGCTTACTCTGGGAGCAGGGGGCCACCGATGGATGTGTTTCTGCGCCTCTCCTGGGACGCCATCCTCGAGGACGCTCGTTGTCAGTCATGCTCCAGAATGGTTCCTGGTTGTGCAACACGTGCTCTGAGATGCAGCCTGAGTGTGACCTGGGGATTGGGAAGCTCAGCTCCCACCCCCGGCGTCTCTGCTGTGTGTCTCGACAGGTGACCCCGGAGGCCCTGTGCCCTTGGCACTGTCTCCTCACCGGCAACAGAAGTAGTTCTCTGGGGCTGGGTGGGGGCTGCCCTGATCTCACATGCCTGGGGTCTGCGTCTGAGCTCAGAGGGACCCCCACGTATACGCCTGGCCACAGGCCTCCCTCTGCAGGGACCTTCTTACAGAACACGTGCTGGGTTTTTGTCCCGTGCCTGCGGCAGGCCCATCTCAGCACAGAGCCGAGATTGCACTATTTTCTTTAGCTGAGAGCCATCGGAGTTCCCCCAAAGGGGGCTTTGGCGGGGGTGGGGAGGGAGACTTGGAGGGCATCTCTAATCGGAGGCGGGACCTGAACTGGCAACTTGCTCAAGTGTCCTTGTCCGGCAATTCTATGGACAGAGGAGCCTGGTGAGCTGCAGGTCATGGAGCCACAAAGAGTCGGACACGACGGAGCACGCACACCTGAACAGAATGGAAATGCTGCCCTTTGCAGTCGCTCTTAATCTCCTGCCACACAGTTATCAAGAAGCGCGGGTGGCTACACCGACCAGAATCCCTTTATGGAGCCGTCCGCGTGAGTTCTCGGCTCACAGAGCTCTGGTGTGTGGTGGGGAGGCCTTTGCTTGCCGGGGGATGGGACGCTAACAGCAGCCCTGCGTGGCATCCCCAACTTGTGCAGTGGGTCCTTCTCGAGACCCGCTATTATCACAGGATGAATTCAGCTGCATGTTGGGTTTGCCAACCGTCTCGCACTGTTTTTAAAATGCTTGGGGTCTGATAAAACCAAAAAAGATATTTGCCAACCTCCATTCCCCTTCATTTTTTAAACCCATGTGGATTTTAAGGGGAATTTAATCCATATGTTTCTGATTCATTTGCTCTTAACTCATCAAAACCTTGTTTTGAAAAAGCTATTTGATGTCCAAGGAACTTTTGGAGTTGGGTTTTAAATCTTTTAAAGTTCTCCCTTCCTGGCTTTGAAATGAGATGTTGCCGTTTGCCAAGCATAAATGAGTTCCCTAGCTGAAAAAAAGTTCATGTTTGGTTCATAATTAGAGAACTGTGAATTCTCAGTGGGCTGTGAAATGGGCAAAACCTGTCCCCTTTGAAGCCCCATCAGGACCCCCTTCCCCAAATCCAGGACCAGGGCCCCCCGACTCTGTGTCCAGGAGCCGTGCTATTGGCCCGGTGATGGACAAGAATGATGCATCTTCTTACTTCAGCACCTGGAAGATGGTTTTGAGGACTGGGCTCCACACACTTAGGAGAATGGAACTTAGGAGGGGCTTCCAACATGTTTACAAAGTCTGATTTATTTTAAACTTTTTATCATAGAACCTTTAAAATACATAGAAGAGTAGAAAATGTCCTCATGTCCTACTTACCAGACATCAGCAGTTATCAGTTCCATATCAACTTTGCCTCTGAGATGAAGGCTGGATTTTCTATCATTTCATTCTTCTATATTTCTGTCCATAGCTCTAAAACATGAGGGAAGACTCTTTAAAGGTCCACAATACCCTGATTACAAATTGGCAATAAATTCCTCAATATCATAAAATTCCTGAGTCATTTTCCCCCATTTTCTCATAATTTTTAAAAACCGGGTTCTTTGAATCAGGATCTAAATGAGGCTATACATTGGGTGACTTTTAGTCCTTTAATTTCTCTTTTTTTTTTTCTTTCGGCAATTTATTTATTGAAGAAATGTCATTTATCATGTGGGATTTCCCACATTTTGGATTTTTATGATTACATTCTTATAGTTAACAAGTTTCTCTTCCCTTAAAAAATGCAATTTCTTAGGGTTTATGTATCTTCTTAAAAACTTCATAGAGTCAATTCTAGTAAAACAATTTATTTTACATTTTGATAGCCTTACTATTTCCTTTTTTGTGCCTTAAAATATCCCCTGTGGCCCTATATTTAACTCTATTCTCTGAGTATTAATTCCCCCTCCAATCTCTCTCTCCCTCCCCCCCCCACCCCACACACACTTTTTTACTTACTTGGCACCACAATTACAAGATATCAAATGTTGCAGTGGCAGGCCCTTGTTCCATCATGTACTAAGACCCAGAAGGAATGAGGGGGCAGGAAAAAGCAGAGATACTCTGAAAATGAACACACAACCATAATAAACATGCTTTCCCATATTTGATTTTGAGTGTTACATATCATGAGTCACCCAGTGAGAAAGTGAGAAATGCCCCTTCCCATTCTCCTCCACTCCATCCAAAGGCATCAAGGTCGGACCATCTTTCACTCCCTCTAACACCTGCGGATCTTCTCATGTAAGGAAAGCAGACCAAGGCCTGGGCGTGGAGGTGGAGCTGTGGGCAGGTAACATCGTCTAGCTAGGGCTGAGTAACACTGTTTTCCCTTTCTTGTATCTGCTTTTGGTTATAATTTATATATCAAATAGGTACTGATAGTCCATTGTCAGCAATCCTTCAAAGTTCACTTTTAAAAATTATTAAAGTAAAAACCAGAGTCAACCTAGAGGAGAATATTAATGAGATCATGGAGCGGTGGTCTGTGCTTTGGTAACCCTCACACTTCCCCGCTGGCTGATGCTTTGGCAAGCAGGGGAGGAGGGAGGAGGGAGACTGGGGGAGGCAGCAAGAAAGTCTGGGTCCTTTCCCTCCTCTTCTTCATAATCTAAGCAGTGAGTACAGGCAGGCACTTCACCTCCCCTATGTCTGTCTCCCCTGTTGAGTGGGACATAATCCCTACCCTGAACCCCCTCCTCATCTCTCAGGGTTTTGATGGAGGAACAGAGAGATGAGGACTGTGATGCCTTGTAAACAATAATTATTACGCATAATCTAATTGTCTCTTTTGCAGCCCTCCAGACACCATTTCTTCCCTCTGAGTCTTCCCCTTCTTCAACAGTCTTTACCCTTCTTGATGTCCCCACTAACTCATCATCCTTCCGTAGCTATAACAGGAGGTAATAGCAGGTGTTTGGGGAGAGACTAAAAAGAAAACCACAAATCCTTGTTGGAGGGACCAGAAAAAACTGGGACTGGCAACCTGGGATTTTTTCAGGGGTTGCAAGTGGATCGGGCTCCACCTCTGGGCCACAGTGATTGGGCCCAGCCTTAAACACGTGATTCCTGTTGGGCCAATCAGAGTCCACCACAGGGTTTCACTCACTGGTGCTGAGGGGGAAGTGCTGTTTTCTTGAGAAACATGGGAGCTTGGAGATGCCTGTGGCTGTGGTTCCTGCCTTCGGTGGTTGGAGGGAGCTGACCCAAAAGTCACCCAGGGACAAGTTTCTCCTTTTTCAGTTCTCTCCCACACCATCTGACTGTATCAAGAAGGACAGTGTCAGTTTGGCTGTTTCTTTTTTCTTGGATGGAGAGGGGAATGGCAGCTCACTCCAATATTCTTGCCTGGAGAATCCCATGGACAGAGGAGCCTGGCGGGCTTCAGTCCATGGGGTCACAAAGAGTCGGACACAACTGCGTGTCCGACTAAACACACACTTCTTCTTGGAAGAAAAAAGAGAAGATGGGGGGTGGGGCGGGCAGAGAACAGTACTTGAGTCTCTGAGGCTCTCCCTGCCCCAGACATCTGATTAGAGGAGCTGATCAATTCTTAAGCCAGTTTACAGGGTGTGTTGTGTTTTGGTCATCTTCAAACCAAAGAGTCCTAATGAAATGCATCTGTTAAAATTACATTTAAAAGCACGTATTGGATGGTGACTGCAGCCATGAAATTAAAAGACGCTTGCTCATTGGAAGAAAAGCTATGACTAACCTAGACAGCATATTAAAAAGCAGAGACCTCACTTTGCCAACAAAGGTCTGTATAGTCAAAGCTATGGTTTTTCCAGTAGTCATTATGGATGTGAGTAAAAGTGAGTCACTCAGTCATGTCCGACTCTTTGTGACCCTATTGACTATACAGTCCATGGAATTCTCCAGGTCAGAATACTGGAGTGAGTAGCTGTTCCCTTCTTCAGGGGACCTTCCTAACCCAGGGATCGAACCCAGGTCTCCCACATTGCAGGCAGATTCTTTACCAGCTGAACCACAAGAGAAGCCCATATGGATGTGAGTTGGACCATAAAGAAGGCTAAGCACCAAAGAATTTTTGCTTTCGAGCCATGATGCTGGAGAAGCCTCTTGAGAGTCCTCTGGACAGCAAGGAGATCAAACCAGTCAATCCTAAAGGAAATCAGCCCTGAATATTCATTAGAAGGATTGATGCTGGAGCTGGATCTCCAGTACTTTGGCCACCTGATGAGAAGATTTGACTCATCGGAAAAGACCCTGATGCTGGGAAAGACTGAAGGCAGGAGAAGGGGCTGGCAGAGGATGAAATGGCTGGATGGCATCACTGACTCAATGATATGAATTTGAGCAAACTCCGGGAGATGGTGAAGGACAGAGAAGCCTGGCGTGCTGCAGTCCATGGGGTCGCAGAGAGTCAGACACGACTTAATGACTGAACAACTACAATATACGTAGGTATAGAGGCACAACATCCATAACATTTTAGACATGTGGACACTCTCTGGGTCACCTCTGGGGTCATGATTTGGAACACTTCCATCACCAGAGAGTTCCCTTGTGCCCTTTCCCAGTCAGTACTCCCCCACCCTAGAGGTAACTGATCCTTTGACTTCTGCCATCATCAGTTAGCTTTATCTGTTCCCGACTGTCGTATAATTGCACCTACACAGCATGAGCTCGTGTCTGCCTTCTTTCCCTTGTGTTATGATGGAAGCTCACCCACGTGGTTGTGTGTGGCAGTGGCTGGTCTGTCTTCACTGCCAAGTAATATTCTCCTAGATGAAGAGACCACGACCTCTTCATTCTCTGCTGGCAGGAGCCTGGGCTGTTGGCAGTTCCTGACTATTGGGAGTAACGCTGCTATGAGTGGGCTTGCACATGCCTTTTTGTAGAACAGAATCCTCCATTCGACTGGAGACACTCCAGAAAAGGAACTGCTGCTTATGGGTTCTGTGTTCTTGGAGGTTTGTCCTGCCGGACAGTATCCCAGTGAGACAGAACTCTTGATCCTCCATGTCTTGCTCTTTTCAGAGGGGGTGCGTTTACACTCTCTTTCTCCTCCTCCTTTCCCAATACATGGCGAGCCCCAGTATGCAACAGGTATTCAGCTAATTCAGCTCAGTTTTGGAGAATGAATACTGATCAATCCCGGTTCCCATCACCCTGCCATCACAGTCACCGCCAGCGCCCTGATCCCCATCACAAGGGACATTCAAGCACCGCCCGTCATGAACCTGATGTCTAATCTCCATGGAGCCCTGAAGGGTTGGCAGACGAGGAAGCTGAGGCCCAGTGAGCTATTCACTCTGTCCCAAGCTTCCTAAGTGGGGCTGGAAGGCAGGTCTGCCCAAGGCCCGTGGGCTGTCACCACACTGTCTCCTCCGAACACCTCCTCCACCTCTGGTAGTCCTGCAGCCCACCTCCCAGATGGCCCCTGTGCCTGTCTGTTCCCGTGGAATGGTTTTCAGGGCCCAGAGAATTTCTAGACAGCTCGGCTTCCCCTGGGATGTCTCTAGGGGTTATGGACTGTTTATAAATGCCCCCGGGTCTTTTCCTTTATTGGCCTTTATTGACAAATAAACGGCTGACTCACAAGAGTAAAAATATACTTCTGGTTGAGAGTTGTGTAGAGTTATTAAAAGTTTGTTGTGTCTACTCAGATGGTACGGCCACTGCCCGAAGACAAGGCAGCTGATGTGACTGTAGGACAGACACAGATAAACGTTCCCTCTCCTGACTCTGTCACATATGTTGCAGGTCACAGCGACAAGGCCCGCGAGGCCCTAGGGTCAGGCCCCGCTGGGGTTTGGGCGGAGTGGCAGAGCGCTGGGTCTGGAGCTGGGGACCTGGGTTGATGCCATAGCTCTGTCATTTCCCAGTTGTGTGACCCTGGCCGAGTCCCCTCCGCCCCATTTGGAAAGTGGGAATCACACAGCTTGCCTCCAGGGTTGGTAGGAGGAGTGAGCAGTTTCAAACAAGTTGCCAGAGTGGCCATTAGAGGTACGAAGGGTGGGCCTTATATGAGCTGGGAGAGGAGGGCTGTGGCCAGGAATGCCCTCGGGCTGGCCTTGGGAGCTTGCCCTGGGAAGCTGTTTTGTGTTTAGGCAGGGCGCTGGCAGCTTCTGCTTCAGTAGAGGTGGTGGCTGGCCTGCCAGAAAGCTGCTCAATCCCAGAGGCTGGAGAAGAGCCCTGCTTAGTCCAGACCCCCTGCAGTTGGGTGCCCTCCTGCCACGAACTTCCACGGTGCTTCAGCCCCCTCAGTGGGCAAGCGCCTGATGCTTTGAAAGAGAGATGGAATTTCCCACACAAGTGAAGTGAAAGCCGCTCAGTCCTGTCTGACTCTTTGCAACCCCATGGACTACACAGTCCATGGAATTCTCCAGGCCAGGATAATAGACTACTGGAGTGGGTGGCCGTTCCCTTCTCCAGGGGTCTCCCCAACCCAGGGATCGAACCCAGGTCTCCCTCAGTGCAGGCGGATTCTTCACGAGCTGAGCCACCAGGGAAGCCTTTCCATGCAAGGAAAATGATACATACTGAAGACAGGAAAAGACCGCAGATGCACTTATCCGCAAGCCGGCAGATATGGGCCAACTGCTCAGGCCTTTCCACCCAGCTTGCTCCTCCCCAGCCTCTGGGCCTCCACTGGACCCTTCAGGCTGCACCGCCAGCTCCAATTGGCACAAGCGAGCGCTCCTCTCCGCCTCCCAGCCCTGGTTCCCAGAAGCTCACCCACCGGGCTGCATTCAAGCGATGGGCTTTGGCAACTGTGGTGAGACGGCATCTACATTTCCGAGACGGAAAAGGCTAAAATGATATGTTTTGGCCCCGTCTCTAACCTTTGGAAGGGTGCCCAGCTTCCGACAGTCTCTGACGCTGTTTTGGGGGAGGAAACCTTATGTTGAGGAAAAACATATTGCTTTCCTTCAAGGCTGTTATTTGCTCTTTTTGAAACTCTCGTTGCAGGGGCCACAGACGCTGTGTCCCATCATGTGCCTCACCACCTCCCAGTGGGGCATCCCCTGGACTCCCAGGTGGTCAGAGCCTGGATATTAGTTTCCAGAAAGGCTTAAGGAGGAAAAAGTCTTCTAAGAAATAATTACTCCTCTGCCCCAAACATTCACGGGGTGAATGTGCTCCCACCGAGATTGGAAAAAAAAAATCACCCAGTAAAGTCCTCTTATCAGGAAGGGATTTATCCCTCAGTGACCAACCTGGAGAAGACAGACATGCTCTGTGGGTCCCAGGACGAGCCCTGGCTTCCATCTCTTGGCTCTTACAGACGTTTTCATCAACACCCCCTTTACAGTCCTACCAAGAATCTATGCATCTGAATCAGATGCAAAATATGGCTTAACTTGGGAATGGAAGTGTGAAAGTGTTAGTTGAGTGGTGTCTGACTCTTTGCGACCGCATGGACTGTAGCCCATCAGGCTCCTCTGTCCATGGAATTCTCCAGGCAAGAATACTGGAGTGGGTTGCCATTCCCTCCTCCAGGAGATCTTCCCTAGCCAGGGATGGAACCCATGTCTCCTGCATTGGCAGGTGGGTTCTTTACCACTGAGCCACCTGGGAATAATAATAATTAAAAGAAACCAAGCACTGTGTTATTTAAAAGGCAGGTGGTTGAATCCATTGAAAAATCAATTCTAATGGGTTATTTACAGGAATAACTACTTATTTGTTTTTCTTTTACCATTCTTAATGGTTCTTTGTTTGTTTGTGTGGGTTTTTAATGACTTAAAATTGTTTCCTAGACTAGTGTCGTACTTGATATGAAAATAAACATTTTTGATTTGGACTTACTAGATGACTCAAATGAGAGGAGGGAAGTGACACTTGGCCTCGTTGGGCCCTTGGGTAGTCTTGAGTCACTATCTGAATCTGGGTTTCAGTTTCTGCACTTGTAACACAAGTGACCTGGGGACTTCCCCGGTGGCCCAGTGGTTAAGAATCCGCCTTGCAACGCAGGGCGCCTCGGTTTGATCCCTGGTCAGGGAACTAAGATCCCACAGCCATTTGGAGCCCAGACGCCTTAGAAGTCAGTGCAGACAGGCAGCTTCCATCAGTTCTAGAATAAACGTTTAGCCAAGATACAATACTACTTCAAATTTCAAAAGATGTGAGACTGACCTGAAACCCAGGGCGTGGGCATTGAGTCCCCCTGGCAGAAAGGCGCCCTTCCCCTGGCAGGGACCCACCTCAGCTCCAGACCGGCTGTTTCAGCTCAGGCATCGCAATGGCTTCTGGTAGGAAGGGCCTTTCTTGGGGCCTTCTGTCGCTAGAATGACAAGGTGGTTTGGGAAGATTTTGGTCATGGGTGGAAGCAGATTGTGGGAGTCAGGGCTCTGTCCAAGCAGGTTGGGGGACAGGCCTGGGGGAGGGGTCAGCGATGGGCCAGAGTCAGGCTGAGCTCAGGCCGTTTGTGGTGGTCAGCCCCCAGTGGGGAACCAGTGGTATCGCCAGCCTGCTTTGCACACCGGGCACAGAGATGGGGCAGCTGGGGGTGGAGACATGGGGAGAGACACTGCGACACACACTGACACGTGAAGAGGAAATGCCAGATGCTGACCCAGAGCGCCTGCATGACGTCAGCCTAACCAGGAAGCCAGGAAACGGTAAGACGCTCGCTGCCTTCGAGGTGGAGGAATAGAGTGAGTGGCTGACTAATGCTCCTCTGTAGACAGGACAGGGGGGCTGGGCCCCGGGGCTCTCCTGCAAGCCCCCTGTGGGATGGAGACCGACCTGCCCCCGAGCCCACCACACACAGCCCTCCTCGCCCCACTCCCGCTCTGCATGGCCGCACCTCGCAGCTCACTGCCCTGACCGGAGCTGTACCTGTTCTCGGGCTCCCTGACACAGGCTGTCCAGGAGAACCTTCTGCTATGATGGAAGCTTCTAGAACCTCGCTATCCCAGGTGGTGGACACGTGTGTCTCCTAAGAGCAGGGACAGGGGGCTGGAGTAACAGAGGAACTGAATCTTCAACGTCATCGGGTTTCAGTGACTTAAATGTAAACAGCCACACGTGGCTGGTGTGGGGGTGGAGGGGCTCCATGTCCGTGGCACGGTGGGGCCCTTGCCCGCCAGCCCCTGCCTCCTTGTTCATCTATTTCTCTGTACCGAGGGCAGTGACTGGCGGATAACAAACTTGCATTGCACGAAGGTCTTGTTTTGTTTTTCTCTCTCCTGCTATTTTTTTTTTTTGGGGGGGGTGGGCGGTCTTGGAGATCCAAGAAGTAAATGGAAGCCACTCTCTCCTCAGCATACATACAATTCATGAAGGAACTCAACTGGCCAGGCCTGGCCATAGGTCTGCTCTCTGGAGAGAACCATTTTCACACCTAAAAATGAATAATTCTTCAAAATAATCAAATATCCAATGATGGCTCAAACCATCCCAATTGCCATATATACATATGTCCATATAATCTGTTATCCCCATCTAGTTACCCTATTATCTATCTATTATCTACCCACCATCTTTCTTTTTTTTTTTTCATTTATTTTTATTAGTTGGAGGCTAATTACTTTACAATATTGTAGTGGTTTTTGTCATACATTGACTTGAATTAGCCATGGATTTACATGTATTCCCCATCCCAATCCCCCCTCCCACCTCCCTCTCTACCCGATCCCTCTGGGTCTTCCCAGTGCACCAGGCCCGAGCACTTGTCTCATGCATCCAACCTGGGCTGGTGATCTGTTTCACCCTAGATAACATACATGTTTCAATGCTGTTCTCTTGAAACATCCCACCCTCGCCTTCTCCCACAGAGTCCAAAAGTCTATTCTGTACATCTGTGTCTCTTTTTCTGTTTTGCATATAAGGTTATCATTACTATCTTTCTAAATTCCATATATATGTGTTAGTATACTGTAATGGTCTTTATCTTTCTGGCTTACTTCACGATGTATAATGGGCTCCAGTTTCATCCATCTCATTAGAACTGATTCAAATGAATTCTTTTTAACAGCTGAGTAATATTCCATGGTGTATATGTACCACAGCTTCCTTATCCATTTGTCTGCTGATGGGCATCTAGGTTGCTTCCGTGTCCTGGCTATTATAAACAGTGCTGCGATGAACATTGGGGTGCATGTGTCTCTTTCAGATCTGGTTTCCTCAGTGTGTATGCCCAGAAGTGGGTTGCTGGGTCATATGGCAGTTCTATTTCCAGTTTTTTAAGAAATCTCCACACTGTTTTCCATAGCAGCTGTACTAGTTTGCATTCCCACCAACAGTGTAAGAGGGTTCCCTTTTCTCCACACCCTCTCCAGCATTTATTGCTTGTAGACTTTTGGATAGCAGCCATCCTGACTGGTGTGTAATGGTACCTCATTGTGGTTTTGATTTGCATTT
Organism: Cervus elaphus; assembly: GCF_910594005.1. NCBI lineage: Eukaryota > Metazoa > Chordata > Mammalia > Artiodactyla > Cervidae > Cervus > Cervus elaphus. The sequence goes on from NC_057818.1 coordinate 14,027,355, forward strand.
CTCTAATAATGAGTGATGTTGAGCATCTATTCATGTGTTTGTTAGCCATCTGTATGTCTTCTTTGGAGAAATGTCTGTTTAATTCTTTGACCCATTTCTTGATTGGGTCATTTATTTTTCTGGAGTTGAGTTGTCGAAGATAAGGTGTCCATAGGTTCGTGGATTCATCTCTGGGCTTTCTATTCTGTTCCATTGATCTATATTTCTGTCTTTGTGCCAGTACCATACTGTCTTGATGACTGTGACTTTGTAGTACAGTCTGAAGTCAGGCAGGTTGATTCCTCCAGTTCCATTCTTCTTTCTCAAGATTACTTTGGCTATTCGAGGTTTTTTGTATTTCCATACAAATTGTGAAATTATTTGTTCTAGTTCTGTGAAAAATACCATTGGTAGCTTGATAGGGATTGCATTGAATCTATAGATTGCTTTGGGTAGTAGAGCCATTTTGACAATATAGATTCTTCCAATCCACGAACACGGTATATTTCTCCATCTGTTTGTGTCCTCTTTAATTTCTTTCATCAGTGTTTTATAGTTTTCTATGTATAGGTCTTTTGTTTCTTTAGGAAGATATACTCCTAAGTATTTTATTCTTTTTGTTGCAATGGTGAATGGTATTGTTTCCTTAATTTCTCTTTCTGTTTTCTCATTGTTAGTGTATAGGAATGCAAGGGATTTCTGTGTGTTAATTTTATATCCTGCAACTTTACTATATTCGTTGATTAGCTCTAGTAATTTTCTGGTAGAGTCTTTAGGGTTTTCTATGTAGAGGATCATGTCATCTGCAAACAGAGAGAGTTTCACTTCTTCTTTTCCTATCTGGATTCCTTTTACTTCTTTTTCTGTTCTGATTGCTGTGGCCAAAACTTCCAAAACTATGTTGAATAATAGTGGTGAGAGTGGGCACCCTTGTCTTGTTCCTGATTTTAGGGGAAATGCTTTCAATTTTTCACCATTGAGGGTAATGCTTGCTGTGGGTTTGTCATATATAGCTTTTATTATGTTGAGGTATGTTCCTTCTATTCCTGCTTTCTGGAGAGTTTTAATTATAAATGGGTGTTGAATTTTGTCAAAGGCTTTTTCTGCATCTATTGAGATAATCATATGGTTTTTATCTTTCAATTTGTTAATGTACCCACCATCTTTCTATCTATCCACTATCTATCTACTCTCTATCATCCATCCAGCTGTTCATCTATCATCTACCTCTGTCTCTGTGATCTGTTTATCCATCATCTATCTGCATCCACGCATCCGAGTCAGGGTGCATGAAGGCCCGCGCACGCACTTGGCATCTGGATTCCACCTCTTCCCCGCGTGGCCGATTCTCTCATCGCCTGGTTGGTGACACAGAGAGAATTGGGGGCCTCCTTCCAGGTCCAGTGCGGCTTCCTACGTGAGCTCACCTGGGAGGTGATGACTTCTCAGCCCCCCGCTGCGTCTGGCCAGCTCCCCGGCTGACGGCTGTCAGGCCCGCCCTCCTATCTCCCCATCGGTCACCGAGGATGTGCTCGCCGAGCATGGAGCGTGGAGCTGGCAGCCGCACAATCTGATACGGCTCCGTCTCGGGCAGATTTCAGCACTCTGTCATCCTCCCAGTCCTGGCGCCAACTCGTGGCCCAGCCCACTGCCAAACGGAGCTGTCAGGCCCCATGGTGGAGTCTCTCATGCTCAGACATGGCCAGGCCATGTCTAGACGATCCCCAGCACCCAAGCAAACACCCTGGGTCTGGTCAGACTGGATTGAGCCTGGCTTCCCAGAGGCCCACAGCTGTCGGGGCTCTGACAACCCTGGGTGCTGTTTCCAGGGCCCATGGCTCCAGAAGGCGGCCCTTTCCTGCTGAGTCTGGAAGCCTGAGGGCGGGGCTGTCGCAGCTGAAACAGATTTCCACTGGCAACATTCGGGTGTTATCTGAAATGTTGAAAATCATTTTCTTTTAATTTCTCCATTTTTCAACCTGACCCCCCAGTCCTTCTCATTTCTTAATACCTATCTCATTCAAGCCAGTACAATAAAAATAATATATATCATGCGCACATAATGCCTCTTCTCATCCTCACAATGATCTTAGAGGGATCCTTATCATTCCTGTTTTACACAGATGAAGAAAGGAGCCCAGAGAGGTTAAGTCACTTGCGCCAAGGCCACACAGCAGGGACTGGGCTCTAGCCTACGTCTTTTCCAAGATTCCAAAGGTTCGAAGCAACTGATTGTCCCAAGTGGGGTCCCTGGATAAGCAGTACACCCGGGAGCTAATAAAATGCAGAGTCTCAGGCTCCACCCAGACCCCATTGTTTTGAAAACAGTATTTTTCCCTATCACCTTGGGCACTGGAATCACACTTAGTCACAGTCAGTGCTCCTGCCCTGACCTACCGCACCCCCAGTTCTGCCTGAGTTGGCTGCAACCTGTGCATTGGGGTGGTTAAAACCCTTCAGGCAGCTCCAAGGGGCTGAGAAGTCTCGTTCAGAATCTCTGCTGAGTTTGACTTCTGAGAATGAGGTGGTCCTTACCATATCTCTTTGGGGTGAAGGACTCTTTCTTCAGTATAAATAACATTTGTATTTATTGATGAGCAAATGAAAAAAGTCACAACAAAAAAGTGACTCTCCCTTCTCAGGACTGTTGTCCTGAACTTGGCTTCATTAGCTACAGGACGTCCCTATATATCCTCTCCTCCTGGTCAGCTTGACAAGAACAAAGCCTTGACCACGAGATTCAAATTTAGGGAAATGAGGGTTTAGCAGTAAGAAAATGTTAACTTTGGGGAACATGCTTTACACCTCAGCCTGGCATAGCCAGAACTATGTTCTTGCTACCCCCAATATGGTCTGCTGCAAATGGTATCATTCTGTTCTTTCTTCTGGCCAAGTAGTATTCCATTATAGAGGACACAACTTCTGTGTCTATTCTTCTGCCAGTGGATATTTAGGTTGCTCCCATGTTTGGCTTTTGTGAATAGTGCTGTTGTGAGCATAGCAGTGCATATATCTTTTTGCATTAGACTTTTGTCCAGATGTATGCCCAGGAATGGGATTGCTGGATCATATGGTAGTTGTATTTTTAGTGCTTGAGGATCCTCCATCCTGTTTTCCATAGTGGCTGCACCAATTGACATTCCCACCAACAGTAAGCGTGTCTATTCTATTCTACTTCATTAAAGAAATACAGGAGTGGGATTGCTGGATCATATGGTAGTTGTATTTTTAGTGCTTAAGGATCCTCCATCCTGTTTTCCATAGTGGCTGCACCAATTGACATTCCCACCAATAGTAAGCGTGTCTATTCTATTTTACTTCATTAAAGAAATACTGCTTATGAGCCATACAATTGATTTTCATAATTCATTAGCCCCAAGTGTTCCAAAAATGTGTGTGTGTGTGTGTGTGTGTGTGTTTGTAATGGAATATTACTTGGCCATTAAAAATAATGGAATAATGCCACTTGCAGCAACACAGATGGACCTAGAGAGGATCATACTAAGTGAAGTAAGTCAGAAAGAGAAAAACCAGTACCACATGGTATCACTTAACACATGGAATCTAAAATATGGCACAAATGAACTTATCTACAGACCAGAAACAGACTCACAGACATAGAGAACAGACCTGTGCCATGGGGGAGGGGGTGGGAGAAGGATGGATTGGGAGGTTGGGGTTAGTGGATGTCAACTATTACATGGAGAATGGAAAACAACAAGGTCCTACTGTACCGTGCAGGGAACTATATTCAACATCCTATGATAAACCAAACAGAAAAAGAATATGAACAAGAATATAGATGCATAACTGAAATTAACACAACATTGTAAATCAACTATCCCTCAATTAAAAAAAAGGACAAGACTAGAATAGAATAGAAAATTTCAGACCATAGCAGGGACACAGCTCTGGCTATGCCAGGCTGAGCTGTAAATCATGTTTCTCATCACACATGGGGTACAGACAGGTGACCCCCGAGAGTAAGATGTGGTTATGCCAAGCTGTGCTGGGGTCCTGGACTGGGAGAACGATCAGGCTAAGTCCCCTGGAGGTGAAAGGTCAGCCAGCAGATTAATTAGTGGCTGGGGAGGGGGTGGTGAGCTGACTGCAGGTCACCCCCACCACCACTACTAGGATCCCACGATTCTTCCCAAAGGGCAGTCTCCCCTCTTTGGAGGCCAGCCCATGGGTTATACTGGGGGTGCCGTGTGGTCCTCCTCTGGGGCACCAGGCACAAGCCTTGTGTGACTGCAGCCATTGGGCGACAGGGAGTGCTGTCCCGGGCCTCCTGAGGGGTCCAGGGAGAGTCAGTCACAGAGCAAGAAAATTCCAGCCCCCAGGCTGCCCTCCAAAGCCTGGGGCTGAGAGGCTGGTCTGGGTGGGAGACGCCAGAGAGCAAGCCTACGTTCCCAGGCTGAGGTCCCCAGGGTGTCCGAGGCTTCTTTGATCTGAACCAGATCCCTCTGTGTCCCCAGCGGCGCCCTGCTGCGCGTCTGTCTGCTCTGGGTTGGAAGCCTGACGTCTCAGCCTCATTTAAAGGCGTGGGGCCCTCACTCCCCATGTCTGCTGCTCACTTCCACAGAGGCCGTGCGACTGGGGTTGAGGGCTGAGCAGGAGCCCTGTCCCGTGGTCCTGGGGACAGGCGCCTTCCCAGGGCCCCTGGGTCCTCTTGCCAGGGCATGTCAATTTGCTGTGACCTTCACAAAGCATCACTTCATGTGGATAATATGTGCCTCTGGTGACATCTGAATTACTGCCTCGGGTCCTGGAGAAGCTCTGAGCATCCTCGGGGCCTGATTGGCCCCCTCGTCTCCACTCACCCACGCCCTCCCGACTGCCCATGCCTCCAGCACTTTCGGCCCCGACAGATGTTGTCGGAGCTCACGGGCTGTGACCCGTGTGTGATGCTGGCGCGCGACAGGGCCCAGCCTGATAGGTGGGGGCGGGACGGGCAGACTCCAGGCACCCGTGAGTCTGCGACCCTCGCAGCTGATGGCGGGGGTTCCCCAGAAACCGACTCTGGGAGAAGCATCTGAGCACACCCTTTCTCTGGTCATCACTGCCTTGTAACAAACAGCCCCAAACTTAGCGGCTTCAGACAACGGTTGGCAGGCGCTCCTGTAGTCAGCAGTCACCCCCACCTGGCGGGGGCCCGGGGACATGCAGCAAGGCCACTGCAGCTCTGTAGTCTTCCCGCAACTCCGGCAAGCTGTGCTCTCACGGATTTGGAAAACACCTCTCCAGCGAATATTAGAGACTCTCAAGACAATAATTGCCAACAGACTGGGCATCCGGGTCTTCACTTCACTGTTGACGGCTTTAACGATGGCGCTTCTGCAAGGCTGACTTCCATCGAGACAGACTGCAGATCTGTGTCTTCACTGTCACGGGGAGGGGGCTGGCCAGGTGGGCCTGGAGGTCAGAGCCCTGTTGGACCTATCACCTTCCAGCAAACAGTACAAAGTGGAGGGTGTTTTCCTTGATAGGAACTTTCGAGAGCAGAAGCCTTTTGCCCCTCTCTCCTCGGGCACACGTCGGCCTGCAGCAGGCCCTCTAAGAGAAATACACACTCACAGGTTCTAGCGGGGAGAGGAGCCCACAGCCTCTGGGTGGAGTAGGGTTAACCGCGAGCTCAGCGTTTTCAAGGTGCCTCACAGTGCCACCATACGACCTTCTACCTCTTCCCTTATCCAGGCTTCCCGGTGATTCCTGGGATCCACTTGTGAGGACAGAACCCTGGGGGATCCTGAGGAAGGAGTGGGTCCATCCCTCTGTACAGGTGCCTTGGAAGGACGTGGAATCACAGGGTGACTGAGCCCCTGGGTGTCTCTTCCCGCTAAGCATTTCCCAGCTCACCCTCAGCACGTGTTATAAGAAGTCTGGCCTTTGGAGGAGGTGGTTTTCATCCCTAAGACGAAAATGCTGGTGTTTAACCCAAACAACTCTGGATCAGTTATTTTTTTCTTTCTTACTCTCCTTTTCTCTTTTTTTGGGAAGAGGGAAGTTATTGATTGGGTAAACACAGATGTGTTTAATATTTTAAGTCAGTTCACAGTATATGTGGAGTTAACTAAATATCTCTGGGCAATAACTAGCCCAGAGGTTGTTCATTACAGCTGTGAATGGGAGGCCGCTAATGAGAAAGATTTTCAACATTGGGATGACGGAACTCAGTGGTGTGGGACGTTTGCTGACTGTTTCCACATGATCCTTTAATATCAGCAAGAGTGCTGGGCTGGCTTCTAAGCTCTCTGGTGAAAACCCAGAGACGAGCTCCATCACCAGCCCCAAACTACTGTTAGATTCCAAGTTATGTGTTGTTAACTAGGCTTTTTCCTGGTCCTTCTCACTTCAGTCCTTCATTTGCAAGTGCATAAACACCCAAAGACGACGGTTGATCCAGGTTGCACTGCCCAGGATGGCTGCACCCCACCGCAGCCCCTGGACACTGACCCCCTCCCTCTTCTTGCATCTGCCCAGACCGATGACTGTGGTGTGAGTCACGCTGTCCAGCAGAGGCTCAGACATGAAAGGTGATGCTGCGTCCACCTGGACCTCCAGGGACGCTTGGGCTTGGTGCCCGGTTGCCATAAGCCACCTGGAAGAACCATGGGTGGGCACCCTGTTCCCAACCCATCTGGGGTTCCCACCAGCATGGACCACTAGCATATGAGCCAGAGGACCTCCAGACGATTCTAACCTTCACCTGAGCAATCCTGGTGAGAACCGCAATGCTGAGCGGAGGGGAGCAACCCCTCCTAAACCCTGCATGGTGCAGAGATTTGTAAGCAAGACAAATGTCATCACTGGGGACTTCCCTGGTGGTCTGGTGGTTCAGATTTTGAGCTTCTACTGCAGGTGGCATGGCCTCAATCCCTAACTGGGGAATGAAAATCCTGCCTGCCACACGGTTTGACCAAAAAATAATAAAAATTATATTTAAAAATATGTTGTTGTTTTAAGCCACGGCATTTTGGAGTGGTTCACTCTGCAGCAAGAGATAACTGGCGCACTGGAGGTGCAAACTCAGTGCACTTTCTGCCCTTGGCTGGCTTGATCTTATTTTCTTCTATCTCAGTTTGAAGTCATTTTGTTGGATTATCATTTTGGTTCTATCATGTACTTAAACACATTGAAGAAAAATGTTTGTTTTTAAATCAAGTGTGACATTCACAGAACATAAAAGTAATCATTTTAAGGCGCTCAATCGGTGCCGTTTAGTACTTTCACAATATTGTGCGACCACTGTCCCAATCAAGTTCCAAAACATTTTCATCACCCCAAAGGTGATGCTCTGTATTCACCGAGCAGTTGCCTCGCACTCTGCCCCTCCAGTCCCTGGAATCGCCAACCTCCACTGTCTCTATCGATTTATCTGTTCTGGACATTTCATACAAATGGAATCATCCAGGGTCTCCTGTGTCTGGCTTCTTCCACTGAGCATAATGTTTTCAGGGTTCATCTATGTTTTAGCCTGCCTGCATTACAATTTCATTCTTTTCTCTGACTGCATAATATTCCAGTGTATGAGGGACCACATTTGACTTTATCCATTCATTGGTTTCTGGATGATTTTTGACTATTTTGAATTGTGAACATTCAAGTATTTGCTCAAGTCTCTTGGGTTTCCATTCTTTGGGAGCATATTTCTCAGAGTGAAACGGCTGGGAAGATAAGTATCTTTTTAAAACACCAACAGTGCCATCTAATGCATGCAGTAGTGAGAGGCTGAGACTCTCTCTCACTGAGTCATCTGAAACATCAAGAAGTGGCAGCATCCCAGGTAAAGCACCGCATTTCAGGCCTATTCTTACGGTTCTTAAGAAGCCAAATGCTTGCTCCAGAAAAAATGAAGAGTGGCAGTTTGCCACTGCTTATTATTTAGATTTATAGTTGATGAAGATGTTTTAATGACATTTGGGAAAAAAATTACCCATGGCAGGTCACACTTTGTAAAAGTGACATTTTTTGCAAGTCCCCAAGTCAACTATTGGCCCCTTCCTATGGTTCCTCCTAATGTCAATCAGAGTGGTCTCTGCATATCATAGAGACTTAACCAGTGTTTCACCAGGTGAAGTCAGGCTAAGAAGCTTGATTTTCCTGGGTAACGAGGATTCCAATGACGCACAGTCCAGCACATTGCAAGTGGCCGAGGGCTTGTTAAGGACAGGGTCTCCTCCTGGCTGACTGCCCTGGGTCCTACACACAGGCACTAAGCCTGCACTTCAGGCACCGAGGAAGCGATAAGAGAAGAGAAGAGGTATGTGCCAAGATGTTATTTAAGATAAAACACGCACACACATAGTTTTCCTAGAAACCCACCTCTGTGGATAGACATGTGTTCACATCTCATTGTCCAGAATGGGGTCAGGCTGCCACCTCTAACTGCAAAGGATGCTGGGTACGTCTTTATTTTGATGATGTTTCACTTGGGAGCAGTTTCAGATGTTGAGGGTTCCCACACATACTACGTCCAATTTCCCCTTCTGTTACTGAAGAGCACATGTTCCTGAGGGCACATTTTCAGAAGTGAGAAGCAGCACTGATACGTTCCTGTTGACCAAACCCCAGGCTCTATTTGGATTTCACCAGTCCTTCCACGGAGGTCGTTTTGTGTCCCAGGGTCCCATTCAGGGTCCCACATTGCACTTAGTCACCACGTCTCCGTAGCCTCTGCTGGTATGTGACCATTTCTGAGGTTTTCCTTGTTTTCATGACCTTGACAGTTTCAGAGAGGAATGGTGGGTGTTTTGCAGAATGTCCCCAGAGTTGAGCTAGTTTGTCAGCTGGGCTTTTCTCACACCTGGACTACAGTCACAGGCAGAGAGATACTGGGGCAGGGGCAACATAGCCCCATGGCTTACCACTGTGACGTGACCTTGGTCACCTGATTAACACAGTGTCGGCCAGGCTTCTCCACTCTGAGGCCACTGTTAGTCTCTGTCCTTTGGAAGCAAGGCACCAGTTCAGCTCATATTCAAGGGTGGGTGAGGCTCCACCCCCTACAGCAGAAAGCATCCACGTAGATTACTTAGGATTCTCCTGGAAGGAAGAGTGATGGCCTTACGGTCGCCCTGGATAAAATCAGGGTCCTCTTGGTAAGGAAGTGGGGGAGCATAGATGTTACCAACATTTGCCTAATCTATGCAGATAACAGGATCTTGACTTTCTTTTTTTTTTTTTTTTCCAATGCTGGAATGATGGTATGGGTTCTTATCAGAGGTTGGCAACCTCTGACAGGTGTGTTTATTTATTTAAGACTTACTTGCTGGAGATGGGACAGTTGCTGGGGACACAATGGTGACCAGACTGTGGCAGACAGAGCTACTGTCACCCTTCCCTTGGAAACAGAATCCCAGGACTTCAGCTGGGGATGTGGCTGCCCAGGCAAGGATGACATTTCCAGTCTCCCATGCGTGGTCACATGATTAACTTATGGCCAGTGGGATACGAATACAAATGATGTAGACAATGTCTAAATTAAGCCATGGACCAGGTCTCCAGGATGCGTATAAGAGAAGAAGGCAATGACTTCTTTATGTCTCTTACTCTTTACTGGACTAGAAGCTTTTGGTGTGGTGGTCCCTTGGGTCAAAGCTGTGGCATCAGTGATTATAAGAAACCCATAAATTCTACACCTGTGAATGACTCAGACAACAGTGAATTCACCAGGGAACTTTATCCTGGGGTCTCCCCTTCCTGTCTGTGTCGACTTGAGCAAGCTGCACCACTTCTGTGCCCATCTGGGAACTTGTTCGTGACTGTCAGTGCCTCTCACACAGACCATCAGGAGAACCCAAGGCACTGCGTACGTAAGACCCTCAGGACTGTGCCTGGCAGGTAGTGTATCATAAATGTTTACTTCTGTTTTTGATATTGTTATGATTATTACTGGGGCTTCCCAGGTGGCGACCATGGGAGAGAACCCGCCTGCCAATGCAGGAGACAGAGGAGACTCAGGTTCAATCCACGGGTCAGGGAGATCCCCTAGAGGAGGGCATGGCAACCCTTTCCAATATTCCTGCCTGGAGAATCCCAAGGACAGAGGAGCCTGGCGGGCTACAGTCCATGGGTCACACACAGAGTTGGACATGACTGAGTGACTTTGCACTCACGCATGTATGATTATTACCACAATGTTTGTAGAATTAAAAATAAAAACATTTAGAAGAATAGGATCAGAGATCATAACCTTCCACTGTTTTGGGGGGAGTCTGTTTATTAAACACAACTCTAAACTGCAGTCCTAACAAGGCTGGTCTCAAATGTATGAAATGATTTCCAAATTTGGGACCCATGAGCCGACTTGGGGCACAGGAATGAGTCTGCATTCCAGATCAATTAAGGAAATAGTCTGCAGCAACTACGGTATTTTGGAACACATCAAAAAAGAAGAGAGATCACTGTTGTATGTCAGAGTCAGGAAGAAAAAGTAAGGCATTTATTTCTGTGTGATTTCCAGAGCGGTTCACTCACAGAGTCCCCGCTGGAGACGCAAGAAATAGCAGGCCCGTGTCAAAACCACAGTGAACTTCTCACTGACTCAAAGACCTCCCACCCAATCCCAGGGGATGGGGTAGTTCAACGGAGATTAAAGGCTCACACAGTCCTGGTAACCAGAGGAACGCACGCTCTATTAGGTTACCATTCCCATTCTCCTGCCAAGCAAAAGGGCACCGTTTGCCTAGAGGAGACAGAATACTTGCTCTCAGCCAGAAAACCCCCAAGGACCAGAACTGTTTAACTGAGATTACAAAAAGGAGAAGCTGAACTGCACACCCTTGCCTGGACATTACCGCCAGGCCCCACAGCGTGAGCTAAAGCCCCTGGCATTTGAGTCAAAGAGAAATGAATAATGCACGTAGTTAGACATTTCCTCCCACCACCAAAGTCCTTGGTCACCCTCATTTCTTTTCTACTTGACAGTCTCACTTCTTCCTCTGGCCAGGTATCTGTGATGAAACCTGGCACTCTGAGGACAAGTGCTTTCTCTGCGAGCTTTCGCCAGCGTCCTGTTAGCAGCCTTTGAAACTCAACCCCCTCTTTTTTATCCTGTATCACTTCCTTCCCTGGAACCATTCAGTCTTTACTCAGCAATCCCATTAGACATTTAACTGCCATTTTTTAAAAACTGATAAAAATGTATAGAAGTTGGAACCCCGTCTGGGGAGGTCAGCTTCCAAGCTTGGCAGAGATGGGGGAGGGCGGCAGTGGGCACTCAGGGTGCTGGACCCCCTCCCTGGGTGCCGCCCACGCCTTCTGGGTGGGGTGGGGGCCCGTCTGGGCGCCCATGTGGCCTTAGTGGCATGCTCTGGGGGTGGGGGGCGGTTACTGCACAGATTTTTATGTGGCTGGAAGCCCTTGTTTTCATCTTCCTGGGAAGAACTTCGTAGGAGAAGGGAGTGACTGAGCAGGAAGTGGTGGGACGAATCTCATGGAAACTTGATAAGGCATTTAATCCCGTGGAGCCGCCCAATGTCTCCATGCTTTCCCTTTCTATTTCACAGAGGGGAGTTGCCAGCTTTGCTGTGGGGGAGGGGGGGTGCAGAGGAGACTGGAAGAGGCAGAGCGACCTACCCCAGAGACGGAGAGGAAGGGAGGGTGTCCCCCGAGACCTCTGCCCGCCCTGGGAGAAGGGGGTTCTGTTTCTGCGATAGGTGGTGGGCTGCCCCCAGAGCCCATCCCTGCTCTTCTCTGCAGACACCGCCTGGGGCCCAGCACCCCAGCTCTGGTGTAGCTCTGCCCCCCGGGGAGCCCTAGTTGATGAGGGTACAGCACCCTTTCCAGCTCAGCGCCCTCCGTCTGAGCCTCCCCGGTGCTTCCAGCCCCGTCCTCCCTGGTTCTCAGATCAGATTCAGCCCCTGCCTTGCTTGTGCCTGGCTGGTGGTGAGTGACTCCACCTCTCTGGGCCTCAGTTTCCATATCTGTGCAGTGCGCCTGCTTGCACCCATCTGGCAGCAGGCCAGGACTCACTGAGCCCGTGTCGGCGGAGCGCTGCTCAGCGTCTGGCCCACGCAGGGCTATTCTCCTCCGTGTTGGAAGCAGCAGCCCTGCGGCCGCGCCATCCAAGTGCTGCCGGGATGGCCCTGTGGAAGGACGAAGCAAACAGTTAAACTGAAGATGAATATTTTGAACTCTAGCCATTGGATGTTATTTTAGCGATTTTTATCAGAGTGTCGCCCCCTCCGTTCTGCGATCTGACGAGGAGCTGTGTAGGGGGAATGTTGCTCGTGGCTGTGGGGTCACTGAGTCTGTGCCCCACACTCACCTCCGCAGCAGCTCCTCTAGACCTGGCACTCAGCCAGCATCTTGGGCCCTGCTCTGTGCGGTCAGTTGTGGAAGGTAATCCTTGTCAATAGCGTGCTTACAGCAGCTCAGGTTTATTGAGTCCCCTTCTGCGCAGGTTCTCAGTAAGCCCGGTATTGGCTTCCGTCACGGATTACTCTGAGTTCACAGATGTGCAAACTGAGTCTCCAACTGGCCGAGAAACTGCGCTGCGTGCCCTGCATGCGCTGCGTGCCCCCCGGACACACAGGCTTCCGGCCGGACTGGGCCAGTCCTGAGGCCGATGCCAGGAGGGAGGTACGTCACTACCCCCATGGTGCGAAGGAAGCAGTGTGAGTAAAGACCTCACTGCCGGGGCTCCTGCTGAGGACAGAGAGGAACCTTGAATCAGAGCTGGGTGCAGAGAACATACTTGCAGGGGCTGCGGGTCGGCCTGAGTCCAGGCCTCCCTGGAGCAGAGCCTGGCGTGCGGCTTGTGCGCTGCTGTGCTGGGGGTGATGGAGGGAAGGGACAGAGGCAGCAAGGGTCCCTTTGCCATGGTTTCCCCGCTATGGGCATGTGGGCAGGGGCAGAGTCCTCTGAGGGCCCAGAAGGGGGGATATATCCACAGCTCCCAGTCCCTGGGGTGCTCCGGGGGGCACCGGCCCATGGCCTGTCCGACCTGTCCTGAATAGAGGTCGAGAAAGTCCTCAGGAAGCCGGTGGCATGTGTGACGCTGCTTGCCGACGACTCTGGGCGGGCTCAGGCAAGTTCTCTGTGGCTAAGCCCCCTTCCACACTTATGGTGCCCTGGGCTCATCCCAAGGAGCAGAAGGACACAACAGCAGTGGACAGGACCTGTCCAGGAGCGTCCCCCACTTGCCAGTGAGAACCTGCCCGCACCCACAGGGAAGCAGGGCCAGAGCCCAGGTCCATTGAGGTCCCAGAGGGAAACGCTGTGTCCTGACTTCTCAGACCTTGCGCGGATGGCAGGACATCTGGAGGAAAGGTCAGGCCCATCTCCTCCCGCTGCTCCAAGTTCCCTGGATCAGCCTCGGGGGCTTTTGTCTGAGGACGAGCTGCTCGCTCAGCAGCTACTCAGGGGCCAAGTACCCCGCTCATCCAGGGCCTCAGCTCTGATGCTGAGTGTGCTGGGTGCAAGTCCTCTGCTGACAGGCACAGCCAGGATCCTGGGACCCTTGGGGACAGTTCTCTGTTAGGGCTGAGTCTCCCCTGGGTGCCTGCTTGCAGGCCAGCGTGGGGCTGGGAGCCGGGCACAGAGACGCAGGTGGCGTGGCACCTCGAGAAGATCACAGCCTGTCTCGAATCAGGTTGGGTTGGCTCAGAAATTCATATGAGAACCGCCCCCCCAACCCCCACTCCCAGGCCATGCAGCCTCAGCTTCATCCTGAGTCGCAGGAAAATCTAATGGAGAAAAATCATCTGGAATAGCTAATATTCCCAGAGTGCTTCATTAGGTGTCAGGTGCCAGACTAAGTGCTTCGGTGGCTTCTCCACTGAATCCCACTGCACCCACGAAAGCGGCACTATCTGGGTCTCTGTCTTGCTGAAAAGGAGAGGGAAGCTCAGAGAGGTTCAGGGACTGTGCTGAGGTCACTCAGGTTGGATCCTGGAGCTGGATCTGAACTCAGGCAATCGGGCTCCAAGCTCACTCTCTTGGGGAAGTGTTGACTTCTAATTACAAAACCCAAAGGATGAGCCACACCCCCCTTTTACCATTAAAATGGAAAGTCTTGGGGTTTGCAGGCCTGTCCTTGTCTCGTCCCAGGTCCAAGCGCTCACAGAGTGTGCCTGTGTTCCAGGGCCGGTGCTGACCACCAGGGTGTGAGCTCGGCTCCTGATTGGCCCCCTGGGAGACACCAGCTCCTCAGGACAGAGCCGTGGAACATTTTCCGAGATGCCTCCAGGTTTAGCTCATCCTCCAAAGCATGCCTGATGGAGTAATCCCTCCAAGAGATGCTCCAGAAAAGTCCAGTTCCGGGGCCAAGCACATGTGCAGAAACACTGAGCGCTACACTCCCTCCTGGAGGCTCAAAATTCTCCTCAGCTAGAGAGAGACTCGGAGAGGCAGTCAGGGCGTGCAAACGTATGCATCCGGGGAGCTAACGTACAGCATGGGATCACAGCTGATAACACCGTATCATGTACTCGAATGTCGCTGAGAGTTGTTGTTCAGTCGCTAAGTCCTGTTTGACCCTTTGTGCCCCCATGGACGGCAGCACACTAGGTTCCTTCGTCCACCACTGGAGTTTGCTCAAACTCATGTCCACTGAGTCAGTGATGCTGTCTAGCCATCTCATCCTCTGCCGTCCCTTCTCCTTTGGCCTTTGGTCTTTCCCAGCATCAGGGTCCTTTCCAATGAGTCGGCTCTTCGCATCAGGTGGCCAAAATATTGGAGCTTCAGCTTCAGCATCAGTCCTACCAGGGTCGCTGAGAGGGTAGTCTGCAAATGTTCCCACCACAAAAAGAAGTGGTGACTGAGTTCTGGGCTGCGGGCACTATTACCTGCTGCTGAGCTGGTGATCATCTCGATACGTGAAAAGGTCTGGGCATGCTGCATACCTTAAGCTTACACAGCGTTATGCACCAACTATTTCTAAATAAAGCTGGGAGGAGACTGAGGCACACTTCTCAAAGAAAAATAAATAAATAAGATGTTTCTCAAACCGATTCTTTCCCAAATGCAAGTTCGTGTGCCCCACGCACAGTGAGGGCTGAACAAACGTTGGAGTTTAGTCCGGGGCAGGGCCGGGGGCAGGGATGGTGAGGGGTGCCTTTCAGGACGGGGTCTCACGGCTTTCGGGACGCCTTTGCCCATTTTACTAGACATCTCAGGGTAAATATCATTTCAGGCTTCCCTGGTGGCTCAGCTGGCAAAGAATCCACCTGCAATGCAGGAGACCTGGGTTCCATCCTTGGGTTGGGAAGATCCCCCAGAGAAGGGAAAGGCTACCCACTCCAATATTCTGGCCTGGAGAATTCCATGGACTGTATAGTCCATGGGGTCTCAAAGAGTCGGACAGGACTGAGCGACTTTCACACTTCAGGCTAAAAGCTGTATTTGAAGTAACTCTGGTCTCCGCCTCTCTGCGTAACGTCACACCCCGGGGTGGCAGAGTCCCTGGGGTGTCACCGGGGCCAGGAGAGGTGTGGGGAAGGCGGGGCCCCCACATTGGGTTGCACAAGCCATCTGTGAGTAGGTTCAGCTCGCTGGAGTAGGAGCAGAGGTTCCTGGGGAACACTCATGGAAAGAGGGGCCCCGTATGGCTGCTTGTCATGGGGCCAACGCAGGGGAGGGAGCAGGCGGGGAAGCCGAGCCGGCCAGCCCTGCAGCTTTGGGGCTCTCTCCGGGTCTCGGTGGTGTGGGGATGTCCGGCCCCTGGTGCCTTTCTGTCCCTGAATTCCTCCAGCTTCTCTTAAGAGGAGCTCTTCTTTGCCTCGGGGTTTGAGTCTTCATGGCTTTGGGTTTCCATGCACCTTGGGATGTCTAACATGAGCACTTAAACCAATCAGGCAATTCCACGTGAAGGGAGCACAGTCCAGCCCGTGCAGATTTGGGTCCAGGAGGAGGCTTCTAGGGTCAGGGAGCCCGGCCCTCCCTGCTGCCCCCTTGCAAAGCAGCGCCCTCTGCTGATGCCTCCTGCGGGGTTTATCCTTGTCCACATTTCTGAGACAGTCTGCCCATCTGCTGGTGTCAAGTCATTAGCTACCGGGAAGCCTGGATGGGCTGCTCTGGATCTGAGGGCGGCCACGGACCAGCAGAGGGGCCAGGGGGCCCTGGAGCACAGAACACGGCGCAGTCCTGCCCATCGCTGCTGCCCTTAGGGACTCAGGTGTGCCGCCTGAGCCTAGGAAGAGCGCCTCCTCTCCCTGGGACTTGCTCTTCTTATAGGTCTTATTTGCTACCTTCAAATGAAGACAATGAGAAATTATGACTCCAATGAGAAATAACAGTTCTGCCAATAAATCCACAATAGAGAACATTCTCGGGAGAAACGAAAAGTCATCAAGTGCTCACTGGTTGGAGATTTTTGAATACACCGTTTTAGACCCTGAGAGCTCAGACAGACAAAGATAATACATATGTGGACAGTAACACGTAACTAAATTTGCTCTAGTAGAAGCACATAGAACTTTATGCCCAACAAACAATACAGTGGTTTTTCAACCCCGACTCCTAACACGTCTTCATCCCCTCCCCCATCTTCCTTTAGATCACCCCTCTGAACCCCATTCTGTTCTTTTTTTCAGACAGTGCACTCTATGATTTTAAAATGGCTTGTGCTAAGCAAGAAAAAGAAGGAGCATTGAATGGCATTTGCAAATTACTTTCAGTTTGTGGCTTTGAAAGAAAGGTTGTGTAAAGTATTGATGGCTAAACCACTTTCTCAGGCGGTGGGTTTGAAAAAAAATGGCAGATCAAAAGCTCCTTGAGACTGTGTATGGGTATGTGTTGGGAGTCTGTTCTGTCCAAAGGAAATCTCTGGCAGGTATTAATTTGAGGGAGAAAAAAGGAAGTTTTTTTAAAGCAAGTCATCATTAGGAAGGAAAAACAGAGAAAAATTACAGCATGTTTTAATTGTGACTCGGAAACTTTATAAACACAATTTACACACGTATCACTTATAATCATGGTCCTGGCCAGAGCGATAATTATGATAAATCCTTTGTCAACCCTACTTAGGAGCCCTTATGAAGTAGTCGGAAATTAGTTCACATACTAGAGAACACTTCAATAAAAATCCGACCCAGCTTAGACTCTCTGCACATGGAATTCCACACGGCTTGTAATCAGATGTTCACCAAATCACACTTTTTCATTGCCAAACGCCTTGGCAGGTTAGCATAAACAGGTCTTGAATTCATTAAGTTGCATTTTTTAGCCTTCTAATTAGCTGAAAGTTGCATTTCAAGCATAGCACATCAAGTACTCGGTTTCAAGGTACAATGATACGGCATAGGAACCAAAGTCCAACATTTTGTTGAAAACGTTGGTTGATGATAACTCTTTGCTTAAGTGACTTTGGGCTAGTTTCAGGAGATGTGTATAGACGGGTTGCCAAAGAAGCATTCTTAACACATGATCCTCCTTTCTAAAAAGTCACCCTACTTCCATCTCTACCCTTTCCATCTGAGGTTGCGGTGCTAAAAATTAGTTCTTCCCACACATTCACCTAATGCAAAATTTTTTAAAAAGTTGCAGTTTTTTTCCCCTCAGTGATTCATGTCAGTAAACTCAGCCACAATCCATGTCTTATCACGATCTTGTTGAAACATAAACATTTCTCTCATTAACGTTTCACACTGTCATCTGCATTCATGCAAAAATGTCAGCATTTTGATAATACTGTAGCTCATCTGCTTGAACGTACAGTTAAATGGCTTTGGACCACATACAGAAGACATGGCCTGCCGATAGGAAAAGCAGATTCTGCCATGTCAGACAGTAAAGATCACCAAATCTGATTCTATCCTGTGTTAAAAGTGAAAGCTGGACCCCCCCCCCCCAAAAAAAAGTGAAAACTGGAAAAAAAATCAGGTTCAAAAACAAGAAAACAAAACAAAAAAAGTGAAAGCTGAGACCCAGAGGGGAGGAAAGTCACTCAAGTGTACGCAGTTGATGAGCAAGCCGACTGGGACTCTAAGAGGACCTTCGCATCTGTTAGCGCATCCGTCAGTGTGCTGAGATGCTTCGCATTCCTGATCTCACGTCACGCTTCCCATGAATCAGGGGGCAGGGTCCCACGCCCCATCTCACTGGCAAACTACTGAGGAGCAAGTGGCTGAGGGTCTTGTATAAGCACAGGTAAGCAGTGAGTGCTAACCTCGACTGCATCCAGCTATCCTGAAGCTCAGGTCATGCCCTTTTCACTAGATCAGGGGGTCCTGAGGGTTTTCATAAGGGACCAGGAATGCCCATGAGGCACTGGCTTTCAAACATTTTTCAGCAATACCCTAGTAACCAGTCATTCTCCCTGGGTCTCTAGGGCAGTGTGGGATGCTCCCTGGCCCCCGGTCTCCCTTTCCTGCGTTTAGTACTAGAAGCCCCAAGTCTGGGTGGGCTCTGGCGGCTTGGCTGGAAGACTGCACTTCTCTCCCAGCAGTGGGTGTGGCCCGAGTCTAAGTTCTGGCCAGTGGGTGTGGGAGGAAGTGTGTGTCCTGCTCAGTTCGGGCCCTCAGGAGAGGACAGCACCTGCCTTCTGCCTCCTCTCCACCCTCTCTGGTGGGTGATGTGGTGCACTGAGGGCAGGCTACTGAGGGTCACACCCGGGGAGGTGGGCACCCAGGGAGGATCCAGGCTCAGATCCCACTGCTGACCTGGCCCCTGCCCCTGCCCACCTCTGACCGGGTCCAGGAAGGGAAGCAGACTTCCACCTTGTGGAGGCAGGGTATCGTGTGTCCCTTTATTGCAGCAGCACTCTGTAGCCTTGACGACGCACTCACACACATGCACACTCACGCAAACACACACGCACAGCAACACAAACACTCCAGAAACAATGCCTCTTTTTACCACGTGAAATGAGCGCTCATCTTTTCTATTCTGTTCTTTGTTCTACTTTGTAGTTAGGGATTTGGGGGAGGTCATGTACACACCGCTGTATTTAAAATGGATACCCAGCAAGGACCTATTGTACAGCACACGGAACTCTGCTCAATATTATGCAGCAGCCTGGATGGGAGGGAGGTTTGGGGGAGAGTGGGCACATGTATGTAGGACTGAGTCCCTTTTCTTTTCACCTGAAGCTATCACAACACTGTTAACTGGCTATACCCCGAATACAAAATAAAAAGTTTAAATATGGAAGAAAATGGATATCTCTCCTCCCTCTGAGCTCATGACCCACTGACAGGTTATACCCAGCAAGACTAGGGCATCTGGAGACAAGGCAAGACCTTTGCCCAGGGGCCCTTGAGCAAGGCACTTTGTGAGCAAAGGTGGCAGGAAGCACCCTCCTTGGCAGTTGGGACAGACATGCACTAATGCAAACAGCTAGGAGGACAGGGGCGCTGGGGGCTGGTGGCTGGAGTCAGCAGACGCCGGTCCGCAGGGCCCTGCAGAGCTGAGTTCACAACAGGACAGGCAGGAACTTGGCATCCGGTAGCATCAAAGCATCCGAGCGCCCGGGGATGCACCTGTCCACTCTCCAGCCACGCTGGCACCTCTGTAGGCTCAAGCTCACGTGTCGGGGATAACGAGGCCTGCCCCCTCTGGGTTCTCTGCTTTCTGTCTTCTGGGGGATTTTCTTCTTCTTCGAGTCTTCTCCCACCTCTCTTTTGCTCTTGGTTAACTTGACAGGCAACAGTGGCATCAAAGGAAAGAGTTCTTTGGGTCTAAATACGGCTGCATGGCCCTGAGGAGGTTAGAGGACCTTCTTGTCCTCAGTCTGCTCACCTGTAAAGTGGGTGCGTTGGCACTTGTCCAGAGAGAGCAGCGAAGAGACTTAGGTGGCTCTATTATGCGGCAAGTCTTAAGTCAGCCTCAGGGCCAGAGAGCCTGAAAGTGGAGCCATCTGTAGGGCGCTCATGAGGGGTCAGGCTGGTTTTGGGGTTGTGATGTCACCAGTCACGTTGTGGCTTTTCTCATCATCATGGGGTCATAGGCTCCTTGAAGACCTGGATAGAATATTGGACATTGCCCTTCTTAACACAAGGGGCGGAAATATAAGCATTTTTTGCAGTGAAAGTAGTTACTATCTTGCAAAGGATTCTCATTGGTGGTTCCTTTTTATTACGAACATTTAACTTAAAAGAAAAACATCACAGTGACTGCTTCCAATTTCTGATACTATCACATGATGTCGAAAGGATATTAGGTTAAGATATTACAACAAGGACGCAAGGAATCACGGTGAGGGTTTTGAAATGAGTGCTGAGACCCCAGGACGTGCACTTGAGACGTGGCTGGGTGAGAGCCGGGCAGGCTTACACACAAGCTGCTCCCGGTGGCCCGTCTGTATCGCAGGGTGGCTGCGGATGACGGGGTCACTTCTGTTAAAAAACATCTTGGCATGGAGTCATCCTCCAGGAATGCAGCTCTGGGTGGTGGGAAAGCAGGTTGGGCGGGAGCTGGGGCCGTCTACTGGGTTTTCAGGATGGGAGGAGGCCCCTGGTTCTCTGAGCAAGCTCACCTACAGCGGCTTTGCTTTCTGAGAAGAGCAGGCTCAGTTTAAGAGGCACATTTCCCCAACTGGGCTAAATGGAAGCCGACTGGCCCCTCACAAGGGACTGAGGGCACCTGGCCAGGGGCGGGGGTCCCAGCAGGGGCTCCGTCCCCCTCACTGTGCGCACCCCTGGGCTCCAGGCACCGCCACCTCTGCCGTCTCACCTGTGGCCACAGGAACACCTTGCACCTGCGGGGTTTGGTCCTCGGGGCAGGAGGCAGAGGCCTGGGAGAGGAAGCGGCCTCTCCAGCCCTGAAACCCGCTGTGGGCGCCCTGGGGGTGCGCCTCACAGTTCGGGTGAAGTGAAAGCTGCTCAGTCGCGTCCGACTCTGCAACCCCACAGACTATACAGTCCATGGAACTCTCCAGGCCAGAATACTGGAGTGGGTAGCCATTCCCTTCTCTAGGGGATCTTCCAAAGCCAGGGATGAAACCCAGGTCTCCTGCATTGCAGGCGGATTATTTACCAGCTGAGCCACAAGGGAAGTCCAAGAATACTGGAGTGGGTTAGGTGAGATGAGACAGGGCTAAGAAGGCAGGTAGCATCCCCTCCCCATCTCTGTGGGGGGGTGGGTGGGAGGGAGGGCTACCTTCTTCTCTAAGGGGAAAGGTCTCTCCTAGGCACTTGGTTTAGACGCTTCTCTCTCCCCTACTCCCCCTCTAAAAGGAGTCTGGCGGCACAGAACCCTCAGGCGGAGAGGAGCACAAGTCCATTTGCTGAGCCCCCAGCGTGCAGAGGAAGGCAACAGGATTCCAGAAACATTGGCCAACAAGGCCAAGAAGCCTAGCTGGAGGGAGGCAGAGGGTGGTGAGAGGATTTTCACCTGTAGAGCTGACAACAGAATGAAACCTCCATGGAGGTCAGGGCAGCCTCAGAGGGGAAATTTCCAACTCAGCAAGAAAAGGCATTCATTTCTGCCTATTTGGGTTGATGGATTTGTCCATTGAAATCCATGCGAGGGGGGGGGGGGGAAATATACATATATATATATTTAAACGCCATTTAGTTTGAGTTAAAATAAACCTTGGTAAATATTTTTGTGATCTCTCCTTACCCTGCCACAAATAAAATATAATGAGCTTGACGTTTAGATTATCCTCTGATTTTTCTCAGTAGACATTTTAGATAAAAGACAAAGAGTTTCTTATTTTGGGGTTCATAAAACATTCTGCATTTATGGCTTCATTTTTCTGAAATCCAGATCAAAGCTTGGCTGTGAAATTTTACTGTCCCACTGCTCACGGGTCTGTTGACTTACTGCATACTTCAAAAATCCCTTCTTCCCTCTAGACCCTCTGACCACCTCTTTTTTTTTTTTCCTTAAAAAAAAAAAGAGGCATATTTGCATTTGGTACTATTCAGGACCTTGGAGATGCAGATTGGCAGAGTAGGGGGGAGGTGGTGGAGCTGAAACAACATTTTTCCCGGGTTCTGTTTAGAAGAATCCACTGTATTCATGGCCAGGTCCTCTCCTAGGGCCCCTACGTCCCCACGAAGCAAGATGCTCCTGCGTTGAATGCAAGTGAAGCTGGTCATTCACAGCCTGTGATCTATACCCCCCCACCAGCCCCGTTCACTGGATGTCTTTATGATCTTTGTTTATATTAATCCCCAAAGAACTAAGCTTCATTTCATTTTATTTGGTAGAGAAACCCAGCAGCGAAAAGTTCAGGAGACCCAAATGTTTCCATAATTGCTTTGAGTTCTGAATGTATTTCAGGCTGACAGCTAAGATAAAAAGCCCCTTGCGGTCTGGTGTTCGGAATCATTTTTCAGGGCCGTGTGTGGGAAATTGAGCTGAGGCTGTAACCGGGTCGGTTCAGGGAGGCTGGAGACTGCAGACCGCAGTGAAACGGGCCCCGACTGTCGCTTTAAATCAGCCCTGGGTTTTGGGGCCTGGGTATCAATCACTCCTCGGATGAGCAGCACCACGCTGGAAACAGATTTGGGGAGAGGCAAACAGGAGGGCAGCCAGGCTCTGGTTTGTCGTCGTGCTACTTAGATTGTTCACATTTTCTTTTTCCGCCCACTTGGATAATTCCTGCTTTCAGTGGTGACGGAAGTGAACAGGGGCCAGGATACTAAAGGCTATTCCCATGGTGGCTGCAGCTGAGACCACAGGCCAAACCAGGGGTGTGTCATGAGAAAGCCAGGCCCCGTGCGGTTTCCTGAGCTGTGGGGGCTCCTGGGGAGCTGGAGAACTGGGGTCTTCCTCCCCCATAACCGGGTGCATCCACCCAGGATCTGCTCTTCTGCGTCATCTCAACTTTTTACCTTTATTTTCCCCATCTGAATAATGGGCCCACTTTGCCTTGCCACTTCATATAACTCTAAAAATCTCTGCAAATGATTTCAATATGACTGTGAAATACACAGGAAATTGAGATCCTTATAGCATGAGAAGGGACCTGTAGTCACCTCTTCCCTAGGAACTCAAGTGGATCATGCCTCTAAACTTCTCTAATATCGTGGGAGCCAGTCCTGCATGGAGTTCAATTCGGGGTGGGGGTGGTGGGGGAAGCTTTCAGGAAGTACTTAGTTTGAGGAGTGGTTCTCAACTTTTTGGTCTCAGAATCCTTCTACAATCTTCAAAAATACGGAGAGCCTCAAAGAGTTTGGTGTCTGCGGGTTATATATATTATTATTCACTGTATTAGAAGAAATATTTAGAACATTTAATATATTTTAAAATAGCAATAATAAAGCCATAACCTAAATAGTTTACTTTTAATGAAAAATAACAATATGTTCCCAAACCAAAAAAAAAAAATCAGAAGAGTAGCACTGTTTCAGCATTTTTGCAAATCTCTTCAATACCTGTTAGAAGAGAAGACAAGTCAATTTTCAGTCTGCTTCTGACTTGTCTGTTGTAATATGCTTTGACTGAAGTATAAGAAGAAAACTCACCTCATGCAGACAGTTGGAGATGAGAGGAGCATTTTGATAAGCTTTTCCACATCACTGCCTGCTCTTCTTCCTCGATACGACACCAAAATTCAACAACTGGCAGTTTCGTAAAGGCTAGTTGCAGTGTTGAATTTGAAGTCCTGTGAA
Source organism: Cervus elaphus (assembly GCF_910594005.1). NCBI lineage: Eukaryota > Metazoa > Chordata > Mammalia > Artiodactyla > Cervidae > Cervus > Cervus elaphus. The sequence continues at coordinate 14,050,841 of NC_057818.1, forward strand.
TGGACTTTTAATTCTCTGGAGCGTTAAAATCCCTTGGTATGGGATTGTTTTTTCTATTCCCTCTGTGAACACTACTTAACACAGAACCTGACCTGTCTACACACTTAATGCAACATCTCCCAGCTGCAACTTGTGCAGAAGACACAGCCCAGACACCCTGCTACTGTCCCATCCACTGGGAAGGGAAGCCGAGCTCCTAGCGCACTCGGGTGCAGAGTGGATCTGAGCCAACAGACGGGCAGCTCCACGGACAGGATGCCTGAGAAAAGGGACAGTTTCTTGCTCGACTTCTTGAAGGACATGTTTGGAAATGTGATTTTATTAATTTGCTTGCACATATTCATTGCGTCTCTACCATGTTCTTAGCACCCTGACTTATTCTAGAGAAGTTTAAGACCCCAGTTCTTGAATCCTACTCTGAATTTATTTAATCAGAGTGTCTTTGCTGTCAGGGTTTCCATAGAATTTTTTTTTTTTTTAAAGAAAGCCAGAGAGCTGATTCATTACCCTGAATATTTCACCTGAGCCTGCTTTCTATCAAATCATCTGCGTTTCCTAATCTACAAAAAGATGTGTGTTAATTCTTTTCTTTCTCAGAAAGTGTTTGTGAACTTTAAAGGGGGGGAAAAAAAAAAGGAACGAACATGGAAAAATGAAGAGCAATTTTAGGAATTTCCAGAGTAAATGAGGCTTTGAGCAGAGCCTATGATCAGTGTGCATAATTCATTAAAAACAAATCACTCTGCAAAACTGGGTAAACCAACATCCGAAGACTGTTCTGTGTGCCATGTGGCCACTATTTAGCCCACAGTTGTTGCTAATGAAGCTTGTCATATAAATTTGAGAGTAAACAGATTTGGACAAACGTTATTTGCTAGGAAAGCAACAGCTAGCACCCCTGCCTGAATCACACAGGCCCTTAAAATGTGGTTTGGAGAAAATTATCTTCCTAGAGGCACGTGCGTTATCTGTGTTGCGCATGCCCCTGTGTGCATCAAGTAGAATTATTTGCATTATTATAAAGCTATGGAGATAGAGACTATGTTTTAAATAACTAATCTCTTTCAATAGGGGATAAATGAAGAAGACAAGAGTAGTTGCAGAATTGAGCTTGTGTTCTAAGAACAGATGTTAACATGGTGACCACTTCTCTATGCCTCATGTCTTCTCACCTCCCCAGCAACCCTGAGAGATGCTACAGCCCCGGCTGAGCGAGGGGAAGGGATTTGCATTTTATACACAACGCATCTGTAAGTAGCCAGCTGAAGACTGAAGAAACAAGGTTTTGGGTCCAAAATACATGCTCTTCATCACTGCCCTTTATTCATAAATCTGGAAGGCTCTTCGGAAGAAAACGAAACTGAGAATGCATCTCCTATTCACCAATTTGAATGTAATAGGCTAGTTTTGGACCCATGTGTTCCAGATTAGACGTGAGCCATGCTCATAGTTGCCTCCGAACCTCGGGTCCTCCGTTGCGTCTTTTGTAGACAGGCAAGGTATTTGACATTTCTTGTTGTTTTTGTTGTTTTCGTTTCATTTATAAATTATCCTAATAGGAGACAATCGATTTAAATTCAGATTATGACTCAAAATATCCTGGTGAGCCTAGTTCTGTGTTGCTAATGGAGTTCTGAAGGAAGGAAAACCCCAATGTTTTAGCTGCACAATCGTTCTCATCTGTCGTTGGACGGAGTTCTGGAATGGTTTCACGACTGACGTGAAAATGCCCTTTAGTGTTGGACATTTAAAATATCTTACAGTGAGGTCTGTGGAAAGCAACAGCAACAGTGAAGTTTCACACTAAGAGCACGTTCCTCTGCCTGTAGGTTAATTCGAGAAGCAACCCTGAGCTAAATGCTTCTGGAGGCAAAGCAAAGGATCTGTGTCATGCGGTCACCAAGAAGACAGCGCTTGGAAAAGTTTTTCCAACTTGTTTTGCAACCTGGGATCCTGTTGTTCCTTTGTTGACTTAGCTGCTTTCACTAGATTTCAAAGTGGCCAGTTTTTTGGCAGCTCCTCTGGTTCCACTCAGCGTGGAAGCCAAGCTCAGATATGAAGGTGTCCCTTCCTCTGTAGGCACTGGTGCCACGCTAGGTTCACGGAGAGACTCGTGACTCGCAAGGGTGAGCCATGACAACTTGTCATTTTTCTCCCCGTGGTCTGGATTCCTGAGGACAACTTTGACTTTTCTTATGCTTTTCCACCTTATTTACTTGGGGAAAAAGTACAGAACGCACAAATATTCTGAATGCTTTCCAGAGGGATTACACTTGCTGGCAAGCGACTCTCTTGCCTTTCTGCCACATGGAGCGCCATGCTGCCCCCCTGCCAAGGCCTTCTTGGGGGAAGTGAGGAAGGAAATTCAGAGACGATGTATGTTTCAACACAGTGAATTCGAGCCCAACGAGAGAAGAGCCAAGGACCTCCTGACCTGCCGTGTTTGCCTCTATTTTTCTGAACCGTCTTGGAGTCTGCCTGGCGGAGTTTCTGTTCTCTGCTGCTTGTGGGCTGCTTGGCGTTGGCCCTGGTGAGGAGGAGAACAGAAAAATCCTCAGGGAAAGTACAGGATGTGACAGAAAATTGAGCTGGTGAATCAGGGGTGGGCTGGTCTCCATTGTGTCAAAAGTGCAAGAGCTCTAGAAGGTTGTGGGCAGGAAATGGCACTGCTGAGTCACAGGAGAGGTCCTTGCCCCGTGAGTCAGGACCAAGACAGACACACCTTGGCGCACAGACGCAGAGGAAGCCCCGGAGAAGGCTGCAGCGGGGCTGGTGGGAAGGAGGGCTTGTGAGTTTGTAGAGTATTATTGAGTCCCAAACCTCAGTGCCTTCTGGGGAAAATGTATCTTGAGATGTGGTCTGGGGCGGGTTCCCGATAAGCAGGCCCTGGGGCAAGAGTGCATGTGAAAGGAGTTGATTAGGCAAGTTCTCAGGAAAGACAGGTAGAGGAGGAGGGAGGAAGTGGGAGTGGGAAAGGAAGGAAGCCAGGCCGGGGTGAGCTTCGGGCAAGGCCTCAAGCACCAGGGTCAGCTGCTGGGCAGGCAGCGCTGCCGACAGGCAGTCAGGAGGTCAGAGGGCACGTGGGGGAGATGCTGGGACAGCTGGCACTGCATCAGAAGAGCCAACTGTGTGTTTCCCCACGCCAAGCCGAGTGACGGCCACATGGGAGTATTTACACCACGGGGATTGGCAGATGCTATAATCCAGGACATCTTTCTGGAGAGCCTGTCGTTAACCGTTTACCAGTCCTGGGGGACCTCTGACAATGTCTCGTATGGACACACCCCGCACGCGGGTCTGAGGGTCTCCTATGTGGCAGGCGCATTCTAAGCATCTCTGTGCTCACCAGCTCAGGCAGTCCACACGACAGTCCCGTGGAGAGAATAGTATGTGTAACATCATCCCTGTTTATGAAAGAGGAGACGGCAGGTGGTCTGTTAAGGACAAGTCAGCCTGCTCATGAGGGAGGAGCCGCAGCCAAAGCAGAGCAGCTCCAGAGTCCATGCTCCACCACAGGCATTGTTCAACTATGCAAAAACACACAGGCTTGCACTGCATGGAAAATACTTCTCTTGACAATGAGAAGGCATACAGGTGGAGGTCACTGCAACATGATTTGCCATTGCAAAATATTGGAAATACAAAATGCCCACACCTAGGAGATCCAGTTGAATAAACTGGCCCATCCACACAGTGGAGGCTGATACGGTGGTAAAAAGAAGTGGGAAGGTCTGGTCGAGAGTGACATGGGATGATACTCAGGGGGTCCCCTACGTTGCCCCGAGTGCATAACCAAATGTACAATATGCCTTATTTTTGCATGTAATGAACATTTATTTCTCATGTGTCTCTCTTATATATATCAGGTGTGTGTGTTAAACATTTTCCCCTCTCAAAGACATGCAGGATGGACAGGCCAACAATTATTAAGGAAACTGATTAACTATAGAGAGTGAGATGGGTGAAGGATTAGGGGAGGGAGCAGAACTTCCAAATTTGAAGAGTTTTGATTTTTGGAACTAAGTTAATGCTACGGGGGAGATGACGGGAAGGCAGTGTGCACGCTCGCTCATGTGGGCCGCTTGGCAGTGGCCACTTTGGCACAAGACAGTGAAAGTGGCCCAGTCGTGTCTGACTCTTTGTGAGTCAGACCCCATGGGCCCATGGAATTCTCCAGGCCAGAATATTCAAGTGAGTAGCCTTTCCCTTCTCCAGGGGATCTTCCCAAGCCAGGGATCGAACCCAGGTCTCCCACATCGCACGAGGGATCGTGCAACTCACCACGCACATGTGTGGCTGGCATTGCTCTGAGGGAAGCCCCAGCACAGAGGTTCCGACACGGTCTCTGGTTGCTGAGGGCGTGGGTTGCTGCAGCGGAGGCCAGCGGTGTGCTCCTGGGGTGGCCACGTGCCACGAAAGATTCCCAGCACTCAGATGTGAGGGTGCTTGGGAAAAACAGGAAACCATCCGGGGCCTAGCAGCTTCACAAGACACTCTCCCTGGGCTGCGGGAGATGGCTCCTCGGGGACCCCCGGCAGCTATGTTCCTCAGCAAAGAGTCTGGTCGTGGCCGCCAGTAGACGGGTCAGGAGGTCACGGTGATGGGCTCCCGGTAGAGACCCTGGAGCTCAGCTTTTGTTCAGTCCCGGGTTTGCGGTCTCCCTTTTCCCGCCAGATCCTCTCTCATGGGGCTGAAGGCTCTCCAGAGACGGGGCTCAGCGAGTCAGGAGATAAGAGAACGTGAGCTTCCCTTCCCACTCTGAGCAGCCCAACCAGACTGTGGATTCCATGAGAACGGCGCTCTCTTGAGGTTTGTGCTAATTCGTTTTCCCAGCTGGGCTGGAAATGCCATGAGACAACTGCACTGGTGTGGCCCAAGGTGTCTGTGTCCATCCTGACGGCCTCTGGAGAGAGTGTGAGTCCAAGGACCCAAGGGGGACACGTCAGGAACCTGCGGCTGTGTGCAATTAGAAGGGGCACGTTGCTGGGTGTTCTGGCTCATTCTCGGGACTTGTTCTGATTTCGTGTTCCTGGTCTCAGGGGATAAGAGCTACCTTCTCATCTGACGTAGAGGAAAGAGCACCGGTCAGGGCAGACCAGCCCTGCATAAGCGTCCAGGTTTCCTCTCTTCCAAGCTGTGTGAGCTTGGAGGGGTGCCTTTCCTTCTCTGAACCTCAGATGATATAATGGAAATACTGGATCCACCAGCACCCAAAGCCAGACCAGGCTGTCTTCTGAGAGCCCACTTACCCCTCTGATAAACAGCCGCTCTGAGAAATGAACCCAGTCTTGTCCATTCAGAGCCATCAGCCTTTCCTCCCCTCCCAGAGGTCCAGGAAGTGAGTGGTTAAAGGTACAGGATCCGCCTTATTTTGCCTTTTTCTGAGCACAGGACTCAGTCTCTCCTCCCCTCAGTCCTTCCCATAAAACATGGACCGATTCTCGTGGGGGTCTGATGAAAGACCAAACATGCTGAAGTCTTGAAACGCTGGCTGTTGTGGCCAAGATGCCTCCAGACACACACACGTGTGTGTTGAGTTCTTCCCTCTTTCAGCCCAAGCTCTAGGTCGGGCATGGTGTATCCAGGCACACACTCCACCTCGTCCGCAGCAGACATCACCTGTCGATGGCCTCGCCCTTCTCCCTGGTCTGGGTGGAGCCTCAGAAACCCCAGGCAGGCACAGCAAGTTGATGGCAGCTGATGCCTGAGCGTCGCTGTTGCCCAGTGGAGGCGCGCTGTAGGATGACCTGTCTTGCATGGAAACTGAGGCCTCCTCTGCAATCTGGAAAATACCCAGGTGCCTCCCCAAATGTGGAAGCCTCTGTGCCATCCAGAAGGAATAGGGTCAGATGTGCTCCTGCTGTCTGGAGTCAGGGAGAGGCCTCTGCAGGGAAGGCAGGTGTGTCGGGACACACAAGAGACAGAGGATTTAGGGGGGCAAGCCTGCTGCGTGTGTCGCACAGCTGGTGAGCACAGGGGCCAGGGGCTCCCCCTCCACCCCAGCGCCGGTCTCCTTCCCCCTGGGCAGCTGCGGCACTTCCCCTGGCTCTTACAGCTGTTTAGAGTCCGTAAACCCGCTAATCCCTGGCCATGTGTCATTCCCAGCCAGTTAATGGGCCTTGCTTCAGCTCACAGAGGAGAGGCCGGGCTCCCTCCTCTGCACACTTAGTGTCCAGACTTCTGATTTAGTGGGAAAAGCCCAGCACAGCCACCTCAGGGTCTCCCTGACCAGAGCCAGCGCGGAAGGCCCCCGAGGCAGCGGGCCTCAGAACACGATTTCAGGTGGGAGGGGAGGAAATCTCTCCAGCTTGTCTGGGGAAGGTATCAGAGAAGGTTTCTCTCTGCTCTCCCACTAGCTCCCGGGGCAGTGCTGACCATCATCACATAAACTCAGAATCCCAAAGATAAGACACAGCCCAGGATAGGCATTCCTGCTGGCCAGAAGGTTGTTGTTTAGTCACTAAGTCATGTCTGACTCTTTGCGACCCCATGGACTGCAGCACGCCAGGCGCCCCCGTCCTTCACCATCTCCCAGAGTTTGCTCAAATTCATGTCCATTGAGTCGGTGATGCCATCCAACCATCTCATCTGCTGCCCACTTCTCCTCCTGCCCTCAATCTTTCCCAGCATCAGGGTCTTTTCCAATGAGTCAACTCTTCGCATCAGGTGACCAAAGTATTAGAGCTTCAGCATCAGTCTCCCGGATGACTATTCAGGGTTTATTTCCTTTAGGATTGACTGGTTTGATCTCCTTTCAGTCCAAGGGACCCTGAAGAATCTTCTCCAGCACCACAGTTTGAAAGCATCAATTTCTCGGCACTCAGCCTTCTTTATGGTCCAACTCTCACATCCACACGTGACTACTGGAAAAACCATAGCTTTGACTAGATGGACCTTTGTTGGCCAGAAGTTGCTGATAGGAAAACAATTTGGGCCTCTTCAAGTTAAGCAAGTGGCTTATCTTTGGGTCTTCAGCTCTGCAGAAAGTTCAGGATAGAAATGTGGTCCTTCTCAAAGAAAATCTGGTTTATGCTGGCCACAGTGGACGCTGGGAACGGGAGCCGAGTGGCCATGTCTGCGGTTTGCTGGCGCCCACACAGGATCTCCGAACTGCCTTCCATGTAAGGGGGTGACTGGGATGAAGAGCTACTGGGCTGGAATCCCAGCTGGGCCTGTATCAGGACTCGGGCCACCTCTGTCACGCTCTGAGCCTCAGTTTCCCCATCTGGGAGGTGGGTGATCTCAGACCCCCAACATCACTCAGTCATCCCAACCAGAATGTTCCGAAGGTGAGGGGTTCCATCAGAGGCATCAGACATGGGTGAGGACCCTCTCCCAGCAAACAAGTGCTGTTTGGGAATCTGCTCCTGGGATGCACTCCAGGAATGTCTCCCCGGGTTCTGCACTCCCGCCCCCAAGCCGCTGTCCTTTCGGACACCCACTCACATCACTGAAGTTTGTTCATGTGACAAATGGCGCAGAAAGGTGGTGGTGGGGGAGGTTGCTATCATTTCTGAAAACACAGGTGAGTCATCCTGGGATAGAGAAACATCCTACTTTATGTCCGCGTTGCAGACGCAATCCTGGGTGCTCTGGTGATGCTGAAGGGGAGTCGCTGCTGTCAGGGACATTGGTGGAGGGGTGTTTCAAGGATACCCCGGCCACTGACCCTGCCCACCACCCTCACCTGCGGGCCCTGGGCCCCGGGAACCACTGCTGAGCGGGACGGCTTGCTGACGGCTGTCTCCCTTCAGGCTCCTTCCTGACGTTTCTCCAATCGACATCTCTGAAGCCACCCGTCCTTTTCAGGAAAAAGAAAAAAATGCAGTAGTCTGACGTTCCAAGAAACCCCAGAATGAGGAATGCAGAAAATCAAACAGGCTGGTCCCCGGCCAGCGGCTCCTCCGGGGAGAGGAGTGATTTCGCACGCTAATGGCCCGGCCTCCGACGCTGACATTTTCTTACAATGTACTTAAGTCCAGTTTGTTTTGCTTTCTGTCTCCACAACAATTACCAAGATTTATTTTTTATTGCTTCGGTTCACTCTGCCAGGACCACACTTCCTTTTTCTCTTTAAAGGAACAGCCATACCGAGCCGAGGGGCCTAGGAAGTGAGCATTTTCAATCGCAAAAATGAAAATAAACAAGGCTGCATGCCTCTTTTGGCGTGAGCGCCCGCTCCCCCCCGCGCCCAGTGTCAGAAGGGGCTCTGGCTCGTCTCTGCTTGACACACGGGCTCACCCCACTGCTCGGCCGAGCCCCCCGCCAGCCGGCTTGTCACAGAGAGACCGTCCTCCCCAGGGACTCCTCGGAGGAACCCCGGGAGCTTGAAAGGCACTTGGTTCTCAAGAGCGGGTGACTGGCTTTCTTGCAGGGCAACAGGGGTGAGGCTGGGGTGCGTCTTTCTCGGAGGTGAGGTGGTTTTCCAAGGTGACCCCTGTGAGCATCCAGGGTTTCTTCGAGGGGCTTGTCTGTGCCTCTCCTGGGAGGCCCTTTGTTATGAAGGTGACAGGCCCTGGGGATTCCACATGGTGACGGTGGGCCATCAGCAAGAGGGCAGGTGGACGGGGGTGACTGGCTCCAGGAGCACATCTAGGACCCAGGGGTGTGACCTGGGAAAGTCACCCTCTCTGAGCCCCAGTTTCCTCACTGGAAGCAGCTCCTCCCTGGGTGACTGTGAGGACCTGGAGGCCAAGGATGGTAAGGGGCTGTCAGCCTGGCAGAGGCTCCTAGGTCGGCTGGATAATGGCCCCACCTTGAGATGGGAGAGGATGCTGGGTTATCCAGCTAGGTCCCAGGTAGAAACAGAAAGGGTATTAGAAGAGGGAGGCAGGAGTCAGAGTCAGAGGAGGAGATGCGATGACGGAAGAGGAGATGGGAGGGGTGCGTGGCTCCGAGCCATGGGACGCAGGCGACCCTAGGAGCTGGAAACAGTGAAGGAAGGACTCTCCCCTGGGGCCTCCAGAGGGACCCAGAGGCCCCGAGACGCCTGGACTTGACCCCTTGAGACCCACGTCAGGCTTCTGACCTCCAGACTCTGAGAGAACCATGTGTGCTGTTTGAAGCCACCCAGTTTGTGGTCATTTGAAGCAGCAGCCCCAAAAGTGGACACAGTGCCGGACGCTGCAGTTACATTACTAATGGGGGTGACAAGCCTCCTCCCTGGGCTGTGTCTCAGGTTCCACGTGGGCCTCCAGTGCCCGGAGGCTGCACCGTCTGTCTGTCCATCCATCCATCCAATCATTCCTGAGCCACCAGAACCTGCTGAAACTCTGCTGGGGCCGTCAGCTCAGGCGTCCCCGCCCTTGCTCACTCCCCACCTAGGGTCTGCTCCTAGCCTGGAGCCAGAGTGATCCCTCACATCCAGCTCAGGCCAACCCCCCGCCTAACCCCCTGAGTCCGTGTCCGCGTGCTTCCTCGGCTGTGTGGCGCTCAGCAGCACCCCTACCCCCACCACACTGCCCTCCCCCGGCTCTGTCTCCTGTCCCAGGTCCAAGGTGCTGGGACCATCCCTCGGTGCAGTGTCTTCCCTGGGGCGGGGGGTCACCTACCCCACTGGCCCCCTTCTTTGGGTCTTCTTGGCGAGACCCTCCCTGACCACCCTTTCCCTTCTCCTGCCCTACCTCCATCACCTTTCTCCCTCTTACATGGATGTTTCTTGTCTCCTCTGCTGGAAATAAGCTCCCTCAAGGCAGAGGTTTCCTCGCCTGCACACAGCAGGGGCTCAATAAAAAGCTGTGGAATAAATGGGTGAATATCAGGGTCTTTAAAGTCGTGGTTCCTGCAGCTCCCCAGCTTCATCTGGATCCTCACGACCTCGCCTTCTCCTCACACTGACCACCAGAAACACAGCTCTCGTGCATGCCTCTGTGCTTCTGCACAGGTGAACCTTCTCTTTCCCTGGTGAGCTCCTGTTCTTCCTTCAAAACCCATATCCTTTGCAGACATTCCTCTAAATCTTCCAACCCAGGCCATTTGTCTCTCCCTCTTGTGTGTTTCTAAAGCACTCTGTGCTTCCTTTTATTGGAGAACGTATCGTATTGCTTGCTGCTGCTGCTGCTGCTGCTAAGTCGCTTCAGTTGTGTCCGACTCTGTGCGACCCCATAGACGGCAGCCCACCAGGCTCCCCCGTCCCTGGGATTCTGCAGGCAAGAACACTGGAGTGGGTTGCCATTTCCTTCTCCAATGCGTGAAAGTGAAGCCACTCAGTCGTGTCTGACTCTTGGCGACCCCATGGACTGCAGCCTGCCAGGCTCCTCTGTCTATGGGATTTTCCAGGCAAGAGTACTGGAGTTGGGTGCCATTCCTTCTCCTATCGTATTGTTTAGAGTTTTCTTTTTTTTAAACTCACCTGTTTTCCTGATCAGACTGTTATGGTAACTCTTTCTTTTTAGTTTCCCACACTGTCTAGCAGACTCCCTGACAGATAGCAGATGAGCAGAAACAGGGAATGGATGGATGAACGGATGGATGGACAGAAGGATGGAAGGGGACAGGGACCTTGTCTCATTTGACTCTGGGTCTCAATCACCGAGCGCAACCTCTGCACATAGTAGGTGTTCAGGGAAATCTCTGGTCCATGAGGACAGGGATCTGTGTCTGGTCCTAGGGCAGTGTCTGGCTCATAGCAGCTCAGTGATGCTCGATGAGTGAGCAAACACGGGGCCCTGCTTCCCTCAGCTTGCTCCCAAAGGCCAATGGTGGGCTCCAGGAAGGGAAGGGGCCTCTGGGTGCCCTGAGGTCCACCCCCTCCAGCCTCACACACATGTCCATGTGAATCAGAATGTGTCTGACATGGAGAGAGCAGGAGAGCTCTGTGTCCAAACCCCTCCATTTAACAAGGTACCAGTCCCATGGGATTAGAGCCCACGCTAAAGACCATGTCAACTAATTACGTCTGCAGCAAGCCCATTTCCAAACACCGTCACCTCCAAGGCCCTGGGGGTTAGGACTTCCACCACACAAATTTGGGGGAGACACATTTCAACCCATAACACACTCCCTCACGTGGACCTCCCTCCTCCCATCACCACCATCACTGATGACCCCTTCCTCTGAACTTCCTGAGTGAGTTTCACATTCCCCTTTGTCTACATTTGCCATGAATTTAAACTCCATGAGAACAGGGGGTTTCGTCCTGTTTGTGGACTGCCGTGTCCCAGCACCCCCTAAATGGCACCTAGCACATAGCAGGTTTCATACGTGTTTGCCAACTGAAGTAACAAGAGACGGGTCTCCGGCAGTCTCTGTTAGACTGTGCGCCCGCCCAGGGCAGGAACGCAGTGGCTTTATCAGGGCAAACACTCGGTGAATGCTTGGGAAATGGGATCACTTTTTGGGCCAGCAGCGAAATTTCCTGTGACTCAGTAAATCACTTTAACTAATGAAGGAATAACAATCCCAGAGGAACAGAAGTTTCAACTATGCAGATTATTTCTGAGTTTTTAAAAAGTGTCTCTTCAAAGAAATAAGTCCCCAGGGGCTGCTGGCTCTCCATAAAGCCTGACTTTCCACTCTCTTAAGTAGCTCATTTTGGCCCTGTGACAAAATCCAGTTGGTGGTTTTTAATAAATAATGTTTTTTTGTGTTACAAAAGTAAAATTGAGAAAATTTACAGAAGTAGCAGGAATTACAAGAAAAAAAAAAAAAAATAACCCATCAGCCCCAGACAACCAGACTGTTAATATGTCATTGTATTTCCTTCTGGTCTCTTTTTATATGTCTATCTTTATGTGGCGATAAACAAATTTCAGTGAAATTGGGTTGCTGTTTCAATTAAACAAAAATCCATCTTGAAAATATCCTCCAGTTTTCATACAATTTGAAAACCCCAGGGGCGCGGGTCTGGATGGGGCTGGAGGGTGGGGGCAGGAGGGACAGGGTGCAGCTGTCCTGGGCAAGGCTGTTCCCGGAATCCCAGGATGCGAATGCCCACGTGGCCCGCACCACTGGGGTGGGTGTAAGACAAGGACAAACACAGCGCCATGAAAACCCGTTTCCTGGCCCGGGCTCCCGGTTCATCTGCAACTTGCACTTTTCCAATTATAAGGCCCTTCTGGAGCATGGGTGGGAAAGCGAGGCCGCTTCCCACCGAGGGAGCGGCTCCAAGTCGGCTGGGATCCGGACAACGCGGATGGTATTTTGGAGGGGAAATGATACATCCCCATGGCCGAGAGCAACGGGGCCGACTCGGGCTTTGTGGTGGCCGCTGATGTCATTTCAGAGAAAGAGCTAAAAAGCTGTTTTGTTTTTCAGACTGTGTCTCTGAAATTGTCTTTAAAAAAAAAAAATTCTGATTTTATCCCAGTGTGGATGTTCCAAACCCCAAACCTCTAATCCAAGCCTGTTGAAGTCCCCTGCCCTGGGCTGGTGCTGGCGCCGCCGAGGGCACACGGAGGTCGCCCTGTTCAGTCATTTGCTGCTGGCCCTGCTGGGGGGGCCTGAGAGTGGGTGGAGGGTGGGGAGGCCGGGGAGGGGGGCTGGTCAGGAGGCAGACATTGGGGGCATCTGTGCTCTGGCAGACCGCCGTGGGTATCCAAGATGCCAGTGAGCGCCTTCCAGAGTCCCATCTTCCGGGAGTGCGGGGGAGGCTCGCCCTTGGCTGACTCCCTGGGAACGTGGTCCGGGGCCGGTGCTCAAATCCAGGCAAATACAGAGCAAGATGGGAGGGCCCAAGGGAAGGCCCCGCCTGCCCTGCTGGGGGCTGGGAAGGGTGAAAGCGGGCGTCCTGTCCATCCAGAGCCCCTCCTTGCCCCGCTCTGGTCAGCCCTGTCTCCCACGAAGGAAAGGCCACACGGCCCCTGCTCACAGGCCCGGACTGGGACGTTGCTGTCTGGCGGGTGGAGTATGGTTGACCACTAACTGCCAGGTCAGAACTGTGCTGGGCTGCCCAGTACCAAGGCCACACTGTGTGGTCAAGGGCAGTGCCAAGGGCTGGCCTATGTGCCATCCGAGGCAGTCCTTATGGCAATGCTGTGGGTGATACAGATGGAGAGACAGAGGCTCAGAGAGGCGCGGGCCACCCCACCAGAAATGGCAGAGCTGAGACGCACACCCGGGCTGATGGCGTCTCCCTATTTCCTGCTCGGCATTGCCCTGAAGTGAAGCGTGCCACGGGGCCGGCGTGCCCAAAGTCATGCCCACGTCCTGTCTCTGGTACTGGTGAGCGGGACCTTACTTGGAATAAGGATCTTTGCAGATGTAATCAGGGATCTTGAGATGGTAGGTGTCTTTGTAAGAGACTGAAGGGGAGGTGAAGGGCCCAGGGAAGGCGGCCATGTGGAGACGCAGGCAGCGCTCTGTTCTCCCAGGAAGACGGCTCAGAGGCCACCTTATGACTCTCACTCTCTGGATGGAAAACCCTGAGGCCCTCAGAAGCTCAGAGGCTCATGTCAGCCGTGACCTGTAAGCCACTACGGATGCTAGCTGTGTGCCAAGCCGCCCCCAGCAGTGATAGAATAGCTCAGCACCTATTCTATCTGTCTGTGTCCTCACAGACCTTGGCCAGCAGCTCAGGCCGGGTCTCTCATGCAGGTGCATGTGGACGGGGGCTGGTCGGGGGCTCCCACCTCCCAGTGTGTCTCCCCTTGCCCTCCCCGATCCTATGCCATCTACACGTTGGCCGTAGGGTGACTGGACATCTGAGTGGCTTACGTGTCCGTCAAAGATCCCTGGAGACAGAGTCCCAAGACAGACCAGCGGAGTCTATCAGGCCTGGGGGGCGGCGGGTCACACAGAGCCACATCTGTCATGTGCTATTCAGGATGTGGCCCCCTCGAGACCATCAGGGGAGCCGGCAGGTTTCACATCCTCCCCGACCTGACCGCCGTCCCGGCCCCTCCGGCTCTCCCACACAGAGCCCTCTCCCCCAGGGTCCCCCTCCCTCCGCTCACTCCCCAGCCGTCCGGCCACAGGATCACATCCCGCCCTGAGGACACCAGCGATGACATTCCTGCTGGGGAGCAGGTCCGCTGCACCGCAGCCTGGTGCCCCCACCCCTGCCCCTCAGTTCCCCTCGGCCACGTGAGCACAACTGCACCCCAGAGAAAGATATGTGATGGTTTTCAGACAGACACCCGTGACCTGAGCTCTGCTTGGATGCGGCCACAGAGCCGTCAAGCTCCCAAAGCGAGGCTTTTATAGCTGAAGTGTATTTTGGGTGCTGGGAATATCAACTCCAGTGTTTCACCAGGTGTGGCCATGGACGCGTCCCTAATGGGACAAATGGCACCATCTGTGGACTTGTACCACAGGTTTATATTTGTAACATTTACAACCAATAAACATTAGCTCCAACATCAACACAAGAAAAGGAAGACCATAAATCCTTTCCAGTAGTAAAGGGAACAGAGCCCCAGACCATAATGCTCGCTGTCATATTTTAATAGCAACTGCTCACGGAATGCTTGCCCAGTACGAGTCTGTGCTAAGCTCTTTGCATTCATCATCTCACTGGCCCCTTAAACAACCCTATTATTATTATTCCCATTTTAGAGAGAGGGAAACTGAGGCTTAGAGATGGCTCGTCATTTGTGGTCATGAGTTAGCAAAGGGCAGAATCAGGGAATGAACACCCCTGTCATTCGGGCTGTTGTGTGAGGAGCCAGAGTACTTCAAAATTCACACATGGGTTTTTTCTGAAGTATCTGACTGGAATGCTCCAACTTTGAACAAATTTTCATGTGAAACTTGGAGGCAGTGGGGCTGAGAGGGTTGAGAAAATGGGGAGCTAGTAGATGACTCTGCCCTGGAGGAGTCCAGCCCCAAAACAGGTGAGGTGCAGTCTGAGGGGCTCCTGAGGCACAGAGAAAGTAGGAAAAGGAAGGACTCCTCTAGGGGAGGGAGATTCTAAACAGAGAATGACAGAGAAGACCAATGACCCCCAAAACTGGTTCCTTGAGAAGATCAATAAAAATGATAAATATCAGATAAACAAGGCCCTACTGTAAAGCACAGGGGACCATATTCCACATCCTATGATAAACCATAATGGAAAAGAATATGAAAAAGAATATATATACATAAAACACTGAGTCACTTTGCCATACAGCAGAAATGAACACAACGCTGTAACTCAACCATGCTTCAGTAAAGATTCAAAAAGCAGTGTCAAACTAAAAACACAAAACTCAAATCCAAAAAAAAATCATAAACATCTGCGTCAGGAAAAGGAGAAAAGACATGAATTACCAATATCAGAAATGAGAATACTGACACCACCACAGATCTTACAGACAACTTGGAAAAGTGGATGAATTGCCTGAGAGACACAAACTTATCAAAGCTGATTCTGAAAGAAACAGACAATTAGATAGGCAAGAGTACTCTCTATTATCAATAATAAAATTATATTTGCAGTTAGAAACCTTCCACAAAGAATACTCTAGGCCCATAAGGCTTCACTAGTGAATTCTTTTCAAACACTTAAGGAGAATAATTATTCCAATTTTACCCAAATTTTGTGACTTCCCTGGTGACTCAGATGGTAAAGAATTTGCCTGGAATGCAGGAGACCCAGGTTTGATCCCTGGGTCAGGAAGATCCCCTGGAGAAGGAAATGGCAACCCACTCCAGTGTTCTTGTCTGGGAAATCCCACGGACGGAGGAGCCTGGCGGGCTACAGTCCGTGGGGTCGCAAAGAGTCAGACACAACTGAGCCACTAACACTTTCACTTTCTAAAACATTGAAAAGGACTCATTTAATGAATCAGCATTACCTTTATGCCAAATCCAGACAAATACATTTTAAGAAAAGAGAACTACAGACCACTATCCCTCAGCAACATAGAAGCAAAAAGGCTAAACAAAATCTCTGACATCAGATCTAGTGATACAAAGACAGGAGACTGCATCATGACTAAGTGAGGTTTGCCCCACTCAGAAAGGCAAGATTAATTGATTAGATAGTCAATGTAATTTGTCACATTAACAAACGAAAAAAGAAAATCATATAATCATTTCAATAAAGGTAGGGAAAATGTTTGAAAAAATCTAATACCTATTCCTGATTAACAAAAAAAAACTCAGAAAACAATGAATAGAAGGAAACTTCCTTCCCTTGAAAAATACAAATTGTCACCATCTTATCACATATTTAGTTAACTCAAAATGGATCATAGACCTAAATATAAAACCAAAAACTATAAACCGATCAAACATTTGTGACCACGTGTTAGGCAAAGATTTCTTAGGCTTGTCATAATCTGTATCTTTTACATACGCATGATCTACACATCAACAGTTTGAAACTTTGAATTGCATCAAAATTCAAAACTTCTGCTTTCAAAGGACAGTTAAGAGAATTAAAAGACAAGCTCTATAATGAGAGAAAATATTTGAAAATCATATATCTGATAACTTAGATTCAGAATATACAAAGAACTCTCAACACTCATTCATAGGGACTTCACTGGTGATCCAGTGGTTAAGACTCCACGCTCCCCACGCAGGGCCCACCTTCAGTCCCTGGTCAGGAACTTAGACCCACATGCCACGTCCAAGAGTTCCCATACCTCAACTAAATACCCTGTACAAGGAAACAAAGATCGTGTGTGCTGCCAACTAAGACTTGGTGCGGCCAAAAAACAACGAAACATAACAAAACAATCATAAGAAAATGAACAACCTGATAGAAACAGGGGCAAAAGACTGGGACAGGAACGTCACCGAAGAAGATTCTGTGGATGGCAAGCAACTACAGGAAAAGATGTTTCACATCATTAGTCATTTGGGAAATGCACATACAAACCACAGTGAGATACCACCACACACCTAGGAGGGCAGTCAGAAATAAAAGAGGAACCACACCTGGGTAGGGGTCTTTCTCAGCCACTTTCTGTCAAAACCTGGTGAGCCATGAGCCTGTGGACATGCCCTGAGCCTGCAGGCCTGGGCATTTCTCACGCTCACGCCAGCCTACACTCAGCCTCCAGCAAGTCGTCATTTAAGAAAAAAGCTCCAGATTATGGCTCTAGCAGCTCCTGCTCCAAGGAAGTAGATCTTATTTGTGACCTTCTGATGGTTTGCCCTTGGATCCCAGTTCTCTGATGTGTCCAGGGAGAGTAATCAGTCTTCGCGTTGTTCAGCACTTTTCTTGTGGTGAGAATGGGTGTGATCCCAAGCTTTTTACACGTCAGAGCTGAAACTGAAAGTCAGGACAAGCACTTTGGAAAACAGTTTGGCAATGTCTTGAAGAGTTAAACATATAATTGTCGTATGATCTGGCCAGTCCATTCCTACGTATTTACCCAAGAAAAATGGAAGGCAAATGTCGGTAGCAGTTTTGTTTAAAATAACCTCAAACAGGAAACAACTGCAATGTCTATTAGCACATGAACGGATGGACAAAATTGTGCTATACCCAGATAATGGAATTTTAGTCATAAAACAGAACAAACTATTGATCCGTGCTTCTGTATATTAACTGTACCTCAATAACTTAAAAAAATGATTGAAACATGCTATATATATAGATGAGTAATATAGATTAATCTCGAAAGAACTGCCAAATGAAAGAAGCTACACAAGAAAGAGTACAAAGTTTATGACCATATACGTGAAATTTGACATTCATATACCTGAAATTTCCATATACGTGAAATATACAAAACAGGGACAGGAAGCAGATGGATCCCTGCCAGGGGCCAAGGGCGTTGCTGGGTGGGAGGAGGAGGGAGGGATCGTATGGGAGCATGGGGAACACTTAGGGGATGAGATGCACATTCCTTGATTATGGTGAGGGCTGCACATGCCATGCACATATGCTAAGACTTATCCAGTAGAACACTGTTCAGCTGCTAGTTTAGTTGAGTTCAGTTGCTCAGTCATGCCTGACTCTTTGGGACCCCATGAACTGCAGCACACCAGGCCTCCCTGTCCATCACCAACTCCTGGAGTTTACTCAAACTCGTGTCCATAGAGTCGGTGATGCCATCCAGCCATCTCATCCTCTGTCATTCCCTTCTCCTCCTGCCTTCAATCTTTCCCAGCATGAGAGTCTTTTCAAATGAGTCAGTTCTTCACATCAGGTGGCCAAAGTATTGGAGTTTCAGTTTCAACATCAGTCCTTCCAATGAACACTCCGGACTGATCTCCTTTAGGATGGACTGGTTGGATCTCCTTGCATTCCAAGGAACTCTCAAGAGTCTTCTCCAACACCACAGTTCAAAAGCATCAATTCTTCAGTGCTCAGCTCTCTTTATAGCCCAACTCTCACATCCATACATGACCACTGGAACAGCCACAGCCTTGACTAGATGTACCTTTGTTGACAAAGTAATGTCTCTGCTTTTTAATATACTATCTAGGTTGGTCATGACTTTCCTTCCAAGGAGTAAGTGTCTTTTAATTTCATGGCTGCAGTCACCATCTGCAGTGATTTTGGAGCCCAGAAAAATTAAGTCAGCCACTGTTTTCACTGTTTCTCCGTCTATTTGCCATGAAATGATGGGACCAGATGCCAAGATCTTAGTTTTCTGAATGTTGAGCTTTAAGCCAACTTTTTCACTCTCCTCTTTCACTTTCATCAAGAGACTCTTAAGTTCTTCTTCACTTTCTGCTTAAGGGCGGTGTCATATGCATATCTGAGGTTATTGATATTTCTCCCAGCAATCTTGATTCCAGCTTGTGCATCATCCAGCCCAGCGTTTCTCATGATGTACTCTGCATATAAGTTAAATAAACAGGGTGACAATATACAGGCTTGATGTACTCCTTTTCCTATTTGGAACCAGTCTGTTGTTCCATGTCCAGTTCTAACTGTTGCTTCCTGACCTGCATACAGATTTCTCAAGAGGCAGGTCAGGTGGTCTGGTATTCCCATCTCTTTCAGAATTTTCCACAGTTTATTGTGATCCACAGAGTCAAAGGCTTTGGCATAGTCAATAAGGCAGAAATAGCTGTTTTTCTGGAACGCTCTTGCTTTTTTGATGATCCAGCGGATGTTGGCAATTTGATCTTTGGTTCCTCTGCCTTTTCTAAAACCAGCTTGAACATCTAGAAGTTCACAGTTCACGTATTGTTGAAGCCTGGTTTGGAGAATTTTGAACATTACTTTAGTAGTGTGTGAGATGAGTGCAATTGTGCAGTAAGTCGTGTCCAACTCTGCATTGATGAACTTTCAAAGCCGAATTGAGTGGTCTACTTCTAATACAGATTAACCCCACACGAGCACTGTGTGTGACTCTAACTTTGTTTTGAACATGACCAGGAGAAGCAGGTCTTTAAGAATGCTGTAGAAAGAACACGGCACTCTCACCCACACGTATGTCCTCCCAGTTTGCACCCGTCCAGTCCTGGCAGCTATATGAGCATCTCCTGTGTTACCTGTTCCCTTCTTCCCCTGAGACGCTCAGGACCTCGGCAGGGACCTTGGCGGGCCAGTAAGCCGCAGTCGAGAAGGTGTTCAGAGACCATTAGTACAGGAAGCACGGCGAAATCCAAAGAAACCATGAACCGGTGAGTTGGAAAACACTCCATGAAAGGCCTTTTCAGCCTGCTTCTTTCAGGAGGAGTTTGTTTTTGGATTAAAGGAGTTTATTCAGGTATTCACAAATACCCAGGCTCCGCACCAGCTGGAGAGTGGAAGCCCGTCCGTCAGGATCAATTGCCGTGCAGGGGACTGGCATGTTCCGACTGGGGAATACACGGATGAAAGCGGCGTAATTAGGTGACACGCCTTCAAAGGAGATGAAAGACCCAAAACATCCTCAAAAACGTAGGCAAAAATACACCCAGAAATCACTACTTTCTTTATTTTGGAAGTAGCAGTTCCAATAAAAGGCTAGGTGTCAACGGCATGGAATGTAGCAGTCTTGCACTGGGGCTCTTTCTTTCTTTCTCTTTTTTTCCTTCCTCGCTCGGGGAAGAAAAATGATGGAACTGTCATTCCTGTGTTTCCTCCACTCCTCTGGCAAGTGGTGTAAATGCCTCCCTCCCTAAAGGGTCTCTAGACTAAGCTGACGCTTTCATGGCTGTTCCCTCGGGGCGGAGACAGGACAAGAGGATTGGGGGCGGGGGTTGGCTAATGGCACAAGCGTTTGATGCACACCCCCCACCCGCCACCAGATTTTTCTCCGAGTTTTCTGAATGGCTTATTTGTATTCTCAACTCCTTTGGTTAAAAAACAGGGCCTTTTCTCTGCTTACATTGCTAAGAAAACACACAAAGTTCCATAATCTTGCAAGCTCTGTTTCCCTGGGCAATTCTTATTCTTCAATTTCATTAAATTCAGGAGATTGGCAGGTCTGAGGATGGGAGGTTCTGTAGCTGGGGATTCATCCATCTATTCCCCTGTGCCGTCCATTTTCAGATGAGAAACCCCAGTGAGGCTGCGTGGTCTTACTCTAAGCAGTAGGACTGGAGCCAAAACTGATTTTGATCCCTACCTGACTGTGTTCCCCACTGTTCAAGCTATTGCTTCCCCATTTTCCTTTATCTGTAATCCTTTAATGGACATACTCGGACTCTGTTCGCAGCACTCATTAACACATATTTAAATAATTATGGAAAAATCCGCATTTTATGCATCCTTAAGCACTCTGACCTCTGGGTTTCTGCAGCCAGATGTGAGGGAGTGCCGGCTATTTGGCACATTTTAATTGGGGCCCTGATGGCGGCCTCGTTCGCCCCTGCGGTCTTGAAGCAGCCCGCAGCACACCTGCCTCATTGAGCTCAGAGGCTTCAAGATGCTGACACAAACACTCAGCGTTTACTTTTTCTTCTCTCCCTCCCCCCTCCCTTTCCTGGCTGAACTCGAGGGTGCAGAGTGAATGTGCTATTGAAAGACCACTTTGACGGCACCACTGACTAAGGATTCCTCGTGGTTGGCAGGGTTTTTCCAGCTTAGATCAGGGCTGCACAGAAGGGGATGGGTGGTATTCATTGCCAAGACAGTGGTTATAGCTTGAAGTAGAAAGCATATATATATATACATCTTGAGGTAGAAGACATAAGTATATAGATCTATATATAGATACATAAATACATGTTTTCCTCGTCTATGTATGTATGGGTGTCTGTGCATTATATATATAATTTACATATATATATATTTATCCAAACATAGAGTCACACTGTTACGTGCTTTTGTAGCAGCACATTACTTTATGCTCATTTTCCTTGTCAGTACACCTGAAGTTAAGGGCATAATATTTCATCCTATGTCACATGGATAGATCATCAGTTTTAAAAAACCAAGTGTCTACTGCTGGACAGAGACATGTAGTTTGTTTATTTAATTTTGCTGTTATTGACAGCATTTGATAAGACACCTTTGCACACCACACCTTGTCAGTCTAGTCTGAATCCTTACTGGGGACAAATTCCTACGATGTTGTCCCACAAAGGTCTGCACATCTTAAATGCAGACATGTGTTGTTCTTACAAGAAAGGTGGGCTGTTGCTAGTGCTGTTCAGTAGCTCAGTCGTGTCCAACTCTTTGCAACCCCTTGGACTGCAGCCCACCTGGCTCCTCTGTCCATGGGATTCTCCAGGCAAGAATACCAGAGTGGGCTGTCATTTCCTCCTCCAGGGGATAGATCTTCCCGACCCAAGGATCGATCCTGAGTCTCCTGAATGGCAGGTGGATTCTTTACCACTGCGCCACCTGGGAAGCCTTAAGAAAGGTGGAGACAATTGAGAACTCCATTGCCTGTGTTAGAGAAGCCCCCTCCCTGGCCCCCGACCATCAGCTGCACTGTGTATGTCACTAAAAGCAGTCTTTGCCCGTGATATTTTGAAATGTCCCATTGATTGAGAAGGCTTGATGGGAAGGGTGAGCGGGTACTGGGCTGGAAGCGTGGGCAGGGGCGCTTGTGGACAAACTGGGGCTCTTGTGCACCACAGCGGGGAGGGTACAGCCACTGTGGAAAGCGGCATGGTGATTCCTCAAAGAATTAACGAAATTACCGTATGATCCAGCAATCCCACTTCTGGAATACACCCAGAGGAACGAAAGCAGGGACTCAGATACTTACGCACCTACATTCATAGCAGCATTATTACAAAAATAGCCAAAAGGTGGAAGTAAGCCAAGTGTCCACTGACAGATAGTGAATAAACACCATCTCTGGTCTCCACCCACACAGTGGAATATTACACAGCCTTCAAAAGGGATGGGGCAGTGACACCTGAGGACACTGCTTGGTGACACAAGCCATCACAGAGAGGGAAATACCGCACGATTCCACTGATACGAGGCACCAGACTAGTTAGATTCATAAAGACAGATGGTTGAACAGCGGTACTAGGGGCCAGGGAAAAGGTGACAGGGAGTTAGTGTGTAATGGGGACAGAGACTCTTTTTGGGAAGATGGAAAAGTTCTTAAGATGGATGGTGTGAAGGTTGCAAAATAACGTGAACAACACTGAACTGCACACATAAAAAGGGTTAAATGATAAATTTGATGTTTGTTTTACCATAACTGGGCTTCCCTGGTGGCTCAGATGGTAAAGAATCCACCTGTAATGCAAGAGACCCAGGTTTGATCCCTGGGTTAGGTGGATGCCCTGGAGAAGGGAATGGCTACCCACTATAGTACTCTTGCCTGGAGAACCCCATGGACAGAGGGGCCTGGGAGGCTATAGTCCATGGGGTCACAGGGTCGGACTGTGCAGTTTACCACAATTAAAGGCAACATCTGACAGCGGTTGCAACCATGAGGGGCGCCTCCCTCACTGCTTGGGGGCCCCAGAGTGAGAAGATTGGGAGCCCCCCGCAGGACCAGTGATGAAAGGGGCCCCTAGAGTCAACCAGGGGTGCGGGGGGCTGTGCCTGGGGCACCCAGTACAGGGGGGGCTCTCATCCATTGAGGCCCAGGTGCCAAGAGGTCACCCAGGGGACATGATCCTGCAGAGAGGCCACCGAGCTGCCAATGTGTCAACGCGTCTCCGCTCAGAGGCGCTGATGGAGATAAGAATGCAGAAGAGGTGTAACCCAAGTGTCATCTGAAAGCTACCAGGGGTTCAGCCGCACTTCAAAGCAGACGCGGGGCGGGGCCCAGAGACGGGCGTGCAGACAGCACGCTGGGGCCAGTGATTGCCACTTATCATATTCCACCTGGCTGGCGTGTGAAAAGGCGGCGGGACCTCCCCAGGGACGGTGACTGGTAACTGGTAAATCCCAGGAAAGTCGAGAGGGCTCAGACGGGAAGGCACACCTCGTCCCCAGCAGCGGCCAAAGCCCTGGGTCCCGGTTAACCGACTAACCAGCTAGACGCCGCAGGAATGGCCTGGCCAGGAATGCGAGGTTCCGATGGTGGCCCGGGCAGCCCCAGGCAGGAGGCACATAGTGTGCCCATGGAATCTGACTCTCGTTCCAGGAAAACAAATGAAGACGGAGAATCAACTCCCCCAAGTCTGGGGTGCTTGAGTCCAAAGAAGAAAAAAAAACCCAAGTGTCTGAAGGCATGCTATGTGAGCAAACTTGATGCCTTCTCTGCAAACATGATGGTCTCTTCCTTTAAGGAGGGGCAGGCAGAAAAGAACACCTTCTGCGGGTCTCTGTCAGGGGTCGGCATCAGGAGAGGGGGGCAGCAGGGGCCGGAGGTGAGGGGACCCGGGTGTGGGAGGGACGCGTGCCCCCTCCCTGAAGTGGGAGCATGGGGAGAGAGGTGGAGGGGGATGGCAAGGGAGCTCAAGCAGCCTCGAAGTCCCTGCAGTCACCCCGGTTTGTCTGGGTCTCTGCTTGAGGACCACAAGGAGCCCTGGGATGGCCAAGAAGAGGCAGTGGTCCCACAGCTCAGGGTCGTGTCTCAGGTGGCGCAGTGGGTGTGGACTGGGGGTGGCAGGGAGGTGGCGCTGGGGCGTCCAGGTGGGGTGGCGAGGCTCAGGCCGGGACTGGCCGTGAGGGTGCAGGGGGGGACGGAGCTGCGCGAGGCTGAACGAGCCTCTGAATGAGCGCTCCCTAGAGTGCTTCATCAGAATGTGTGTGGGGGTGGGACAGCCTCTGCATTCTGAGAGAAGAGGTGACATAATTTGTTGTGGGGGTGGGGAAGTGGGGCACAGTTTGTGGAAGGAGAAGTGGGCCTCGTGCAGAAGCAGGAAAACCAAAGTCATGGCTGGAGTCCACCTCTCCTGCTAGAGCCGTCTGGGGCTGGAGGGGACTCTCAGTGACCACGTCACCTCCCCTCTAGGGCAGAGAAGAGCAGAGAGTTGGACTGCAGAGGCACCCGAGCCCACTTTGTGGCTGGCGAGCCTGGCCTGCGCCTCCTGGACGTGGCCTGCCAGCTGCAAACACTGACCCCGCGCCCCCGATGGACACCCCCACTGCTCACATGATAATGCAGAGCTCCGGTCCTTGGTCAGTGCAGTCCGCGGGTGCCCAGTCGGCCAACCGGGTGAGCCCCCCAAGGATGGCAAAAGGCCAGCGTGCGCCGCCTGGTCGGCTCAGTTGATTGGTAGAGCAAGTGGACGTCCCAATATGGAAATATGGGGATGGAGAGGCGGGGGTCACTGGCGGGGCATGCCTCACCTTGGTGACTCCAGTCAGCAGGGGTTCGAAAGTGGCCGTGCGTTGGGGTGGGTCACAGGCTCCAGGAGGCATTCCGGGGACACAGCTCAGGAGGAGTGGTCAGAGTCTCGGGTGAAGCCTGTCACCCGTCTGATCTCAGTGCCCCCTGAGTAGGACGAGTGGGTTGTCCTTCCACGGTGCAGGTCAGGCTCCGTTTGAAAGCCTCCAAGTCTGCAGGAACAGGGGTATCTGAGGAGGTCCAGAGGGAGGATGGGACAAGAGCGAGCTGCGCTGGAGATGCGGATGCAGACCTGTCGTGAGTGCTGGCTGGAGGCCAGGCGGCTGCTGGGGTCATAGCCTGGCCCCAGAACCCCCCTCCGCCCCTGCCACTGTGAGGCTGGCGGCCACCGGCTCACCCTCCTGTGCCTCAGTTTCCCCACCTGTGCGGGAGGGACAGTTCTGGGAGGTCAGGGAGCTGCACGCGGACCCAGTGCTGCGGGTTCATGGTCTCCCCTCCCTGCTCAGCATTT
The DNA here is from genome assembly GCF_910594005.1 of Cervus elaphus. NCBI lineage: Eukaryota > Metazoa > Chordata > Mammalia > Artiodactyla > Cervidae > Cervus > Cervus elaphus. The sequence goes on from NC_057818.1 coordinate 14,075,819, forward strand.
CGCTGTGTACTCTGGAATCAAGAGACACCCGAGTGTAGAATAAATTATGAGATCCGCACGGCCCAGGTCAAACTTGCCTAGGCTGCTTAAAAACGCCTCTGATTTAACTCTGCAGAACTCTGAGTGGTTTAACCTTTCAGGTTCTTTAAATAAACTCTCTTTGCTCTGAATGCCATTCTAGCTTGGACTGGAACCAGCAGAGCGGCTGGCTCCTCCCCGCTCCCCTGCGCTCGATGGATGCGCCTTTTTACCAGGCGGGCGCGGTGCTGCCTGCAGTCACATGGCCCGTGTCTGCCACGAGCGCACGTCAGCCATGAGCGAGGACCTCAGAGAGTCAGCTGCAAACGTCCTTGGCTTGAGGCAGACATTGCCTTTTGGGTTAGTCTGCTACCAGAATGTTCTGCCTCCTGCCAAAGACAGTCAAGTCAGGGCACATCTCCCCAGTGCAGAGAAAACATCAGTTTTATAGGAAACCCCAACACAGCCTTTCATGTGTGCGCATAAGGGCTCCCATCCCTCCAGCACATCTGGGGACCCGGGAGATGCATGGAAAGATTTGTGATTAAAATGCTCCCTCTTCATGTGCAGGAGCATCCTGGAAAAAAAGTGGACCTGAAACAACCCAATTCCAGAGGGGAGGCTCCCCAATGGCAGGTCACTCCTGCCAAGTCTGGGACTGAAGCCGCCACGAGGTTATGGTGCTGACTCCCGTCAGACTAGGGGATACCCTGCTCCAACCTCCATGACCTTGGGCGTCTTTTTACTCATCTCTGCATCTGTCCGTGATGCTGTTGTGAACATCACATCAGATCATGCCTTCAAAAAGCAGGCGCGTGGTGAATGCCGGGTAAATCACTACCGTTTACTGAGTGTTTGTACTGTAATAACCTTTTTATGCTATTGGTTCTTTTAAAGCCAAAAAACAAAAGCCCTGTGAGACGCTTATCATTGTCATCATCTCACAGACAAAGAGTCTGAAGCCCGGGAGGTTTGAGTAACATGCGAAAGCTCACCCAGCTGTGCAGTTCTGTCTCCCACTGCTTGCAGCACACTGCCATTCACGTCAGCTTCCCTTCTTCTTCTTCTGTGAATCTTCTTCCTATTTCTAATCCTCTCCCTTCACCACACCCCTGCCACCTGACAGCCCAGCTCATTGAGGACCACTTCCTGGTTTCTTTTCCTTCATGGTGCTTGCTGCATCAATGACATGCCTGAACTCGACTTTCCCAGATGAACTTGAGTTCATCTTTCAGGTCCGGGGCTCAAGCATAAACTCCTCTCTGAACTCTCCCATGGTCCCTGCAATCAAGGTCATGGCTATCTCAGAGTGCCTGGTGTCCGTTCTTTCCACTGCGTCTGAGAAGTGGTCACTCATTCTTCCCTCCCACTGAGACTGCAGTTTGTTTCTCCGCCCTGGAACCAGGCCTTGGCCATGTGACATGCTGTGGCCACGGGGCCATTAGCAGACATTCTGGGAGTGCTTGGGCATGGGGCTCCACCCCTGGCTGCTCTTGGGACGCTGAGAACTCATGTGAACGAGCCTGGGCCAGCCGCTGGAGACTGAGGGCCACAGGAGGCCGAGACATGAATGAAGACTTGTGGCTTCATCTAGCTCCCAGCTGACCACACAGCAGGAGAGAGCCAGCAGATAGCAACTGCCCATCCCAAGCCAGGGGAACCACCCAGCCTCCTTGCAGCGTTGTGAACTGAATAAGTTTTCAGGTGGATTATTACACAGCGCTAGCTAACTGATACATTCAAGTGGCTCCACTGCCTAGATCAGGGCAGGTCCTGACATAGATGTTCCAGGAGGGAATGAACCACGGCTCAGTTCAGAGCTGGAAGAATGGATGGGAAGACAACAAAGTGTGACTTGGAGGGAACTTCAGCTAAGTCGGTCCTGGGAATGTTCCCTTTCTTTCCTCTCCCATCTTTAGATGGATCTCCCATCTTTAGCTGCTGTAATGAGCTCCATTAACACCTGTCAGCCTGAATTACCAGTCTGCACTCAGCAGTCACTTCTCATCCACTGTGTTTTGATTGGCAGTCGACACTTAGAGCTTCCTCAGCTGCAGGACAAACACCCCAGAGTCAAGTGCTCCCCAGCATTTTTGAAGAGCAAGGGTCATGCATTTCGTCAAACGCTCTTCCACCTGTGTCCTTCTGAAGTGTGCTCACAATTAGCTTCCTGCCCTGCAGTCTTGGCAAGTGAACCCTGGAAGTGACGTCCCATCCTTCTCAGAGTATCCTATGGAGGGGGGGGCAGGTACATGATGCACACGTGTCTTATTACTGGTGATGACAGTGACAGGATCTTGTGGTTAAGGTGGTGTCTGCCAGGCTTCTCTAAAGATGCTTTTTTCCTGGTCATGTTCTATTTCACTGGTCATGTGTTTGTCTAGCTGAATCCCTGGATGGACACTGCTAGAGGACAGGGTCCATGTCTTTTTCCTCATTGCTGTATCCCCAGCACCTGTGACCACATCTTGTAGTTTTTTTTGTGTGTGCTCAACAACATCTTATTAAACAAAATCTTATTAAATGTCATGAAAGATACAACCAATCTTCAGGGAGCTGACATAGTGGGTTTCAGACCGATTATCTGGAACAGAAAGGGCAAATGATTCCATCCATGCCTCCTGCACGTCCCATGTCTTTTAGTTAATCTCATACTTTACTTCGCTATCCTCTTACTCTTAACCCACAGCCGAATGAAACACACTGAGGACCCCTGATCGGGGTCCTGTGAAATTTCAGAAGGCCAGGCAGAAAGCAAATAATCTTTAATTAGCAATAGAAAATCGGCATTTCTTATTGACCCATCTTCACGAAGCCCAGCTTCTCCCACCAGCCATCCTGATTCCCAAGTCTCTGTGAAGGTCATGACTGCCAACGTCACTGCCGTGTCCACAGGGAGGTTCAGCGTGGTGTCTGGGCTGCAGGTGAGCAGGCATCTGACTAACAGACATACAAACAAGCTGGGTAATTATCCCTGTCTAGAGAAGCACACAGTGAGCTCCAGGTTGGTTCAGCAGCTTACTGATGTTATCAAGGCCCAGGCGTGGCCATCCTCAGCCTGTCAGCGTTGTGTCTTTGGGCTACAAGACGGCAGCCCCAGACGCAGGCATCACCTCCTGTCTCATGACGGCATCCTAAGCAGATTCGGGGAAGCGGGGCTCTTCTTGCATCTCCCAGGAGGCAGACTCTCTCTCATGTCTTCTTGGTGGGAACTGGGTCAAAAGACCCTCCCTAACTACAGGAGAGCCTGGAAAAGAGCACTTAGCATAAATAGCCTCCACCGTGGGAGGTGGACTTGCCAGCACACAAGGGGGAACATCTGACTTTGCTTAGACGACTCGTACACCTGCTGTGAGAGGCTTCTAGGTGGGAGACTGGCTGGACCCCAGGGCCATGCAAGGACGTGGAAAGGTAGGGCTGGTCTGAGGCAGACTTTCTGCTTTTCTGACAGTGTTTTATCAGGTCAAGACCAGAACTGGAATCCAGGTTTCCCATTTGCTATTTTTTTTTTGGTCACAAATCCCATAAAACTTGCAAATATAACCACAACAAAGCATGCATGAAGAGCAACCATCCATCCACACTTTCATCCTCCCATCCTTCCCCTTGCCCATCCATCACTTTATCCTTCCTTCCTTCCATGCTTTCATCAATTCTTCTTACCCCCACCCGCCCAATTCCCCCTCCTTCTGCCCACCTTTTCCATGTTAAGGGAGCCATTTGACCCAGTTATGGCCAATGAGACACAAGAAGTCTGCTCCTGGGGAATATGTTCACCCCTTATGTAAGGGAGAGACATTTAAAGAGAGGTCTCTTTCTCCCTCTCTTTCTCGTACACTATCAGGAGAGGGTAAGATGCTTGGAGCTGCCACAGCCATCTTGCAGCCACGAGGAAAGACACATGAGGACGAGACGTCCTGAGTGTCATACGGAGGGCCGCAGTGAAGAAGGGCCATCTCGTAGTTTCTGGGCCCACAGTCCAGTGCAAGAGACAGAGAAATGGGTGACTACAATCGGGTATGAACTAGCTCTGTGGAGTAAGTGCTGGGAGGGAAAACAGGGATGGAACTGGGGAGCCTCCAGAGGCTCAAGGAGGACCAGAATCGAGCTGGAGAAGGGGGTTCTGGGCCGAGGGCAGAGCCTGGACAGACCATCACGGAGCTGCAATGCGTTCAGGATGGAAAGTCAGGGGGTCGTCTGGGGGAGAATGCTGGGGAATCAGGTGGAAGCAAGCAGTCTTGACGAGAAAGAATGGGATCCCCTGCTCTGGCTCAGCTGCTCCCCCGGCAGCCCTGCTCCCAGGGTGCCGTCCATTGCCTCCTTTCTGCCAGGTTCACCCGGGGGGCACACTCAAAAACCAGTTTGGGCCTTGCTTCTCTCATGATGTTGAGAACCTTGTGGCCTTTGATATCTGCTCTGAATTCCTGTTTCCTGCTCTCCACGGTCTGGGGGGTGGACAGAGGAAGACAAACCCCTCCCTGGCCGCTCCTCCTCGCCCCTTCCCCGATAAGGTCAGTATCAAAGGCCCGAGGAGGAAGGAGGCAGAATCAGGGCCGCACTGGGCTGAAAGACTCCTCACACATGGAAACAGCTGATGACCTGGCCCCGAGCCGTCACCTCGGAATGCCCGGCTCACCCTGGGCCCTTGGCAGGCTCGGCTCCTGGGAGAAAACCTCCCCGGAGTGCACTGTTGACAACCTGCAACAGCAGAGGGGGAATCCCGAAAGATGGCCAGAGAGCAAAGGGGATGGAAGCTCCTCCTGTGCGAGGTGGGCTGGGGAGCGGTGGGGACGCGCTGCCCAGGAGACGGAGGCCAGGGCAGCACAGGCCTGCCTGCTCGGGGGAGCGCCTCCCCCGGCACGTCAGCTGCTTCCCCTGACCTTCCAGCGGGGCAGGAAGATGGAAGCAAAGGAAATGGAAAACACAAGCTACACACCAATTTAGCTTTCTGCTGCTTGGAGCTCAATTTTTGCTAACTTTGGAAATCCCAGAAGAGAGAGGTGCTTCTGTTGAGACATTTAAAAAAATTTTTTTGAAGGGAAACAAGACAGGCTATTCACCGCCAGTGGGGGAGCACGGCTCTCTGGACGCCTAGTAACCCCACTGCACCCAGAAATTTGATTTAATGAGAGGACACAGTGCTGAGAGCATCCGCTCTCAGCCCCAGCCCTGGGCCACGAAGGCGTCGATGCAGCACAGCCGCGCTCTGAAGCTTTATTTCATTTCCCCGCCCCCGCCCCGACCCCCTGCCAACTACCACCAGGGAGAAAGCACAGCAGGTGCTGGCCCGGCTGTCCTGTCCCCAGGGCCAGAGGGGGCCAGGCAGGTCTCCAAGCCCAGCACCTGCATCAGAGCTGGTAAGTAGGGGCTGGTGCTCATGGGAGGCCCGGCCTCCAGAGCCCAAGGTGGCTGCTTTCTCCCTGCTGATCAGGTCTGGGCCTGGGCAGCACCTACTTCTGGCGGGAGGCCTTCCCTGACCCCCTAAATCTAAAAACAGAGCCTCCTCACGTGGATTGCCCTCCATCTCCTTACCCAGATTTGTTATGTTTATTCTTCTCTGCAGTGGTTGCCACTACTGAAAATACACAGCTCATCTCTTTCCTTGTTTATTTTGTTTGCCTGTTTCCTGTCTCTTGCAGTTGACTGTCACCTACATGAGGGCAGGTGACACTTTTGTATCAGCAGGGGGACCCCATGCACAGAGCAGGAGCTTAATGAACATCCAGAGCATGTGCGTCTGCGTGCGCAAGGGTGTGTGATCGCCCAACACGGAGCCTGGCGTGCAGCACACACAGGTGCGATCAGCATCGTTCCTACATTGATTTGCTAACTAGGCATTTGCTCGCTCAACGCTCACAACAGCTCTTTAAAGCAAGCAGCAGAAACCCCGGTTTGCAGTTGGGACACCTGAAGCTCAGAGAGGTTATGTGAATGGTCAGTGCCCCACAGCCATGCGGTCGTGTCTGAGGCCCAGGGATTCCTGACGCCAGCGGCCCCTCCCCAGCTGCTTTCCCTGGGGTAACTGGACCCTGTTCCCTGCCTGCCCCCGAGCCTGGGACCCCAGGGTGCCACACGCCTGGCAGGGTTCCCACCGTGGAGACGGGTCTCAGGCGTCATGGGGTGCCCAGCAGTTAGCCTCTCGCTGTGATAATGACATCCTTCACTCGGCCCACTTGCTGGTGGTCTGCGATGGGTGGTCGTGCTGCAGGGCCCCGGCGTCCATGGGTGGGGGAACGCGGGAGAGGAGCTGCTGTGGAGCACTCGTAGGTCAGATTTCATCTCTGCAGCAACACCCCTGCCCGTTTCTCACACACATACACACACTCATCCCTGCCCATTCACACACACACATACATACCTGCCCATTTCACACACACACATATACACCCCTGCCCATTTCACACATACACACACCTGCCCATTTCATATATACACAGCCTTGTCCATTTCACACACACATACCTGCCCATTCATACATACACACACACCTGTCCATTGCACACTCACCTGCCCATTTCACAAACACACACACCTTCCAATTTCACACATACACACACCTGCCCATTTCACACACATACACACACCCCTGCCCAATTCACACACATACACACCTGCCTGTTCCTCACACACACACACCTGCCTGTTCACATACACATACACATACCTGCCCATTCACACACACACACACCTGCCCATTCACACACACACGCACCTGCCCATTTCATACACATACCCGCCCATTTCACACTTCCTTGCCCATTTAATACACATACCTTTCCATTCACACACACATACCTGCCCATTGCACACTCACCCACACATTCCCATTTCACACATACACACCTCTGCCCATTTCACACACATACACACCTGCCATTCACACACACACACAAACACACACACACACACACCTGTCAGGTCACTGAAGCAGGAACCTTCTTGCGTCCACTGTGGTTGTTAGCTCTTGGCATTGGCGGCTGGACCAGCAGCCACAGGCCGATGGAAAGACCCCAGGGCTGAGGACGCTGGCACACTCTGACCCCCAGGAGGATGGGCTGAGGCCTGGGCCAGGGTCTCCTTGACTTGGGGGACGGATGACCTTCCAGTGGACAGCGACAGGTCCTGAAGCCAGAAGGAACCACAACTGTGTTCTGTGTCCAATGGGATAATTCAGTGCTGATTAAAGTGTTGTGGACAGAATGACTGCTGAGCAGAGATGGAACGAGCCAGTGCCCAGGGGCCAGACCAGAGAGAGGAACCCCACGGCTGCAGCAGCTGGGGCCTGTGGTCACTCCAGGTTTCACAGTGTGAGGAAGTGCTGGGCTGTTTTCCAAAGGTGGCCCCATTTTACGTTCCCAAGAGGTTCTCTTCAGTGATGAGTTTTTCCTCTTCTGTTTATTCCTAGCCTATAAGTTGTTGGCAGCGCTCATCTGCTGTGAAAAAAAAGGGAAAGTGTCAGCCACTCAGTTGCACCTGACTCTTTGTGACCCCATGGACTGTAGCCTGCTAGACTCCTCTATCCATGTAATTCTCCAGGCAAGAATACTGGAGTGGGTTGCCATTTCCTACTCCAGGGGATCTTCCCAATTGAACCCACATCTCCTGCATCGCAAGTGGATTCTTCACTGTCTGCACCACCAGGGAAGCCCTACTTTCAGGTTTTTTTTTCCCCTGAAGATAAATAATGTTACCTAGGGTCTCCTAGGTGGCACAGTGATAAAGAATCCATCTATCAATGCAAGAGACGTAAGAGGCTTGGGTTTGATCCCTGGGTTGTGAAGATCCCTTGGAGAAGGAAATGGCAAACCCATTCTAGTATTCTTGCCTGGGAAATCCCATGCACAGAGGAGCTTGGTGAGCTACAGTCCATGGGGTCACAAAGAGTTGGACACGACTGAGCACACACCACATTACCTAGCATTGCCTAGCACTGGAAGGTGGTATGAAGATGGGCCACAGTTGACTGTACCATCTGGGGTGCTCCTGGACTCCAGAAATGGCCACATGCTCTGAGGTGGTTGGGACATCTTGGGGGAGGGACGTTATAAAGGACAGAGGTTCTATGAAGAAGTGGGAGGTGGGGTGTGAAGGCCCACTCTGGAGGTCGGCTCACAGGGCTCACGGGGGTTTGTGTAGACTGCAAGGCCCCAACTCCAGCAGAGGCTCTGCAGTCAGCTGGCATCACTGCTGTGGGAATGAGGTACACCCCATTTAACAGTGAGAAGGGGTCCCTCTCCCCCTCATCTCTGCCTCTGGAGTCCTACCTCCTGGCCTTGGGAGCTTGGAATGGAGGTTGTTCCAGGCCACATAGGATGTTGCCACTAACCACATCAACATCTCTAAAATTAATAACATGAACTCTCCATAGTGAAGGGACCTGGGCCAGAAATGGAGGGCTGCTGGCTGCTTCCTGGGTCCTATGCTGCAGTAGGGGGCAGGACATACGGGGACAGTGGGGAACCCTGGGTGGACACCATCCTGTTGGAACATAAGACCTTAAGGACTTGGCCGTGACTGGAGTCAGATCCATCCAGGCGGATCAGGAGAGGAGGCGCAGAGTTCTCATTTAGACACACACACTGTCATATGCTTATGACTTACATAGAAAATAGGCTCTTTCTGCTTGGAGAAGGAAATGGCAACCTACTCCAGTATTCTTGCCTGGGAAGCCCATGGACAGAGGATCAAGGTGGGCCACAGTCCATGGGGTCGCAAAGAGTCAGACACAACCGGGGACCGAACAACAGCTCCCCAGCGCACCTCTCCCGTGGGTTTGGTTTAAAAGGGTCCAGTGCTTTTACTGAAGGGATGGTCTACGATTCGGGTTTTGTAGAAGTCAGAATTCTCGTACTCTGAAGCCTTCGGAAGGTCATCCAGTTCAGACCAGCTACTCCCTCTCACCAAACAGATCGCTCCACCGACCTTGAGGTCAGGAAGTGTCTGGGTGAGCCCTGAAAGCTCTTTCTCTAAGCTTCCTTACCAGCAAATTGGGCAGAACAATGGGTCCATCTCAGAAGGCTGCTGGAGGACTGAATAAGATACCCGTGTAATGTTCTTAGCGTCGTGCCCGGCATACTGCGAATGTTCCGTAAAGGACTGTATTACTCTGCCAGCATCGTCACCAGCACACAGTGTCTTCTTTGTGTCCATACCTCGCCTTCTGCATTGATCAAGCCAGCAGCTGGCTCTTGAGTGAAAGCTCCCTTCCCGGCTCGCGTATGGTTCGACACAGCGGGCAGAGCGCTCAAGACCGGCAGGCACCAGCTCTTGCCTTCTCCAGGGCTGAGGCCGGAACACACGAGACAGCCCAGGTGGTGCAGCGGGCGTCTACGATGCCCGCCCCCTAGTGGAGGGACGCGGCTCCTGAACTCAGGTGTGCATGGAGGCAGGTGACCGGGACACTCGGCAAAACCAGGTTAATTTTCACGGCATCTGAATCCAGTTCTCCTGAAACACAGACAGCAAAAACGGTGATCAGAGTCACAGGCAAGGCAGACAGAAACATACATAGAGGCACTGACGCGTGTGATCCCTCTCTCAGGCTCTGTGTTTTAAATCTATACTCAGAACCAGAGAGCAGGATAAAGGGAGGGGCTGTCAAAGGGGATGGGGCTTCCTTTTGAACCAATAAGACACGGTGCTGACGGTTGCCCAACACTGTGAAGATACCAAACACCACTGAAATTCACACTTGAAGTGTGGTGTGTTAGGCAAATTACATCCCTATAAAGTGATTTTTTAAAGTTGACTTTTTAAAGAGGTTTTATTGTTTTTAGCTATTTCCCCCGAAATTCATTTACTATGAAAACAGAAAACACACATAAAAATGTATTTTTCTCAAAGTATTTATTTGCATTCTTTGAGTTCCAGATGTGTTTGCCGTCAGAGGAGAGGTCTTGCTGAGGTCAGCAGTGAGACCCCGGCGCGTGCCAGTTGCTGTGGAGATGGGACACGTCCAAGCCCGGACATGAACTTAAGTCTCTTGTCCAGTTGTGGAGGCTAGAGCTTAGGAGCAACTGGACAACAAGAGAGAAGACAGCTCAAAATCAGGGGCTACGCTATTCGCTGAGTGAGTTGAAAGAAGGATATTACTGAAGGTTCAAGTAACCCAGGAGGGCTTCGTGAAGGAGGGACTTGAGTTAGAACGTGACAGGTTTAATAGAAAGAACAAGTAAAATATCATAAGAGCAAGTAAACTAAACTAACACAGAGTTAGGACAGCGCTCAGCTCTCCCTCCTGGGGCCCTCCCGTGGACTGGCGCTCTGCTCCCCACATACCATGGACGTGCTCCAGAAGACGAGTGCATCACCCAGGAGGAGAGGTCTCACTGACTCCCACTCCAGGCTCCAGCTGTGGCTTCCACTGGCTGACCCCAGCCAGAAGCCAGAGGGCAGGGACCACTGACTCAGACCACAAGACCAGTGCCCAGGTTAAGAGGGAGGAAGAGACAGAAAGTTGGGGGAGGGCTGCATGGAGGCATCCAGCACCTCAATACGGGCTGCAGGGGATTAGGCAAGACCCAGCAGCATCACCCAGGAAGGGGTTTTCCCAGACAGGCTGTCGGAGGCAGTGACGGGGCCCTGAGTTGCCCCAGCTCTCAGTAGCAAGGGGGCAATGGTGCCACTTTATCCTTAGAAGGTGATGGGCTCTGAGTCAGGGTCTCTTCATTCATTTCCTGTAGATCCTCGCTACCCCATGTGGTCCCCAGACACCACCTGGGAGCTGGTTGGAAACCCAGGATCTCGGCCCCACCCACACACTGCCCTAGCACCTGCATCTCAGCCACACGCCCGGTGACCTGGTGACTTGGGTGCGGGCTGCTCTCAGAGAGGCTCAGCTTTGCATCACCCCAGGGAGGCTGGGCTGGGGAGGGGGTGAGTAGGAGCAAGTCGGTGGGAGGTCCCTCTGCTGCAGGTATCAGGAATAGGAAACCATGGCTGCTGACCTGTCTGGGCCCCAGGATGGACCCTGCTGGTCCACCACCTCGCTCTTCCTGCAGATGCCAGGGCCAGCCCCACGTTTCTCTCCACACAAGCTACCTGCATCCACTTCCTGTCCACCAGCACTGATAAGCGAGATGAAATTTAGTTGCCAACTAACTATATGTCATATCGCCCGTTCATAACTTTGGGCAGATGTATAAAATCCAACGATTATCAGAAAATGAACGCCATGTCTGGCGTGCACATTCTTTATCCCTATAGACCCACCTGGTCCGTGGCCAGCAAGCGAGAAGCTCTGAGTCCAGCGAAGAGGCGGGGAGATGACGTTGTGTACAGTTCTGGGGAGAAGGGGATGACAGAGGATGAGATGGTTGGATGGCATCGCCGACACGATGGACACGAGTTTGAGTAAGCTCTGGGAGTTGGTGATGGACAGGGAAGTCTGGTGTGCTGCAGTCTGTGGGGTCGCAAAGATTCGGACATAACTGAGCAACTGAACTGAACTGAACATTGTGGTGCGGGGTGGGGGGGTTGCTGCAGCTGTATCACATAACATGCTTCATGTTAAAAAAACACGGGGTGGGGCGGCCAGTCTCAGAAGTGTTTCACCCATGACGACTGTGTATAATCCACGAAGCACTGGGATGTGTGTAGTCTTGAGTCACAATCCATCTCTGTGTGTCATGTCGTCAGCACAAAAAACGCTCCACACTTAGACGCTTTCCAATCCATCACCACGTGTGGGGGCTGGGGGCTGTTCCCGGGCTATTGCCGATGCCACAGAGGTGGGAGAGGTGACTTTGATGATTTCAACCACGACACTTTCAATGGGTCCGGGAGAACCCGGTCACGGGGCCAGTGTCCAGCTGCCGCCTCTCCAGGACTTTAGGCTGCAGCGGTGACTCGTCTCCCCCCCCCTCCCCGCCTCCACCAAGCCTCTGCCCCCATCCCTGCTCTTGAATCAGCTGTCTGCTTTCTCCACAGGGGTCCTTTGGAGACCACAGAGCCTTTTTTTTCCCTTGACATGATTTCCAACAAATGGAAGAAGAGCACAGAATTCTCAAAATACCCTTGCCTGAGATTCTACAAATGTGAATATTCACCTTATTTGCTGTGCCCTCTCTCTCTCTCACACACACACAGAGGAAGCTGTGGCTAAGACTTGCCTTTCCACCAAACACTATCACATACGTTTCCTAAAAACAAGGGATCCTCTTCTATAACCACAGTACAATGATCAAAATTAATCAACTAAAATTGACGCAACTCTCAGCCAATCTACAGATCTTATTCAGACTCTAGCTACAAGAAGGCTCTTGCTTTGCTGAAAGTAACGGAGCTACGGGCTGTAGAAGACACGTGCCATCTCCAGATGGCTCCTGCCCTCCTCTGCCTCTCTGTCCCCACTACCCCCACCTGCATCATTTTTCTTTTCGCTTGCTTCTAATGATGTCTTACGTCAGAACAGTAGTCATGCTGACGACAGGAACGGTTTTGCACGGGCTTCTCTTTCTGTAATAAATCTCTGTTTCAAACAACACTGCAATGAGTAGCCAGCAGGCCACGTGTTTCAGAGCCATGAATTATCACTGAGGGCTGCTTCGGTTTAGTGACAACTTATGAAACTAATTGTGTGTGTGTGTGTGTTTTGTGGAAAGCATGTGTACACGTGTGTGTGAACAGAGAATAATACGGAGGCAGTTGAGTTAGGGTATCTGGGTGGCGGTCTTGAATTTATACAGCCCTCCTGCTTGACTCTGGGCAAGTCAATTCAGTCCTCTGCAGCCTCGCCCGTGACCTGTCGACTTTCAGCAAGACTGCCTTGTTATTTAAAGGGGTGTTTTAACATTCTGAGTCCACTGATACACCGAGTGTGCCGTGTGTCTGAGAGCCTGTGCACGTGTGTGTCTGTGCGCATGTGCACATGTGTGCTAGGGAGGGGTGTATGGACCTAGTTCCACCTCTCTGCCTTCCCCTGGCCTGGGTTCCATCCTCATGCTGGCTCCTGGTGGAGGCAGGATGGTTGTCAGTAGCAACTGGGACACCAGCTTCCCTGCTGGTTCCCTGGGGAGGCAGCACCACCTCTACCTGTACTTAAGTCCTCCCTCTGCCTGACTGGACCACTCTGGTAGGAGCCCACCCCAACCCTAGCAACAGTTGCCAGGGGACTGCCAGGAGCTGACTGCCAGAAGCTTGGGTCTCAAGTCAACCACTGGCCAGGGGGAGGGGCTTGCTGTGCCCACCTATCTAGTCCTGCCCATGCATCCCTGAGATGCAGGAGTTCTCAGCATGTGCTGATTACCTGGGAGGAGTAAAATGTTGAAAATATTCAAGACTTTTTCAGGAGCCAGGAAGGTAGTGTGGATGCCCATTTTACAGATGGACAAAGTGAGGCTCGGGCAGATTAAATCGCCCAAAGCTGCAGGCACTTGAAACTCAGTATATTCTGGCTTCAAAGCCCATGAATTTTCCATGATACCTTGATCCCTCCTTTCAGGTTGAGGTCAGTTGTGCCAAGCAATTTAGTGGACTACCAATTGTTCAGCCAGCTTAGAGACACCTATTTTAAAGGTTGTTTATAGCAAGGATGGGCTTCCCTTGTAGCTCAGTTGGTAAAGAATCTGCCTGCAATGTGGGAGACCCAGTTTTGATCCCTGGGTCGGGAAGATCCCCTGGAATTGTTGCCTGGAGAATCCCATGGACAGAGGAGCCTGGTAGGCCACAGTCCATGGCGTTGCAAGAGTCAGATACAACTTAGTGACTAAACCACCACCATTATAGCAAAGATGGCCATAGCAGCGCTAGTCATAACAGCCAAGAGGTGGAAGAAGCCCAAGCGTCCATCAGCGTCTAGCTGCATAAACAAAATGTGACCCATCCACACAGCAGAATATTATTCAGCCTTAAAAAGGAATCATGTCATATTGACATGTACGACACGAATAAACCTTGAAGACAGTAAGTGGAGTCAAACATGCCAGTCACAAAAAGACAAGTACTGTAGGCTTCCAGGTCTATGAAGTACAAGAGGAGTCCAATTCATAGAGATAGAAAGCAGGATGGTGGGGGCCAGGGACTGAGGGACGGGGTGGGTCAGTGTTCAGTTAGGAAGACGAGAAAGCTCTAGAGAAGTTCTGGGTGTTGACAGTTGAACAACAATGTGAATGTACTTAATGCCACAGAACAGTACACTTAAAATGATTAAACCAGTAAATTTTATGTCAGGTCTATTTTACCACATTAGGAAAATAAACAATTTTTTTAAAACTTGCATTTTAGAGAAGTCAGCATTTTAATCTCTTGTATGGAGAAGCTTTGCAGCAGTGTTTACATCTGTCATTACTCTGGTCTCTCTGAAGCCTTACTAAATTCATTAGCCACACCAGTGTGGCTGTCTCCGATTCTTTTGAGTGTCACCTGGAAAAGTGAGCAGCAATACAGGGACACACCTGTAAACACTCCTCCTAACAGCACCCGTTGGCCTGACACTAGAAATGAGTGACTTTCCGTTACGAGTTGAATCATGTCTACACTTTGAGTGAGGCCTGGCCTGTGTGTCCTGTGCCACCCATCGCCCTGGCATCAGCACAGCCCACGTGGTACATGCGGCCAAGGACCCCTCCACCCAGCGTGGTCTTGCATCTCTCCCCAGCCAGAAAGCACACGTGGGCAGGATGCATGGGGCCAGGGCAAAGGTGGGTTTTGTCAGTTCCACGAGTCACCATGAAGTGGGCCGAGCTCTGTAAACATGTGTTTGGCAAGTGGTCCCCCTGTGGGCGGCAGAAATCCAGATGGAGGAAGTCTGCTGAGCACAATGTCGGATTTTACATCTGCTGACCCCGAAAGCGTGTGGGGCCATGGAGAAGTGGGCTGTGGTCCACCAAACCTTAGCGCACCAATGTGTTTCTGGGGGCTCGTTCAGATCTAGAAGACAAAGGCACAGGGTCCACAACCCCCGCCGGGCCCGGGTGTGGTTAGAGCTGGGAGAAGCCTTAGCATCATCACCCAGACGGGCTCTCGGCTTCACAGACAAGCAGCTGCCCAGGAAGCTGGGCAACACTGCCCAAGGCTGGAGCCTGAATCTCGGGCTCTGTGGGTTCAGTGCAGTGTCCTCTGGCCTCCTCACACTGGACAAGGCTTTGGCAAGTAGCCTCTACCGTGCACTGCTGTGCCCTTATCCCCCGAGGCCCTGCCTCTCTGACTTCTGGTTCCCTATGACACACAGCAGGCTCACCCGACGCAGTGCTCGGTCCATAAGGGGCCGACGGTGGAGAGTCACGGTGCAGGAGAGGCCAACAGAGCATGGCCTGGGTGTCCATGGGGGTCAGAGGGAGGTGGGGGAGACCGCCAGCAGAGAAGAGCTGCTTCCCCACCCTTGTTGGTCCTGGACCCCCACCAGGGGGTCTGTAAATACCCACCCCCCCCACACGTTCTTCAGTTACCTCTGGGAGAGGCTGCTTTCCTGGTGGGGCTGTGATGGACACAGGGGTAGACCATCAGACCACAGGAATGCTGACATCAAGATTCAAGGTGAGGACAACATGTAGTCTGTACAGCTTGGCAATCCTCTGGAGATCTCACACCAAAGGGATGAAGCATCCGGGAAAAGTGACCGGAGGCCTGGGCTACTCATGCCGTTGTGGATGTCTGCAGACAGCAGAGCTCATTTGGTGGGCTCCCCTCAGATTGGGAGGGCGTCTGAGGTCTCAGGGCTGCTCTTGAGAGTCCAGTCAGAGTTCAGGCTATTGTATCACTAACTAGCACCCTCCCTCCCCTCCTGTCCCTACCTCCCTCCTTCCTTCCCTCCCTCCCCTACTTCCTCTCTTCAGGAAACACAGAGCCCAAGAAGACAGAGGTAAACCCCATTCCAGAGCTTTTAACCCAGTCCAGCAGTTATACACTGTGGTCTTAGGCCCTGACGTCTTTCGTCTTTCCGGGCAGTCAAGATGGTTTGGAATGTTACAGGATTGTGCATGGGTAGAAGACCCATTCAACTTTCAGGACAGATCAATGCAATTGAATACAGTAGGTACAAAAAGTTCACTGATTTGGTTTCAGATTCCACATTGCAGCTAATCTTTAAGGAACTCCCTCTTGCCGAGTTTTGGTGTAGTATTAAAGAATAATGCCCAAAATTATCCAAAAAGACTATTAAGTTACCTCTGAATTTGCAAATGCATAATTGCGTGTGGCCAGGCTTTTTTCATACGCACCAGACTGAAGGCAGAAGCAGATAAGAGAACCCAGCTGTTTCCTATTAAGCCAGACCTCATACAGGCTTGCAAAAATGTAAAATAATGTGAATCTTCTCACCACTATTTTGCAAAACATAATTTTTCTTAAACACATTATTTGTGTTAACATGCAAAGGGTTGTTCTCATTTAAAAGACTTAATGAATAAAATATTTTTAAATGTTTATCAATTTACTATCAAATTCTGTAAATACCAGTAGATATGAGCCACAAAAGCAAAGCTCTTTGGGATTTTCAACAAGTTTTAAGAATGTAAAGCAGTCCTGAGATTTAAAAGTTTGGGAGCCCTCTGTTCTAGAAACAATATTGTCAACACTAATCTCTGTTGATGACTGAGGAAGGGCCAGATGGTGCTCAACACCCTTGCTTTCAACAAATCCCCACAGAGCTGATACTACCACTAAACTACACGCCAGAGATTGAGGGTCTGGCTGTACGGTGTCAAAGCATATATCAAAGCTATGGTTTTTCCAGTAGTCATGTATGGATGTGAGTTGGATCATAAAGAAGGATGA
Source organism: Cervus elaphus (assembly GCF_910594005.1). Taxonomy (NCBI): domain Eukaryota; kingdom Metazoa; phylum Chordata; class Mammalia; order Artiodactyla; family Cervidae; genus Cervus; species Cervus elaphus. Next base: position 14,092,550 of record NC_057818.1, read on the forward strand.
GTACCGAAGAATTGATGCATTTGAACCGTGGTGCTGGAGAAGACTGGAGATCAAACCAGTCAATCCTAAAGGAAATGAACCCTGAATAGCCATTGGAAGGACTGATGCTGAAGCTGAAGCTCCAATACTTGGCCACCTGATGTGAAGAGCCGACTCATTGGAAAGGACCCTGATGCTGAGAAAGATTGAGGGCAGGAGGGGGGGGGGACAGAGGATGAGATGGTTGGATGGTGTCACTGACTCAATGGACATGAGTTTGAGCAAATTCCGGGAGACAGTGAAGGACAGGGAATCCTGGAGTGTGGCAGGAAACAGGGTTGCAAAGAATCAGACACGACTTAGCAACTCAACAACAACATACAGTGTCAGAGTACCCTGGAGGTTAGGGTTTGGTTCCACCAGCTGGAGAGCTGTGCAACCCTGGGCACGTTCGTTTCCTTCTCTGAGCCGCATCTGGAAATGGGACAGGAGCGTGGTGGGGCCTGAGTGGTGGTGGAGATGCGGAGGGCGGGCGTGCACGGCTGGGTGTGAGTGCCAGCACTGCGCTCTGCGTCTCAGGGCCAAGCCTACACCCCAAGTCTTTGTGCGGCCCCTAACCCTGCACTGCCCTGCCTTCAGGTCGCTTGGAGGGCGAGACTGTGCTGTCCATCAGAGCCCGGAAGCCTCAAGTCTCCTCTGCATTTCTGTTGCTAAGGGGAAAGACTCTTGAAAAGGTCCTTTTCTGAAGGTTAAGGGTGCCCGCTGGGCAGCAGGGAGGCTCACACCTAGAGGAGGACAGCACACATCTGGGGTAGGACACCACTAATCTCCGTAAAAAATCCTTCCCGGCCTCGGGCCAGTGGGCTGTTTAGAAACCTGCAGGAGGCAAGGAGACCAGCCCTTCCTGGATCCTTGAGAAACAGGTATTTCACGCTGGGCTGGCACACAGGGGCGGCCAACACCCCTGCGCTTGTCTGCCTGGCTGCTGGGTAATTTTACACATTGGCTTTTACTGGCAAGGGAGGCGGGCGGATGTGGGCAGTGGAATATTCCGCTAGGTCAGGGGTTCAGGTCTGGCTTGGCTGGTGGAGACTTCTTGGGTTATCTGCTCTCTGAGAAGCTGTCTGTCTGTTCTGGGGACCGGGGTCGATGCCTACAGCCAGCAAGTAGCTATGAGCACCTACCAGGTTCTAGGCTCTGTGATAAGGGCTGAAGCCACAGTGTTAGGCTGATAGAGTTCACATCCCCCTGGAAGGTCATGTTCACAGGTTCTGGGGATCAGGATGGGGGCTTATTCTGCCTACCTCATGAGGGGCAGGGCTGTGTCTCCGGGCCACCACCATCGAGGTGTGGAAGTGGGGCTGATGATTCAGTCGGTGGCTGAGCTCACCCTGCTGCCCCACAAGCAGCCGCAGAGTGGGTCTCCCCTCTTCCAGGGCCACGTGGGGTTTCCCAACAGTGTCTGCCTTCTGTCTTCCAGCGCAGAGTCCTCAACTTGATCATGCACCCAGTGGCCCGGGGCCTTACTGAAGGGCTGGAGGGTGGGGTGGGGGGAGGAGTCTGCATTTCTAGCCTGTTCGCGGGGGACTCTACTGCTGCTGGTGTGAACCAGGCATGGGAGGGCACAGCTCGGGTTTCTCTCAGTGCGGACCTCCATGGCCTAGAACGTGGGTCAGCACACAGTAGGTGCTTAATAACTACCCAGAGAATGGATGGATTCCCCGTGGTCCCTCCCCTGCCTCTCTCTCACCCTCAGGCCCTCTGCAAGCTCCAGGCACCTCATGGAGGGAAGGAGCCCAGAAGGCACCAGCCAGTGTGACGAGTAACAGCCCGGACAGGCGGACACCAGCCCCTTCCCTCCGTAATGCTCTGCCTCTATCATCTGTATACGGTTTCCCTTGCTACGAGTAACCTCGCACCAACCCTGCCATACCTTCAGAATGAGGGCCGGTCGAGCCGCAGTGGCCTCTGCCCCTCCCCAGCGCACGCACGCACTCGCCAGCTACTGTTATGTCCCCCCGAGCTTAGCTCCCCTCCTGCCCAGCACTGTGGGCCAGCCTACAACTCAATGTGGGTTCTGTTTATTATTCTAGAGAGGTCATTTTCAAGGGGCTGAAATACTTGTTAAAATTAAGGCAAAGAATGCACACCACAGCCAGGCCGGCTCACCTTGTGCTTCAAAGCCCTCTTGCTTCTCCAGGCGCCGCTTCCTGTAAGCTGCCTGCAGGCATCCAGCAGCTCCAGTGAAAAGGAAGGCCGGCTGCCCAGTGGACGGGCAGAGCAGGCCAGGGAGTGCGGCCAGTCTCCAGGCCCGCACAGCTGTCCCGGGGCTGGAGGCACCTGCTGGGCCCGGTTGGACGATGGCTTGGAAGGTTGGAGACAACCAGTCGAGTGGACCTGACAAGTGATGGGCAGAGACAGGAGTCTGCAGAGCCCATGGGTGTCTGAGGGACCAGCCGTGCCCGTGGAGCCAACTGTCTCCCAGCGGTGCATGTCCCTCCAGGCCAAGTCCTGGCATCCCGGAGCACGGCTTCTATGGGAGGTGAGGGTAAGGGTGAAGGGCACTGACCATGTGAATGCCAAAGGCCGGGCCCTTCAGGGAAAACCACCTTGGGCAGCTTCCCACACAGATCACGGCCTTTTGTTCCAAGAACTGCCACTTCCAAGTGGTTTTAATTTTCTGTAGACATTTCCCTTAAAGAATAACAACGTGGGAAGGAGGGTTACTTGGAGAACTTTAGCCTTTGAAAGCCCCTCCTGCAGTTGGAAGCGGGGTTGCAAGGAGGAGGGGCCTGGAAGGCTGGGTGTACATGTGGCTCCTACATTGAGCTTGAGGAAGTCTTGCCCTCTCAGTGGGTCCAGACTGGATGGTCCAGGTCCTCTGGAGATTAGATAGGCAAATAGGGAGAATGACCGATTAAAATGAAACAGATGGGTCTGAGCTTTTCCCCTGAACAGCTACATTTCTGAGGCTCTTGGCGCCCTCACGGCAACCTTGGCTCACGTCTGAGATGGTTCACTGCTTCCGGATGAGGGATTTCAGGACGTGGGTTCAAACCCAGCTCCTTCACCATTTGGGAGTGGAGTGAAGCTGTGCATGCCCGCCCATTGTTAGAGTGTCCCTGTTCGTCATTCATGGCGGTGCGAGGACCCTGCAGACCCTGACGTGCAGGTGCACTGTGGCAGTGGGTGAGATGGTTAGAGCCTCAGGCCAGGCCTCTGCAGCCAGGCAGGAGGGGACCAAGCCCCCTGCCCATTGACTATGGATGGGCCCTGGTCATGTGTGGAACCTCCCTGTGCCCAAGCCCCCCTCGTACCGGCGTGAATGGGAGAGCACCTGCGAGGAATGTGGGCCTTAGGCGCTGCTTCTGTTCATGTCTCTGGCATCACCCATTGACCACAAATTAGAAACAAGACAACACATCCAACAAGTGACAACTTAGGACGACGAAAGGCGCCCGTTCGGCCTTGTCAGTGGCCAGATACTTGCTCAGTGAAGGCAGGGGAAAGCGGGCTGTGGTGTCAGCCCCCATCTGAATCCGAAAGCCCGAGAAGCAGAAACTCTGACATCGGGAAGCAGGAGGGCGTGGGTGTCCTGACTCAGCAGAGAGAGCAGACTCGCCCTCCGCTGACCTTCTATTCTGGCCAGACCCTCAGGTGACTGGTGATGTCTGCACGTGGGGAGCCACCTGCTCTCAGAGGGTCACATCTCAGCGCTCATCTCACCCAGGGACAACCTCCTGGACGGGGACCCCCCTCTCCCGGATGGAGACAACCTCCCAGACAGAAATACCCTCTTGGACAGAAAGAGTGTTCGCCCACTGTCTGGGCACCCCGAGCACAGTCAAGTTGACCATCAGGTCTGCACACGAGCCGGCAGCTGCCCATTGATCTGCAGGGTCCCTAGCGGCAGTGGTATACCATGTCCAGGTGCAGAACACTGATTCAGGCATCTATGGGTTTGGGGCTGTTGCATGAGAGGTTTCAGGGGACCCCTTGGCACCTTTCTCTGGGGCACCGATGCCTGCTTTGTCACAAGAACTTGAGTGAGATTCCTGGGGCAGAGGGTGTGGCATTAGTCATTCACCGTGTGACCGGAGCCCTGCGGGTCAGCTTTGAGTGTGCGTCCAGGGTGGACCAGAGACCTGCTAATACATAATACGTGAAGTTCCTCACGGGAGGGCTGGACGCCAGGCTCAGCAAATGGAGGGTAATTTAGGACGGTGGGTGGTCCTGTCATCACCAGGCAATTAGATATGAGGAAGGCCCCTGCCCCCGAGGACAGCCTGCATCTACTCAGCTGCCATGTGAGCTCTGCACCCTGCCCACCCAGCCGTCCCGATGGCGGTGGGGAGCTCAGGAAAGCATGCCAGGCAGGCCATGGTCCACAAGATCACAAAGACTCAGACACGACTGGGAGCAACTCACAACACAGCAACGTTCGCGTATTCAACTAGCTGCCTGCGTAACCTACTCTGTGCCCAGCACGTCTCTTCTATTTGAGGACAGCCCCCCAGGCTCCTCTGAATGAATGACAATGTTACATTTAGACCAAGTAGAAGTGAGACTGCCATCACTGGAGGTTCAACAGGTCTCTTTAGCCCACAAGGAAGCTTTAGAAAGCCTTGTGGCTCAGCTGGTAAAGAATCTGCCTGCAATACAGGAGACCTGGGTTCAATCCCTGGGTTTGGAAGATCCCTTGGAGAAGGAAAAGGCTACCCACTCCAGTATTCTGGCCTGGAGAATTCCACGGACTATAGTCCATGGGGTCGCAAAGAGTTGGATATGAATGACTTTCTTTCACTTCACTTTCCTGCAAGAAGTTACGGTAACTGCCATAAACATTCACGCCTTCTACCACACCTTACTCTTCTTCTAAGATGTAAATCTGTCAAAAGGACAAAGAGGAGGAGCCAGAAGCACAGTTGTAAGAGGGTCTGTCAGCTTTTAGAAGACCAGGCGACAGAAAAGCACTGGTAGTTGGACTTATTGGATATAGTTGTATGCAACACAACAAAAATTGTACTGAAAAGGGAAACCCCAGGCTGGAGTCAGCCCAGACACTGCTTCTTCCTCCTGCATCTCAGGGGCTGGATCTTTGTGGAACCTTGGCCTCCTTGCAGACTAGTTCCAGCCCAGCACTGGGTCCTGCCAGCTTGCAGGGACCCCGAAGTCCTGCTCCCAGCCCCCTGCTGCCAGCTCCAGGGCTGCCCTCCCCAAGGGGTCCTGCCAACACTGCAGGGGCCCTCGCAGTCTGGGGACCCTAAACCAGCTCCAGCCTCACCCCCGCTGTCATAACCCTGTTGGGTGTGCCTTAGATTCTCCCCAGCCACTTCCTGCTGAGATGCTAGGAGGAGGCAGGACGCTAAGCTCTGGACTGACCTGTAAGGAGCTGCAGCCCAGTCGACTAGCCTTGACCCACCAGTCTGAGAACTCGCCTCGAGCATCTTAAGGAGAAAATGAGAAGGGCCTTTCCTGAGTCTGCTGTCTTCAGAATACCCCCTCTGGATTCTGGCTCTAGCCTCCTTGACTGTAAATATCTCAGCAGGGGGGAGTGTGAGGAGAAAAGAGCTACACTTGACTCTGATGCGCCTGCAGGCCCCTGTGGGTACTTGGACAAGGGGTGGAGAGCGGCCAGCCGTCCCAGTCTGATAAGGTCCCCAAAACCCCGAACCAGGGGGCAGATTTAGCCTTCCCAATCCACACCACATCCCAGCATCTGTGACAAACGGTACAAATAAAACGGGCTTGGTCATACATCGTAAGGACATCATTAAAGGCAGTTGACATGGGAAACCTCACGGCAAAGACTGAGAAGGCTTCCCGTCTGGCTACACACGCTCTGCGGGGCAATGCTGGCTGCACATCCAGCTTCGGAAGACTTGCTCCTTTAATGGAGGCTAAATTTGTCCCTGAGTGCCCACTGCCCTGTGGAAAACCTGGGCTAAGACTTCAAATATGACTTAAGTCTTGGTGAAAATACAGACACACATTATGTGAGTAACAGATGTATCAGTGTGTGCCTGCTGCATGCACTGCCCACGGAGAGCGGGAGGCCAGGACTTCGCTGCTCTTGCAGGACCTGCCTCGGGTCCCACTGCCCAGGACAGGCCTCAGAGGGTCTGTCCTCCACCCTCCCTCTCCCCCCAGCACCTGGGGTGTGCATCTCCTGTGCATCAGAGCCAGAGGCCACGCCTCGATTCCATAAGCTCGGGTCTGAATGTGCCAGAGGCAGCTCCTCCCCCAGAGGAGCACCTCTGGGACAAATGGAAGGAAAGGGCCCCGAACTTCCCACCTGGAAAGGGCCAGATGTGAGGCGGCAATGGAACACGCACAGCGACAGGGCCGTGGGGACGGGGACTGGCCGCCGTTTTCAGGAAATGCTTTTGCTCCCTTTTCACCTCCCCCTTTCTCAGTTCAGGCTAGGGATCCAGAATATGCTCTGGGACAGATGAGAGCCCTGCCTTCGGTCCTCACAGACCATGAGATCCAGCCCTGCCAACCCAGGGCAAGCCCGCTGAGGGATGCTTGTTTTGTTTGGGTTGAGCTGGTTAATTGCATGGCTGCTTTTGAGGCTTATTTAAGGAGTGGTTTAATGCATGCCTTCCTGGTCTCCTGGCCACGCCCCAGACATCAGGTCCTGGAGAGAAGGGGCCTGAGCTGTCATTCTCACGGAAGCGTCTTGGCGCCTGGACTCCAGGAAGCGGCGGCTGACGTGGGGAGGGGTGCCCATGAGACTGTGGGGAGCAGCCATGGTGAGGACTCGGGCTTTAATTCTGTGGCTTTTGCCCATGAGATGTTCCCTCCCTCTGCGTTCTATCCTGAGAGAAGCAGCAGCGGGTGGTGAGGAGCTCGCTTCTCCTGTCACCTTGGAAGCCAAAGCCACAGCATCTTCTGTGGGGGTGGGGCCTGAGCTCGGCCTTCCAGCCCCAGATGGGTGGGGGGCTGCTGGGAACCCCCGGCTGGCTGCCCCGAGGACGTCACTATCGCCATGAGCAGGGCGAGCTGACAAACGCGGCATTTTCTTATTAGGCTGCCTGCTGCGAACTTCGCCAAAGTGTGAGGCAAGCCGCAGGTTTGCGGCAGTGTTCTGCTGCAACACAAAATCACACGACAAAAGAAACCACGCTGCCGAGGTCAGCTGTTGAGGCTCTCTCCATGTAAAATACAGTGAAAGGCAGTACAGTAAAAGCAGCTGTGGGGGGCGGAGAGAGGGCAGGTCAGGCCCAGGACCGAAAGAAATCTGCCTGGAGCTGCCACCCGGGATGTGGGCTGCGGGCCCCGCCGTGGAGCTGCTGCCTGACGTGAGGAGGCCGAAGTCTGTTTCCCGTGAGCTCCGGAGCTTTGCCTGTGCCGGCTTAGGGTCTGAAGGCCTGGGAATGGACCCGGCGCCCAGGCCCGTGGGACGCGCGTCCACCCCCACAGCTCGTCGCGGTGCAGGACGGCTCCATCTTTGCAAACGGCCCCGGCGAACGGCCTATGAATGCCGCAGCAGACCCGCTTCACAACCGCCGCAGAGTGGCCGCCGGAAGTGGTTTTGAACTGCTTCCTGTGGTTCCCCCACTGCGCTGGGGGTGGGGGCTTCTATTTTTAGACACTGGCGGTAGACGCCGTGTGGAGATTTGTGGGTGGCCAGGGCAGGCCGGGGGGCTCTCCATTCAGATAGTGTAAGAGTTTCCTTCCGAGTGACACCCAGTGGAGAAGGCTACCACTTCCTCCTGAGGGTGAGAATGTGTTGTGTGTTAGGACGCTTGGACGCTTGGCTGTATGACGCGTCATTATGTTTGGTGACCTCCATATGAGGCTGCGTGGCTGGTGTCCACGAGACACCAGGGGGTTTTACGTGCTCATTTGCCTGTATCCTGGACCTTCTCTGACTATGATCGTAGGTTGTGGATTTCTGTTCAGAATGGCTCCGTTTCAAATAATCCTTTCTCTTGAGGTCAGTCGGTCCTGACTTGGTTTTGGCTTGCCCGGGTTAGCAAATCCCCACACGAGGACTCATGTGCATTGTTCTTGTGGGAGGTGGGTCCGGCCAGCACCCCTGGGTGGGGGCAAGTGAGGCAGGGACAGGACAGAGCTAAGACCACCAGAGAGTCGAGGATTCTCAGAGCGCACTGTGAGGCCAACTGGTCCATTTCTCCAGCTGTCTGAGGCTGCAGGTTCTTCTGAAGGTGAGGGACCACTTTGTGACCACGATGTGGCTAGAACTGAAAAGTAAGCCTCTATACCTGGGGCCAGGATTCGAGGGAGCAAAGGCGGGAAAGGGTTCACAGGGGATGCTGGCGGTGAGGGCCTGTTGGTTCTCTTGCCCCCTTGGCTGTTTCTTCTCACAGCTCTCACTTCATCACAGAGGAGACTGTCAGGATTCAATATTTGCACAGCACTCCTGGCTATGGAGCTTGACCTCAGTGTTTCAGATTTCTGTTTCTTTTTCTCTCTCTGGTTACTCTGCATCTTATTTTTGTACACTTATTTTATGCACATCACACCCACAATGAAATATCCCCGTGCGGCCACAAGGATGACTGAGGTGGAGAAGAGAGATGATTCCAAATCCTGGCAAAACACATGAGCAGTGAGAAGTGTCACATGTTGTGAGGAAAACAGGATGGCCTATCCTATAAGGTTAAATACAGGATTTCCCTGGTGGTCCGGGGGTTAAGACTCCACCTTGCAATGCAGGGGACTCAGGTTTGCTCCCTGGTTGGGGAAACTAAGACCCCACGTGCCTCTGATCATCTGAGCTCTCGTGCTCTGGAGCCCTCACACTGCAATGAAAGATCCCTGGGCCTTAACTAAAACCTGACGCAGCCAAATAATTATATAGATATGTTTTTTTAAAAAGTTAAATACAGACTCACCATATGGCCCAGGACTACCCATCTGTAGAGGTTACCCCAAGAGAACATGTGTCCATACAAAGTCCTGTGTATGGATGAGCACAGCAGTACTTTTCTTAACAGCCCCGAGCTATCTGGAGCAAGCTGCCGGGGTTCAAGTCCCACCTCTGCGTGTTAGAATGCTGTGTGATCTTGGGTTAGGAACTTAACCTTTCTGAGCCTGTCTTCCTCAGCTGTCTAACAGAAGTAACAGCAGCAACCACCTCATCAGGCTTCTCTGAGTACTGACTGAATATCTATGAGAGCTCCATGGAAATGAAGTGAAGTGAAGTGGCTCAGTCGTGTCTGACTCTTTGTGACCCTGCGGACTGTAACCTACCAGGCTCCTCCCTCCATGGGATTCTCCAGGCAAGAATACTGGAGTGGGTTGCCATTTCCTTCTCCAGGGGATCTTCCCTACCCAGGGATCGAACCCGGGTCTCCCGCATTGCAGGCAGATGCTTTAACCTCTGAGCCACCAGGGAAGCCCCTGAGAGCTCCATAGTGTCCTTCAAAAAGATGTGTTCAAGCCCTGGGACCTGGGACTTTATTTTGGAGCAGGGTCTCTGCAGACCTCCCCACCTAGGGCTGAGGTGAAATGCTGCTGGGACTGCTTCTACCGGAGGCGGATGACAAGAGTGTGGCCCGGCTCACCTGTACCCAACCTGGGCCATCTTAATGGGTAGCTCACCCCTTGGGACTGCCCCGCAGAACTCCTCTCCTCCCTCCAAGCACGAGTTTGGGCACCAGCTGGCGGCTGGGCACGCTCACATACACAGGCTTGAACGGAGATGTGTATCAGAGCCCCTGAGACATGGGTTTTCTTCCAGATCAGATACAGCCGAGCCTTGTGGCTCCAGCAGAGAGGAGGAGAGGCACTGCATCTGAGTTACATTAGCCAAACTAGCTCACTTTATTTTTCCATGCCTGAGAATCATGATATGTTTTTAGCCTTGAGAGATGCTGCACTTCGGGGAAAAGGCACAGAGACTCGAGTAACCCTGACTGCGGTTGTGGCAGGACCCTCCCGTGGGCTCCTCCCCACCTTCCCGGGATGCCCACCCCCATGTCCTGCATCTGGTCTGTCCCATCCCATCCTGCTCTTGCCCCCAACACCCCTCTGCTGCTTCAACATGCTACTTCAAAGAAGAAGGTTTGGGTTGGTTGTTGGCAAAGCAATGTCTAGATGGGGATAAAATTTCATGCAAGAGAAAATTTCATGCAAAGATGGGCACAATAAAGGACAGAAATGGTACGGACCTAACAGAAGTAGAAGATAGTAAGGAAAGGCGGTGAGAACACACAGAAGAATATACAAAGAAGATCTTCATGAGCCAGAAAACCGTGATGGTGTGATCACTCATCTAGATCCAGACATCCTGGAAAGTTCGAATGGATCTTAGGAAGCATCACTATGAACAAAGCTAGTGGAGGTGATGGAATTCCAGTTGAGCTATTTCAAATCCTAAAAGAAGATGCTGTGAAAGTGCTGCACTCAATATGACAGCAAATTTGGAAAACTCAGCAGTGACCATGGGACTGGAAAAGGTCAATTTTCATTCCAATCCCAAAGAAAGGCAATGCCAAAAAATGTTCAAACTGCCTCATAATTGCACTCATCTCACAGGCTAGCAAAGTGATGCTCAAAATTCTATAAGCCAGGCCTCAATTGTACGTGAACCATGAGTTTTCAGATGTTCAAGCTGGGTTTAGAAAAGGCAGAGGAACCAGAGATCAAATTGCCAACACCCGTTGGATCATCAAAAAAGCAAGAGAGTTCCAGAAAAACATCTACTTCTGCTTTATTGACTACACCAAAGCCTTTGACTGTGTGGATCACAACAAACTGTGGAAAATTCTCTTAAGAGATGGGAATACCAGACCACCTTACCTGCCTCCTGAGAAATCTGTATGCAGGTCAAGAAGCAACAATTAGAACTGGACATGGAACAACAGATTGGTTCCAAATCGGGAAAAGAGTACGTCAAGGCTGTATATTATCACCCTGCTTATTTAACTTGAGCTTCCCTGGTGGCTCAGATGGTAAAAGCATCTACTTGCAATGCAGGAGACCCAGGTTCAATCCCTGGGTTGGGAAGATCCCCTGGAGAAGGAAATGGCAACCCACTCCAGTACTTTTGCCTGGAAAATTCCATACATGGAGGAACCTCATAGGCTACAGTTCATGGGATTGCAGAGTCGGACATGACTGAGTGATTTCACTTTCACTTTTTAAATTTAACTTATATGCAGAGTACATCATGCAAAATGCTGTGCTAGATGAAGCACAAGCTGGAATCAAGATTGCCAGGAGAAATATCAATAACCTCAGATATGCAGGTTACACCACCCTTATGGCAGAAAGTGAAGAAGAACTAAAGAGCCTCTTGATGAAAGTGAAAGAGGAGAGTGAAAAAGTTGGCTTAAAACTCAACATTCAGAAAACTAAGATCATGACATCTGGTCCCGTTACTTCATGGCAAATAGAGAAACAACAGAAACAGTGAGAGACCTTATTTTGGGGGACTCCAAAATCACTGCACATGGTGACTGGAGCCATGAAATTAAAAGATGCTTTCTCCTTGAAAGAAAAGCTGTGACTAACCTAGACAGCATATTAAAAAGCAGAGACATTACTTTACCAACAAAGGTCCATCTAGTCAAAGCTATGGTTTTTCCAGTAGTCATGCATGGATGTGAGAGTTGGACTATAAAGAAAGCTGCGAGCTGAAGAACTGATGCTTTTGAACTGTGGTGTTGGAGAAGACTCTTGAGAGTCCCTTGGACTGCAAGGAGATCCAGCCAGTCCATCCTAAAGGAAATAAGTCCTGAATATTCATTGGATGGACTGATGCTGAAGCTGAAGCTCCAATACTTTGGCCACGTTATGTGAAGAACTGACTCATTTGAAAAGACCCTGATGCTGGGAAAGATTGAAAGCAGGAGGAGAAGGGACAACAGAGGATGAGACGGGTGGATGGCATCACCGACTCAATGGACACGAGTTTGAGTAAACTCCAGGAGTTGGTGATGGACTGGGAAGCCTGGCCTGCTGCAGTCCATGGGGTCATAAAGAGTCAGAGACGACTGAGTGACAGATCTGAACTGAGATGGGGAGATGCAGGTGTGGTTTGGGGGTGGTCTGAGAAACAGAAACCTGAGGACAACGCGGAGCCCCAAGCCCATGGACCAGTGCAGCCCCAAACTGGCCACTTTCCAGCCGAGCAAGCATGGAGAGCAGAGGAGACACCGGGCAGGTTTCAGCTCAGATCACAGTTACGATGAGCTCCATGCTGGTTCTCAGCAAATGTCTGATAGGAGGAAAGTCTATGCTTCTGTCCTACACCACCTTCTGTTTATGCTTTTTCTCCTTTGTTTGAATGCACCTCCCTCTCCCCTTTGACATACCTTTAACCCTCTATGACCTTGGCAACCCCACCCTACCAAGACTTGTTCCATAAAACCAGTGTCAGTCATTTACAAATTAGTATGAATAAGCCAAGGAAGGGCTCCTTTTCTGGGCTGGAAGTGGCATTTAAGCCCCTGTTATTCAGCACTAGAGCTGGCAGGTGGCCTGGGGCTGGCTCTGTCTGTAGCTGAAGCTGCTCCTGCCTGAGGTGGATGCAAACGTGTTTCTAGCAACATACTCATCGCTTGGGCACATGTGCGTGGGCATGCATCTGTATAGGTGCACACACACACTCTTCCAGGATTCCAGGGTGGAATTTAAGTCACATTTTCCACAGGTCTTTATGGGCATTCCATCACTGAGAAATGCTGTCGTGGTTGCCCTCAGAGAAGGAAGGAGTGAGTGTTCCCATGCTGGAACAAGCCGGCCATGTCTGCCCCCAACAGGGGAGGGAGTCAGGCCCCTAGGGACACTGACGACTCTGGGTATGGGGTGTACGGGGCTCTGTGCTTATTACATGGTTACTCTATAAACAGGGCTTTTTTTCTCTAATGGTAGTGGGCACCAGCTCAAAGATGTCTGCTGAAAAAACTCTGTGTTCTTCTCTCTGCTGACTCATTTGGTGGGAATTACAAACCCAAATGCCAGTGTGCGGCTGACCCACACGACCCTCCACTGAAAAATAAAGACAGGGTAGTTTCGGTTCTTGTGAACCAACAGTGGAGACTCGGCCAGATCTTCTTCCTCTGTTTGTTTTTTTTCATTTATATCAACAGCTCTACACCCAACAGTCAATGTGACCCCCCCCCCCCACACCCCACCAACCCAGGTCAGTGGCTCCAGATTTGAGAAGAGAGGGGAATGGGTCACAAATTGACCTGCTTTTTAACTTTTCAACAAGTGAAAAGAAACCTTGGTAGGTTTTAGAGGGAGGAGGTGTCTGATTTTTTGGCCAAGTTCTAGTAGTAGTGGCCTGCTATGTAAGCTGAAGCAGGGCTGGTCTAGGAGGAACAAGCCCTGGACTCCACTGGCCCTGCTCCTAACCCGCTGTCACCCAGGACTGCTGCTTTCCCTCTGGGACCCCAGGTTTTTCATTGGCAAGTTGAGGGTGCTGGCCTTGGCCAGAGTGGCAGTTCCCTGGAACACGTCTCCGGCCAGCACCCCTGCCAGGCATGGCTTACTGGTCAGCTCGCGCTGCCTGGCAGACCTCTGGACCCTTCTTAACCCCACTGACTGTGAGCCATTAGCCACTGGTCAGAAGGCATGCCCACATGTGTTGTGTTTGCCAATAATTTCCAGGAGTTTCCTGTCAAGGATGCTGGTAGGATTGCACTGCCTGCCCCTTTGGGTGACAAGTTCAGGCCAATGAGTCATGAGCCGGTGAGAAATGGGTCACTTCTGGGCTTGGGGTGGCTCATTGCTGCCATGAGACCCTCACAGGGCAACTGGAATGATCAAGATGGCACGACTTCCTGAGTCTGAGTCACCAACCAGAGGCCCCTGCCAACTTACAATGGACCTCCCACATGAAGAGAAATAAGCCTTTATTTAAAAAAAGTAAAAAATAAAAGCACAAACCTCAGAATTCGGGGGTTGTTTGTTACTTCAACCTGACTTGGCCCTTCCTGACTGCTACATCATCCATGGCCCCTCTGACCCTGTGGTTTTACAAGTCTGGGTCTGGTGACTTGGCCATTCCGCTTGATTCAGAGTGGTCCCTTGGGACACTGACACCAGACCAAAAAGCTCACAGCAAGGACTCCCATGATGTTCGCGCTCAGACCTGTTTATGGTTCCTCAGGGACAGTTTTCCCAGCTAGTCAAGACGCAGCAGAGCCAACGTCCAAACACTCACCACACCCTTCCGGTGTTGGGATGTCCTAGGAAGTGATACGACAGCCAGCAGTTCTACGTTCACCTCTCTTTATTTGTACGGCATTTTCTAGTTTGAAAAACAAGTTCTCTCACCAGTTTTTCTTTTAAAAATTGTGGGTCTGGGTCTGTCCCAGGTTCTGTGTTTTACTCCGAAACTTTTTCTCTAGACCAGCAGGAACCACAACACTAAAGTGTATGTGAACGCAGAGGGCAGGAACGCCCCACGTGATGCCAACCGACCGGAATCTTACTCACCAAAGAGGCAGCTTCCTCCAGGAGGAACGTGGGAATCACGGGCCCCACGTGTGGGTGGGGTGAGTAAGCGCAGAGATGCAGAGCAACGGTCCCTTCCCTCGGGGCATCGCCATGCGGGGTGGCAGGAGGTGCGTCTGGCGGGCTTGAGCCTCCCTGTGAGAAAGCCAGAGTCCCAAGGTGAGTCTTTGAGACACAGCCCGAGTCACATGTCGCTCAGGCCTCTGGAGCCTGCAGACTGTCTTCCAGACCAGCTTGCCCCCTTTACCACTAATTCACTGCAAACTTGGGCCAGTTATTGAGCTGGACAAGCTGAAACATCACCTGTGAGCCAAGCAGCAACATCCGTCATCACGAACTTTTGTGCAAGTGATGGACCCCGGGCTTTGCGGCCCAGCCTGGTGCCTCATGTCTGCTGGGGACTCCCTAACCTCCGGCCGCTGTCACCCACCTCCCGTAGGAAAGGGACACCCCAACACCCCGGGGCACCCACATGTTTTGTCCCTGCCTCCCTATGCTCAAGAAATCTCAGACTCATTCCCTGCAAGAAATAGCGGGCAAATGAGGAGGCTCCCAGGAGCCCGACAAGCCTTCGAAGTCACCAGCAGCCACATCCCTGAAACCTGAAGTCCCAAGAAACATTCACTACAGGAACAGAAAGCTTGCATGTGATTTGCTCAGAGTTGTCTAAGAGAGTAAGAACAGAGAATGCCTGCTGTCTTTTTTTTTGCTATTTACAAAAATTGTTATTCAAAATCAACAGACTAATTTTCAAAATTTGTTTGTAATAATGAACTTATTCAACTATACAGAAGAGCTCAATGAGTCCTCACTTTGTACAACGGTGTGTTAACCCAGCTCACGCATAGACCCACAGGCACGTGTGTTTGTGAACGTGGAGCCACTGAAGTCAGGAGTCCTAATGGAGTGATGTGTAAACACTTCTCCTCCCCCTCACGGGTCTGACAAGATTTTTAACACAGGAATGGGATTTCTGGCAAATTCTGTTCCATCCTTTGTACTTCTCTGTGTTTTTGCCCCTGGAGTCTGTATATGGAACATGCATTCCCTCTGAAATCATATTTTACAGTTAAAATCATATTTTACAGTTCAACTCTGCTCTTGAGACATCTACATTCGATAGCTTGTTTCATTTCCATCCCTGGCTTGTGAGACACTTGAGGTTGGTGCTATTTTACAGCTGAGGACACAGGCTCAGAGAGGTGATGTGAGTTGCGCAGGGTCACACAACTCCTAAGGGGACCAGCTGGAGAGTGAATGGGTGTTTTTTCATTTAGAACAGCGCTTATCATTGAAATAGAGTCACCTCCTTGGATGGTGAAAAGTTCTTGGGAAAAATATTGCTGAGATGATACATCTTTGAAATGAAGGCACGCAGCCCAGGTTGAAAGAAGCATTCCTCTTGAGGAGCCCAGGGGTAGGAACTTGCTCTCCTGAGAGAAGACCCTGAAAACCAGCCAGCAGCCCTTTCTCTTTTTCCCCCCAGCTGAAGAGTAAATATATTGGGACTGTGTTTAAGTTACAAGAATGTAAAGAGAGAGAAGTTTACCAGTGGTGGGTAATCTATACAATCTGTAACTACAAAATCATTTCTATTTATTTATTCTGAAGGGTCTAACCTGGTATTCTTTTTAAAACAACCCATGTGTTGGCTGCAGAGAGGAAAAACGAACCCCGGCAACAGTGGTGGGAGAAAACAGAGCGCTCACAGCAGACGGCAGCCGTCGGAGCTCCGTCTTCACATGGGAGGAGCTCAGGGACCATCTGAAGCAGCGCCTCCTGAACTGCACTTGGGGGCAGTCTTCCTGGGGCTCTTGTTCAAAGGCAGACACTCACCTGAAGGTCTGGTGTGGGGCTCAGGACTCTGCATGTCCAACCTGAAATCTTGTCTCAAGTTCCCTGGGTCTGGCCTCTCACCTGACGCTTTGAAGATTCTGTTGCCTGAGCTGAACTGCAGACCCGCTGAATCAGACGCCCTGGGGCAGGGCCCCGGTGACTCTAGTGTGTGCGAACCAGCCTTCAGGATCCATGCTCAGAGCAAGCAGGTCTCAAACCATTCATCCTAGGAGCGCTTGACACACCTGACCTGGTTCAGGTCTTTTCTATTATTTAAGGTTTTATTGGGGTGGAGTTGAGCCACAGCATTGTGTTAGTTTCAGGCACACAGCACAGCAGAGTGATTCAGTTTTACACATACACATGTTCATTCTTTTTCAGACCCTTCTCCCATATAGGCCGTCACAGAGCACTGAGTGGAGTCCCCTGAGCGATACCGTAGGTCTTTTGAGTCAGGACCTTGAAGAGCTTTTCCTATCATATATATCACACTGGCTTCCCTGGTGGCTCAGAGGGTAAAGCATCTGTCTGCAATGCGGGAGACCCAGGTTCAATCTCTGGGTCGGGTCAATCCCCTGGAGAAGGAAATGGCAACCCACTCCAGTACTCTTGCCTGGAAAACCCCACGGACAGAGAAGCCTGGTAGGCTACTGTCCATGGGATCACAAAGAGTCAGACCCGACTGAGCGACTTCACTTTATCACATTGCAAAAAACAACCAGGTAATATAAAAATCATTTATTGATTCATTTAAAAGTTATACATCCATTTCATGTTAACATGAAAACGCGTTTTATGAAAAATAACCTTCTCACGAAACACTGTTCCATGTCTGCACCTTGAGCATCCTCTGTGTGACAAGGATGTGGTGGGGCCTCCACACTGCCCCTGAATCTGACCAGTGCTCACCATCTCGTTTCACCCCCAGCAATGCTGACCAGACGTGGAACTCACAGAAGAAGAGGAAGTGGAGGTCCGAGGGTGGAAAGGTGGGCACCGTCCAAAGCCACAGCCGAGAGCACCAGAGCCTCGGCTGACTGACTCTAAAAGCCAGCACTCTCAACCTCTAGGCTGGATTCCCATGTAGATGGATGAGATAGGGCCTGGGTCTCATGCTCCTTAAGATCTCCTATGAAAGCTTCCTGGAAGGCGCTTGGTGAGCCCCCAGTATCCCTCCATCTGATGCCTGCAGCCTGGGTGATCATGTGTCCTGTCTCTCACTGTGTGGTCTTCAGTGACCCATGTGTTTTTAACTGATTCTGTGAGATCCCACAAATTCATGCAGCACTTACTTCCTGGGGCAGGCACTCCTCTGGGCATTCCATAAGTGCCAACCCCTTTAATCATCACAGGAATGCTGTGCTGTTGGTGCAGTGTTGCTCCCATTTTACAGATGAGGAAACTGAGGCCACACGAGGCTGCAGTGTGGACCTCTGCTCTGGTTCCAGCTGAAGCTTGGTAATCTGCTGCCTCCAGTGACAAAGGGACCTGCTCTGGTCTAGGAGGAGGGCCACCCTGAGGTAGTGAGAGCCTCCGCCTGGATTCCTGGAGTAGCTCTCCCTCCAGTTCAGAGTGTAAACCCTGGCACTGTTCTCTGGAGCCGTCCACTGGCCCTACCACTGCTCAACATGGGTCACCTCTGGAAGCCTGCAGCTCCTCCTCCTAACATGGGCATAAATGACAGCACCTGTCCACTCATAACAGTCTCTCCTCTGTATCTTACTGGGCATCACTGTGGTTGGGGAGTACTTCTCTGCCTCCTTAGTGATGGCTCTGTCCCAGGAAACGTGGGCAGGGGTGACTGTGTATGATTTCTGAACCAAGACCTGGAGAGCCACAGAGGATTCCCCTTCACCCTCTAGCATTTCTGCCAATGTCACGGGAAAAGCATGCCCATGAAGCTGCTGGTCACAGAACAGGAAACATGTGCAGCAGATCTAAGCCTGGCCCACAGCAAAGCCACCAGCTTACAAATCTGAGAGAGGGAAACACATACTTGTTATTGGAAGCCTCTGTGATCTTGGAGCTGGGGCTGTTCGTTATGCAGCATTACCACAGCATTAACTGATTCATACATCATTGCAATAACAGGGGTAGAGATAATGTGTGGAATGCTTTTAGTGTGGTGTCTGGCTCAGGGCAGCCCCCATGAACATGACCGCTCTGACACCTATTTTAGATGCAGTTTCTATGCAGCCCCTCCTCTTTCTCCCTTCCTTCCTCCCCTGGGGCCCTGCAGCCTGCTCACCCTCCCCGCCCAACAGCACGAGGTGCTCACACTACAGCTTAGCAACAGGTTTGAGAGTCTGGGCCAGGGATGTGGAAAATGGCAAAAAGTCTGTGGCTCAGTGAATGGGCTTTTTCAACCTTATCTCAAATCCTCTTGGTACGGCTGGTGGGTTTGTGCCCGACAGGGCTTTCTGAAAGGGTCTTTGTGGTACAAGCGTGGAAGAAAAATGAGGACTGGGAAGGAAACAGGCTTGACTTTGTTACGGAGTGTTCCAGGTTTCAAAGGAAACTTGAGGGTGAGTCCAGGGCACGGGCCTGGCTGTGGCTTTAACAGCAGGTCCCAGGACTCTGGGAGAGAACCTGCCGCTCTGAAGGTGTCCTGGACGCCTTCCTGAGCCCGCTGGTGCTACGCCTGCTTTCTCACGTTGACCTTGCACACGGACACATGACTTCAGCTATTTCCTGACCTAGGAGAGCAGCTCACAGTTCTCTTCTGGAGCGGGATCTGCTGCCAGAGGCTTGCTCCTCCCTGAGTTGTGTGACCCAAGCTCTCTGAGCCTTGGTTACTCAAGCTCTCTGAGCTTTGGTTTCCACATCTGTGACATGTCAGTGCTGTAATGCCAACCTCACAAGGCTGTGGTGAACACACTGCAAGAACAAGCGTGTCCAGGCCGCCAGCCCCTTGACTGGGGCACAGTGTTGGCTGTTAGGACTGTGGTCCTCACCTTTCGGTTTCAGTGGACACCACGCTCCCCACTTGTCTCTCAGCTCTGACTCACAGTGGCCACTGCTAAACTGAAATGCCCTCTGTTTGTTGACATTTCTCATCTGGAATTAACATGTAATGAGTGCCCTGGATGGATGAACAAAGAAGGACCTTTTCCTTCCAAGGAAAGTGGGAGCTTACTTACTCTGTGGTACTGGGCAGCATGGTGAAGACGAATGGAATGAATGAGGCAAAGAAACTCGAGCTGGGTATCAAGAAGTTCTGCACATAACAGCTATTAGGGGAAATGGTGACAGGGCCACGTGGCAAGCCAGGCGGAACCAGGCAGAGAAAATACTGGCAATTGGTAATTTCACAGCCAGACAGTGGGAGACATTGTGTTCGGGCGTGGGCAGAGAAGGGAGCATGGGGGCAGGACACAGCCTGCAGAATGGCAGGTGTTGGTCAGACAGGGGCTGTTGTTACAACCACTGTGGGTCATTGGGACCAAGGTGACTGTCTCAGCCTGCTATATCTCAGAACAATGATGAATATAGTCTACCTTGGAAGAGACCCTGATGCAGGAAAGATTGAGGGCAGGAGGAGAAGGTGGCAACAGAGGATGAGATGGTTGAACGGCATCACCGACTCAATGGACATGAATCTGAGCAAACTCTGGGAGATGGTGATGGACAGAGAAGCATGGTGTGCTGCGGTTCACGGGGTTGCAAAGAGTCAGACACGACTGAGCAACCAAACAACACCAAGATAACTGGAATCAGGCACTGTGACAGGATGTGTTCACTTAAAGGAGGAGCTTAAAAATAAGTAATCTACCCTGAAGGAGGGCATGGCAACCCACTCCAGTATTCTTGCCTGGAGAATCCCTGTGGAGAGAGGAGCCTGGTGGACTTCATGGGGTCACAAAGAGTCAGACACGACTGAGTGACTAAGCACAGCACAATAAACAATCTATTATAAGCAAATAATGAGCAATATCTATAAATAATACATAATAAGCTATAACAATAGAAGGTTCCCCACCTTCTTGACTTTTCGCATCCACTAAGAATGCATTTTCCAGAACATCCTCCAATCCCCAGTTCTCTTTTCCCAGACAAAATCAGATGCAAAACCCTAATGGTGCTGAAACCATGCCTCTGTCCAAGGCTTGCACGAGGACCCCCCCTTTTTTCTTTGACTTGTTTTTCCTCCTCATTCATCATTACTTGAATGTTCTGAGGGTTTTGCATTCTGGAATCTTCTTTGGCCTTCTCGTTTCTTCTCAATGAGATAAGACATTTGGAGTCTGTTTTGGGAGTAGTGAGGGGTGAGTGTCAGTAAAAAAGAAAAGCCAAAAAAAAAGGGCGGGGGGACAAAAGTGTCTTTCTTTCAACACTCACAGACTCTTAGTCCATAAATGGCTTCTTTACTCCACTCCTGCTTTGGAGACGATCATAGCAAATCCCCGCCGCTGCCTTCTACTGACCTGCAGGCTTTTCTCGGCAGCTTGGATTCACTGTTTTAGGGCAAGGACTTGGGGAGAAAGGGGCCACTTGGCTGACACAGCAGCTTAAAGGCAGCCCCAGCACGCCTCCACCCCATGGAGACAATGTTGGAAGGGAGACCAGGTGGATGCACTCATGGCAGCAAATGGGACCTGTGTTTCCTGAGGGAGTACTCTGCAGACAAAGGGAAACTGAGTCAAGGAATGTTAATTGCTTCTGGTATGTCCCGTTTAGCCATGGATTAGCCCTTATCAGCAAGTGACTGCTTAAATCTAATTCTGCCCCAGAAAGGAGGCTTGGCTGTGCCGAGCTGAAGTCGGCCCTCATTTCCCAGGATTACCCGGTCAGTGGGGTCCCGAGGTAATCCCCACCTCATTTTAGTTAATTTCAACCTCCTGTACAGACCCTTTCCCTAAAGCTACCAGCAAGAGACGAAAAAAAAAAAAAAAAGTCAGGTTTTGTTTCATCCTCTTGTCCTTGCCCAGATTTTCAGAGACAAAGAGGAGAACTGAGAGGCCCCCACTAGACCCCAAGCCTCAGGGAGGGGACAGAGTTCCCCTGGGAAAGACCCACATCCTCCCCTTTTCTCCCAGGCCATGCAGAGGGGCCATCCACGCCTGTTACTGGGCCTTTGACACAAGCACCTACATGGGCGAGCAATGGGACGTGGGGCAGGGACATGCGGCGTTTGGGCCTCACCCTTCCCTGGGTCAGGTGTTTTCTGAGTCTGGCTGGTTTGGGGAGACCAGGGCCATGCTGTGGGCCTGAGGACTTCGCAGACCCGCCCACCATCTCCCGTGTGGGGCAGATGTCTGGTCGCATTTACTCCTCAGGGAGGTGGGTTGTTCCAGGCCTTTTTTGGGTGTCCCACTTGAGACTGCACCTTTTTTTCTCTCCCAAACTTTCATGGGGATCATATTCTGCAGGAACAACCAGGACGGGTCTGTGAGCCTGTGCCCCACCCCGCCCCTTGCTGGGGATCAGCCCCGCGGTGGGGCGATCACACTGAGTCTACCGTCAGTGGGGATTAACGGGGAGGGGGCGGCGCCGGGGCCTTGTGAGCTCACAGTGGACTCAGAGCCTGAAGGAGTAGGGTATCTGGGGAAAGAGATTACGCCCCCCAAGATCGACTCCTAGTGGCTGAGCTGGGGAACTTCAGCCAAGACTGGGGGACCCGCAGGGAGAGCAGAGGGCCCTCCCCATGGGTGAGAGGCTGCACTTTTCTCCCGCTGGGTTTTTATTAATACAGTGCTCTCTATTTGGATTTCCTCCTGTAAGCAAGTGAACAAGACAAAAATTCAAAACACCTGGTAGTTCGAAACTTACTCATTAAAAAAAAAAACCCTGCTAATAAAGATGATAGCAGAAAAGATGAAGTCCAGATGAACCACAGCTGCCGGTTCAAGTGACAAATTCGCATCCCTTTCTTCTCTGCGAGTGGGGAAAGGGGCAGGTATCGGGGTTTAAAGTCGTTTAATGCAGATTTCCATCACTGTTATCCTAAGTGGAATCATTGTTATCGTTGTAATAATATTTACCCTGCATCCCTGTGCTGGGTGCCCTGCATATGGCGACCACATTGTCTCACAGGAGTCTGCAGCTTCCCAGCCTGAAGGGGGGGTGGGCGGCGGGGTGGGGGGCGGGAAGAGGTGGTGCTTCCCAGGCTTGGGGAGGGGGCCGGCCGGCAGGACGGGCAGGTCTCCTGATTCCGTTTGGCGGCGTTTCTCAGAAGCTCTTAGACTGTTTGAGTGGAATCCTAAACGCCTGTCACAGTGAATGGAAGGGACTCCACATTTGTTTAAACAAATGCTGCAGATTACTCTTAAGCACATGAAAATCTGAGTTTCCGCATCTATAAAAACAGATGGACTCTAATGCCTCCCTCACAGAACTATTGATGGGATGTTCAAAGAAGATGATGCGGTCAAGTCCTGGGACAAGGGCACTGATTGCTAATGTTATAAAATTCAGCAATTATTATTATTGGGGTTGTTGCTATTATGACTATTATTGACAAGCAAACCCAGCCCCAGAGAGGGGAAGCGACTGGCCCAGGTTTACATGGTGACAAGGGGACAGTGTCCACTGTGAGCTGCTTTCGGGCTCTCCCCAGGCTCCTAGTGCCCTGTTATCACTTCCTCATCGTGTAGACCGACTCCAGGGCTGAGGCAATGGGTGCCGCATGCGGAGTCCCTTCCCTGCCTGGGTGCCCTGCTGACCCTCCCCCAGAAGAGACCATTTCAGGGTCCTCTCTGTTCGAGGCATGATGATCCTCTAGATGTCTTAGTTCCCGTCAGCTGGAACTCCGAACAGGGCTGACACGCACCATCTCAAGTCAGGAGGCTCCGTCAGAATGTCCTCATGGCCATTTTCTTAGGCCATTTTCAAACCTTGATTCTTCATTCCCACACACTCCAGTGGGATGGGGGTGCCAGCTTGTCTGCACAATTTTGAGTTTTACTTGCTCATCCCATAACCCTTCAGGATTCTGAGCCTGGATGTGTTGGGCTGTAGCTGGAGGCCCAGGGCTGTCATCATAGCTTTCAGGCCTGTGATGCAGGCAATTTTAGGGTCAGCTGAACAGAAGTGTGCTGCAAGTTCACAAGAAGGCAGCTGTGTGAACACAAAGCCTGTGAGATTTCTGAGTTCACATCTTGCCTTGAGATGGCCCCACAAATACCCGCCTCCCCCGCCAGCAGCAGCCGGCTGGGCGGTACCTCTGTCACTGGGAAAGATGAAGAAGGCCGGCCAGCCGGCGTGTGAGGCCGGCACGGAGCACGTATGTATCATCAACAGATTATAGGGTCGGATGGTTCAAAAATGTGACACGTCGTGTTCTGTACCAGCAGTGGGTGGAAAGACGTGGGTAAGATGAGAAGCAGCTTGAATCCGTTCCATGGAAGATTCCAGGAGGGGTTGGCCTTCTCTAATTCCCACTGCGTTTCTGCCCTGCAGATTTGATCAGGCAGTGGGGGGCTACCTCCACACTACCTCCCCCATTCACGGGTTTTCTCTCCAGGATAAACTAGGAAATAATGGGAAACTGGCAAGAAATCCCTGAGCATGTGTTTCAGACCAACAGAGCCTGTGTGGCTTCCCTGTCTGGAACCTCCAAATAGCTGAGGTCGAAGCCTCCATTGGATGAAGAGTTTAGAGGCTAACACCTGCTTTCTGGCCAGCTGCGCCCAAGGGCTCATCCAGGAAAGGCCAGCTACAGTGGACTCCCTCCGGTTGCCTCTGCTTGACTCTGGGCAGTTACTGTCTCCGCGGTCATGGTCCATTTGGCATTGGCATCTCAGGAGTGTGAGCTCTGGAGCCAGGCTGCTCCTCCCAACCTGCTGTGTGTCCTTCCTCCAGACTGCCTTGACCTCTTCCTCTGGTTTTATTCCTTAGGTATTTTTTTTTCCCAGGGCTTAAGTTCTGCTGCTCCACAGCTGTATTTTCAGCTTGTTTTACTGGGCATACCTCGTGCCCTGTTTAGGAGCTAAGTTCTCTTGGAGGTTTCCAAATGCTCAGGAAACAGGACACAAATTCCAAACACAGACATGTTCTCGGGTTTCTTCTGACCCTTAGGGTCACAGCAGAATATTCTAAAAGCACCCAATCCCACCTTTCTCTTCCCAAAGGAAAGTCTCCAGTGTATGAGCAGCTGGGTCTCTAGCACAATACTGGGCTGAGGGGCTGGAGGGAAGGGGAAGTGGCTGAGGGCTCAGAAGGGAGTTTGAGAGGGGGTTTCAGTGTGAACAACTCTGAAGCGGGGTCTGGCCTCACAGGGAAAGGATGACAAGGAGGGTCTCCCCAGAAGTGCTGTGAGGGACGGCGGGCCCAGTCCCTTTGTGGTTTTGGAGAAACATAAGTAAAGGACTGGAGTTATGCTGAAGTTTCTTTGATTGGTAAACTCTGTTTTTTGATTGCAGTGGATTTCTGAGACTGAATTACATAGATTCTTGGCTTACAAGGACTCAATTGTGTTTTCCAGGGGGCAAGAAAATGTACATGCCGAAGGTAGCCAGTAAATGCTTATTGAATGAGTTAGAGGACAGAAGTATTTATGAACCTTCACAGCTGGAAGACTCTAGTCTAGGTTTCTGAAGCTCGAATGCCTCCGTGAGATTTCTAGATGAGATACAAGATGCTCAGCGAAATCTGGATGTCAGACTGAAAAACAAGAGTGCTTGTTAAAGTATAAATGTTAGGAGAGACTGAGACTGCCCGCCTTGGCCAGGCAAGAAAGTAGCCACTCCCGTGAGTTGTCTTACAACAGGAGGTCCGAATAAGGAACGCAGAACCAACAAGCTACCACCAACCGGAAGAACTCAGCAAAGGACAGAAGGAGAGAGGAGACACCAGTCCATATGTCCTACCGACCTCTCTGAAACCTTCTCACTGGCATCCCTCTTGGCTGAGAGATGCACATGCCACCAGGAAGGGCCCCGAGTCAGAATGATTGGTCAGAGACAACCCAGAAACTAACCCCATCACCATAAAATCCGAGACTGCGATCCACCCAGGCTCCCCTTCCCAGTAAAGTCTCTTGCTTTGTCAGCATGTGTGTCTCCTATGATAATTCATTTCTGAGTGTTAGACAAGAGTCCGTTCTTGAACCCTGGGAGGGGTCCCCATTCCAGCACAGAATCAGTGTTCTAGTTCTTCCACGACTGACCCATGAAAATGGCCAGCTAAGCCAGGGTCTGTCCCGGTCCTCGGTGGTTATAATGCTGTGAAAGCAGAGTCTCCGGGCTCTGGGTGTGCTTTTCACATTTCGTCCACCAGCTTGGTTGTGTCCACCCAGTCACTGTGGGACGGTGCCTCAGCCATGCTGAAAGCCCCAGAGGATCTCTCAGAAAGAACAGCTGCAGTAGGTTGCTCCTGGTCGCCCCCTGGTTGGGTGACTGGTTCACTGAGGCTCATCTGAATAAGCGCATCTAAAATGCAGGGAGGGGGCAAGGGCAGCCTGAGATGGGAGTTTCTTCCCCACCCCGCACTTGGGAAGGAGCTGGACCTGGCTCTTAGACACTTAGAGCGCTGCACCTCATGGGTCCTGGTTTGCTCATCTACAAAATGGGGAGGTTAGGTGTCTACAGTTCAGGGGTTTTGAGACTGAAGCAAGGTGATGCCTGCAAGACACACATGGGATGGGATAGGTCACGTCTGTGGTGCTGGACCCACACTGTGTGATACAGGAAGTTTGCTGTTATTGATAGTGTGCTTTTTTTTTTTTTTTGCAGTGGGTGGAACTCACTGCTTCTCAGAGTCTGTGGTCCCTCTTCCTTCTTGCCTGCCTGCCTGTGAGGAACCTGAACCTCCTAGTCAGGTGTTCGTGCAGGCCCCAGGTGGGACAATCGCATACTCCACCTGCTTTGACACTGCTGCGGATTCAAGGAGGGGCTGAAACATAAACCTGTCCGATCAGAGCACGTTTCAGGACTTGAGTTAGGTGAGGCGGGGAAGACAGCCTGACTCTTCTGTAGGTGGAGAAGGAAGTATCCAAATGGCGCATTTGGCAGCCACCCAGCCACCTCGAGAGAAGTCATTCTGAAACACAGCTGTGGCCATCCTGTCCACTGCTGGAACAAACGGAGCCTGAAGCTCCCCCTGTCTCAGGATTTCCCGGCTTTATGGGTGCAGAAATCCACATTAATGCTCAGATCAGTTTGGATCTGTGCTGCTTGCACTCTAACCCGTTGACACGCCTTTCCGAGGCGAGGCAGCATCAGAGTGAAAGGAAGTGAAAGTGTTAGTCGCTCAGTTGTGTTCAACTCTTTGTGACCCCGTGGACTGTAGCTCGCCGGGCTCCTCTGACCGTGAATACTGGCAAGAGTACTGGAGGGTGTAGACATTCCCTTCTCCAGGGGATCTTCCCGACCCAGGGATAGAACCCTGGTCTCCTGCATTGCAGGCAGATTCTTTACCTTCTGAGCCACCAGGGAAGTTAAACAAGATGGTGTAGAGTGAGTCAGTGACCGTGGAAAGCATCTCAAACAGCACTGAACACTCAGGGCGCTCCACTGAAAATTCACAGTTTTCCCTTCCTGCCGTCCCTTTTGTGTTCATAACAATATCAGCTGCACTATCTAAAGTTAGATTTCCAGACTGCTCACAGAGAAACAGGCTCATTAGCCTGGTCTGTTTGGGGCTTTTTCAAGTAATTGCATGCCTTGGGAAATATTAATACAATGCCTTTATTTCTCCCTTGAGACGGAGTCTGTGACACACTAACCCATCTGGAATGCCGCGGAGCTCTAGAGCCCCGGCTGCAGGGCTGAGTGTAAACTGGGAACTGGCTGTATTGAGACATTCGGAGCTGCTCCCCCCTTCTGCTGCAGCTGGGGACTCAGAAGTTAAGCCGGGGAGTCCAGCGGGAGGGTCCCTCCTGCCTCCCGCCTCCCCCTCCCGCCTCCTGCCTCCCGCCTCCCCCTCCCCTCCACAGCGTGACTCATAGACCCAGGCCCCTCCCGAGCAGGGGTTTGAGACCTGCACCCAGGGAACCACAGGGGACCTAGGAGGTCCGTGAGATGGGATGGCAAAGCATTCTACCACTCTTTGCACTAACCTCTTGCTAAGTCGCAGCTATTGCTTCCGCAGCAAGAGACAGCAATGCCACAGCATCTGGGAACCTTCTGCCCTGCAGAAATCAGGTGTTTTCATGTCACACTGCAGTCGTCGAGGACACCTTGAAATTCTGTCTATCCTCGTTCCGAACGACAGCTGACAGCTTGTTACTGAATGTGTCTGTCAAGAAATGCTCACATTACTATATCACTGTTGCAATGCTCTTCGGTGAGCTGAATATGCTGGTTGTTACTACATTAGTCGGAGGAGGCAATGGCACCCCACCCCAGTACTCTTGCCTGGAAAATCCCATGGACAGAGGAGCCTGGTAGGCTGCAGTCCATGAGGTCACTAAGAGTTGGACACGACTGAGCGACTTCACTTTCGCTTTTCACTTTCATGTGCTGGAGAAGGAAATGGCAACCCACTCCAGTGTTCTTGCCTGGAGAATCCCAGGGATGGGGTCGCACAGAGTCGGACACGACTGAAGTGACTTAGCAGCAGCAACTACGTTAGCAGGTAATCATTGATAGCTCATTAGCAGATAACCATTATGTCCCCAAATATTAAATGTCCCTGTCATTCTCCCCAAGGAGATTGCGAGCTCCTGGATGAAAAGGGCCATGTCTGACCCGTTTTGTTTCTAGCACTGAGCACAGGGTTGAGAATCCAGTAGAAGATGAGCAAATATCGGATTGAGGGAATAAGAACCATGCATTTACTCTGTGACACAGTCATAAGCAAGGTGAGAGGACTTCTTAATGGACATGCTGGCCAGGCTCTTAAACGTGGACCCCGTCCAAAACCCTGCTTCCAAGTGAGGTTTGCCTGCTTGGTAACACTTGTTGAAAACAACCCCACAGACACACACACATGCACACACATGTACTTGCACACACATGTACACACACACACACACACACATCAGCCAGAAACTGCCTCCTTCCTTCTCCGACTCCACCTTGCCTCCAACAAGAATATTTATGATTTTTAATAAATCGGGAGCACAGCTCATTAGGCTCCTCACCCACGCCCCCGAGGCCCCGCAGTGCTGTGACAGTTGACTTTTCACATCTCTGAGCCCAGGGGGGCCGTGCATGCCACACCGATGAACTCACGGGGGACCAGCTCTGTCCCCGCCGCCCAGGAGAGGGCTCATCTTTCAAATCAGATTAAAAGAAAACAAGAGTGAGGGCCATCCCCAGCCTGAGGAGCATGGGCTGTGCACTTAAGCAAAGGAGGAATGTGGCCCATTAATTACTATTTGTAGCCAATTAATTACTGTTTGAAATATGGCCCCAGCTGTGATGAGCAGGGGGAGTGACAGTCATGTGCTAATGAGCTGGTATAACTCGTCCTGGGTGGGGGTGGCGGGGGGGAGCGCAGAGAGGCCCATAGAGGTTGGGGCGCTCCTGTCAGGAGAGGAAAGATCCAGCAACATGTTTCCCGAACTCCTGAGCGACACTCACAAGTGAGGGGCTTGGGCGTTTTGGGGGGCCCAGGCCAATGAGTCCCATGCAGTTTAGGGGCAGAGAGTTGGCTCGGTTTTCTGGGGGTGGTAAGTGAACACTCTTGGCCATTGATGCCAAGGGTGCCCTTGATATGGGGGGCAGTGGGGGCCAGGGCCCTCAGTCAAGGCACATCCACAGGCTAGATGCTCACTCACACAAGAAAGGAAGAAGCCAGGTGGGGGGAAAGAAAGAAAGAAAGAAAGAGCAGTCGCTCAGTCGTGTCCGACTATTTGCGACCCCATGGACTGTAGCCTACCAGGCTGCTCCATTCATGGGATTTTCCAGGCAAGAATACTAGAGTGGGTTGCCATTTCCTTCTCCAGATCTTCCTGACTCAGGGATCAAACCCAGGTCTCCCACATTGCAGGCAGACACTCTACTGTGTGCCAGGGGATCCCAGGTCGGGGGTGGGGGGCATGACTTTATTCCCGGGTCGCCCCTCCACCCACCCCTTCCACTCACACCAGCCCGGGGGCCTGGCCAGGGACTTAGGTTAGTCAGTGGACTCCGGGCCAGCTGATCCCGAAGCTTGATGTAGGGCTAACTGTCCAGAAGCACCGTTGTTCCAACTCTGGGGGAACCTTTGAGTGAAGGAGAACAGAGGCAAGGCCAAGGGCACAAATCGTAAGTCTGACAAATTCTGCAAACCAGACATGCCTGTGTGAGAGCCAGACCCCCACCAGACCTCAAGGCCGTCCTGTGCCTCACCCGGGCGTCCCCCCACCCACTGAGGAGGCCCCCGGTTCTGATCACTCCCACAGGAGAGGGTCTGGCCATGTCTGAGCTTCTGAACGGCCTCCAGTGGCGTTTCTCTCTCTCTCAGAAACACAGCTGTGATGCCGTCCAGCCCACAGGGCGCAGCCCAGACCTTCCCACTGTAAACAGCACTTCTCAAAGTCTTTGGCCTCAGCACACCTTCACTGTCTTTATGTCTATGAATATTTACTGAAATTTAACAAAACAGAGAAATTCAGAAATGTTTATTTCTGAGCTTGGGCTTCTCTGGTGGCTCAGACAATAAAGGATCCTCCTGCCAATGCAGGAGACCTGGGTTTGATCCCTGGTTTGGGAAGATTTCCCTGGAGAAGGAAATGGCAACTCACTCCAGTATTCTGGCCTGGAGAATCCCAAGGGCAGAGGAGCCTGGCAGGCTATAGTCTACTGGGTCACAGAGTCAGATAGAACAGAGCAACCAGCACCATTTATGAGCTCATTTGGAAAAGTAATAAATTCATTACATGTTATTATAAATAACATGTTTTAATAAAAAGACTATATTTTCAAAACATGCAGTGAGTGGAGTGCCTTGCTTTGCCTTTTTGATGAATCTCTCTGTGTCTCACTCAACAAAGAGAGTTGAGCTCTTGTGTTGCCCCTACATCTTGCCTGCTGTGATGTCTTGTCAGCTGCTCCTGGAGTTCTTCACACGGTCTTGCGATGGGAGTAAGAAAGCAGATGAGAACTTGGTAATGTGAAAAAGCTCTCTCAGCTTTTCTGATAAAAGGGGTCTTGGGGATTCCCAGGGTCCCTGGACCCCACTCTGAGACCCTCTGGTGGATACTGTTCCAGGGTGCGAGCATGTCATGGCTTTTTTCTCCATCCTTGTGTTGATGGATGTTTGTGCTGTTTCCAGTTTGGGGCCACTGTGGATGAATCTACTATGGACGTTTTTGCACGTGTCTTTTGATAGAAACTGCACCCCTCTTCCCCCTGAAGACACTGGGCACATATTTAGGAGTGGGATTATGGCATCCTAGGGCAGCTCATACTAGGTCTAGCAGCTCTATCCAAACTGTTTCTCAAACTGGTTTTTGCAGACGGTAGCCCCGAACTGGCAGCGTCTGAGGGTGCCAGCTCACTTTTCTTTAATGAAAGTAACTAATCTCATCACAACACAGTGATAGTCGATGGAGGGGAAGAAAACTTGTGAGCTGGGTACATTTTTAAAACCTTCTATTTGAAAGTAATTTTAGGTTTTCAGAGTCACAAGATTAGTTTCTGAATAAAGTCCACTCTCTAAAGTCAACCTCTCACCCTACCCGAGGACCTTGGTCAGGACAAACCAGCGCCACTATAGCACTAACTAAGGCACGACCTCACCAGAATCCCCGCTTCCCACTGGGGCCCTCTTCCTGCTCCAGGATTCCATCCGGGGACCACATCACACCCAGCTG
Source organism: Cervus elaphus (assembly GCF_910594005.1). Lineage (NCBI taxonomy): Eukaryota > Metazoa > Chordata > Mammalia > Artiodactyla > Cervidae > Cervus > Cervus elaphus. The sequence continues at coordinate 14,123,484 of NC_057818.1, forward strand.
TCACGTCTCCTTAGGCTACCCAGTCTGTGACAGTTTCCTAGACGTCCCTTCCCTTTAGTGACCATGATGCTCTGAAGAGTCTGGGTCAGATCTTCTGCAGAACGTTCCCTAAATTGGGTTTGTCTAATGTTTGCTCATGACTAGACTCGAGGTGATGGATTTAGGGGAAGAATATCACAGAACAGATGTGCCCTTCTCACCCCGCCCATCAGGAGGCATGTGCTGTCTGCACAGCTTATCATGGGCGATGTTGACCTTGATCACTTTGGGGGATGCCTGCCAGCTTCCTCCACCGAAACTACTCCCCCACCCATTCACTCCTCCCATATTCTATCTGGTTAGGTCACCAAGTTCAGCCCACATTTAGCCATACCTCTTAGAGGGCAGAGTATGGGAGAATTCGTCGATGTACGGTACAGCTATAACAGTGATCGATAAGTATTTGAGGGGAGACACTACGCGGCCCTGCAGCTATTCTGCTTCTTCTTAAAGTTCTACCAACTAACTTTAGCACCGTCAGCGGGTCTTGCCACAGTGCTTCTTACTGACAAGGATCTCTTATTCCTCCACTTCTTGTATGTCTACTATTTGGAGTTCTTCTGCAGGAAGGACTTGTCCCTTCTCTTCCATTTGTTCATTTATCCAAGCATCTACTTATACTAGGACAGGCTCATGGACATTTGTTTTTTCCTTTGGGTAATAACCCAATACTCTGCTATTTATCTTGTTATTCAGATTGTTCCACTTTGGCCATTGGAGGATCTTTTGGACTGACTCCGGAGTCCTTCTGACATTGCCCATCTATTTTTTTTTTTAAACACACACACACAAACACACATACTTAATTTCTGGCACTACAAGATGCTCCACGCTCATCTTGTGTTTTCCCAGCCCAGCCTTTGAAACGGATCTTCAAGGAGCTTTGAACCAGTTTCCTTTCAACCTTCTCTGACGTTATGCTGATTACTTACACATGGAGAGTATTGTATAGGATATTTTTATTTCCAAAAGGTAAAAATGAAATGTTTGTGTCATCACTGGTGGAATGCATATTTTATGCTCTATCTTTAAAATGCAGTCCAGTCTCCGTTTTCCTGGCAACTTCCTTTCACAGCAATAATGCTAATTTATAAAGCAGGTAAGGACAGCTGCGTGGTGGGGGCACCTTGTGGTTGCAGGTATGTAATGCTGGAGTCAGCAAGTGGCTAGCGGGGCTGTGGGCGGTCGTGGCTGAGTGCACAGACACTTCAGGTTTCTCCGTGATTGATGCGACGTGTGTTGACCAGGTCACTTCACCCAGTGTTTAGCCATTAGTGCATCAGAAAGCAATGCAATCACCCAGGGTGACTGCGCTGGCAGATAGAACTCTCAAATATAACCCCTAGGAATTCTGTCCATTAGACTGTTCTTCATACCATCTCAACACGGGTGATGTACTGAGTGGATAGTTATACAACTTAGTGATGATGATTTAGACCCGTGACGCTACTCTAAACACATGGGGAAATGCAGCCAGTGTTGGTAATGGTGCTGAGAACTCACAGCGTGGCCATGGTTCTTTCCTGCGGGACTGTAAGACTTCTTATCTCACTCCTGACCAGTGATCACTGAATTCAGGTGGCCATAATTGTGGTTCCCTCCTGAGCCCCCAAATGTCAATGCTCTCTGACACTCTTCCCTCGAAGTGAGCGGTGTGACCTGGGCGTGTGGGCCACCTCTCCATTCGGGTAGGAGGTCGCAACCTGCACACACATCTGCTCTTGCCCCCCCACCCCCACCCCACCCCACCTCTGGAGGAAGGCGCTGACATCTGAGGGGCAGGATGGCATTTCCATGCTGGCTTCTACGATGTTTTGGCAGGAAAGGGACTAGAAAGGGTCCCCCTCTGGGGGAGGGTATCTGTCTTCTAATATAATTAGCCCATGTGAATCTCACCTCCTGTGGTTCCCTGGCCCACGAGCTGAGCATCTGTCAAAGGGCTGTGATAGGACCCCCCACCTTGCAAGGGCAACATGGGGCTGAGGAATTCGAATCACCAGGGGCCCACCGTGGGGGCTGTTCGTTCCTGAGTTCCTGATTCATGACCTAAGCTGCCCACCAGACGCCTGCTCTGAGCAGCTTCATTCAACCGGAGCTGAAGCTGTTGGAAACGAGAGCTTACAGAGACTCAAAAATCACCATCAAAATTTTCTTTCTTTCAAAGGCTGGGTCCCAGTGAAAGCCTTTCAGTTATTTTAGTGAGTCCTACTGAAGAATAATTTGGGGCAAAACGGTCCGTCAAAGCACTTAGGGAAAATGAATATAGTAATGCAGAGTCTTCTAGGCAGAAAGGGCTCTTGTATTTTAGCTTTTCTCAAGCTAAAGTTAAAAAAATAAGCCTATTATTTATTGAGTGCTTTCCAAGTGCTGGCATTCGGCTAGGCTCTTTATATATTTGAACCATATGAAACTGCCAGTTTTGTGAATCAAAACAGGTTGAAAGTCACTACTCTTTTACAATTCAGACTATGTCCTTGCCTCCATTCTTACACAGTTGGTAACATCCCCACTTTATGGATGAATAAAGCAGAGGCTCAGAGAGGTCACATAGTTGATAACAATGGCAGAACCAGTATTTAAGTCCATGTCTACACGACTTGAAATTCCCGCTTGAAAGTACCTGATACAGTGCTCATATTACACAGATCAATTCTTGTGATGTGCTCAGACACAAGGAAACTTGACACAAGGTAATTGCTACATAAGCAAGGCTCACTAAGAATAAATTACGAAAGCATTTTGCATTCATTCCATTAATTACTATGTTAAATCTTAGTCAGCTATTTTGCATAAAATCCTCTGAACGTGGCCCCAGACGTCACCACCTCATCCATCAGGGCATGTGGTCTGCCAGATGTTTGCAGTAGAATTTGCCCACAGACCCCACTCAGATTATAAATCTGTTTTTCTTTCTGAAAGTATGGAAGCCATTGCATGGGTTACCTTTTTTCTTTAGAGGATTCTAGAAACTTAGAAATGGAAAATTCCACGGAGAGCATCTAGCCTGTTAGAGCATCTTCCAGGAACAGAGGTTGCTGACAAAAGGCCTGGATGTTAATCCCATTTGTGTTCCAAACCAGCTGTGTGGCCTCAGAAGCACTTCCAACTTCTCTGAATCCCTATGATGTGGGTGTTGGGCCAGACCTTTAACATTCTTTTTTAGACCCAAGGCTCTATATGACTACAGATCTCACCATGAAACAGTAAATCCTTGTGAAATGCCATGGCTCCATAGAATAGGACCTCATGAGAGGTTGTCATTGGCGTCTACCTAAAAATATTTTGTTGTCTACACCTTAGTACCAAAACTGGTCAGAGATACCACCAAAAAAGAAAATTACAGGCCAATATCTTTGATGAATGTAGATGCAAAAGTTCTCACCAAAATATTAGCAAACACATAAAAAAGATCACACCATGACCAAATGGGATTCATACCAAGTTCACAAAGATGGTTTGACATATGCAAGTCAATGTACACACCACATCAATACATATACCATATAAACAAAAGCCCAAAGTCAAATGACCATCTTCAATAGATGCAGAAAGAGCATTTGATAAAATTCAACATCCATTCACGATAAAAAGAGTTACTGAAGTGGGTATAGAGGGAATGTATCTCAACACATTAAGATCCATCTATGACAAACTCACAGCCAACATAATACTCAACAGTGAAAAGCTGAAAGCCTTCCCACTAAAATCTGGAATAAGACAAAGATTCCCACCCTCATTATTTCTTTTCAATATAGTATTGGAAGCCCAAGCCACAGCAATCAGACAAGAAAAAGAAATAAAATTCCAAATTAGAAGGGAAGAGGAAAAATTGTCATCATATGCAGATATGATAATATATATAGAAAACCCTAAAGACTCCACGTAAAAACTACCAGAACAGTTAAATGAATTCAGCAAGGTAGCAGGATGTAAGATCAACATACAGAAATTGTTGACTACTTACATGTATTCCAAATGGCTACTGCATGCACCCAAGGTACAAGGGTTTTCAGAGCAGGTACAAAAGTGTTTTCAATGAAAACAACCCCAGAGCCACCACTTTCTCCAGTCACCAAGCCTGCTCTGGAGGAGGTGAGCATAGCCACCACTCCCTCGAGGGTCTTTCCAGAGGGAGTCCCCACATATGAAAGCCTCCTCAGTTCACAGGGTGCATCCAGCCCACTTTATGTTCATCCTGCCATCTGCATCTCACCTGACCCCTGGGGCTCCTGCCTGTGCTGAGACAGACATCTCTGCCATCGTCTTTATTTCTTTCTTTGCTTTTGAACATGAGTCCAGCTCCTGGGACCCAGACTGACGGAGGATCCAGATCCTATTTGACCTCCCTACGTCCAGAGGAGAAGCTGGGGCTGTTTACTTCTAACTCAGTTCAGTTCAGTTCAGTCACTCAGTCGTGTCTGACTCTTTGCGACCTCATGAATCGCAGCACTCCATCACCAGCTCCTGGAGCTTACGCAAACTCATGCCCATTGAGTCGGTGATGCCATCCAGCCACCTCATCCTCTGTCGTCCCCTTCTCCTCCTGCCCCCAATCCCTCCCAGCATCAGGGTCTTCTCCAATGAGTCAACTCTTCGCATGAGGTGGCCAAAGTACTGGAGTTTCAGCTTCAGCATCAGTCCTTCCAATGAACACCCGGGACTGATCTCCTTTAGGATGGACTGGTTGGATCTCTTTGCAGTCCAAGGCACTCTCAAGAGTCTTCTCCAACACCACAGTTCAAAAGCATCAATTCTTCGGCGCTCAGCTTTCTTCACAGTCCAAGTCTCACATCCATACATGACCACTGGAAAAACCATAGCCTTGACTAGATGGACCTTTGTTGGCAAAGTAATGTCTCTGCTTTTTAATATGCTATCTAGGTTGGTCATAACTTTCCTTCCAAGGAGTAAGCGTCTTTTAATTTCATGGCTGCAATCACCATCTGCAGTGATTTTGGAGCCCCCAAAAATAAAGTCTGCCACTGTTTCCACTGTTTCCCCATCTATTTCCCATGAAGTGATGGGGCCAGATGCCATGATCTTAGTTGTCTGAATGTTGAGCTTTAAGCCAACTTTTTCACTCTCCTCTTTCACTTTCATCAAGAGATTTTTTAGTTCCCCTTCACTTTCTGCATTAAGGGTGGTGTCATCTGCTTATCTGAAGTTATTGATATTTCTCCTGGCAATCTTGATTCCAGCTTGTGCTTCCTCCAGCCCAGCATTTCTCATGATGTACTCTGCATGTAAGTTAAATAAGCAGGGTGACAATATATAGCCTTGAAGTACTCCTTTTCCTATTTGGAACCAGTCTGTTGTTCCATGTCCAGTTCTAGCTGTTGCTTCCTGACCTGCATATAGGTTTCTCAAGAGGCAGGTCAGGTGATCTGGTATTCCCACCTCTTTAAGAATTTTCCACAGTTTATTGTGATCCACACAGTCAAAGGCTTTGGCATAGTCAATAAAGCAGAAATAGATGTTTTTCTGGAACTCTCTTGCTTTTTCGATGATCCAGCAGATGTTGGCAATTTGATCTTTGGTTCCTCTGCCTTTTCTAAAACCAGCTTGAACATCTGGAAGTTCACGGTTCACGTATTGCTGAAGCCTGGCTTGGAGAATTTTGAGCGTTACTTTACTAGCGCGTGAGATGAGTGCCATCATGCTAGATGCTTCAAAACGTCAAAGCTTGAAATGAGTAGATTTCAGGTGGGATGAAGGATTAGCAAGAGAAGATATTTTGGAGCTAACACAACAATGACAGCTAACGACAGGGGGGCTCTCAGGACTGTGGGTATGTCTGTGTAGAGCACTGCCCCACGTGAGTGCCGTGGTTGGGGCCTGGCTGGCGTCTCTGACAAGATGGGTGTCTTAGAGCAGCAGGCTCAGCCAGAAGGAGAGAGTCTACCTCATGAGGAAGGACTTCCAGGGGAGAAGGGACTCACCCAGTGCAAGACCTTGTGAGCTGGTCCAGGGAGCAGGTTCACCTGGGATGTCAGGGCCCCAAGGGAGCTGTGTGGCTGATCCCCGAGAAAGGAGTGTTTCCACACAGCCCTGCCTCCTCTCCAAGCCCCTTTGCCCCAAATGGGACATCAGATCTTCCCACCTGCTGTGGCCCCTGCCTCCCCTTCTGCCTCCTGGAGACAGGGACAAGGCAGCCCAGGTCTGGAAGCAGCCTCAGAAACGGCCTCACACTTTCCCTTTCCAGGCAGAGGAGAAGGCCGCGCTGAGTCACAGCTCTGCCTGCCCTGACCAGGCTGGCCAGAGGCCCTCCCCTGTGCCAAGAGCCAAGGAGGCAGCCTCAGACGTTCCTGCCACATCACCGGCCCCCGTGTCTGTCCTGTGTCCGCAACTGCTGGAGGCTGCCAGCTGATGAGAGTGCAGTCCGCGTTTCCCCATCCATTCCTCGGGGCATCCCCGTGAGACGTGGCTGCTGCCCTGATCCCATTTCACAGATGAGGAAACTGTAAATAGATGTGGAAAATAAACCTTCCTGGGGACCTTGACTAGTGAGCCGCGGAGCCAGACTGCACTCGAGCATTGACCAGGCCGCCCTCTTCAGGCTCGCCCAGCATCAGTTCAACCTCTGGGGGCAGCACATTCAGGAAGGGCTCAGCTGGGTTGCTCTCAACTGGATGTTGAGTGGACATCCAAGATGGTGTGCACCTGGGGCATGCTGGCAGCTGGTGCTGGGAGTCCCTGGCTCTTGCACACGGCCCCACCCCGTGGCCAGACTTATCACTGCAGGGCACTGGGGGTCACCAGAAGGAGCCTCCCAAGTGGGAGTGACCAGAGAGACCCAGGAGGAAGGAAGCCGCCAGTCCTGTGGCTCACTCCTGTGAGTCCCAGGTCACTTCTGCAGCCTTCCGCCAGTCAGGTGGGTCACCAGGCCCAGCCTGGCTCAGAAGGAGGGGTCTGGAGCCTGGCTTCTGGTGGAGAAGAAGCAAAGTTACCTTGTGGGGGTAGGGGAGGCAGACATATCCTGGCTGAATAAGGAGAGATATGTCTGCATGTCCACCTCTCAGGGGACTTTGCATCTTCAACCTGATCTCTCGGTTAAAACTAGTTTCTTCCAAAATAATGCCTGGTCCCCCATTCCCCTACTTCTTGCTGTGGTTTCCCAACTATTCCTTCCTTCCGGTCGTGTGAGGGGAGGTGGCGATGGAGTGGGGACCGTCAGCACAGCCCCTCCGTCTCCTTTTCTCACCAGAGCAACAGTATCCTTCAGAAACTAGCATGATGAACAACAATCATGATGATAATACCTAACATTTATTGAGAACCGTTTTATGGAAATGGCCAGGGTCGGTGAACTTTACACCCTTCTTCGCATTTAGTTCTCCCTGAGGTGACTATTCCCGTTCAGGAGGGAAAGGATGGGCCCAAAATGATCTGATTAATAAGCACATGAACCAGTATGAAGATGTGGGCTTGCAAGGGGTTACTGCAAGGAACCGGGAACTGGCTTAATGACTGTGGGGCTGGCTGACGGGTCTGAAGTTCACAGGTCAGGTGGGTGGGAAGGGAAGGGCCCGAGCTGGGACTCCACGGGCCAGCTGTGTTACCCACTGATGGGACGGCCTCTGTCTCTGCCCAAGTCCTCTTTGGAATCATACATACCACACGGCCGGGCACTCAGTGAAGGTCTGTTTAAAAGTAAGTCAACTGGGGGACCTCCTTGGTGGTCCGGTGGATAAGACTCTGTGCTCCCAATGCCGGGGACAAGAGTTCAACCCCTGGTCGGGGAACTAAGACCCCACATGTCACAGGGCAACTGAGCCCATGAGCCCCAAGGGAGCCCAGGTGCCACAGTGAAGATCCCGTGAGCCACAGTTAAAATGTGACACAGCTACATAAATAAGACATATTAGAAAACAAAATAAAGGTCAGTCCCCTCCTTAACCAGCTCTGCTGCTCCGTGAAAGGTGCTCCACGCGCACCTCCCTGCACCAGGCTGGCACGGCCCAGCTACACACAGAGCTGTTTGACAGCCTCACCTGGAGGGTCTATGATTCGCATTTATCTGAAAAAAACAGACTCTGAGAAGTCAAGAGGGAATGGAATGTACACAACTTGCAAGACGCTTCCAAATGCCCCTGCAGGAGGCGCCCTGGTCCGTGTGCTTTCCACTCATAATCCTCCTCCGTGTGACGTCCACCCACTGGTTCACGGTGTCCTCTGAGACCCAGAAGGGCCCGGCTCCTTCCTGCCTCCTTCCTTCAGGCAGCAGGGCGCCCGGGGCAGAGCAGATGCTCAGAATGACTGTGCAGTGAACGCGCGCGTCAGCTCAACTGGAGAGTGGTGTGTCCACCCCGCTTTTGTCTCTCACGGTCACATCCTTTCAACCAGGGTGACACTCGCCTGTAAGGCATCTTTGTGCGAATTAGGTCAAGACACCCGCTCTGGGCGCGCAAACTGCAAAAAGTCACCGCTCTGCTAGGCGCCATCCCAGGGCTCACGGCACGGCCAGCCTCACCTGAGCCGGCTCCAGAACCCATGGCCTGCTGCTTTGGTGACAACCACAGCAGGGCTCAGCCCTGTGGGGGCAGCCTGGCATCCACCTGCCTCCCCCGTGACAGCCACACCTGTCCCTGCTGGTCAACGTTCTTCCTCAGCAGCAGCACTCAGGAGGTCACGTGACTCCCCAAATCTTTCTAGTTCCCAAGAAAGTAGATTCTCTAAGCCACAAATATGGAGATAAGGAGTTGAAAAATATTACAAGATTTCTGTTTTCCATGAACTTCAAGGAAATGACAGCCTTGGATGAATTCAGCCAGGGATGTCCCCAACCCCACTTTTAAGGCTGAACCTAGTTCCAACCCTGGAACCCCCATTAGGCTTGCGCTCTGGAGCCCCAGGCTGCTTTGCCCAGGCAGGCGGCAGAGTGACACGCTGGCTCCAGGAGACGGCTTCACCCCACACCGCCGCCCCCCCACCACTGCGCGAGGATGCCGGTAATTTCAGTGCACGATTTCCAGAAAAGAACTTGACTCAGACCCAGCGGTTTGGAATTAACCTGCTCAGTTCACCCAGCTCGGGAACAAATCAGATTCTACACTCGAGGGCAGTGTCTGGGCCAGAGGCGCCCCAGAGAGTGGATGAGCCTGGGTGGAACTTCTTAGTAAACAAAGGACAGCGCTGGGCAGCCTGAGCCCTGCCAGTGTTCTCTAAAACGCCGTTTTATTGCTACATAATGCAATTTCATGACAAATCCCGAGCTGCCCTCCCACGCCTCTTATTAAGTTATTTCCTTTTATTTTGCTGGTTTTATTGATGATGTCATGACATGGCCCATCAACCTTTAATTAAAACCATGGCCGCAATGTTAGGCTTCCTTTAAACCGTGAAAGCCAGGGCTTTGCAGAGGTCCCTGTGGAGAGCCATGATGCTCAGCAGAAAAGGGTTGCCGTGGAGTTTAGGAGGCACCCAGAGGTCCCCAGAGGGGCTGGGGTGAGGAGGGACTGCTGGGTGTCATGGGCTGAATTGTGTCCTAACACCCGGGACTTCAGAATGTGACCTCCTTGGAAAGAGTCATTGCAGATGTAATTAGAGATGAGGTCACACTGGAGTAGGGCGGGCCCTAACCAAATACGGCTGGTGTCCTTATGAGAAGACAGAGGCGCAAAGGGTCAAGGAAGGACCCCTACAGGCTGCAGAGGGAGCGGGGCTGGCCAACACCTTGATTCCGGAATTCCAGGACAGCCAGACAAGAGTTTAAGACACACGGTTTGCGGTTCTTTGTTGTGACGCCCCACAAACAAATACATGGGGTTTGGCTGGATCTCCTCGGGTTCGACTGCACCAAGGAAACGGTGGGCAGGCAGCAATTCCCCGTTCCCTACATCTGAACCCTGGTCCCATCTTCCCCAGCAGCAGCCCTGCCTGCACATCAAAGGCATCCCGTGCATGGCTCTGCGCTGTGGCAGCCTGGGTCGGACCCAGACCTGGACTCAGTTAGGGTCCAAGACTATGTATCTGGAGGAATCAATACACCGGGTAATTGATGATAGGAAGGCAGCTAGGGGCGCTCTAAGAGTTCCTGGGGTTTGATCTGGTCTGGGGTTCCTCTGGAAAACCAAGATGGCTCCAACATGACAGCTCCCTTTCCCTTCAGGCAGCACAAAGTTTGGGATCCCTGGACCTGAAGGGGTGCTTTCACTGCATCCTGGGGAACCTTGGTCTCCGTTTGCAGGAGAAGAAATTGCCAGGCCCAGGTCACCCTGGGATGTCGGCACCACAACAAGTATGCTGGCTACAGATGTGGTGTGCATGTGTGTGTGTGTGTGTGGGTAAGTACATGTGTGTGCCTGCGTGTGAGACAGGTGCATATAATTCGTCCCACAAGGAAGGTGAGAGACCCACGCTCTTGCTCCTCTGACATGATGCTTTCTCTTATCTCCCTGAGGTTATCCATGGTCGTTTTTCATTTAAAAATTTCTTCCCAGTGAATCACCTCCCTTTCCTTCCCATTGTCATTTGTGTTATTGTGGTAAAATACACATAACAAAATTAGCCTCCTAACCACTGAAGGGTGTACAGTTCAGACATGTCTAGTATGTTCACAATGACGAGCACCCTTCACACTGGTCCAGTGCCCGAGCAATTTCATCACCTGAAAGGACCCTGGGCTCGTTGGCTGTCACTGCCCAGCCCCGAGCCCCAACACACCTGCTCCTCCCAGCGCACGGCTCATGTCTCTCGGCTGAGAGGCTGGGTGCTGGGGGAGACGGAGGGGAGAAGGGGTCTTTCTTCCATGCCACCCTCCACTGTTGCCCATTGTGTACGTGGCCAAGCGTATCCGAGCAGATCAGGGCCAGGTTTGCACCAAGGTGTCTGGCACCTATCTGGAAGAAGTCATGCTTCAGATGCTTACTCTAGCTCAGACTGCAGGGCAGTCCGGGGTGGGGGGTGGCGAATCCACCCTGGCCCACAGTTTGCTTATTGTGTCGGAGGCCAGAGGGCACGGCGTGGGATTTCAACCAATCACCAGCTCACAATTCTACGGACAATTATCCATGACGCGGGTTAAAAGGCCAGCAAGGACAGAACCTTGTCAACACATGTGTCCTCCTGTCAGGGCTCACTTCTTACAAATGCACAAACAAATAAAATAAAAAGCCTGTGTCAGGACTTGGGTAAAATTGGGTTGGCTTTGCTTAGCAATACGGACGTGGTAAGAACAGCTTTTGAAAGTATGGGGACACCTGGTGATTTTAAAATAAACGGATCTGGGTTAGAGAAGAAAGAAAATAGGATGTTTCAAACACCAAAACCCCTAAATTCTTATCCCAGGAAGTCAGTGACCCCGTGGATGGGCAGTTGGAACAAGGGGTCACTCTGAAGGAGAATCCGAAACCGTCTCTGTTACAAAGAAAGCATGGGCGTAAGGGAATACCAATTGGTAACAATTAGAGCTGGATCAGATAGGTGGGGGGAAGTTCAGACCCTCTCTGGGGCATATTTATATATCCTCTCCGGAGCACAGGGCTCGTTAACCTGTGACGGGCTATCGGCTTCCCCCATCGGTGACCTGATCCAGTCTCCCGGCAAAGAATTCCGACTGGAGATGACTTGCTTCCACACAATGTGTGAACACGTCACAGAGGATGTGATTCTGCCGCTGTCTGAAACATCGCAAACCCAATGGCCTACAGAGACTAGGCAGGCAGTGTGTCCCAGTAAAGCGGATGCAGCAGGCTATGAGGGGCAGTGGGGACTGGGGCGAACCAAGAGCCCAGAACTTGCCCGAAGTGGATGCCCCGGCGGGGCTCTGGGCTCCTGTTCTGGAGGGGAACACCGGCCTGGTGTGGCCGGGTCTTCTGAGTTCATCGGGAGCACCAGGCGATATGGATTTAACATGTGAGATGTCCCGCAGCAGTTGATGACTCCGGACTAAAGTCACAGGAAATGACAGTGACTTCTCTGTATGCCGTGACCATGAAGGGGTAGCCTCTGGTGTCAGGCAAAATACAGGCCTGTGGTCCCTCCGTTGCCTTCTGGCTGGGCCAGGGAGCACCTCGCTCCTGACCTTTCCCAGTCCATGCCTCGTGCTGGGAGGCCCTTTTTGCCCCTCTCTAAGCACAAGTGGGTATGAAAGCACAAGGTGGGGTTTTTAAGAGTGTAAAGAGTCTTCTCCTGACCATGTGGATGCTTTCAGCTCTATGGCTGGGAGGTCCATCCACCCTGGACCAGTACTTGGTCCCTCTCCAAGGTAGCTTTTATTCATTCCCACCCACCAGAATTTACTAGATGCCTTCCTTCATGGTCTGGACACTGTGCTCTATGGTGGCCTTGACTGAAAACACGACTCTTGGCGCTGGCTCTGCTTCCAGTTCACCCGGTGAAGCTGATGCAAGTCTGATGCATGAATGGGTGGGTGCATGCAAATCTCTGGTGGGGTCTCAGCAACTGGATATTTATAAAGCTCCCAGTGATATCAATGGTCCTTTAAGCCTGAGCACTTCTGTGAAACCTTCTTATTCAACGAGCATCTCTCCCTCAAAATGTCCCAAACTTGTTTCTGCTCATTTGATACTCAGGACCAAAAAAAAAAAAAGAGTAAATTAGAGATGATCCCTTAAGGTCAGGGACCACATTTCAGCACCTCTGATAGCATGTTGTCCAAGGAAGGGCTACGGCCGATGTCCCCACTTCCAAACTGACCATGTTTATCAGAGTGAAGCTCTCCTTAGGAGAAAATCATCAGTCACCTGGTTTAAAAAGCTAACAGCATATCCCTTTAGAGAGGCTCAAACTTTGAAACCCACATGAACTTAAAAGATGCAGAACCATGGTAGGGTCTGACCACCCTAGAAGATGGGGCAAGCTCCCTGGAGCCGTCATCTCTGCCCTAGGAGGGAAGCACATCCCCCTGGGTTGGGAACTACAACTCCTCGTGCTGCAGAGGGTGTGATACATGAGCAGACAAAGCCGCCTGGGTAACAGGACCGGCTGCAGCCACGCATTCAGATGTTAATCCACCTAAGCCCCCACGGCTGATAACCATGACATTCTGGAAACCAGACACGGGGACTCATTACAGAGCAGTGGCTTGTGCCCTGAACTCTCCCCAGTCCCAAGGTTCAAATCCCAGAGGCTGACTTTTGTTCCAGCTTTTTTTTCTCTTTATGGTAGGACACGGCTTAACCTCCACTTCACCTTGGGCCAGGGTCACCTTTCAGCAAAATCGAGGCCCACCTGCATGTGGTCAGTGTTTATTTTTCAGTTGTCACCTCCAGTTTACCTTGCAGAACTTGATCTTTAAGTGAGTAACACACAGCTACTGAAATCTGTCCAGGACTTTCTTGTTTTGCAGGCAAAACAGCTGTAAACCAATGCCAGTAGGAAAGACCAGGGAGTCCACTAAAGAGTAACAAGCTTTTAAAGACAAATCACCGTCCTCCTTGGGCACACAACATGAAAACATTCACTGACTGGCAAACAAACAAAACTGGAACAACACTTCACCATCTCTTTGGCTGCGGAAGTAGCATGTCTGTGTGGATGGCGTTCCAGGAGTCCCTCACAGTTCCTTTGCTGGTCTCTTTGGGCTTATCTTTTCTCTGCCAACTTCAAAAGCTGGAGCAAACCCTCTCCCAGAGGGTAAAGTTTCCAAGGTGACAGATGTGAAGAGCAAATCGACTTGAGGTCAAAAGCAAGAAAAAACAGTCTCTCATCTGATTAATGGTTTTAATTTAATTAGTGGGGAAAAGCTCAAATCAGACAGTTTGTGATTTGGTCAAGCCCCAGGTCCCTTCTTGCAAAATTGCTACAAAGAAAAGGGTCAGTTGAGCTGAAGGCTGACATTTTGGAGATGCCTGCTGGCTGGTTTAATATGGGTTAAATGTGAGTAGGTGGGTTGTTCATGTTCTAAGCCGATGATGAAACGGTGGTTTTGAGTCGTTGTAAATATTCAGGCTTTTGCAAATGAAATAAAAATTTAATACGGCTGCAGCACAGTCCCATGTTCTAACCCCACCACTCTGTCAAACGTGAGTTCCTAAGAAACCTAGAGCCACAAAGGATTAGAGCAGGTGGAGATTGAGCTTGGTTGTGTGAAATGACCCTTGCATCAGCTCACGTGCTCACTCCATAAGTGTCTGTTTCTACTGGGCTGGCAGTGGGCAGCGGGCAGCAGGCAGTGGGCAGCAGACCAGGGATGGGGATTTAGACAGTCCTCCCGAGAAGGAACTGGGGGCCATAGAGGCAAAGGACTCGGCTAGGACCACACAGCAAACCCAGGTGGCGTCTTCAGGACCCAGACACCAGCCTCACCATCACATGGGGGCTCCCCAGGGCACCCCACTTACAAAGATCAAATAAATCAGCACTCCTAGGAAATGTGCAAATCGGATTTATTATTATTATTATTATTATTGCAAATCAGATTTAAAAAGAGCTTGGACAGCACTTCTACCCTGGATGCACCTTAGATTTAACCTGGAGATGTTTACAGGATGTAAAGAAGGAAAGAGTCCCGGGCCTCTCCCAGACGGGCCCAATCAGCATGGCTTAGAGAGGGCACGTGGGCACCAGGCCTTCTCCGAGCCCCCATGGAGCCTGGTGAACAACCCACCTGTGGCCCAGGGAGCTTCGACGAGGGGCTGTTCTGGGCCTCCTGCAGACCCCCCAGGAGTCCATCCGTGGTCTCCGGGCACTGTATTCAGCGGCCCCTTCCCTGGGGGAGAGTGTGGGCTCTCTTGTGGTCTAGGTCTGCAAGTAGAGACCTGAGTCACCCACCCCCAGTCCTGTCATTTGGACCTCCTGGTCCTGTCTTCACTCTCTTCTTGCCCTCCTCACCAGCCCCCACCCCAAAGCTGAGGGTCCCTGCATCCAGGACAATGCCTCTCCCTCACCTCCCCAAACTTCTTTCTGACCTGGACCCACCCGCCTACCTGGGCTCCCAGGCTTGATCGACAATGATTCTTCCAAGATCTGTCTTGTTGTATTTCCGCTTGTCTTACTTCTAACTGATCCCAATGTCCCCTTGGGTCCCCCCAGTTTGGGTTTCCATTTCCTGATTGTTTTTATTCCTATGACTTTTCCTCCACTGTAAAACGGTTAGCATGAGGCACAACAGCTCCAGCTTGGGGATTCCAAGTCTGACACTGGAGAAACGGAGTTTTCGTCCTTTATCCTTGTGAAGTACTCACAGAGGGACCGACACCTTCCTGTGCGCTCCGGATGTGATTCTATGTGCACACTTCCCAGCCTTAGTCATGCTTTCAAACAAAATGGTGAAGCAAAACGCTGAAAATATCCTCAGTCCTTACGTTTTCAAACAAAATGGTATAGCAAAGGCTCAAAAAAAAAAAATCCTCAATAAGTATCTGATAAGTGAATAAATGACTGAATTGCAGAATCCAGATTTTGAGGGCAGATGGACCTGGATTCCAATCCTGGTTTAAGCCACTTATTTACTGGGGACCTCAAGCAAGTTACTTAATAACTCTGAGTCTCATAGAAGGAAGGAGAGCCACAGAGGGCGGTATGGGTTGAGTCCAACTCTTTGAGACCACGTGGACTGTAGCCCATCAGGCTTCTCTGCTCCTGGGATTTCCCAGGCAAGAATACCGGAGTGGAGTCGGTTGCCATTCCTTCCCCAGGGGATCTTCCCGACCCAGGGATCTAACCTGCATCTCCTGCATTGGCTGGCGGTTTCTTTACACTGAGCTACCAGGGAAGCCCCCTGAGGGTGGTAGTGAAGATTAAATTAGAGAATCTTGGTAAAGACCCAACAGAGTGTGTGCAATGAGGAAACAACTAGATGAGCTGAAAAGAACGGCAAGGAATAATGCTGCACAGTCAGACAGAGGTGAAAACACCAAACAGTGCTTGTTCAACTGGTGGGGTAAACAAGGCTTTTTATTTTTTTAAAAAGTTAAAAGACCCTCCCTAACCTGGCCTTGTTTCTGCAGTGAAAACTGCTTTTTAAGAACTGAGAGTCACTTCACAGTTTGGTATGAATGTGGTTTAAACAATAATACCATCATCTTTATGCCTTAAAAGGATCATATTTCACATTAAATACTACAACTTCCTTTTCTCTTTAACTGGATATTTCATTCACAATATATTATTCACAGCACATCAATTTACAAAGATATCTCATTTTTAGAAGTTTCCATAATACTTCACCACATGAACATTCCATAATGTTTTCTCATCCCCTATTAATGTACTTTGGACTATTTCTTTTTCTTTTTTTTTATAATTCTAAGTTCAATGAATATCCTTGGACATAGATCTTCATTCTCTTTCTTAAGGGGTCAGTTGCTGGGAATGGAATTTCTAGATAAATTTGACAAATGGATAAATAACAGTTTGATACAAAGGGTTTAATTGCCTTCTCCAAAATGCATACCAGCCGTGTTTGAAAGGACTTTCTTCCTGGCATTCTGACCAACTTGGAACATTTTGGTTCTTTTAAAGTCTTGGACAATCCAACAGACAAAAATAAGGTCTCATTTTAAAAATGTGTGCTTGTACTTGATGGCTAATAATGTTGGGCATATTTTACATGTAAATTGGCCAAAGACAACATACGGTACTTTTCAGAAATATCTGTTTCTGTCCTGCCCTTTGCCCATTTTTCTATTTCAGTGGTTTATATGTTATATACTGGTACATAGATATGATTTTATAGTATGAATCTTAATCATATATCTGCCCTATGTATTGCAAACTTCCAGGTAATTGTCTATCTTTCAATCTTTTATTACAAATTTCTGTAAGACATATTGTATATCATCCTGTCTTATTTCACAGAAACCACTGCACATATTTAACTTCTTCTTGGTAACCATAACCTGGCCCTTCTTCAAATGCTCCTCAAGTTTGTACAACTCTTTGCCCTCTCATTAAATGGCCTCAAATTGCCATACTTACGAGTACTTTTCTCTATTTTGCTATTTTGGTTTCCCCCTTAGTGATCCACTGTCCACATGTACTCCTTGTTATTAATGTATTAAAAATTATAATATTCTTCCCCAATTTCCTTAATGTACTTTTCTCTAGCAGCTCCAGCAGGGGGATCACACAAGCAAGTCTGTTAGAACTGTGTCTGAAGTAGGAGCTGTTAGGTCATAAACGAGAACCCTGGGTGCTCTCCTACTTAGAAAATTCATGAACTCTACAGCATCACTTCAGGGTTCTCAGAGCCATTTTCTATTTTCTTGTCACCTTTGGTTCTTTTTCAGAAACAAGTTAAGAGTGCCTGACCCTTGAAACCCCGGGTAACTGAGGTGTTCCTGTATGCCAGAAGCCAGTAACGGCACCATCCTTTCTGCTTGATCAAGTCTCAGACCTGAGATTTAATTTAGTTCACCTCTACCCTCCCCAGAGTTTTAAAATCTTCAACATCCTCAACCAAGTGGTCCTCTAAACTTTCTGGGCAACTCCTATAGTGGACAGACTGATTCTTTAATCAAGGTATTCCATTCTGGATGGCTCTCATCATTACAAACTGTATCAACATATGGAACCTAATTCCCCAGGACTTCCACTCTATAGTCTGATGTTGGCCTCTGGTTGGCCAAACTCTACTATGCGTCTTTTCACAGTAAAACCGATGATTGCTCTACGGTCTGCATAGCTCTCCCTGGGTGGGCCTGGACCCCCACACCAAAACCAAACTTTTCCTTCCCGGGATAGGCACTGGGCTTTCCAAGTCCCACAGCGGGTGTGGAGTCATACAGATGGAGCTGCTCTGAGCTCAGTGATGGCGCCAGATCCCAAGAGTGCCAACGCCGATGAGGTCAGTGCTATTCCAATCCACTTAGCCTTCCCCAAACACTGCAAGAAACCTGCCCACCAGGCAAGTCGCATGTTAAATGTCAGCTGAGAAGGGCTCTAAATCAAGGCGGGTGAGGTATTTGAGCTTCCTAAATCTTGGCTGCTGCTTTGGATGCTGGCATTGGCTCTCGCTTCCTTCAGAGGGCTTCTGATTGTTTTGGCAGCATCTCTGACTGTGTCTCCGACATCAATTCTTCCTGAACAACCCCCCCGCAAAAAAAAAAAAGGAAAGAAATACACACAAAGCAGGCATTTGTTTTTGTTCAATGATCTGGTCGCTCAGAAATGAGAACTCGAGCCTATAAGCCCAGAGGTTCCTCTTGAGGAGGGGCGCACTCCACCCTCCCACAACAACTCCCCAGCGGCCATGGGGGTGCCACTGGAGCTGGGTCCTTGATCGAAGAGAAGGCAGAAGGCCTGGCCCATAAAATGCTCTGGCAAAGCACAGCTCTGGGCAGGTGTGTGGAGCTCCAGTGTAGTGCAGGACAGAATAGCTCAGAGGAGGATGAAGACCACATCACTAAAGAGCTCATTTGTTTGGCCAAACCTAAGGACCACCCTCCTGATAGTTTAAAAAAAGTGCTGAGTACCTATAGCCTTGGGTAGGAATACAAATGTTAACACATGGAGCTTTCCTTCTGGGCCTTGCGTATTTTCTCCTCTGCAAAAGGGGTGGATTGGACCAGAAGATCTTGAAAGTTCCTATTAAATCTAATCTCTTCAGCAGCAAGTTGGTGACTTGGAGGAAGGGTCACCAAACCATGCCTACTGCCCCCACTTCCTAGAACAGTCTGCGGAGCACTGGTGCACACAAGTCAGCACTGATGGTGCTGGGGTATCCAGCGGACCCCCAGGTGGCCGTTGCTCTCATCATAGTCGTAGTCATCATCATTGTCACCACCACCTAGCGTTCTTGGACCATTAGCTAGAAATAACATTCAGGAGTTGGTGGTCCTTCTAGAGACAGCACACTGCCTCTCACCCAGTGAATGTAAAGTTGTGTTTTATGTTGCCTGAAATAAGGATGTTTCATCTTGACAACATCCCTTTGCATCCAATTCCTTGTCCCATCTCCATTAGCACATGAGTGCATGCATAGGGTTTACAGATGATGTGGGAAGCGTGATAGTCAAGGTGACAATCTGATCCTGGAATGAGGTGCTTCTGTAAGCAAGATGCAGTCGATGAGCAGCAAAATCCAGCCAAGGAGGCAGACAAGCTGCGGCAAGGTGCTCGGGCTGGGGGTGGGAAGACTGGGACTTCTCTCTCTATTTTCTAAGCCAATGTGATACACTTTGACAGAATCACGTACATAGCATCTTTGATCTCGATCCACTTCTTGCTCCTCTACACAAAGACGCTTCAGACCATCATGCAGCACAAGGAAAGGATGAAGGAAGACCTTCATCACGTATGCATATACCAAACGTCAGGTTATGTATGCCCCTCAAATACACACAATTTTGATATGTCAATGATCTCTCAATACAGCTATTAAGAGTGGGGTGTAAGAGAGAAGCTTGATGGCAAAGGGAGAGCCATCTCAGAGCATCACGTGCCCACTTCCTTCTACTGAAATCAGAACAAAAGCATTTTGAAAGAGCACTAGAGGTGCACTAGAGGTGCCCCAGTGCTCAGGGGACCACATAACTGATTGTCTAAACCAGGGCTCATTTGAATGAAAGGGGATATTAGAACACATTCGTGGACATTAATTAATTAACAGTTGCCTCAATTTAACTGTCCCAGCCCAACAGGGACTTATGGTCACCCTACAAATGTTGGACCTTGAGCTTGGCTGATTTAGAACTGACCTTTTTACCAAGGGATAAGTGAGAAAAATCAGGACAATGTAAGTGTGTAGAAATGCGTCTACCAACACCCACTACCCCTGCATGAGAATGCCCACCCTTCATCTAGGATGCTGTTCTCCCCACTTTGGGTGTGTGTTTAAAATAATCTTTTTAAAATAAATTAATTGGTTGTAAGGGCAGCTAATATGGTTATGTTATTTTTGTTGATCCATTTGTTTGCTTGTTATTTTTCAAGTACTTAATTGACACAGTAAAAGTGGGTCACTCATCCGATATTTTTTATATCACTCATCCAATATTTTTAAAATTTCCCAGATTGTCTAAATCCCTCAATCTGGCCTCTCCAACTGACTAGGGAAAGAAAGGCTCCTGGCTTCAGCTTGCTGGCTGCCTCACACCCAAACCATCACAGACACACCCACTCCTCCAGTTGTGTGGCCTGATTATTTCCTAAACGTTATTGCCTATTATTCGTTTTTGGGTTTCACTCCTTGGAAGGAAAGTTATGACCAACCTAGATAGCATATTTAAATCAGAGACATTACTTTGCCAACAAAGGTCTGTCTAGTCAAGGCTATGGTTTTTCCAATAGTCATGTATGGATGTGAGAGTTGGACTATAAAGAAAGCTGAGCACAGAAGAATTGATGCTTTTGAACTGTGGTGTTGGAGAAGACTCTTGAGAGTCCCTTGGACTGCAAGGAGATCCAACCAGTCCATCCTAAAGGAGATCAGTCCTGGGTGTTCATTGGAAGGACTGATGCTGAAGTTGAAATTCCAATACTTTGGCCACCTCATGAGAAGAGTTGACTCATTGGAAAAGACCCTAATGCTGGGAAGGATTGGGGACAGGAGGAGAAGGGGACGACAGAGGATGAGATGGCTGGATGGCATCACCGACTCGATGGACATGGGTTTGGGTAGACTCCAGGAGCTGGTGATGGACAGGGAGGCCTGGCGTGCTGCGATTCATGGGGTCGCAAAGAGTCGGACACGACTGAGCAACTGAACTGAACTGAACTGTGGCTCAGCTGGTAAAGAATCCGCATGCAATGCAGAAGACCTGGGTTTGATTCCTGGGCTGGGAAGATCCCCTGGAGAAGGGAAAGGCTACCCACTCCAGTATTCAGGCCTGGAGAAGTCCATGGACTGTATAGTCCATGGTGTGACAAAGAGTCTGAAACGACTGAGTGACTTTCACTTTCATTATTCGTTTTTTAAGTTGGATGCCCCTCCCCGCATATCATTAGAGAAAGTCAGTTCCCTAGAGTCCCACAAGGGCAACCCCCACCCCCAACTCAACCTCCACCCACACCCTGCCTCTCCCCTGTCCTGGGCAGCCCAGCTCCCCCATCGTCACAGATACTGGAATTTGTCTCAGAACCATCTGGCCTGCTTGCTATGCAAACGACATCCCCACTGAGGGAGCCCATGGCCAGATTGCTATCTCAAGGCCCCATGTTGGTTTGTTGTTATTTTTAAAGACAGCTCATTCAGCCACGGCAGGGAACTAATTTCTTTTCAACAGGGCTACTGCCCTGCCACTGCAGCACCCATCCTGAAGTCCAGGGTGGAGGGGGTTGGGGGGTCTGAGGGCTGTAGGGGGTGTGTGGGGGGGTTGTGGGGGAGTGGGGGGAGGTGCACCAGACGGAGATGGAGGAGCTGGGGGTGGGGGAATGCATATTAGCACAATTTCTAGGATCAAAGCCCTTTTTGACCTGAAAGATCTCAGGCTGTTAGATTATAAATTGGGGTTTAATTAGAGCCTTGTCAGTCAACCTTTATCCTTGCCTTGGTCTGGGCAAATGGTTCGTACTTTGGCAAGTCATTAATTAAGAGTTTTGGAGACACAAGCTCATGTTTTCATGTCAAGCAGAGAAGCAGATGTGGGTGGTTTTTCACTCTTACGGGACTTTTTTTTCCCTCCTTTTGGAGAGTAGTGATGCAGTCCATTTGCTTCAGAAAAATAACCAGAGGTGTGGAGATTTAAAAGTCTTGAAGCATCTGTAGCTTGTTAACTCAGGGGCAAAGACGAAGGCACAGCTTTGTCTAGAGGCTGAAGTCTGAGATTGGTGTTAACCACCTCACTCTGAGTCCTGACTCTGGGACCAACAGCCTTGGGCAAACTATTGCTATTTAGATCCTGAGCTTCACTCCTCCCATCTCCACAGTGAGAGCAGTGAAAGTATCTAATTTGTCATTAATAATACTCTTTCATTCAACTATTTAATACTATTTGTCAGTCACCTACTAGGTCACTCACAGGCACTGGGCTAGGTCCTGGGAATTCTAGTGTCAATACAGCTAATAAAGCCCTTGTGGAGTTTCCATTCCGAGCAGGGAAGGGAGGGAAAAAGGAAACAGCATACCAACCAAGATACGATGCAATGCCCCTTAGAGCTAAGTGCCAAGAAGAAAAATGGAACAGAGCGTAGGGAGAAAAATAAGAGGGAGGTGCACATTGAGGGCTTAACATGGTGCCTGGCACATAGTAGGCGGTCAAATTAAGTTAGTGATGTGATGACAACGATGATGACAGTAATGATGGTGGTGGTGATGATGATGGTAATGGAGATGATGATGGTGGTGGTGAGAAAATTGGTGACAGTGATGATGAAGATGGTGATAGTGGCGTCAGGGATGATGGTGGTGATTTCTGAAACCCTGTTGCCACACCAGCTCCCTGCCTTCATCTGCTTCCGTCCTTGGAAATAACACTTCAGCCATCCTAACTGGAGTGCAGGGATGCCTAAGCCATGCCCACGTTTTCTTTTCTCAAGTTCAACACTTTTCCTTAGATTTGGCTAAAGGTTTTGGAGCCAGTGTTCAGATTGACCTTCGTTAAAAAGCAACACACACGCACAGCCCAAAAAAAGCATCCAGGCTGGGAAAGAAAAGAGTTCCTTGTATTTTCTACTTGGCAACCAGCTCGTCTTAAATCAGAACAGGACTGATTCCGCGTAGATAGGAACTCTTGGAACCCACTCTCCCGCTGCCCTAAGCCACACATGGCTGAATGCCCCTCAGCCACACCTGTGCCTTTCATTAAATGCTGGGAGGAAAAACTCTTTGGTCAGGCTCTTCCATTACTAATTTAGCACTGCAAAAGCAAAATAGCACAAGGAATGACCTTCACATGGCCCCCTACCCTTCATGGTTAGTGACCATCCCCCGGCAAAATAAAAACAACAGTCATTTCCCTGGGAGCCTGTGACAGTGACAGAATAGCCCTGTTCCAAGGGCGTTGCTGGCTTCATCCCAAATATGAGGCCATCATGTTCATCTAGTTTTGGACAAAATCCATGTATTTGCCATTGAGGCTGGAGCCAGGCTAAGCTGGAGAATGAATCATTCCCATCCATCTCCCTCTCCCTGTCTCCATGAGTGAAGGCGAGAAGATAGAAGGAGATGAAAAATCACACCAAGGGAATGCCAAGCATTGCTGTCCCTGCTCATCCAGACACATTAAGAGGGAAAGGATTTTGTTGTATTTGGGGCCATTCAAGCAATCCTGTTAACTAGCATTATACTACCAGGAAGGAAGAAAACAAAGCTCCTTCACTTAGGGATTTGTCACTGCCGTGAGAACATTTCTAACTCAAGAAAAAAGGAATCCTGAGCTGTTCTGGGATTGAACAGGAGAGTCCCAGAACTGGGTCTTGGAGTGGTCGGGAAGCTGGACAGCTCTAGGGCCCTGGGGGCAGTCTGTCAGAATGAGTGAATGCCACCCATTCTAACCTATGGGTCAGCGGGCAGCAGCCCAGGTGGCAGATGGCCGGGTGTTTAAGGTGGATTTGTTGATGGACTGGGAGGGGGTCAGGTGGGCGGGGGATCCAGAGTTCAGGCTTGAACATGAGAAATCTCTAAATCCAAGGATCTGAAGGAGGAAGTCAGCTGGCGCAGTGAGCATGCTGAGTGTGGTTCCTGGCACCTGGGGAATACTCAGGAATAGTAACCGTTTGGCCACTTCCTGCACACCTCACAGTGGGCGGGGCCCCCGTATCTCTGAGCCATTGCTGGCCTCCTTGCACTCATCTCCCCCTAAAGTTCCAGGAAATATGAGCTGCGGCTCGACGTGGGCCATCCAGGGTGACAGAGGGGAAGATCAATGTCCTGTTTGAAGGGTGAGCTCCCCAGGGTTCACGCACCCACGCATCCTGAAACCCGATCGCTGCCGTGTCCTTCATGAAGATGGAATCCTTGACAGGTGATTATTTTCGCTGCCCATTCCATATCAAACGTGCTGAAGATTAGTCACTTGTTAAGGGCCAGCTGCTGACAAGGAAGGTGGAAGGCAGTAGGGAGAGAGAGAAGCCTGCTGCTCTGGCCAGAATCTGATTATGTGAGCCGGGGCCTGGGATTCTGGAATTTGAGCAAAGACCCTGTGGTTGGCTGGCCCTCTTGGCTTGAGGAGCCTCTGCTGACCTTTGAGGTTTCAACTAAGATGTCCCTTCCTCCAGGAAGCCTTCCTGCCTCAGCCTGAGGAGCCCCCGCTCTGCTCTTACGGAATACCTGCCCTTCTCCCTCCAAAACTTGGCATCTGTGTTGATTTTATTAAGCCTCTCTTGTGACATGTTCAGCACTCATCTCCCACATGACTGAGTGTCCTGGGGAGGCAGGCCCCAAACTTTGGATTCATTAACTCCATCCCAGAGCCTTGTGCCTCGTAGGAGACAGAACAGTATTTATTGACTGGCTGTCAGCAGCCCCGTGTAGAACGGAATGGGAAAAACCTGGGTTTATAAGTAAATGAGGACACACACCACTCTGTGACATTTTGACCCAAGAGATTAAAAACAACAGAAAACCCTAGATGATACGTATTCACCTGTAAATCTAAAACCACTGGCTCCAGTCTGTGCACTACAGGTGTTAGAATGCTGAGGGGATAACATTGCTCTAAGGGACAACAATGTGAATTCATACTGGGCCGAGTCAGTCAGTCAGCTAGTTCAGCTACTCAGTTGTGTCTGACTCTTTGTGAACCCCATGGACTACAGCATGCCAGTCTTCCCTGTCCATCACTCACTACTCCCGGGGTTTGCTCAAACTCGTGTCCATTGAGTTGGTGATGCCATCCAACCACCTCATCCTCTCTTATCCCCTTCTCCTCCTGCTTTCAATCTTTCCCAGCATCAGGGTCTTTTCCAATGAGTCAATTTTTCCCATCAGGTAGCCAAAGTATTGGAGTTTCGGCTTTAGCATCAGTCCTTCCAATGAATATTCAGGATTGATTTCCTTTAGGATGGACTGGTTGTATCTCCCTGCAGTCCAAGGGACTCTCAAGAGTCTTCTCCAACACCACAGTTCAAAAGCATCAATTCTTCAGTGCTCAGCTTTCTTCATGGTCCAACTCTCACATCCATACATGACTACTGGAAAAACTATAGCTTTGACTAGATGGACCTTTGTTGGCAAAGCAATGTCTCTGGTTTTTAACATACTGATTAGGTTGGTCATAGCTTTTCTTCCAAGGAGCAAGCATCTTTTAATTTCATGGCTGCAGTCGCCATCTGCAGTGATTTTGAAGCCCCCCAAAATAAAGTCTGTCACTGTTTCCATTGTTTCCCCATCTATTTGCCATGAAGTGATGGGACCAGATGCCATGATCTTAGTTTGTTGAATGTTGAGTTTTAAGCCAGCTTTTTCACTCTCCTCTTTCACCTTTATCAAGCTCTTCAGTTCCTCTTTGCTTTCGGCCATAAGGATGGTGTCACCTGCGTATCTGGGGTTATTGATATTTCTCCTGGCAATCTTGATTCTAAATTGTGCTT
The DNA here is from genome assembly GCF_910594005.1 of Cervus elaphus. Lineage (NCBI taxonomy): Eukaryota > Metazoa > Chordata > Mammalia > Artiodactyla > Cervidae > Cervus > Cervus elaphus. Next base: position 14,148,897 of record NC_057818.1, read on the forward strand.
CATCCAACCTGGCATTTCACATGATGTACTCTGCATATAAGTTAAATGAGCAGGATAACAATATACAGTCTTGATGTACTCCTTTCCCAATTTGGAACCAGTCTGTTGTTCCGTGCCCAGTTCTCACTATTGCTTCTTGACCTGCATACAGATTTCTCAGGAGGCAGGTAAGGTGGTCTGGTATCCCATCTCTTTAAGAATTTTTCAGTTTGTTTGATCCACACAGTCAAAGGCTTTGGCATAGTCAATAAAGCAGAAGTAGATTTTTTCTGGAACTCTCTTGCTTTTTCTATGATCCAACATGAACACCATGAACAGTATGAAAAGGCAAAAAGATCTGACACTGAAAGATTAACTCCCAAGGCTGGTAGGTCCTCAGTATGCTACTGGAGAAGAGTGGAGAGATAAATCCAGAAAGAATGAAGAGATGGAGCCAAAGTGAAAACAACACCCAATTGTGGATGTGACTGGTGGTGGAAGTAAAGTCTGATGCTGTAAAGAACAATATTGCCTAGGAACCTGAAATGTAGGTCCATGAATTAAGGTAAATTGGAAGTGGCCAAACAGGAGATGGCAAGAGTGAACATCAACATTTTAGGAATCAGTGAACTAAAATGAACTGGAATGGGTGAATTTAATTCAGATGACCATTATATCTACTACTGTGGGCAACAATCCCTTAGAAGAAGTACAGTAGCCCTCATAGTCAACAAAAGAGTTTGAAATGCAGTACTTGGATGCAATCTCAAAAATGACAGAATGATCTCTGTTAATTTCCAAGGCAAACCATTCAATATCACTGTAATCCAAGTCTATGCCCCAACCACTAACGCCTAAGAAGCTAAAGTTGAACAGTTCTATGGTGACCTACAAGACCTTCAAGAACTAATACCAAAAAAGGATGTCCTTTTCATCATAGAGGACTGGAAGGCAAAAGTAGGAAGTCCAGAGATACCTGGAGTAACAGGCAAGTTTGGCCCTGGAATACAAAATGAAGCAGGGCAAAGGCTAAAAGAGTTTTGCCAAGAGAACGCACTGGTCATAGTAAACACCCTCTTCCAACAACACAAGAGACAACTCTACACATGGACATCACCAGATGGTCAATACTGAAATCAGATGAGTTATATTCTTTGCAGCCAAAGATGGAGGCACTCTATACAGTCAGCAAAAACAAGACCAGGAGCTGACTGTGGCTCAGACCATGAACTCCTTATTGCCAAATTCAGACTGAAATTGAAGAAAGAAGGGGAAACCACTAGACCATGTATGTATGACCTAAATCAAATCCCTTATGATTATAGTTACGATTATAGAGTGCAAGTGACAAATAGATTCAAGGGATTAGATCTGACAGACAGAGAACCTGAAGAACTATGGACAGAGGTTCATGACATTGTACAAGAGGCAGTGTTCAAGATCATCCCCAAGAAAAAGAAATGCAAAAAGGCAAAATGGTTGTCTGAGGAGGCCTTACAAATAGCTGAAAAAAGAAGAGAAGTGAAAGACAAAGGAGAAAAGAAAAGATATACCCATCTGAATGCAGAGTTCCAAAGAATAGCAAGGAGAGACAAGAAAGTCTTCCTCAGTGAGCAATGCAAAGAAACAGAGGAAAACAATAAAATGGGAAAGACTAGAGACCTCTTCAAGAAAATTAGAGATACCAAGGGAAATTTTCATGCAAAGATGGGCACAATAAAGGACAGAAATGGGATGGACCTAACAGAAGCAGAAGATATTAAGAAGAGGTGGCAAGAATATACAGAAGAACTCTACAAAAAAGATCTTCATGACCCAGATAACCAAGATGGTGTGATCACTCACCTAGAGCCAGATCTCCTGGAGTCCAAAGTCAAGTGGGCCTTAGAAAGCATCACTACGAACTAAGCTAGTGGAGGTGACGAAATTCCAGCTGAACCATTTCAAGTCCTAAAAGATGACGCTGTGAAAATGCGGCACTCAATATGCTGGCAAATTTGGAAAACTCAGCAGTGGCCACAGGACCAGAAAAGGTTAGTTTTCATTCCAATCCCAAAGAAAGGCAATGCCAGAGAATGTTCAAACTACCACACAATTGCACTCATCTCACACGCTAGCAAAGTAATGCTCAAAATTCACCAAGCAAGGCTTTGACAGTACATGAACTGAGAACTTTCAGAAGTTCAAGCTGGATTTAGAAAAGGCAGAGGAATCAGAGATCAAATTGAGAGATCAAACGACATTCTGGCCTAGAGAATTCAATGAACTGAATGGTCCAAGAGGTGGCAAAGAGTCTGACACAACTGAGCAACTTTCACTTTCACTGTTCACAGAGTTCTCAAGGCAAGAATATTGAAGTGGTTTGCCATTACCTTCTCCAGTGGGAGCACATTTTGTCAGACCACTGGTTCCAGTCTGTGGGCTATAGGTGATTAGAATGTGGAGGGGACAACATTGCTCTAAGGGACAACAATGTGAATTCATACTGGGCCAAGTAGTATCTTTATTTAAAGGTTTTATCATGAAGATTTAAATATGTAAATAGGTGAAAGTCTAATAAGCTCCCACACACCTACCAGCTATCTTATCAGTGTAAGGCTTTGCCATGTTCCCCAGAGTTCATGCCATTTCCTTCTTTTCTTTCCCTACTTAAACATGCATCTTTTAAAAAGTACAGATTTTTTTTCTAATAATAGCAAAAGCATCTTGAGAAAAAATACTCTCTGCCCATATGAATTGGATGGTAATTTCTAAAGTGCATGTTATTGCAATGATCTATTTTCTAAAATTGAGTATTGATGCTTTCAAACTGTGGTGCTAGAGGAGACTCTTGAGAGTCTCTTGGACAGCAAGAAGATCAAACCAGTCAATCCTAAAGGAAATCAACCCTGAATAGTCATTAGAAGGACTGATGCTGAAGCTGAAGCTCCAATACAATGGCCACCTGATGTGAAGAGCTGGCTCATTGGAAAAGACCCTGATGCTGGGAAAGATTGAAGGCAAGAGAAGAAGAGGACAACAGAGGATGAGATGGTTGGATGGCATCACCAACTCGATGGACATGAGTTTGAGCAAACTCTGGGAGATAGTGAAGGACAGGGAAGCCTGGCGTTCATGGGGTTGCAGAGTCGGACACAACTTAGTGACTGAACAACAACAACAAAGAGTATTAGAAATTCACAGAAGGCATTGTTGTTAGGAAATATATTTTCTTAATTCACAGATATTACAAGTAACAATAGCTATCCCAAGTAGTCTGACTTCAAATGTGAAAAGGATGAGAAACTATGATAAAACTTCATTGTGGCCATGACCGGGATTTCTCCCCAGGCCCTCTCCTGATGGAAATGGCAACGGGAATAGCTCAGCAAGCCAAGGGGGTCTTTCTCCTTGTGCGGTTTCTGTTCTAACCCCACTGAGCTGCTCTAGAAGAGGTGGCCCGAGGTGAGGCTGTGCCCAGAGTGCACCCGGGGTGTGGTCAGTCCGGAGGGAACTCTGGTTTCTAAGTCGCTTAGGGAGATGGATTCAAACATCCTGTGTGCCAGATACTTAACAGACAACTTAGTTCTTGGCCTCATCTGCTCTTTGCTGACTGTGTGACATTGCTGGACCCTCTTCACACCGAGGTTTGGTTCTGCTCCTTTGAAAAATGAGTGTAAGAATTCTGACCTCCCTGTCCCCGTCCTCAGGGTGAAAGACCCAAATGAGAGTCTAGAGAATTATTTGCAAGCTGTTGAGAGCGGCACACATTTCCAAGGGCATGATGCGCACCTCTGCTCTGGCCTTTGTGAGGGCTCCTGTTTGCCGGGGGTGGGGGGCATCTGCGGAGCTTTGTGCACATCCCAGCTGCTCCGCCCTCTCGCTCTTTGTCTTCATCCCAGTGGAGGCTGCCCCCACCCGAGGAGGCCAGGACATCTGGACCCAACGCAGTCACCCAATCAATCTTTGCCTATGACACTCCGGACAACTGACCAGCGGGCCCTTTCCTCACCCAAAAGGCCAAATGGCCATCACACGGTTGAGCCCAACTCCCACCCCAGTGCACACCCCAGAGCTCCATGGCGGCAGGTAGCAATAGCATCTTCCACGGGAAGCAGGTGGTCACGGGGTCTGTGGCAGTCTCGACCCTGGCCCCTCTCATCCCAGAACCCCAGGCCTCAGCACAGAGATGCTGGGCTGGACCCTCCGGGGTTGGGGTGCGGGCACTGGCGTGTGCTGACAGAGCCTGGTCACGCTAATGTGCAGCCAGGGTGGAGAACCAGCCGGATGACCCATTGCTCAGGTCACCAACTTGCCGGTTCCAGCTGCTGAGAAACAAATCAACCAAATCACTTGTTTGACGAAAACCATCTTCAAATCAAACAAAATAATAAAAAAGTTTCTCCAGAGCCACATGGAGATGGACCTACAAACAGAGCCGCCTCTGGCTTCTAAGCCTCAGTGGAGAGGGTCCCGTGGGGCGCTTGCCTGTGGAAGCTGGCACTGGTGCAGGGGACAGAGGTGAGCTTGTCCCCGGGCCACTGCAGGCTCCCCCCACCTCAGACAACTGGCTGTTTCTCCAACGTGCTCTGCCAGGACCAGCACCATTCATTCCCTCGTCTTTCTGACGGTTGCTGAGGCTTTCTTACACACCAGCTGTGCCAGATCACAGGATTGGACAGTCCAAACCAGGCTGTGCATTTCTCTGTCCCCAAACCTGCCCCTCCCAGGGCTTCCCATGCCAGGAAAAGTCAGTCCCAAGATTCCAGATAAGAGTGCAGGGTTGGGTTTGACTCCTTTTCACCTCCACATCCAGCAAACGGCAAATTCCATCAACCCCACCTTCGAAATAAGTCACCAGATCATTTACAAAAATCATTTCTAGGCAGTTAAAGACCTAAAAAGGATAAGACAAAGTTTAAAAACCTGTAGAAGAAAATGTAGACAACTATCTTGATTATATTAAGATAGAGAAGGACTTTTCTAAACAGGATAGAAAAATCACCAATCATGAAGAACTATATTGTTAAATACCATGCTGGTAAACATTACCATGAGCTAAATGAAGAGATGATCCGTATTCTGGAAATATATTTGCAACACATACATGTGGCAAAGAATTGGTATCCAAACTATATTTATAAAGAACACCTATGAATCAATAAGAAATGTAAAACTATATAGTAGAGAATAAAGGAGTGAAGTTATGAGCAAGTGATGCACAAAAGAGGAAACCTTACTGACCAGTAATAGGGAAATGCCAGTTAAAGCCAAACTGAGGTACCATTTGGTCCCCACTTACGGGTTCGGAGGAAGGAAACGGTGGAGGTGTTGACCCTGTGAGACCGAGAAGCGGCAGCACCACTGCCTGCTCTGAGAACAACACTGTCTCTGCCGAAATGCAGTCTGTGCAGCCCTCCACCAGCCTGGCACGTCAGTGTGTGCATCCGAGAGGAACTCCCATCTACACGTGGGACAGCCCTTTGCTGCTAAGTTGCAGCCAAAACTCTGGAATAACACAGACATTCATCCACAGTAGACCAGATAACAAAATTGGGGGAGATGCATTCAATAGCATGGCCTTCCCAAGTGGTGAAGTGGTAAAGAATTCGCCTGCCAGTGCAGGAGATGCAAGAGATGAGCCTGGTGGGCTATGGTCCATGAGGTCACAAAGAGCCAGACACGAGTGAGCCACTGACCACACACACACACACACACACACACACACACACACATTCAGTAGCACACTCTTGAGCAGCAGAATAGAGGCACAGGGCCATGGTGTCACCATAGGTGAATCTGCAAGCACCGTGCAAAGTCAGCAAAGCTATCTGCCAGATGAAATACACAGTAGGAAACCATTTACAGGAAACCATTTTGGCATAAAAAATGCTAACCAACTCTTCACATTGATTATGGATGAGCCTACATGTGGCCAGAATATAAAAATATGCACGGGAATGATGGAATCGAGATCAGGATAGTGGTCCACCCTGGACAAGGAAGGAGGGACGGTGGGGCCTGGAGGGGTGCAGGGCGGGGCCCTAATACCTCTGTAGGGTTTCCTTTCAAAAGATGACATCCAAATAAACAGGGGAAATGTTAACATTGGTAAGTCTGGTGGAAGTGTATGGTTACTGGTTACTTTATCTTCTGTATTCATCTGTATGCTTGACACATTTCAAATTTTTAAAGGGACAGACATTTCTTTCTTACTGAGCTGGACTTTAGATTCTAGATCATTTGGATTTTAAATCTAAGCTAAGGATTTTACATATTGTTGAATGTCATCACTTTGAGCCCTTCATTGTAACTTGCTAAAGTTCACTTAGTTCATAAACATTTATGAAAGTACCTTCTAAATGGCAGGGCCTAAGTCATGGGGGAGAAGTCCTATACAGTCAGCAAAAACAAGACCAGGAGCTGACTGTAGCTCAGATCATGAACTCCTTATTGCCAAATTCAGACTTAAATTGAAGAAAGTAGGGAAAACCACTAGACCATTCAGGTATGACCTAAATCAAATCCCTTATGACTATACAGTGGAAGTGAGAAATAGATTTAAGGGACTAGATCTGATAGACAGAGTGCCTGATGAACTATGGACGGAGATTCGTGACATTGTACAGGAGACAGGGATCAAGACCATTCCCATGGAAAAGAAATGCAAAAAGGCAAAATGGTTGTCTGAGGAGGCCTTACAAATAGCTGTGAAAAGAAGAGAAGCTAAAAGCAAAGGAGAAAGGGAAAGGTATTCCCATTTGAATGCAGAGTTCCAAAGAATAGCCAGGAGAGATAAGAAAGCCTTCCTCAGTGATCAGTGCAAAGAAATAGAGGAAAACAACAGAATGGGAAAGACTAGAGATCTCTTCAAGAAAATTAGAGATACCAAGAGAACATTTCAAGCAAAGACGGGTTCTATAAAGGGCAGAAATGGTATGGACCTAACAGAAGCAGAAGATATTAAGAAGAGGTGGCAGGAATACACAGAAGAACTGTACAAAAAAGATCTTCATGACCCAGATAATCATGATGGTGTGAACACTCACCTAGAGCCAGACATCCTGGAATGTGAAGTCAAGTGGGCCTTAGAAAGCATCACTATGAACAAAGCTAGTGGAGATGATGGAATTCCAGTTGAGCTATTTCAAATCCTGAAAGATGACACTGTGAAAGTGCTGCACTCAATATGCCAACAAATTTGGAAAGCTCAGCAGGGCCACAGGACTGGAAAAGGTCAGTTTTCATTCCAATCCCTAAGAAAGGCAATGCCAAAGAATGCTCAAACTACCGCACAGTTGCACTCATCTCACACGCTAGTAAAGTAATGCTCGAAATTCTCCAAGCCAGGCTTCAGCAGTACGTGAACCGTGAATTTCCCGATGTTCAAGCTGGTTTTAGAAAAGGCAGAGGAACCAGAGATCAAATTGCCAACATCCGCTGGATCATCGAAAAAGCAAGAGAGTTCCAGAAAAACATCTATTTCTGCGTGACTATGCCAAAGCCTTTGACTGTATGGATCACAATAAACTGTGGAAAATTCTGAAAGAGACGGGCATATCAGACCACCTGACCTGCCTCTTGAGAAACCTATATGCAGGTCAGGAAGCAACAGTTAGAACTGGACATGGAACAACAGACTGGTTCCAAATAGGAAAAGGAGTATGTCAAGGCTGTATATTGTCACCCTGCTTATTTAACTTATATGCAGAGTACGTCATGAGAAATGCTGGGCTGGAGGAAGCACAAGCTGGAATCAAGATTGCCGGGAGAAATATCAATAACCTCAGATATGCAGATGACACCACCCTTATGGCAGAAAGTGAAGGGGAACTAAAAAGCCTCTTGATGAAAGTGAAAGAAGAGAGTGAAAAAGTTGGCTTAAAGCTCAACATTCAGAAAACTAAGATCATGGCATCTGGTCCCATCACTTCATGGGAAATAGATGGGGAAACAGTGGAAACAGTGGCAGACTTTATTTTTGGGGGCTCCAAAATCACTGCAGATGGTGATTACAGCCATGAAATTAAAAGACGCTTACTCTTTGGAAGGAAAGTTATGACCAACCTAGATAGTATATTAAAAAGCAGAGACATTACTTTGCCAACAAAGGTCTGTCTAGTCAAGGCTATGGTTTTTCCAATAGTCATGTATGGATATGAGTGTTGGACTGTGAAGAAAGCTGAGTGCCAAAAAATTGATGCTTTTGAACTGTGGTGTTGGAGAAGACTCTTGAGAGTGCCTTGGACTGCAAGGAGATCCAACCATTCCATCCTAAAGGAGATCAGTCCTGGGTGTTCATTGGAAGGACTGATGCTGAAGCTGAAACTCCAATACTTCAGCCAACTCATGCGAAGAGTTGACTCATTGGAAAAGACCCTGATGCTGGGAGGGATTGGGGACAGGAGGAGAAGAGGACAACAGAGGATGAGATGGCTGGATGGCATCACCAACTCGATGGGCATGAGTTTGAGTAAACTCCGGGAATTGGTGATAGACAGGGAGGCCTGGCGTGCTGCAATTCATGGGGTCGCAAAGAGTCGGACATGACTGAGCGACTGAACTGACTGAAGCTGTGGGGTTTAAGTTGTTTAGAGAGGCAGTGGGCATAACTGTCTACTGTCTTGAATCACTACTTTCTCACTTGTCTCAAGAGAATTACTTCAGAGCTCTGGGAATTCTGCTGTTGGATGAAATGGCTTTTCTTTCAGCCAATTATTTATAAAAATAGTGATTACATCTGCTCCCAAACAAGGTACATATACTTAACACTATTGTACTGCACTCTTAAAAATAGTGTAAATGGTACACTTTACGGTATGTACTTTTTACAACCAAAAAAAAAAAAAAAACAACCCCCAAAATAGTAAGTAGGACGATGTTAAATGCAGAGCCCTGTGGCAGGTCCCTATAGACTTCTGTGAGATTAACTTTACGTCCTAACCAAGCTAATGCATATGCGTTCACCTGTGCACATCTGTACACACTACCTTTCACCTACAGAAACACAGCACAAGTTTTCCATGGTCAATTCAGGCCGAGAAGCATCCTGAAGCATTGGTAAATTATTTACTCGTTTAGTAGACAGAAAAGATTTCGTTGGGCATGGATCTTTTCCTGCCTGTTTATGAAACCTAAGTGACACTGCTATGGGAGAAAGAGTAACCCCGCGACAGCCTCCTGTTGGGGAGAGTCTCCCCGCTTTACTTTTCACCTCATGCAGAGGAGACCCCACAGTGGGCTTCGCCTCTCCTCCCACCCGAAGAGCAGACCTCCCCATACAGCCCTTCCCTGAGCTGTCTCCTCCCTGCCCTTCTGGATTTTCGTTTCCTTTTACCGCTCTTCTTTTCCCGTGTGCTGGTTTTTTCTTCCTTGTGATGCTGCTCCATCAATGTTTAGTTTCTAAATATTTAGTTTCTAAATCACTGTTCTTGTTCTGTTTAGCCAGAATCACTTGTCAGTTCACTTGTTTGGCACAGAGCTGCCAGAAGAACCACCTGGGGACCTTCCAAGAGACGTCCCAGCCCTCCCCCCTACAGGCCAGTTAGGTTGGAATTTCAGGATGCAGAAGTTCGAGAAAGCTTCAGATGACACTGCTGCATAGCTAGGGTTGAGAGATGCCGACTCCACAGCTATCAGCTAAATCCTTCTGTGCACCAAGATGGGGGGTGATAAGGAGGCCTTCCTGGAAGAGGTGACGGGTAAGTGTGGTTGGTTGTATTTCCCAGGGCACAACAGTCTTCCTCTCACTTGAGATGCACCAGCTGCCACAACAGGGGAAGCTCAGGCCACATGAGAGGCCAAGGGTGGACACTGACCCTCTGGGGCCAGCACAGCTGAGCCTTCCGTCAGGCAGCTCCAGTCGACTTCTGAGTTCTGACTGCGATAGCCACGGTCAGCATGGAGGCCACCCTGGACAGCTCCTGCTCCACGCTACCGAGCTAAGCCGTGATGGGTGAGCAGCGGATAACTGGACTATCAGTGGGGACGCCGGGACAGGTGAGGGGCGTCCCAACCAAGGGGATAGGAGGCAGTCCCAGGTTCAGGAGAGGGCTGGCTCCTCCATGAGCTGTGGACCTCCAGCTGCTTCCCAGGCACCCAGCCCTCACCAGCACCACCCATAGGCCTCTGGCAATGACCTCGGCTGCTGCTGGCGGCTCAGGTGGGAGCCTTGTGGTCATCGTCCACCCTTTGTGGCATGTGGCCGTGCTTGGCTCAGGCACGTGGGGGACCGTGTGTGTTGCTGGGAGCGTCTTCTGTGCTTCCGCTGCTTCCATTCCCATCTTCCAAGCAGAGCCCAGGTTTTGTCGGGGACCCTCCTCCACCCTAAGTGAAAGAGGGATGACCCCACCCTGGATCCTAGTCCCAGCAACTCGGGTCTGGCCCATCAAAGTGCCACCCACTCCTGCCCGAGTGATGGTTCATGGCACGTGGCCCGGTGAGGCCAATCGGTGCCACTGACTCGGTTCCAGGACTCCTGTGGACGTGTCCTGGTATCCGGCCCAGCTTCTGCTCCCGGGCATGTGTCCTGGGATAGGACGTGTCCTGTCCTTGCTGACACAAGGGCAGAAGGGGTAGCTCGGTCTAGAAGGTTCTCGCTTGGCACATCCTCGTGGTTAAGTGACCTCTGCCCTCTCTCTCTGCATTTTGGCTGTAAAAAGAGAGGGGTCGGCTTCACTTCCCTCCAACCAGAAGGCTCTGGGAATCCAGGAAATCCCAATTTAGATACACAGCTCTGGAAACTGGCAGCAGACAGAGAATGGAATCCGGAAGGCCCTGGTCATTGTGAGCACCGCGTCTAGACACAGGAGAGGTGGCCACTGAGGCAGGAAGAAGTGAAAGTCCCCTTCTGGGTGCTGCACCTTCCAGGAAGCAATAGCCCCACGGGTCTCAGCAGAGCTCCCGACGCTGCGGTCTGGTCACCATGGGGCTTGGCCAAGGCCGCTGTTATTGTCCTCTCTTGGGTCACATCCAAACACTCACACCCAACCTAGTGCTTCCTCCGTGATAACACCAGTAGCAGGAGCTGCCCCCGTGTCATCCTGGACAAACAGGTGATGTTTATTTACAGCATGTAAAAGAGACCATCTGAACAGCCGATGCCAGCTGAGAGCCACGGAGGCTGATAAAGGGGGCTTATCACAGAGGATAAGCAAATGTTATTTTCTCTTTGTTTGTTTGAAGTCCAGTGTTTGGACAATCGCTGAGAGGCCCGGTGTGGTCGGGGCCAAGTTGAACAGTGACCACGGAGATGGCAGTGATTGCTCGGTGAAGATGAAACCGAGTGAAATGAGGCGGCCGGCTGGCATTGTGTGCCAGGGAGAGACACGGCAGGGGCTGGGAGGCTGGTCTGACGGCAGGAGACAGTGAGGCCTGGTGAATCGGCTCAGCTCTGGATAGAATAACCACACAAAACAAAACTTCTACATGCAGAGGACCTGGGCTTCTCAACCGTGATGTACGTCATAAATCCTCAGGGCACCTGCTCATACCCAGCTGCACCCAAGCAAGGGAATCCGACTCTGGGGGTGCAACTCGGGTGTCAGTGACACAGCCAAGCGTGAGAACTGCGCTCTAGGTTAATGCTTCTCCAACTCTCACGTGTGATACGACCATGGGGATCTGGTTAAAGTGCAGACTCCAACGGAGTAAGTCTCGGGCGGGGCCTGAGGCTCTGCATTTCTGACATATTCCTGAGGACGCCAACGAGGCTGGTCTGCAGACCACACAGAGGGTAACGAGCCGAGCAGACTGTTGTTCAGATGCCTCCAGCATCGCCCCAGCGCTCCTTGATGCTGACAGAAGTGGGGTGGCTTCTCCTCTGTGGATGAGGCGTGCTCAAGCTGCTGCTGACCCGGGAGAGAAGAGCTCGGAGCCTGGGGCCCTGCTGCAGCTGGGGTGGGGCAGCTGTGTGCCCTCCCAGGCAGGTGTCCCCGGGCTGAATGGGGCTTGGTCTTGTGGGTGAGCACCAAAGGTGAGTCGTGGATAAAATCTCATGATGAGATTCTTTCTGAAACATCTTTATTGAGATATAATTCAAATAGTATAACATTCACCCACTTATTGTGCACCACCAATGGTTTTTAGCACCTTCCTAGAGTCTGTAGGCATCACTGCTCCCTGCGGCGAGAACATTTCATCATCCCGAAGGCTGCTGTTTCAGTCCACCTTCATGCCAAGGCGAGGACCACCTGCAGGAAGATCAGGTCCTGAAGACTGCATGCAAATACTAGAGGGAGTGGAACCCTTGGTTGAAAGCACGGAGCATTAGCCCATCCATCAGGTGACGAGGTCGAAGACATTGCCTGACATTATCACTGACCCCAGGAAGCCCTCTAAGCCTTCCGCACCCATTAACCTCCCCAACCAGGGTAGGGAACCCCTAAGGGTAGGGCCTGTGCTTTTCATCTCTGCAGCCCCATGCCTGGCCCTGAGCCAGATGGCAGTGGGGTATAGTGAGTGTGTGTGCCCAGAGTTGCACCTAGACCCCACTTTTCAGTGGTGCCAGCATCTGGGGAATAGGAGGAGTGTGGTTTTGAACTTGTCCTCTAAGATTTTAGTAGAATGAACACTGAGTTACCACCCAGACGCCTTCACCTCAAGTTCGCAGCCGGCACCTCAGGGTCCTCCTATGTAAGACAGAGAGGGGCCTGTCCCAGGCCCAGAGCCGCCCCACGGGTCTGCAACCCTGGAGCTCTAAGGGCAACAGTGGGACCAGCAAGTGAATCAAAGACAGGAGAACTCTAGTTGAATATAAAGCAACGGGGGCATCCCTGAGGCTGGAGACGCCTTCAAGGAGGGAGCCCCCATCCCTGGACATATTTTAGGCAAATGCTTTCCCAAGACATCATATGGGAGGCATAAGTGACCTTGAAGGTCCTCAAGGGTGCCTTCCAGCAAAAGACAGAATCTTCCTAAGTGTTGAGCACGTGCTCACTCGTGATTTCTGTCCTCCCATCAGCCAGTATGGACGGGCTCGGCTGCAGTAACAAAGCTGAGGGGTTCAGACACAAAGCCTAGTTTCTGTCACGTGATATTCTGATCACCCGTGTGCCGGCTGGGGGCTCTCTTATGCTGACTTCACCACCATCCATGTGTGACCTTGCCAAGGCTCAGGCAAGGGTTTCAGGAAAGGAGGTATGTCACCTCTGCACGCCTTTAACTGGCCTCACCTTGAGGGCACGGCGAGATGCAGGTCCACACAGGCTGGAAGCTGGGGGTCAGCCCCACTGGTCACCCCACAGTTATTCTCATTGTGGGGGTTGTCCATGTGCACATGGGTGGTGGGTATTCTCCAAGCTGCATTGTTATTATTTTATAATAACTAGGTCACGGTTATGGTAACACATTCAGTCATTAGGTGCAGAATACTGCTTGCACCACATGCTTCCATGAACTCATTCTTTCACTCATGCCAGTTGCAGACAGAGCACCTACTATGTGCTGGGCATCGTGCAAAGCAATCTGCAGTTATTATCTCATTTAATTTTTAGGACAACCCCCTGCGACAGCACATGAGTCAGGGCATATTGAGCTTACGCAGAAAGGGAACGTTTGGGAATTTCTGTGCCAGACTCTCTGGGCCAGAGTCAGGCAAGACAGGAGGCACTGCCACCAGGAGTGACACTCAGCCCACAGCCAAGGCCCCTGGGAGGGGACGCCACGACCTGATGGCCACCACTGGACAGGGCCTTCCCGCCACCAGCCTTCCTGCGAGGAGGGTGGGAAATGGCTTCAGGAGGCAGGACAAAGGGGAGCCCTGTCTCAGCGTTGTTGCTGAGAAGACACAACCTGGCAAAGGCTCACGACAGGTGGCGTGTCCCATGGATGAATAAACTGAGCCTTTGGGAGGTTCAAAATAAATCCCCACCACCCAGGCCCCAGCTGGATGGCAGCACAGCCCGGCCAGGCCTGTCCACTCACTGCCCCCTGATGAGCGGCAGGGCCCAGCGTCTCGCGCGGGAGCACGTTCCAGGGGGACCTTCACAGCCAGGGAGGCAAATGTGTGTCCAGACACACCACTTCTACCCCTGTCACTGTCCATTCCGGGCTCTCACGGCCATGGCGAGGGAGCAGACAGCTGGTGCCTTCCCAGCTTCTTCTCAGCCTGTGGGCCCTGAGCACTGGCCACAGGGCAGTGGAGAGGCAAGGGAGGAGCGGTGGGGAAGGGGAGAGGCAGGATTCGATTGGATTTATGCCATCAGTCCAGACTCTATGCTCTGAGACTGTCTGGCGCAGACCCTTCACCCGCGAGTCTCGACATCCCCCTGAGAATGGGGACAAGGGAACCCGTGTTGCAGGGCTCTGACTGTTGCAAAGCAGGGATGCTGAGCACGGCAGCTAGTTCCAAGCTGAGAAGGGCTTTCTGCCAATCTGCTGGTTTTGACTTCCCCCCACCCCCCGAATGAATGTGTTTTCGTTTTGCCGTAGATGTTCGTGGATCATCTCCTGGCTGGACAGTTACATCTTCATTAGTGATGCCACGGCCCCGAAGACGCTAATGCTAGCTTTTTGCCGACAAAGCCACATGCAGGAGCCAAGACCAGCTCGCCCCGAGTGCCCCGCCTGATCCCGGGCCCCCGGCTCTGGGCAGTGGGTGTGGGAACGCGGCAGCGGTGGGGCTCACACAGCACGGCGGGCTGGTGGCTGGTTTGGTCCTTTCCTGTGTCTTCTACGAAAGAAGGAGGGGAAAAAAAGTCCTCCTTCCGAAACAAACCCCTCTACAAACAGCGCTCCAGGATGCATTTTTACAGGATCAGAACCAGACGTTCTTTTGGCTGTGAGAGCGTTCTCTGCACTGGACCCAAAGCTGCTGACAAAACGGAGCAGGGTGGCAGCTGCCCCGTGCCCCGCCCCCACCCCGGCCCCAGCCCCTGCCCCCGCCCCGGTCTCCGCCCCCACCACCGCGGGGGACATGGCCCACCCTGAAGAAGGTCCACCTGACAGGACTCCAGGGCCACTGGAAACCCCCTGGCGATGCTCCTTTGGGTACCCCAATGGTGTGGGGAGGAGGTCCCCGGCCGTGGAGCCGTCTCCCTGCCTCTCACACCCAGCAGGTCACCCCCTTCAACAGGCTGCAACAGGCTGTGGCTTGAAGCCTTTGGCATACCCCAGCATCCAGCTAGAGTTTAATGACACCCTTATGGTTTATTGCATTTATCTTTATGTTAGCTTCTAATGGTGAGGAGAAATAACCCTTTCCACTAACGGCCACAGTGCAAACTTCTTGCAGAACAAAATCAAGTGAAAACAAAACAAGACCTGATTTAAAGAAGAACTATGAGGTGTATGATCACAGTACAAGTGGAAAAGAAGATGGTCAAAGTTTCACAGAATCGGTTTTCATTCAACCAGGCTGGACAAAGGGGGATGAGATGGTGTACACAGGGCGGGGTCCGATATTTTCATCAAATAGTGAGACTTTAATTTGCGTTTTCAGTGCTCTCCTACTGCGTGAGTTTCAAACCATCACAGTGGCTGCTTTTGGGGACGAGAGTAGGATCTTGCGGTCCAGGCGAACTGTCCCCTTCAACAGCAAAGTAGAGATGGGGCAGCATTTGGAAAACACACATTCTTACCCCATGATGCCGGGGTCACCATGCCCTGGGGGTGCCGTCCTCTGCCGGAAGCAACTCAGAGCTACCCCCACCCCCGGCCCCGGTTTCTCCTCTGCTGGCTAGTTTGGCACTTCATCTTGGCCTGGGTTGTTTAAAAGAACTAACACTAAAACAAGCCTCTTTTTCTTTTTTTAAAGGAAACGTTAGAAACCATAGTCCCAGCTACCGAGCACAGCACATTCTCCTAAATGTTCCCCCAGCGCTACCTCCTCACCACACGCTCTCACAGGACGGCTCTCCTCGCCTTTCTCGGATGTGCCGGGGCACCCCTGACACCACGGAGCAAGGGGTAGAGCCTGGGTTTAGACCCCGGTCTGCCTAGCCTCCCTCTTGTGGCTCAGCTGGTAAAGGATCCGCCTGCAATGCGGGAAACCTGGGTTCGATCCCTGGGTTGGGAAGACCCCTGGAGAAGGGAACGGCTACCCGCTCAAGTATTCTGGCCTGGAGAATTCCATGAACTGTATAGTCCGTGGGGTCACAAAGAGTCGGACACAACTGAGCAACTTTCACTCACTGTCCAGCCTCAGGGAGGCTGAGTCATTAATCTTCCAGAGAAAAATAGAAAAATTAAAAACAGAAAACGACAGATGCAAAGAATATCCAAAAAGCCCAAGAGAGAGAACAAGGAGAAAGCATAGAACAGCAGGAGAAGGATGGAAATTAGAAGAGACAAAGGGTGGGGGGAAAGATGAAATCGTAAAATCTGATGAAATGTGTGGGAGGAGCCGTTCTGTTGAACTTGGGCTTTTGCAATCTCAGGGGCGGGCTCAGGTCCCTTTTCTTTTCTCTAATGAGATTCCTCTATGCTCAGCGTGTGACAAATCGGTTTGGAATTATAATATTTTGACAGCCTCCTAACTGGCCCTCCAGCCTCCACTCCCACCCGCTACAGACCACGCTCTGCTGCCAGGGACATCTTTCCAACATGCACATGTGACCTGCCACCTCCCCACTTGGCTGTGCATTTTTTAGGGGCACCCTTTGGGCTGGGTCTAGTCCAGCTGACCCAGGTGACCTTTGCAGCCTCCCGCCTCCCTGCCTCCCTACAAGGAGCCCCCACCACCTCTGCTGGCGTGGGATCTATTCCCCCACGCCCCGCTGCAGATCTACCTGCCCTGGCTCCTCTCTCCACCCAGCATGTTCTGGGGCTCCTTGGAGGGGTCCCTGCAATGTGGACACTGTGCCTATGGCTGTGTCCCCCTCGTGGCTGGTTGTGTATAAATCTGACTTCTCTTTATCTCCAGAGCCCCATGAGGGCAGGGCCCATGTTCTGTTCACCTGTTTCCAGAGCCTCACCAGGAAGGGAATGGCTGAGGCCAAAAGAGATGAAATGACAGGACAGTTTGGTCAGCTGTCTCTCAGAGAAGTCCAGATCCAGTGGAAGCAAACAAAAGGGGATGTCAACCAAGTGTGGGGGATGGGCAAGTTGGGCAAGGTTTCCTGGAGGAGGTGACGGGCTGCAGGATGAGCTGGAATCTGTCAGAAGAGGCAGGGGGTGAGGGTCTGCAGGGGCCTCTTTGAGTAGCATTGGGAGGGTGGTGAGAGATGTGGCTTGTTAGCAGGTCAGGGCCAGGATTCCTCCATACAAAGTTTAGGCTTCAGGGCAAGGGTAGTGTTGATGCCTGGTAGCCTTTTGTAAGCAGGTAGTGTGATTGGTTTCTATCTCAGAAAGGTCACTCCAACCACAAAAGGGAGGACAGGTTGGGAAGAGGGGCAAGAGTGCCATGTCTGGTTGTACAGGCTGGGCACTGAATAACTCCAGGGGTGCTACTGTTCCCTCTGTGGTGGTTGTGGCACTTGAAAAAGGCTGACCTCATCTGACAACAGGGAACAGGGGTTCCTGTTAGACAGTGGTCAGGGCAAGTTAGTAACAGGAGTTGAGACGTGAACCGGTGGCCCGGCTGTGACTGCAAAAGGAAGGGATGAAGCAGGTCCAAGAGACTCAGATGTGGATCAAGCAGGGCTTTGACCCTGTGACTTGGAATCGGGCCTGGGGCACAACCCACTTGCCAGTCGGATCCCTGAGTGTGCACCCCATGGGATCCAGGGCCACACAGAGGTGGGTTCATCATGATGCTGCTGCAGTTTAAGCTTTGGGGCCTGAACGTGCATTGGACTCTGCCAATGAATCCCCAAGACCATGGGTTAGGGGAAAATTTGTAGAAGCAAGGTACTCTCACTGTAATTGGCGAGGACTTCTGCTTCCCTCCCTCTGGCTTGCCCTCTTGCTCTCGCTGCTGCTGGGTGGCGTCCGCAGGCTTGGAGTGGCTGAGGGCAGCTGGCTCGTGGAGGATGGACAGCTGTGGAGCCGTCGCTCTGGCACAGTCAGGACGCTCAGCTGTTCTGGTGGGGGCACTGCTTCCGGTGCTGACTGTCCCATGTCACGATGTGAAGGTGCAGGGGGATGAACATGGCCCGTGAGGCCTGATGGAGAACTGTGAGTTCAGGAGGCACGGAGCCAGCCGCTGGTCTGTGGAAAATTCCTCCAAACTGCATGCAGTTGTAAAAGGCGGATTCGATTCTCTCAGACTCAAGGTCAAAATGGAAATCCACTTCCGTGAGGAGCAGCACACGTAGTGACGTACATGCTGTCACCTTTTAAACCATTTTTAAACCATTTTTGGTGGCAATGGCATATTTGATAGAGTTTGAGTATGCCCTCATAAATGGAATTTAGAAAGGTGCTTTGGAATACTCCAAGGAAACAAGTGAGAAATTATGGATGTATCTGAAAGGTATCTTCCTTTGTCACCTTTAAATTTCATTATTAAAGAATCAAGAGACAAATTGTGAGAAGATAGTAACAGAATGTGCAATGAAAGAGATAAACATTCTGGCTTGGGAAGTGAATTGTAACTGAAAATGTTCAGATCATAATAAAAAATACTAATTAATTAAGAAGGGGTCAATTTCAGATACAAGCAATGAAGAAGCACTTGGATGGTTTGAAAACCTAACAAACATGGAGAAGCGAATCATGTAAATACATTGGAAAAAGATTTAAATTACTGGATAGTTTGACACAAAACAATTGACATTGAGGAAGACAGCATGAAATTCACAAATAAAAGCAGTGCTAATTTTCCAAGAAAACTTGAAATGGTGAAAACTTACAGGTCCTATCTGAAAGAAATTAAATAGAATTTTTCCCCAAATTTGACCAAAGGCTGAAAAATTTTCCACACACAACTGTTGCAACTGATATCTATGGGCCAGGTAGAAGCATAATTATGTATTGTGAAACTGAAAGACTTTTTTTCCTGAGCTACCAACAAGCACATGCACACAAAAGCAAATCTCAATCAAAGACGTCAGAGGGAACACTAAGCTATCTTTCTGTTCTCTCTATAGAAATTGAGGCGGCTAAATTCATGTCATTCGAAAAGGAGATCAAAGTATATGCAGCCCCTCCCCCACCAAAAAAAAACGCAGGGAAAGAAAGTGTTATAGGTGTGGTTCAGGCAGCTAATTAGTAAAAGTATTACTTTAATTTGTGTATTTAGTGGAGTCTGTCCATTTTCCAGGTTTTTAAAAATCTGCCGTTTCTTTTCTGAATACTATTGTAACTGCCTTTCTGTTCAGATTTTGAAGTAATTTTCTTAGAGAAGGACCCCTAAACTGTATACTGTTGGAGCCCAGAAAACCTGTAACTTCAGACCAACCAGAGGTCACTGGGGGTCAGACTGAGATGTGATGCTCCGGCCGCCGAGCTCAGGCTCGGGGCCTGTCAGGGACTCCAGCTGAACTAACAAGGCTCTGACGGTGGGATGGCAGTTCTGGGGGCCTCTGCAGCCCGTCCGCTCATTAATATTCCCCGGCTCAAATCTATGAAGTCGACGCCTCCCACCCGGAGCTCTGTCCTGGAGCCAAAATAACATGCTTTAAGCTCGGATACAGTTGAAAGTGAAACCGCATGTTTTCTAAAGGTTTAAAGGCTCTTTTGAAGAAGGGCAGAGGGTCAGGAAAGAAGGAGCTGCATTTACGGAGACTTGGCAACCCTTTCGTGAGGAAGAGTCCCACTTAGAACGTGTGCTTTCGCCCTTTGCGCTGCTTTGGGCAGGATGGACAGGCTGGGTCGCCTTGGTGACCACGGTGGTGACAAGCGCTCAGCCTCACAGGTCAGTTCCTGGGAGTGAGGCATTCCCAGGTGCTTCAGAGATGGGGTGAGGGCTCAGCAAGGGGGCAGGGGTACAGCGGGGGAGAGCTCGGGGCTGCAGGATCAGCTATTACAGATTACTGAAGCTGGCTGGGCACTCAAGAATGATCTGCTCCAAATGCTTCTCAAGTGCCCAGGGGGACGCACCAAAGTGCAGGAGCTTAAGCATCTTGCCCGACGTCACTATGGAATCCAGGGGCAACGTGCTGAGTATAAACCTGCTTTTCCACAGGAGCCTTGAGAATCTGATTCATCAGATGGACACGTAGCTGGAGTTCAGATTTTCCCATCTGAACTCATAGCCGGGGTACCTGAAGGCTGTCTGGAGATGTTCCCAGTCACCGTTATGTTCACGTTTTAAGGAGCCACATTGGGGATGCTTTTACCATCATTAACGATGGCAAAGACATTGGTAATACTGATGGGTCCTTCCATCTCTGCCTTGCTTGGGAATGCCTTTCCTGGGCATCCTTTCACACAGTTCCCACAAGAATACCCTCAGGCAGGAGAGGACAGTGCTGCCACCCAGGGGTCTTACATGGGGACATTGAGCCACACTGATGTCACCTCCTTGAGCATTACTGTTCTGCTCCACACTGGGCAGGGGCAGTCACAGGTGGTGACTTGGAATCTACTTTCTGTCTTTTCTGGCTGCAGACGCTGGGATAAGAGATGAGACATAGCAGAGTCTCAGCTTCCCAGTCTGTAAACTGGGTCCTATAATCGTGCCCCACCCCCTGGGTGCTCTGGATACTACATGCGAACCTGAAGATATAACCCAGGGCTGGCCCCAGAGAAAGTGCTCCGGAAACGCAGCTAAGGGACAAGATCGGATGCCAAGTGCTACAGAGCCCTTAGATGCTCCAGGGTCCCACTCCCCAGGACGGCTGGTTCTATGTGGGCTCAGGCATGCCCAGGGGGCTATAACACATTGTGTCAGGATGTGTCTGGGAGGTGCTTCCAGGTGAGACCAGCACTTGACTCGCGGGCTGAATGAAGAGGCCAGCTTCGCCAAGGGGGGGGCACCTTTCACCTGGTGAGGCCGGAGCAGAACACAAACAAGGCAGAGGGCAAATTCCATCTCTCTGTTTGACCTGCGACATCCAACTCTCCTGCCCTCAGACACTCCCTGTTCCCTGGCTTTTGGACTCAGGTGGTGAAATACACCATCAGCCTCCACCCCAGAAACCCCCAATTCTCAGGCCTCCAGACTTGAACTGAATCACACCCCTGGATTTCCTGGGTCCCCAGCTGGCAGACAGCAGACCAGAGGACCTCTCGGCCTCCATAACCAATTCCTAGGATTAACATACATAGGTGTACATGTTTATATTTTACATAAACTCTCCTACCGGTTCTGTTTCTCTGGAGAATGTGCCACTTCACCACAACTGTTAACTGATCCATGCGGTAGCAAGCGTGGCCCCGCCACTGCTTGTTGAATGAGTGAGTGGGTGGGTGGGTGTGGGGCCGGCAATCCGGGGAGCCCGGCTCGGTTTTTCCTGCTCTTCCTACAAGCACTTCCAAGGGTGCTGATTTGGCAGGTTGTCAGCGCGAATGCCTCTGGAGGCAGGCAGGGGGCCCAGAGGAAAGAAACAGGAGGGACTCGGGTGTCACTTTGCTCCCCACGGAGGACACAGGGAAGACTGGATGTTTAAAGTCACTGAGCAAAATGCGCCAGCAGGTCTTCCCAGAGGCCACCAGCCTGTGGCCTCCGACACGTCTCCTGGGGACACCAGCCTGCTGGCGACAATTCTAACTGAGATCATTTCAGGTCCCCAGCCCCTGATTTGGAGCCCTGGGAAAGATGCATGTAGAACTCAGCACCTTCATGGGTCTCAGGAAGATTAATAGGGTGACTGCACCCTACACCCTGTTATCTCCCCACAGGTTTGGGGCTGCCCTGCATCTTCAAACAGTTCTCCCGTGAATGACTGAGCAGTCACTTAAGGGCAGATGCTGTCGCCAGCGGAGGTTTTCCGAATTCAGACTGTTCAGTTCTGGCATTGGAACTGCAGGGGAGGCATCCACGCAGAGGATCTGTGTGGGAGGGTTTTCAGTCTCTTGGGCAGATCCCAGGAAACGTGCTACCTCAAGTTGGTTTCCCTTGCCTGGTGGTGGCAGAGCCCCCGGCGCCTCTCCAGGACAAGGCGCCTCCTCCGGTCTCCTCCTCTCAACTCTGACCTTTCCCTCCAGGCTTCTGAGAGCCGTGGATGGCTTTCCCTGTCTGCGTATCTCGCAGCATCCAGAGCACAAAGGCCATGCGGCTCCCGACTTGGAGCACCAGCGTCAGCTGAGCAAACTGGCACAGGTGGGCAAAGGCGGCCCGTGGGCTCACCCCGCCAGCCGGGGAGAGCCGCGGCTGGAATCCCACCCTCCACCTCCTGCCTATCGGTGCTCCCGTCTAAGGAAGGGAACAGCCCAGGGTGTCAGACCGAGGACAGGACGGAGGCTGGTGGCCCCGGGCCACCTCTATCTAAAAGCCTCTTGCCCTTGGCAATCGTTCCTCCTGAAAGTGAAAATCCCTTTTGTCTGTGGGAAAAAACCTCATAAAAAAAAAAAAAAAGAAAAGCCCAACCGAAAAGCACGTTGGTTTCTATTTATAATTGGGGGGAAGGAATTTCACACAGATTCAGCTCATATATGAAAAAAGAACCAATTACTCAGAGGCGGATGTGTTTCCCATTTCCTATGAGTGCTAATTTTTTAGGTCACCGCTCAGCTATTTGGAGATTGCTTCATTGGAAGATGATTTCCTTATCGAGGATGTTGGAAGAAGTTTGGCCCGCTAGACTTGGAGTGAGCCTGTTCTCAGGGCCCCTCTCTGCTCACATGTACAAGGACAGTTGCCCACTCACCCACCAGCAGCTGAACAGCCACCTGCTGCGTCCACTCCCGGGAATCCTGCATCCCCTCACAGGCAGCGCCCAACCTCAGAGCAGAGGGGACGGCTGGAAGCAGTGACTGTTTTCATCTCTTGCTCACAGATAGGAGGAGAGGAGAGAAAGAGAAGACGAGGGACCCATTTCCAGAGAAGCAGGAGTGGGAGGGCGGAGCTGGAATTTCCAGCCACTCTTTATGCCTTGCCTCTCTGCAGCTGGCAAGTTATATGGAAAATGAAGATGCCTTTGAATGGATTTCATTCTGTGGTAAAATCCAATCTCAAGGCTGGAGGAATTCAGAGAGATTTGAAACTTTTGGCCCCTTGGCTAGGTCTCCTATCTGTCCAGCTAGTGGCCATGAGGAGGTCAGCTTAGGCTCCCAGTCTGCCAGTTGAAATCCAAGGACGGCCTAAGCGCATTGATGGGGTTTGCCACCATCATCCATTAGACCCCCAGAGTTGAATTAGCAGGATGGGTCAACCTTTCCACTCTAGTCTCTGTAAACCAGGGGAACCTGGTCTGTGCTTCATGAAACAGAAAGACAGCTACAAAACCCAACCCAGCAACCATAAGCACGCTAACGGTGAGCCTTTGCAGATGCTGCAGGAAAGGGCTTTCTTAACATGAATTTTCTGTCAACTCATGGTTGAACTGAGGCTGCAAATATGTTGGGAGTCTTTGCCCTTTGCACCAATGACTGTGACCTTATTTGGAAAGAGCATCTTTGCAGATGATCAAGTTCAGATGGGGTTGCTAGGTGGGCCCCAGTCCAACCTGGCAGGGGTCCTTATTAAAAGGGGGAACTTGGACTCATAGACATGCATGGGGGAGACGCTGTGTAGACAGGACTCATAGACATGCATGGAGGAGACGCTGTGTAGACAGGCTGAACAACACCACAAGACAGGACAGAGGCCTGGAACACACTCTCCCTCTTGACCCCGAAGGGACCGGCCCTGCCGACAGCTGGGTCTCAGACTGTGGTCTCCAGGGCTGGGGAGTGTGCCAGGTCTGGGCACCTCCACTATTTCTGTTTTACAAATGCTGGGCTGGAGGGAAGCTTTTGCGGTCGCAGAAACTAAAGAAGTTAAGTGGCTTCCCCAAGTTCAAATAACAAGTGAACGACACAGTCACGATGTGACCTCAACTTTCTCTGACTGTGAAGCCTCAAGAGTGACAAGGAGGCCCAAATAGGTCCCAAAACAGGTGCAAGGTCACTTGGTCCAACAGCCGCCAAGTGCACGTGAGGACCAGGTCACTGCTAGGGCTCAGTCTCCAAGCCAGGCTGAACGCCACTCTGAACCAGGCGACGAGCGCATTGGGGTCTGGAGTTGGGGTCATGCCAACAGAAGGTAGAAAGGGATACGGGGGCTGCATGGGGGACGTGTGTAAGTGCCTGCCACATCCGCCACTCTCACTTTGGACCACGTGGACAGACGGGGGACAGGCGCTGTTGCAAATATTATTTTTATATTAAAGTAATAGTCATAACTGATCTTCTCAGTTAGAATTGTGTGCAGCTGCTGGTAATAAAGCCCTGAAATGAAAGTGACTTAAGTAGACAGAGGTTCTTCTTTCTTCACAAGAAGGAAGCCCAGGGAGTGTCCAGTGACTCTGTGATACTGACATCCAGGCTTCTAAGAAGAAAGGAAGAGCTGGAACGTGTGCACGCTGGTGCTGGCAGAGGGGGGTGGGGATGGAAGGAGGGCTCTGGGGTGTGGGGACCTGTGGGCAAGAGGGGGGACCAGGGAGTGTCCTGCTGGGCTGGAGACAAGAGACCAAGGGGGTCACACAGGATGTTAGACTGAAGGGCGGGTTGAGGGTCCACCTCGGCTGATGGCTGCCTAAAGGGGTGTCCCCGGGGAATGGAGCACAGGCAGGGGCTCGCACACCTACACCCTCTTTTACAATCGATGACAGAGAAACTCCAGAGTGGTCATCACCATCGCCCAAGAGCTGCCCCCCAACACCCATCACCCAAGAAGAGGGGTTCTGCACTCAGCCGGCCTCACCCTTAAAGAGGACCCCAACTTCCCAGACTGCCACTTCAGTCACAAGAGCCAAGAGCGGCGGGTCTTGTCTCTGTTTTAGGAGAGAATCAGGGAGTGGCAGTGACGTGAAGGGACAGGGGGGAACAGCAAAAGGAGGTGTAAGAATCGATTGAGTACGTCCAGGGACGCCCTTCTTGTGGTTGATAAGTGAGTTAGAACCTTGGGTTACTTGTAAATTTGCTCTAGTTACTGGACTCAGCTTCTCTGATGACTGCCTGTCTTGAGACTGGACCACGTAGGTGACGGCTTTGCAGACAGCGTGCCTGTGGGTCAACACCTAGCACGGGCTCACTTCTAAATCCAGTGGTTTAGGTGAAACCGCGTGGTCACCAGGGCCCTCCAGGGGCATTTAACTCCCCCTGGGATGGCAGGACCCAAGCCTTAGGGAGCTCAAGAATCTCAGCAGTTACTTCGTTGGTTTGTCTGAGTTTTGGCCACCGATTCCCTCTCCCTGGGGCTCGTCTAGTTAAAACAGGAGGGAGGGAATTTAAAACAGGATTTCTTTTCAAGCACATCTAATCAAATTCTGGTCCGAGACCTGTCTGCCCATGTGTGCACATGTGACTCCCCTGGACGTCCTTCACGGGAAGAGGGTCACTCCTCCCTGCAGGGGGCGGCCCCCTCCCCACCCCAGACCCTCCGTCCAGGAGCCAAGGGCGACTTTTTCTTGTCTGCTCCATCAGACAGATGCACTGTTAAGAAGCCAGACCCTCCATGCATTCCAGCCTTGGGGCCTGGCGACGACTCCACGCCATTCGTCTTTCTAAAGCGGGAACATCAAGGAGGCAAGAAAAGGAAACACCAGCGAGCGGCCAGCCTGGAGCGGCCGCCAGGGGAGGCTGGGCCCCGACGGCAGGGCTGCTGCTTGGAGGCTGGGCGGGGACCAGGCGGCAGGCACCCTCCGAGGGGTGGACGCGAACCTCACAAACGGCCCTTTGTCACCCCGCCGGGATCTGGGGCGTCCCGTGAGCTGCAGTGCACACACGCCCACTGGATTAAGAGCCGTCAGACTGGTTCCCAAAGCAAACACTGAGTTAATTTTTCCAGCATATTCCTTTCATGTCTGGGCTGCTACAGGCTTCGCTGGGTCACTGGGCTCTTTGTTGCCGGCTTTGCTGAAGCCCCCCGGCCCCTCCGCCTTGCTGGCTCCTGGAGTCCTCGCCCCTCTACGCCCAAGCCCTCATACAGTATTCCATTTCACTTGGGCAAGAGGAGCCCCCGAAGAGATCAGCCTTTGAAATGTGCGGGCAAGGAGCGGCAGCTCCTGGAAGTCCCAGATCGCATTTCTCTGGGCCCCTGGCACGTGCTGGCCTGCAGAAGCCATATCCTCATCTCAGGATGTGGCCTAGAGTCCACAGGGGCGTGCGAGTCCCATGCCTCCCACCCTGGGGACGGTCTCCGCACACCACACCACCCTAATCCGTCCTAAAGAGCACCAGGGGCCCCTGCTGCCCCCAGCCACAGCCATGCCCCTCCACATGGTTCACTAGGCCCTGTGGATCCAGCCCAGCCGCACCGCTCACCTCCGGTAGCTCTGAACTTATTCCAGTTCCTTGGATGTCCCCGTCCTCTCTACTGCCAGGACACATGAGGAAATAGATCCGCCATTGGTGTCACTTAGGGGCCAAGCAGGAGAGAAGCAGAAGCTCTGAATACCAAAGACAGAGAGAATTTAATACAAGTCAAGGGACTGGGAGGAAGTCAAGCAGGGAATGGTGAGGCCACCACAGATGAACAAGAGCAGGAGCCTCCAGCGTCCCAAGGCTAAGGCCTGAGGGATGGGGTGCCCGGCAGACAGCGGGGATGGTGAAGGAGGGAGAGGAGCTGCTACCTGAGGCAGGGAGGGAGGAGGCAACTCCCCCTGGCTTCCCCCTCCCTGTCTCTGATTGTCTCCCAGGGCCGTTGTTGGCCGAGCCAGCTGGGAGTCAGCCTGCAGATGCTGGCCAGCCCGTGAGACAAGGCAGCAGAGACAGAGGAGGGCAGCGGATGAGCCCGAGGGCCACCAGACAGAAGGTGGACGAAGCGTTCTACTCAGGAAGCCTTCACTCTGTTTCTGCACGTCTCTGCTTCTCATCAGCTGCATCTAGTTTTCATCGATCGCAAGCGGCAGAAGCTTACCTAAAGAGGAAAGGAGCATCGGTTTGCCTAATGGCAAACTCCAGTTCTGAGACTCAGGTACGGCTGGATCCAGGCACGCAAACACAGGAAGCAGGCTCCCGCTCAGACCTTGTCAGCTCTCAGCCCTGCTTTCCTCTGTGTGGGTTCCATTTTCAGGGTGAGCCAGATGGTGGCTGCAGGCCCGAGACTCTTCTTCTCAGACACCTTGGTGGAAGAGGGGCCTCTGTCAACAGCTCTAACTGAAGCCCTGGAACTGGGTCTTGCTGCTCTGCTTGGACCTCTGGCCAGTATTTGCACCAATGACTACAGCCCAAGTAGCAGAATGTTTTAATTGACCAGGCCTGGAGCCAGGAGGTGGGGATCAACCCACCCAAAGTCACAGGCTGAAAGGGGAAGTACGGGAGGTAATCACTGCTGGGGGGACAGAGGGTCCTTTGCTTACTTATGGCATGGCCACCCGACCAAAAGAAAGGGGCAACTGGTTGTTTATCTCTCTGGTTATGTCATCTGCATCTCCCCTCAGAGGTGAAGTTTATCCTCGAGGGGCCACACGTCCTAGGAGCATTTTATTCTGGTTCCCTTCTCGTGGGTCTGCTCCTCACACAGCCTGGCTCACCCATGGTTTTCCAAGCCTTCCACATCAGTTGTCTCATTTGTTCGTCCCAGTTACCCTGAGGACTAACCAGGAGGGAAGTTCATCTCACCCCACAGCAGGGGAGAGTGAGGACTAGTGGGGTTGGGAGAGGTGCCCAGGGCCACTGCCTACTGAGCACCAAGCCTACTGAGCAACAAATAAACACCAGGCTTCTTGCGTCCTAACTCCTCTGGCCAGCAGCCCAGAGGGGCAGGCACCATTATCCACTGTCCCAGTGAAGAAATCAAGGCTCAGAGAAGTTACAGCATTGTCTGAGGTCACACAGGTGGTTAGTGATGGTGCCAGGATTTCATAACAGGCGCTCAGTCTCCATAAAATGCAGGCTTTATGCCTCTGCCACTTTATCTTTTCTTTGCCTAAGCATCCCCGGTTCCTTCAGCTCCTTCTGGTGGGTCCTGCTTGCCCTGGACAGCTCTGGTTCACACCCACGTCCCAGTGGAGTCATCACAAGCTCCTCTTCAGTCTGGACAATTCATCACACAGTCATTGCAGCCACAGTCAAAACCACAACTCCCTTCACTGTACCCGTCCCCACCCACTCCCGCACCTCCGCCTGGAGGATGGGGGCGCTGGCCTGGGCACCACCCAGCACCCCTGCTCTGGGATTCGGGGTCCAGGAGCGGAGGAGACCAGCAAGGCTTGGCTCAGCTGTTTCATCCCCAGCCGCTCCTGAGAGTTCCACACCCAAGATGCTCCTGTTCTTTCTTTCATGTCTGACTTTTCCCATCAGATGTGCCAAACACAAGAGTGAGGCCCTGGTTTTAATTTCCGAAACACGGTTGAATAAACCATTTCTCTTCAGGGACTGGTGACCTGGGGTGCTCTCTCTCTTGGCTGGAGGCTGGGGAGGTGACTGATGGAATGCGCCCTGGCGGGAAGTGCCAGCACCTTGCTCTGCGGAGTCCTGGGCTTGGCCCAGGACATGCGGGGACTGGGCTCGGTGAGAGCACAATGCAGGCAGGGAGGCAGGCGTCAGAGGGAGCCAGGGGGGTCTGCAGGTGTCCTTCCTGTTCTTCTCCGCGGGCTCACTTGTTCGGCAGGAGAAAACTTTCTAAAGTCAGGGCTAGACTGGTCTTCGGATTTTCTGCCCAACTTCACTTTGTAGGTGCAGCAGTGAGAAGGGACCCAGGGATGACCAGCAGAGGCTGGTCCAGGGGCCCCTCTCCCAGCAAGCAGCCCATCTCCCACCCTGCCTTCCTGCTCCTGGAAGAAGACAGACGCTGGGGCTCTGGCAGGAATCCTGGCACCAAAAGCACATGGGAAGAAATGAGAATCCGTGCTTTTTAAAGGAGCGCAGATCTAAAGGGCTGTGCTTCCCAGTGGGATGCGAGAGAACATCTCCCACCACGTGGCAGCATGGGGCTGATGGCCAGACCTCCTTCTCTCACTGGGGGACAATGAATTACAGCCCGATGCTCCAAAGGCAGCTCACTTCTAATCTCCATGCTCCTCAGCTGACCTCATTTCTTGTTCTCTGTCCTCCTTCCACGCCGCTCTGCTCAGGCTTCCCTGACGGCTCTGTGCGGCCTCAGGAACTGACACTGAAGAACGTCCCGTTCGCCAGAGTGAGCGTGCTGGCCTTCTCCCTCGCCATGTATCAGGACCCGGCTTAGAGTCTACCCTCTGGAAGTTTCCACGCCCTGCTCCAACTCCAGCGAAAAGGATCCTCTGCCTTGTGGCCTGTAGCTCCTGCCTATGACGCACGCCTGTGACTCACGTCTGTCCCCTCCAGTGGGCTGCGAGCTGCTTGAGACCAGACAGATACACCTTCTTCTTTCGTTCCCACTGCCTCTGACACAGCATTTGGAAGACAACGGGCACTTGGTAACTGTTGAATGAAAGCACGCTATGGGCGCTCAGCAGATACTAACGTGGAGATGGAAACTGGTTGCCCGCTCTGTGCTAAGGAGCGGGGGTGAGGGCTCTAAGCCCTGGCTGCAGCTGGAGGAGGGCAACTTGCCAGGACCCCACCCCAGATTGCAGTGTCGTCAGGGTTCCTCCAAAAACTAAAAATAGAACTTCCCAGCAATTCCTCTCCTAGGTAATTTATCTGAAGGAAAACAAAAAAATTAACTCAAAAAGATATGTGCACCCCAATGCATGTATTCACAGCAGCACTGTTTACAATAAAAATAAAAGGAAACCTAAGTGTGGCCCTATGACAGATGAATGGATAAATAAGACGTGCTACATATACACAACGAAGTACCACTCAGTCGTAAAAAAGAAAAAAAGGATGCCATTTGCAGCAGCATGGATGCAACTAGAGATGATCGCACTAAGTCAGTCAGAAAGAGAAAAACACATACCATTTGCTACCACTTGTATGTGAAATCTCAAAAAATAAAACAAACTAGTGAATATAACAAAAAAGAAACAAGCCCGCACGTGGAGTCCTGCCCCAAGCCACAGACATGGAGCCCAGAACCAAGGTCACCGAAGCTGACTGAGCCCCTTTGTAACCACTGCCAAAGTCCCCTTGATCATCACCAGCAGATTTCTTGACCCTAAATTAGGCAAAAAAAAGCACTTTCCAGTAGTCACCCTATAGTGCCCTAACCAATCACCTAATGCCAGCCTTCCAGCAGGACTTTTCTTTGTCTTGAGGTTATAAAAATTCGCTGCTAACCCACAAAAAGCACTGACTCTCCCTGGTCTGTCAGGAGGTCGGCCCACTGTGTTTGCAGCACCTTCACTATCTCTGCTCCTTGCTCTTAATAAACTCACTCCCCTCTGAAATGCTCTGTGTCTGGAAATTCTTTTCCATCTCAGACTCAGATGGCCACGACATTGCGGATATAGAGAACAAACAAGTGGTCACAAGTGAGGAGAGGTAAAGGAGAGGGACAAGATATGGGGCGCAGACTGAGATAGACATGCCTACGTACAAAGTAAATAAGCTACAAGGACATGTTGCGCAGCGCAGGGAATATAGTCAAGTTTTATAACTGTAAGTGGAGTATATTCGTAAGTATTGTGAATCACTGTGTTGTACAATCCGAAACTCTGTAATATCATACATCAAACGCATCTCAGTAAAAAGAAAAAGAACATCACTGGAACGTTCTAAAAGATCTCCAGGTGCATTTGATTAGCCAAGCGTGAGCCTGCTGTGCTGGGGAAGAAAAGATGAGCAAGGCTTGGTTTCCTCTCCTTAGACCACTGACATGACCAAGCTGAGTTGTTTTTTTTTTTTTCCCCAAGACAGGAAAAGACTAGTTCTCAAAGTGGAGTCCCAGGAGCAGCAGCAGGGCCTTGCCAGGGAACTTGTTAGAGGAGCGGATTCTGGAGCTCCGGCCGTGAACCACGCATCAGAAGCTGCAGGGAGGGTCTGGCAGCCGGGGCTCTAACACGACCTCCCTCAGGGATCCTGAGGGACGGGGGTCTGAGAACTACTGCTCTGGAATTTGTCTCCTACAGTGACTCACCCACAGTCACACCAGAAAGGCCACGTGTTGCGAATGGACTCCTGACCCTTTTCAGTGCAAATGACTTGGAGTCTGGGCGGGAGGTGCTCACCTGTATAGAGCTGGGAGATGGACACACGCTCTATAAACAGTTTCCCAGGTGCTTCTCAAGCTCATGGAGGTGTGGTAACTGGTGCCCTGATACAACGGCAGTTCAGATAAATGCCATCTGTCCCACCACCCTGCCCTCTCAAAGCATGGGCTTGGGGAGTCAGGGGACATCAGTTCAGATAAATGCCATCTGTCCTACCTCCCTCCCCTCTTAAAGCTTGGGCTTGGGGAGTCAGGGGACACCAGGAAGTTGGGTCTGGCTGCTTTCTGCGTGTGCATCTTCCCATCTTCTCCTGGAGCTCCAGGACTTAGGGCGACCCTGCTTTGAAGTCTCTGGTTTGGTCAACGCCTGGCTCCACCTACACTTGGGCGCAGGGGGAGCTTGAGCGCCACCCCCACTGGCTCTTTGCCAACATCTCCTCTGCACCCTCCTGCCTCGGGAGGGGACCTCTTCCTCCAGGCAGACGGGCAACACCAGTGACGGACAAGGACAAGCGAGGAGCCACCACTTGGGACTCTGAGTCAACTTCTAGCTCCACGCCTGAGACCAGAGAGCTGCCAAACCTTCCGCCAATGCACATTTAATAATCATAAGACTCCTGCTCGTGAGCCGAGATTTCATTTTGTGCACATGTAAAGCAAACCCATGAGTTTCTCAGCTGCTAGCGTGGCCAGTGTAATTATATCCCGCGTTCCATTTTGATTCCACTGGTGAAGCCAAGCCAGGCCTGGAGGGAAGCGGGGACCTGTCCCACCCAGGACAGCAG
The DNA here is from genome assembly GCF_910594005.1 of Cervus elaphus. Classification (NCBI taxonomy): domain Eukaryota; kingdom Metazoa; phylum Chordata; class Mammalia; order Artiodactyla; family Cervidae; genus Cervus; species Cervus elaphus. The sequence continues at coordinate 14,180,619 of NC_057818.1, forward strand.
GGGCCCCGGCTCCGTTTCCTGTTGATGCTCTCACGGTGAACACCGAGCCAAGCTGCCCCTCTGGACGCACCAGCAGAAAGTGTTCATCAGGCTCCGAGCGGCTGCCCACTCCGCTGTGCGCTGCGCCTGCAGGGGCTTGTTAATCGGGAGAATTTTAGGCCTCAGCCTTCGTGGGTGGGCAAGAATGTGCCTGTTGGGGAGACCAGCCATTTCCAGAGTTAAGAAAGAAAACATCTTGCTGTCAAAGCACCTGGTGAGCCCCACCGGGTACAGCGCGTGCTGAATTCCATCCACTTCTCACCACCTCAGGACCACAAAGGGTGACCAGAGTCGTATAAATAACCACACGGCTCACTGGGAGGACCCACAAGAGAGCAGCTCGGGCAGTGGTTTTCAACCTGGGATCCAGGGAGCCCTGAGGTGCCTCAAGGAGCCCATGAGAAGAAGTTGTTGGTTGGACAACCTTGAGCAAAGAACTCCCTTCTCTGACCTTTATTTTCTTCATCTATAAAACGGAGGAAACAGTGCCCACTTTGCTGCTTTGTGGAGTTATTTTGAGGACTGAATAAACCACTGTCTAGGCATGATGACAGCTAGATGCCCTTGTTCCTCCTTTAACCCTAGAGTGTGATTCAGCAGAGAGGGTAAAGGACATTTCAGGAGAAAGGATGGCCAGGTGGCAGGTGTGTGCACATCATGTGCTGGGTAAGATGCATCAACCCAGTTAGATGGGGATGCCTCACAGCTTCCAAGCCCTGGCATCTCTCACAGCTCCTGGGGCCCCACCTCCTTTCTGGAACAACCAGACTACTCCTTTCATTTGCTTGCTGGACTGCACCGATTGGGGTCAGGCAATGGGTTTCTCTTTAGCATCTTCCTCGATTTAAGGTGAGGACACGCTCTTATCTGACTTCCAGAAACATTCAGACTGCAGATGAAGTTGCTTTGTTATCCATAATAGTGATAATAAGTCATGGTGATAATAAGATATCATCATCACCATCACCATCCGACCTTTGGATCTGCTGTGCTAGGAACTTCTACTACTTGGCAGAAAGGAACCTCTGAAGCCCTGAGAGTAACCTGTCCTGAGTTCTGCCTCCTGGCTGCGCTGAGATTGGAAGCAGGCTTCACAGCCGACACCCTCAGCTGTGGGTGCAGCCACACTGACTCCAGAGCTACATCAGCACCACCCACTCTCCATCAGCCCTGAACACTCACTGTTAGTGAACGGGGTGGTAAAGGGAAGCTGGATACAGTGGTCTTTTAGCTGGGCATCTTAAGTCCTCTTAGAAAGAAAGCAGGGAGGTAGTTGGGAGTTAGGACTCCTTGGATATTCAGAACATGGCTTTGGTTTGCACTATCGTCATTATGACCCTGCCTTCCCCACAGAAGGCCTGCATGAGCTGGGACCACAGCCCCACCGTCCCTCTGGGGACCATGGTATTAAAGCATGTATCTGGAGGGAAGCGCAGGCATAAGGGGAGAGAGGTTGGGTCTTTTATGAAGGCAAGAAAAATCTCAGTCTTGTAATTCATTCCAAAACTGTGGCCTGAGTTCTTTGTCGTGACTCATGTGATGCCTCCGGAAGCTCAGGTAGGAGGTGTGGGAAAGACAGTTTCCATTCATTAGAACTCCTGGGGGGACCCATTCTCTCTCTAAACTCCCCCAGCGACATGGGTCCTCTAAGATATTTCCTGGAAGGAAATTCTCCATTATGTCCTTGTCGAGAGAATACAGTCCACGTCACTTGAGAGAACATTTAACGAGCCAAGTTCAGTTTTGGGACCCACCAGACTCATCAAGGAAACTCCGTTCTCAGGCCCCCTGGAGAGTCTTTCCAAGTAGATTGTAAAGCAGGGCCAGTGTGGTTCATCAGCTGGAGACGTGGCTGCACCTGACTGTGTTCTTCCCTCTGCAGGTCCCAGACCCCGCGTCCCTGCTGTGTCGCCTCCAGGACACGCAGCGCTCCATGCGTGCCTTTCCAGGTTGTCACAGAGTTGGGTTCAGAGACTGTGCCAAAGGTGGGACCGGAAAAGACAGGAGTCCCAGCCCGGTCATCACTGAGCCCGGCGGGGAGGAAAATGCCACTAGGGCGACTCAGACCCCAGGCACATGCTCATCACCCCCTTCCCACCCCCGGTCTCCTCAACATGGACGCAGAGTGCAAACGTGACGGGAAAGGCTTCCTGTAGTCCCTTGGTGCCCTGGTGTCCGCGGCTCCGCCTCCATTAGCAGGCGGCTCATCAGAAGGGGCTCCCATGGTCACAAGGGTGAAAATGAGAGAAAAACCACTCATCTCTTCCTAGAAACATAGGCTGGCTTCTCCGCCTGGCTGTTCTCTCCACATGCAGGGAGCCGGCCAGGGGACACTGTGGGTGGATGCATTCCCTGAGGGAATACCACCCTTTGGCCTAGGTCATTCATTCACTGATTCTATAAAAATACTGAGCATCTTCTACACACCAGGCACTATCCAGGCAAGGCAGTGTGGCAGGGAGCCAGGCAGACTAAGGCCCTGCCCTCGCAGAGCTCACATCCAGCAGCAAAGTAGAGTGTCGCCAGTGCCAGGGAGGGCAGTGCTCTGGGGAGGTCATTCCCTTGGCTAGGAGCTGTGAGCAGGGCACACGTAGGGACCTCAAGGCCGGTCTGTGCAAACAGCGTCGCCATCTTTACCACCAGAGAGAAGTGAGTCTGATGTATGATCCCAAACAGTAGTTCTCCTAGACAGATTTAATGAGCAGGGTTCAGAGTGCTGACCACCAAAACGGTTAAATCCTCCTATGTTCATGATGCAGAAATGTGGTGCATTCTAATCAGCCCCTGACTTTCACTATGGGGCCAGTGGGAGCCAAGGGATTAAGTATGAAATGAAAAGGCCTGGTGTTATTTTTATTACAACATCTCTAGGGATGACAGATCAATTTCATCTCACCAGCTTCCAGCAATTGGTACTGAATCCCAGACATCCTGTGTCAAGAAATGAGATGCAGATTTTTTTGTGAGACTGTCACTGAGGCCTGCCCTGGGCCCAGGAGGAAGGGCAGCCCGTGTGTACGGTGTGTGCCCTGGTCCAGGTCTAGACAGACAGTCCCAACCCTGATGCTAAACCCCCTGCAGATCTCAAAGCATTAGCAGACTTGTCGAAAAAATCTGTCTGTACAATTAACTAAAGTGTGTTGATTAAACAGTACACATCACACAAGCCTGCAGGGAGAGGAAGAGATAGGATGGTGTCAGGTGCTAAAAATATCCCACAGACCCTCCTAATACATCACCATTTTCCAAAGGGTGGAGCCCTGAGCTGATTAGCAACAGGAAGGGGAGTTGGGGTCGCATGTGTGCATGTTCCCTTTCTAGAATCCAGAAGTCAGTTTCCTTGTTTGGGGGAAAGAGTGTTTAAAACAGATAAATCACAAGGAAAAAAGGGAAGAGTTCGATTAATGCTGTCAAGGTTACAAGGCTCACAGAATTAACACTACAGCGCTTTGATGTGGAGATGTTCCACGTGCTTTGGGCAGCCTGTCTGCAGTTTCTGACTGGTGCCACCATCACTGTCATCACCATTGTCACCATCACCACCATCATCATCACCATCATCACCGTTAACAGCATCATCCCACCATAGTCACCACCACGATGGTCATCCCACCACTGCCATCACCATTATCATCATCACGACCATCATGAGCGCCATCATTACCACTATGGTGACCACGGTCAACAAGCAGCCCAGAGTAACTACGAGATACCAGAGCTGCCTGAGCCAGGTTGGTGGGGGCAGACACTGGCAGGGGTGGGGGGGCGGGGAGCCTCCTAAGCGGCGCCATCCTCTCTGGATCCTCTATACACAGTTACAGGTAACCAGGAGTCCAGCATTTTATGCACCAGCTGTAGCGTCACCTCTGTCCCCAGGTTCTACCCAGGGCCTGACCTCAAGAGTCAATTACAGCTGTTTTCATTGTGCTCATCGGCTTCCAGCATCCACCCGGCCCCACTTTCAACAAAGGGTGGATTCCCATGAACTCGCGTCTTTATTGCCAGCTGGTTCCGATTAGAGATGAACCAGTAAGATGAGGGGTAATACAGTCGCAGCGTGTTCCTAAATGTAGCACTTTTCCATGTGTTTTGATTTACCGGGTGACCAATAAAACCCAGGCCTTCAACAAGGTGGATTCCATACCTCACATGTTTTGCTTATTTTGGTAAATGCAGCTTTTCAGAGATTGAAAAAAGATGGGGGGTGATGACTTAGGTTGATAATATCTCTTGGAGTGTGTGCGTGTGTGTGTGTATAACAGCTTGGATAAGTGTGGGAGTGTGTGTGTGAGTATGTGAGTGCTTGTGTGTGAGTGTGCATGATGGACTAGTCAGAAGCTGGGTCTGTCTGGCAGGGTATTAGGCCTTGATTTCAGAACATCTAATATGTCTATGCAATATTGTTAGCACCCTTGGTGACAAGGACTACGAATCTAAGAAATAAATAACAGGGATGTTTCCTCCCTCATTTTGTTAACAGGGCTCTTTCTTCCAAAACATCTACCTTGCCTGCTGGTCAGCCCCCTCTGAAGGCAGCTGTGACTCAGCAATTTTCCTCACCCCCGCGCTGGATGGAATTGTGGACCGTGGGGGCAGCGTGATTTTATCTGAAGCAGAGAAAGCCCCACATAGTAGTTTCTGGCCTGGGAGATGCTCTGTAGGGCTGCAGTTGGAATGAAGGACAGTGTCTTAAACACAGAGATGGCTTGGGGAAATGAGCACCAGGATGGTTTGGGTACCATTCACAAGACCCTCCCTCAGTCTAGAACAGGAGCCAGTGACGGGAGGGAAGTCCTAACCCACACTGCTCCGAGAGGCCCTCACTTCCTACACCTGCGCTTTGCTCCATGGGGGCGGCCTGTGTGTTGAGACGACACTGTTCATGAAGACCCTGCAGCCCAGCATGGCACGCAGTGGTGCTCCATATATGTTTGAGCACCAGATGCAAGATCAGAGAGGGTGAGGAGAGGTTATCTGAGGGAGGTGGATTTGAGTCTAGTACTGTGGATTCTGTTCAGAAGGAGGGAGAAAAGAGGTTTTAAATGAGACCTGGGACCTGAATGTTGGGATCACAAAACCAGAAGGGGACTTAGAGACTACCCAGCCTGGTCCCCTGCAATGCATGGAACACTGTGCCTTTAAGAATGGGAGCATTTTACACTATAACCTACCATTTCTTTCATTCAGAAACAAAACTACAATGACAAATCCCTGCCCTCATGGGGTTTACACTCCAGGTGGGAAAACAGAAAATCAACAGGTAAACAAGCAGGACAAGCAGGTGATGAAACAGAGTGCCACGCGGGGCAATCGGGGAAGGTGTCTCCAGAAGTTCCTGATGAAGTCAAACCTCAGGGAAGAGGCAGAATGAGCGTTCCGGCAACAGTGAGGGCACTCGTGACGCACAGGGGCACCCACGTGAGCGCCACTACCCAGGGAATGGGGAGCATTCAACGTGTCAGCCCCAAGAGTCAGCTTATCTGAAACCTGCACCCCAAAGTATGCTCAGGCCTCTAGGTGTGAAAATAGTCATGGCCACGGCAGACGTGGGTCTTTGGTTGGTTTGACCAAAGACCCACCGTTATCCATTAAAACTTAATAATGCAGGGTTTGTTTGTTTTTTCCCCTCTATTTCCCTTGAACTTAGCAAGTTTTTCTGGCATTCAAAGAAGGAAAAACAATCCAGGACAAATATTCCTTACTTGTATCTTTGCAAAAGACAATGTGCAGAGGAAACGTCCAGTTGCTTCCTCTTCCAGGGGTCACCACAGAGGCTGAAGTCCATCTCTCATCCGATCACAGCGTCCCTGGCTCGTGGAGCTGCGTCGTCACTCTCAGGAGGAGAGTGGAAATAAGCTCAGTCTTCCCATTGGGCCAACCTGTGTGAAGAGGGCACTTTATTGTTTTCAAGTAGTTCAAAGGTGGTGGAAAAAAATCCCTATAAAAACAGGCAGGAGTTTATTAAAACTCTAATGAGCATAAAGTTGCAGACACAGCGATTCAGTAATGGGCATGGGTTCCTGAGTTAATATTTTTCCGTTTCCATATAGAGAGATGTTGCCGGGTGGAAGCACCAAGCTGACGGAGCCAGCCCAAGTTCTCCTGTGCAAGCCCTGCCTTACGCTCCCCACCAAAGGGGACCACAATCCGGAGGAGGTCTCTGTGTTATGTCTACCGTAGGAGTGCTTCAGTTTCCACCAACACTAGTAGGATCATCTTTACACAAAGAGCTGGGGGTGGGGCTGGTCAGCTTCCTGCTTGGTAGCTAATATTTAACACCAGCCTGCTATGGACAGGCTGGAGAAGATTCTGCCTGGAGAGATTCATGCTAGGGGAGCAGGAAACCATCTCTGGGGAAGGTGGCACCTTGTTGGTGCCTTGTCACTGGTACTGTTCTACTTTTTAATTACAAACGTTGAGCTATTTCAAATCCTAAAAGATGATGCTGTCAAAGTGCTGCACTCGATATGTCAGCAAATTTGGAAAACTCAGCAGTGGTCACAGGACTAGAAAAGGTCAGTTTTCATTCCAACCCCAAAGAAAAGAAATGCCAGAGAATGTTCAAACTACCCCACAATTGCACTCATCTCACATGCTAGCAAAGTAATGTTCAAGATTCTCCAAGCTAGGCTTCAACAGTATGTGAACTAAGAACTTCCAGATGTTCAAGCTGGATTTAGAAAAGGCAGGGGAAGGAACCAGAAGTTCCTAACCAGGAATGACTTTTCTGGTTAAAAGAGGAACCAGAGACCAAATTGCCAACATCCACTGGATCACAGAAAAAGCAAGAAAATTCCATAAAAACATCTTCTTCTGCTTCACTGACTACGCTAAAGACTCTGACTGTGTGGATTACAACAAACTGTGGAAAATTCTTAAAGAGATGGGAATACCAGACCACCTTACCTGCCTCCTGAGAAACCTGTATGCAGGTCAAGAAGCAAGTTATAAACAGACATGGAACAATGGACTGGTTCCAAATTGGGAAAGGAGTATGTCAAGGCTCTATATTTCCACCCTGTTTATTTAACTTATAAGAAGAGTACCTCATATGAAATGCTGGGCTGGATGAAGCACAAACTGGAATCAAGATTGCTGGAAGACACATCAATAATCTCAGCTATGCAGATGATACCACCCTTATGGAAGAAAGCGAAGAAGAACTAAAGAGCCTGTTGATGAAAGTGAAAGAGGAGAGTGAAAAAGCTGGCTTAAAACTCAACATTCAAAAAATGAACATCATGGCATCTAGTCCCATCACTTCATGGCAAATAGATGCGGAAACAATGGAAATAGTGACAGACTTTGTTCTCTTGGGCTCCAAAATCACTGCAGACAGTGACTGCAGCCATGAAATTAAAAGATGCCCGCTCCTTGGAAGAAAAGCTATGACAAACCTAGACAACATATTTAAAAGCAGAGACATCACTTTGCCAACAAAGGTCCGTCTAGTCAAAACTATGGTTTTCCAGTAGTCATGTACAGATGTTAGAGTTGGACCATAAAGAAAGCTGAGTGCCAAAGGATTGATGCTTTTGAACTGTGGTGTTGGAGAAGACTCTTGAGAGTCCCTTGGGCTGCAAGGAGATCAAACCAATCAATCCTAAAGGAACTCAATCCTGAATTGGAAAGACTGATGCTGAAACTGAAGTTCCGATATTTTGGCCACCTGATGCAAAGAGCTGACTCGTTAGAAAAGCTCCTGATGCTGGGAAAAACTGAAGGCAGGAGGAGAAAGGGATGACAGAAGATGAGATGGTTGAGTGGTATCACTGACTCAACAGACATGAGTTTGAGCAAGCTCTAGGCGTTGGTAAAGAACAGAGAAGCCTGGCATGCTGCAGTCCTCGGGGTTGCAAAGAGTTGGACATGACAGAGACTGAACAACAACAAAAATTCCCTTTTGAAAGCTTAGAAAATACAGATGAGCAAGAAGAAGATCAGAAACCACTAAAATGACAGTGATCATATACTTCATAACTGGGGCATTGCAAACAATGACACTTGGGGAAACCAGGCACAAACTAGGGACCTGCAGGCAGCCTACTTCTAATGCTGCTCCCAGGGGTGACCCCTGCTAACATTCTGGAGTATGTGCTTCTGCAGCCCTGGCAATGGTGGGTCAAGAAGAAGCATTCTGCCAACTTGTGAATTCTTGAGAACTATCCAGTCAAGCAACTGCCTTTATGTCGCCTTCCTCACAGTACCAGTACAGAGAATGTTCAGAAAGGAGTCAAGTGCATGGGTATATTAAATGTGTGGACATGTATGCCTGTGACTTACTGGGGTGATAGCCAAAAAAACCTGCAATATACTCACATTTCAGATCTATGCTCAGCAGTCGAGCTTGCATCCCACTGGATGGCCACTGTCTAATACCAACCAGAGGATGGGTTCCTGACACTTGTTTTCACTGCTTTCATCATATGAGGTTTGTAACTACCAGTAATAATGATGATGATGGTGGTGGTGACGGTGATAATGTTTCAATGGTGATGATGGTGATAATATTTCGATGGTTATGACGTTGGGGATGATGGTGGGGATGGTGACAGTGATGGTGATGAGGTGATAGTGATGATGACTATGGTGATGATGGTGGGGATGATGGTGATGATGATGATGGTAATGATGGCGATAGTGATGGTGATGATAATGATATGATGATGGTGGTGGTGATGGTGATGACTAACACTTATATGGATGGATGTCACAGGTGCCACGCCCTGGTCTGAGCCCTCTGCATACATTAACCTCTTTAGTTCTCATAATTATGCTGTGAATGAGGAATTATAATTACCTCCATTTCACAGATGAGGAAATTAAGACCTAAAGAGTGAAGTCCCTTGTTCAATCTCAAGAGTGACATTTTAGAAAAACTCATTGAGAGTAGTGGTACAGAGGAGTTAAAAGAGTTTTGTTTCTTTGGATGAAGTAAATATAACTATAAAACCTTGTTTTTTAGCTCATTTGGAAACTGAAGGTTAGCAGGGTCTCTTTGCTCTTTCTTTTCTTTCTTCCCTTTTTAGGTATTTATTTTTAAACATATGAGCCTCTGTTTCACTGACAGTCTGTGAAAAATATTTGTCCCTTTCGAGGTGTTTATTCACCCTGGAAAACTGGCTGCCATCCAAATACTTTGTTTTCCAGCTATCAGTATAAACTAAGGATTCACATTCTCAGAACAGTTAGGTATTGTTCACTTGTTGAAAACACTTTAAACCTCATGCTGTTTACTTCATTGCTTTTACCTTGTTTATTGTACCAAAAAACAGCACAAACACAAAATGGAAAACAGACAAGACAGACGGAATGTGTTTAGGATATTTCATAGGTCCTCGACAGCGTCCACTGATGGGGAAGTGAAGGGGAGACAGTGAGGAAAAGACCCACTGCAGTCAGCACAGAGCACAGGGCATCTGAGAAATCAGGGTGTCCCCGGGGGATGCCGGTGTCCACTTGGAGCAGCAGCCACGAGTCTTGACTAGATCCTTCTCAAACCTTCACGGTCCTTCCGGGCTGGGGGTCCTGCTAGGTGTCCAGGGTAAACTAGGGGGAAAGCTGAAAGCCAGGGACCAGAGGAACTTCCGTCTCAGGCAGGGAATGAGCAGACAATAACTCAGCAGTTACACATCGTGGGGAACATTCTATGATGGGCAACGGCAGAGACCACTCTGTTGTATTAATATTTTCTTTTTCCGAGCAACAAGAGGGATTTGTATGTTCCTCTCTCCCCCTGCCATGTAGGCTGAGCCCAGGTGGCTAGTTCTGGCCAGTGGACCATGAGCAGTGATCTCTGGCACTCTGGGTCAGGACTGAGTTCCCGACACTGCTGGCTGAGCCCAGGGTGCAGCCACCATCCTCCTGGGACCCTAACTGGCAATCTAGACAGGGCCCCAAGGAACCTCTCTGAATGCCAGTGAGAGGTAAACCTTCACTGTGTGACATCACCAAGGTTCTGGGGTTAAGATGTCACTGACCCATCTTGCTGATACAGAGGGGAGACCCCTCAGTGCCCTGGGGCGTGGGGGAGTCCTACTGATACAGAGGGGCGACCCTGCAGTGCCCTGGGGTGTGGGGGAGGGTGGTGGGCAGAGACGGGGGTCAGTAGGCCGTCCTCGAGCACCTGAGGGGTAAACTGAGCCCAGAAGGAGCTGGGTGACAAATGGAGGGAGAGCATTCTGGCAGAGGATGCGGCAGCCTGCGGAAACGCCGACAGGAGAGAACTTGGTGCATCCAGGGAGACGCGGACGGTCCAATAGGAAGGGCGAGGAGGCGCAGGTGTGGCTCACGGTCGGTGGGGCTGCCCTGCGACCTTGAAGACCGTCCTGAGGTCGTGGTCTTGGCTCAGGCTGCCAGGACCAAGGACTGCAGACTGAGGGCGTCTCACAGTTCTGGAGGTTAGGTCCTGGGGAGGTCTCTTGTCCTGGTTGACAGACAGTGGCCTCCTTTCTGTGTCCTCTTCCTCTTCTCTCAGGTCACTGACCCCATCATGAGGGCCTTGGCCTCTTACTGTGGAATTGCTGGCAAATCCCAGCACCGTGGGGGTCAAGGCTTCAACAGACAGAGGTGCATGGGACGGGGCGAGGTGGGGGGCGACACAATCACAGGGCGCTGTAAAGACGGCAAGGGTCATGAAGACGCTCTGGGCAGGGGGGACACAGTCACGCCGCACGGCAGCCCGTGTGGCCTGGGCCCTGGGGAGGGACAGACCGGAGGGAGGGGAGGCCCCGTGCGCGCCTTCTCTCACCCACTCACACATCACTCCGCGGATACGCACTGAGGACCCACTGCCTGCCAGGCACCGTGCTGGTCACTGAGGATGCTGCAGGGAGCAGACAGACCCAGAGCCCTGTCCTCGTGGAGCTCTCAGGCAGAGACGCACGTGGCGCTGGGGACATGGGTGGGGGCTCTGGGTTCTCTTCCGCGTGTGGGTCGTGTGTCCACAAAGTGCTCAGCACACTCAGGCAGTCCGTATTCCAGACGAAGCTCTGGCAGTGCCCCCAGGGCGAGTCCCCTGGGGGGTGGGGGGCAGAATAGGACCACCTCCCCTGCCACCAGCCCTCCGACTTATTAACTGGTTTGTCCTTGTAATAATATACTTTAAGAAAAAAAGTACATAAACAACACAAATAATTATATTGTTTATGATGAAGGTGAGTAAAAAGGTAAAGAGGAAGGTGTCAATTCCAAGTCGATTCCAAGAAATGTTCATCAAAAGAGTGATGGAAGGGACTTCCCTGGTGGTCAAGTGGTTACGAATCCACCTGCCAATGCAGGGGACGCAGGTTCGACTCCTGGTCTGGCAAGATCCCACATGCCGTGGAATGGCTAAGCCTGTGCACCCTCTGGGGTGCCCATGTTCCCCAACAAGAGGAGCCACCACAAGAAGAAGCCCGCACACCACAACTAGAGAGCAGCCCCCACTCACCGCAACCAGAGAAAAGCCTGTGCAGCAAAAAAGACCCAACACAACCAAAAATAAATAAATAAATAAATGAAATTATTGAAAAATAGAGATAAGTCAGCTGACTTCTGCTCTGACATCTCCAGCCATCAGTTTCATGAAGATAAAGCATGATTTAATTAAAAAAAGAAAGAAAGAAAGGAATCCTGGAAGACATGACAGGAGGGTTAGTCCCCGTGCAGTCGGGAGGGAGGTGGCGCCAGGCGTGTAGGAGGGAAGGGCCACTGCCAGCTCCCTGGTGCCAACCTTCCTAGGTCCCTTGAAACTAGGACAAAGCTTCTCAACCACCAGATGCCCTATGCACTCAGTGGCACAGTGACTGCTTATCATTCAGATCAAAGTCAATTTCAAAACATCCTGCAGAGCGTCTGAGTGAGGGAAAAAAGAAAAGAAAAATAAAATGGGGAGATGCAGGCTGCCCCATGGGCTGGTTCTCAGACACACAGACAGAAGCAGGTAATGGGCATCCCCTGGGAACTTGGAAGCCTTGGTGACAGGCGTGTAGTCTGCCCTGGGCACCAAGATCCAAGGTGCCCAGGGAGGGCAGTTTCTGGGACCCACTTCTCACCGCCGCAGGGACCCGCCAGTGCCCTGCGTGCAGGGTGTGGACATGGCCCCTGCCTCCGCTCGCACCCCATCTGGGCACCATGCCCGTGGATGGCATGGAGGTCATCAACTCTCAGCATTTATTTTTGGCTTTTTCCACTGCACATGCAGTCAGCTATCGGGCCAGACACGTTTTGCTTTGTTAATTTGTCCTGGTCTATGACTGCAGCCTTGAGATGGGATCTAAGGGTGGGCTCTATCTGCATTGACACAGGAGTGCCAACTGTGTCTCTTTGATGACAACGTAAAAACAGTTTGCTAAAAAAGGGGAGAGCAAAGCGCATGCAAAGCAAAAGTGGGCCCCCCCCTCCCAGGCCACGGAAGGTCCCGGGGAGGCGGCCCCTGAGCCATATCTGCAGGAGATGGAGGGACGTCTCGTCTTCCCTCTCTCCACGAGATGCGTGGTGGGTGGCAGATGGCCGAGTCCCCGCTGCGTGGGCTGGAGAAGCACAGCTCCCTGGAGGCCCACAGCACACTCGGCAGCCCACCGTCCTGGAGGGCTCCTGCCTCATCAGCCACGTCGGCCCCGTGAAACTCACTCAGCAGAAGCTGCTGCCACCTTGCACCTGCTTGTGTGTTCTGGGGACATAATGGTGGATGGGTGAACCCACCCTGTCCCCATAGAGCGGCCCACAGATGGTCTCGGAGCAAGAGTGGTCTTGCCTATCCCCCATGCTATCCTGGTTCCCTCCCTGCCCTCCAGCTTCCCTCCAAGGCTGCCGTGTCCACGCCTGACCCTGAAATAGCAGGGATCCCCAGAGGCCGGCTGGCCCACTTCCTGCTCCACGGCTGGACCAGGCCTCCTCATCCATCCCAGGATCCCCTCAAGCATCTGTCTGAGCCCAGCAGGGCTCAGCCCTCTCCCTGACCTCCCTCCAGCCATGTCCCCTAGGATCCATCCTGCCCACCTGTCCAGCACTGGGCAGCCTTGCATGGGGTGGGGGACACTCTCTCCACCTGCAAATCCAAGCTGACCCTCAGCCCAGGCCATGGTCACTGCAGGGCTGGACCCACCTGGCCCACCGGGCCCGTGTCCCCGTCCTCTATCGGAGTCCGGTAACAGGAATGGTCCTAGAAAACCCAAGTAGATCTGGACACAAGAATTCCAGCCTTCTTGACCTATGAGCCTCTGGAGGCGCTGCCTCCCCTGCACCTCTGGTCTGCACTCACACTTTTTTGGGCTCCAAAATCACGCAGATGGTGACTGCAACCATGAAATTAAAAGGCGCTTGCTCCTTGGAAGAAAAGTTATGACCAAACTAGATGGCATATTAAAAAGCAGAGACATAACTTTGCCAACAAAGGTCCGTCTAGTCAAGGCTATGGTTTTTCCAGTGGTCATGTATGGATGTGAGAGTTGGACCATAAAGAAAGCTGAGTGCCAAACAATTGATGCTTTTGAACTGTGGTGTTGGAGAAGACTTGAGAGTCCCTTGGACTGCAAGGAGATCCAACCAGTTCATCCTAAAGGAAATCAGTCCTGAATATTCATTGGAAGGACTGATGCTGAAGCTGAAACTCCAATACTTTGGCCACCTGATGCGAAGAACTGACTCATTGGGAAAGACCCTGATGCTGGGAAAGACTGAAGGCAGGAGGAGAAGGTGACAACAGAGAATGAGATGGTTGGATGGCACCACCAAGTCAATGGACATGAGTTTGAGTAAACTCTGCGAGTTGGTGATGGACAGAGAATTCATGGCCTCAAGGCCCAGCACACAAGTCCTGGAGGTGAGGGCCTTGCTCTTACACACGCACACACCCTTACACACATTAAACCTCTTATGCACGCTCACCCCCTTACAGCCAGACTCTCATACACTCACACTCTTACACTCACATGCTCACAAAAGCAGACAACAAAGGCTACTGTCTCTCCCTGTGATGGGTTTTCCCCTAATTCCCTAGAACATTCCCATTTATTTCCTGTCCTTGGGAAAGGGAAATTTCTAAATCCTTTTGGGGTTTCTCATTAAGTCCTGACAAATGAGGGCACGAGAAGAACTTGAAGCCCACCATATCACCAAATATGGGATAAAAATGTGCCCCCTCCCCTCCCTAGGCTCCCCAAGGCATGACCGCAGGCTACCTTCACCCGGGAGGGCTGTTCCTCCCTCCTCTCTTCCCTAGCTCCCAGCAAACGCTAAACTGGCCGGGTGGCCACACAGCCGGTGAAACCCAGGATGCAAAAGGTTGCCCTTCAAAAACAATGTGGGGCTTTCTCTAAAGCCGCCTGACCCGTCCCTGTGCCCCGGCCTCTGTCCTGATTGACGGGGCCCCTGGGACCCGTGGGGTGAGGCCCCTGTTGGGCTGCGGCCTTTTCTGGGGGTTAGAGGCCCCCAGCAGATTGTCAGCATGGTCCCGTGGGGACTCATCTTTCAGGTTCTCCTGTCAAGGGTTCCTGCCTCCTACTTGGATGCAGCAGAGGGGCCGACGGACAAGGGGGGCTTGTCCATCATGTGGCCCCCTCTGTCCTTCTGTCGAGCACGCGGACCACCCCCAGGAGTGCCCTCGTCTTCATCCTCAGGTTCCCAGTGGTGGAGACAGGCTGCGAGCAGTGGGTGGGACGTTGGCTGTGGCTCCCGACCCTGAGCCGTGACTGTCATCACAGATCTCCGTGAAAAATGAGCCCACAATTGTAGCCTCAAATTTCCCCGCAGCTGCTCCCCTTTCTGAACAGGCGCCCCCTGAGCGGCCTGAAGGCACGGGCTCAGCACACGGCAGGGGAGTTGCCGTGGAGCTCCCCCCGGGCACCACAGTCAGGCTGGAGGGGCGCCTGGTGCCACCCTCCACGTGGGGACACTGAGGCCCCTGAGGAGCCCCGTTTCCCCTAGAGACACTAAATCATGGCTACAGAGGAACTAAAGAGCCTCTGGATGAGGGGGAAAGAGGAGTGTGAAAAGTTGGCTTAAAACTCAACTTTAAAAAAACGAAGATCACGGCATCCGGTCCCATCACTTCATGGCAAATAGATGGGGAAACAATGGAAATAGTGACAGACTTTGATCTCTTGGGCTCCAAAATCACTGCAGACAGTGACTGCAGCCATGAAATTAAAAGATGCCCGCTCCTTGGAAGAAAAGCTATGACAAACCTAGACAACATATTTAAAAGCAGAGACATCAATTTGCCGACAAAGGTCCATATAGTCAGAGCTATAGTTTTTCCAGTAGTCATGTACAGATGTGAGAGTTAGACCATAAAGAAGGCTGAGCATTGAAGAATTGATGCTTTTGACTTGTGCTTGAGAAGACTCTTGAGAGTCCCCTGGACAGCAAGGAGATCAAGCCAGTCAATCCTAAAGGAAACCAACTCTGAATATTCTTTGGAATGACTGATGCTGAAGTTGAAGCTCCAATACTTTGTCCACCTGATGTGAAGAGCTGACTCATTGGAAAAGATCCCAATACTGGGAAAGATTGAGGAGGAGAAGGAGGTGAAGAGACTGAGATGGTTGGATGGCATCACCGACTCAATGGACTTGAGTTTGAGCAAACTCCAGGAGATGGTGATGGACAGGGAGGCCTGGTGCGCTGCCGTCCATGGGGTCACAGAGTTGGACATGAGTGAGCAACTGAACAATAAAAGAGTTGGACACACCCATGAAAAGGTTGGAAAGCTGCAAACTCAGAGGCACTCACGCTTCTGTCCCCACTCCAGGCCCACTGGCTTTCTCCTTGTCCTCAGACGCGTGAGACCCGTCTGCCACAGCACCCCTGCACGTGCTAGGCCACCTCTTAAGAGTGTGGCTGGCCCATCCCGTTCACCCAGGTCTCTGCCAAGTGTCACTGCTCAGAGAGGCCTGCCCTGTCCACCCTGCCCACTGCCCTGCCCTGCCTCCTCACTCGCTGGGTCTCCCTAGAGTGCTTGCCCCGCCAGCATTAACAAAAAGGCCTGTTAATGGGTCTGTGGGGCCTTCCCTCTGCTAGGCTGCAGGCTTATGGGAGGTAGGAATGTCCATGTATTTTGTCCAGGGCCTAGAGCAGTGCCCTGCACACGGCAGGAACTCAGTAAGAATCGGACCAAAGAGTGGCCCAAGGAAGGGGACGAGTGACCTGAGGGTGAGCTTCTCCCACTCATGGCCACTCCCTGTGACCACCCTGTCACCCCGGTGCCCCCACCCCTGCCTCTGAAACATCTGTACAGCATGTCGACCCCCAAGTCAATGGACCTGAATTTGAGCAAACTCTGGGAGATAGTGGAGGGCAGGGAAGCCTGGTGTGCTGCAGTCCATGGGGTCGCAAAGAGCCCACAACTTAGCAACTGAACAACAGTCGTGAAAATGTCCCCAAGAAGCAGGGGAGATGGTCACTGAAGCAAACACACGGGAGGAGTGGGGGTCTCTGTGTTGGGTGTGCTTCACCGCAACAGGGCAGCACCAAGGCCTGTCCAGGCTCCGGGGAGGCTTCCTGGGGGTGACCACACCGTCTCCTGAAGCTCCTTTATTCTGTCTTTTGGCAAATCTTTTATGAGCCGGCTTGGACCCTGAGAAACACTTTCAGGACTTTACCTAAAGGAAAATGTCTAAGGAAGGCCCCCGGGGCTTCCCCCATGTGTCCTGGTCAGCTGTCAAGACTGAAGGGGACACTCTGCCAAGTGACTGTGGGCTTCAGGCTAAACCAGATCTCGAGGTGACCGAGAAGCACCCCTGAGGTCACCCCAATGTGACCAGAACCCCTAGATCCATGCCCAAAGTGGAAGCTCGAAGTACAAGAACTAGCTAACAACACACAGCTATTTGGTTACTCTTTATGGACATTTGGACAGCGTTTTAGGCAGTTTTACGGGCAAATGCTATTCCGAGCGATCCCAAATTCCCAAACTGCTCAGGAAACATCTGCAGGGCGGACACCTGGAGTTTTACATGCAGCCCTTTGGCCTGTTCTCAGACGTAAACCTGAACCTGAACGGAATCTGGACCTGAACCTGAGAGTCCGCAAGATGAGGCCCTCGGAAGGGGTGGCCGGTGGCACGGAGGTGGTGTCATGGGTCCCCGGTGCTCATCAGAGACTCCAGCCTTCTGTGGGGCGGGCGGAGACCGTGCCCAACTCTCTCCCCCTTAATTTGGGCCCGTTTGTGCCAGGTGGGCCCAGACCACCATCACCTCCCTCCAGGTCTGTGGCCCCTGCAAGGCACAGTGGAAAGGTTGTTCTCAGACCCGCCTAAGGCTTTTCGGGGACTACAGTTGTGGAGTGGGGTGATTGGGCTCGTCAGCAGGACTCCCCAGGCTGGCCCCTGCCCACCTGCCCTCGTCACACCTGCTCACGTGTTCCCAGGTCAGAAACTCTGACTAGTAGACAGTTCACAGTTTGTGAGCAGACAGTTTTACGTAAATTCACAAACAGCTGAGTGAACGAGTGATGGCATCTGTCCAGGGCAGTGGGTGAATGTGCTAAAGTGAAAGCCGGCTGGTCACAGGCCAGCACCCTGGCCTTCTGTCCTGGCATTTCAGGACACGTCTGCAGACACTGACCAAGACAGGTCCCCATCACCCCCATCTCCACTCCCTTTTCATTGACGCATCTCCTTTCAGCCTTCTCCCTTCTGTACACACACTATTTATGATTGCACCTGAACATGTGCTTTTCTGCATTTTTACATTAATATTTCATCGTTTACATGTTCCCAAGTTTCTACAGGCTCTTCATTTAGCTGTTAAATAGCCTACTGTATTCTATTGTTTCAGAATCGGATAAGCATGTTCTTTACCACAGAAGCTGCTACCCAATTTTGTAAATCAAGTTTCCTTGGAACGCGGTCATACTCACTCGTCTATGTGTGGCCTGTGGCCATTTTTGTGCCATCCTGGCAGAACTGAGGAGCTATGGCAGACATCGTAAGCGTGTGGCCTGCAAAGCCAAAAATATTCACTATCTGGCCCTTTAAGAAAAAGCGCCCCCAACCCCTGTTCTAGGATATTTAGATATTTTCCAGATATTGGCACTTAGATAACCATGCAGACAACATTCTTGAACATTTGAGTTTAAAATTCTGATGCTACTTCCCTGTGGTATAAAATATCACTGATGGAATTGGTAGACTAGAGGGAACGAACATTCCTTGCAATGCTTGGTATTTCCCTGCCTTTACCCTCATGTTGTGCAGAAGTCAGTGAACGCTCTAGTTTCACTGCAATCAAATAAGCACTGAATGTCAGTGTGTAGAATGTCAGGGGTTAACGTGGGAAGCACAGAGCTGATACTTGAGGGCTTCTTTAATTTCATTACAGTGAATATTTAGTAACCAGATTTATATTTTGGGGATGTTTTTTACTTTCCCACAAGTCCAATGATGAGGTTATGCTTTAACGAGATCCCCGAACACCTTGGCTTACTGTGAAAATCCTCTTCTAGGGAAAAGGGATTCCTGGGAAGAGGAAAGGGGTTATTGTTCTAAGGGAACTGAATTTCCGTGGGGATCTCAGTGTCAGAGGGGAGCTTCTCCCTGGCGTGGGTTAGCTTGTGGGGGAAAACTGCCGAGATTAGCGTCTAGGAGCCAGCTGCTTTGGAAGTGTGGGGTTTCCCCCTCGCCTGTTGATTGTAACCCCCAGGGAAACTCATAAAGAAATTAACGCAGCTCTGACCAAACCCCACCCCTGCCCTGCTGCAGCCTTCAGGTTGGGGCCCAGGGTTCCCAGAGAGCCCCGCTGGTTGACCAGGTGGCCGAGGGGTGGGCTGCTCTGTGTTGCTGGCTCCGGTGGGAGAAGGCTCTGGGCCGGAGCTGTGAGTGCCTTCTGTGTTCCCATGGCCTCTGAGAGCAGATAGACACTTTCTAAGAGGCTGACAATTCCGTGGCAGCCAACCAAGAGTCCCGAGGCGGAGGAGAAGCTAAGTTTCATGGTTTGTTTATGCTGCTTCTCAAGTTGACCAGGAAGACATTGTCGGGTGTCACTCAGCCCCCGGCCCTCCACCCTGCCTGGACCCTGTGTGGCGGCCCCCTGCTTCCAGCCTGGATATGGGACAAAGGAAATTCCCTGGGAGCAGAGTTATAAACAAAAGCATATCTCAGGACAGACTAAGTCAGGAACCCTCAAAACTGTGGCCAGTGCAGCCCTTCACAATCTACCCCAGTGGATCCTCCCCCAGCCACACATTAGAACCCCTTTGGGGACTTTTGAAAAAACACTGACATTTATTTGGGAGTCCCACCCCCATATATTGTAAGTTAAGTGATCTGGGGTGGGACTGCATTACCTATATTTCTCAAGGCTCCCCCAAAGACTTGATAAGCAGAATGGAGACCATGGCCTCTTTATAACTTTCCACCTCCTCCCCTTGGCCCCTCCATGCCCACCGCACCCCCCTTTTCCAGCCACATTGGTGTTCTCACCACCCCTCCCCACCTGACCATCTCACTCATGAGGACGCACATCCAGTCAGATAACAGATGTGAGTGTGGATTGAATGTGGCCTGGATTTCAGAGCCTGACACACCTTCATTCAGATCCTGACCCTAGCATTCAATGATTGCCTGATTTGGGGCAAACTTCTGCATGCTTTCAACCTGTTTCCTTATCTGTATGCTGTTGTGAGGAGTGTGGGTGATCTGTATAAGTCATGATGGACTAAATATGAAGAATGCACTCTCAATAAATCATGGTTTTAAAAATACCCTTGATTATTATTGTTACTAAATTGTTGGCCCTTAAGATGGAATCTAACCACTCGGACGGCTCTGTGAGTCCTCACTGTACTTCTACAAAGAGTCTTTGAACACTGCCAGCTTGTTGCTTCTTTAAAAATATTTATATGTGAACTCTATCCTTGATCATCTTTAAGGATACCAAATCTTTATTTTTAGAAGTTGGTTTGAATGTTAGAATAGCCAAAAATCTTTCAGAATCAGTTCTGAAAGAACTGAATCAGTGATTCACTGATTTAACAAGCATGGGTTACATTCCAAGTGAAGAAACAAAACCAATTTCACAATTGGATTCAGCAATACCTGGGTGGATCTGAGTCTCAGATGTCAAGGACTAATCTAATGTTGATGGCGCCTTTGCAGACTAGGGATGTGCACCTATTGCTTTGTTTATTTAACAAGTGTCTCCCAATTTTTTGCAGAAGAAGGATGGGGAAGAGAGGGAAAGAGAGAGGGAGGAGGTGGGGATAGACACATACATAACAGAAAAAAACGTGATCTTATAAGGAACACATAGGACAATCAAAGGCATTATGAGAAGACTAATGACAATTAGCCTTAGGAGGCAAAATGTGTTAAGAGCCACTGTTTAGGACAGCAACCCTCAGTTAAATAAGCAAAGCTTTGAGCAGAGACTAGAAGTGATATCTGACAACTGGTCCTCTCAGGTAAACCAAATAGGGAATCATCAGTGGGTGGACAGACTTAAGTTAGGACACAAACATGTAGATAGAGCTGGTCGTCCCAGAGCCAATGTTAACCACCAGCATCTAACAGTCATAGGTCATAAGACCATTTTATATATATTTCCTGGACTTTCTGCCTCAAGCCATGGGTCTCCTTCAAAGTCAGAGCATTAACCTTGCTGTCAGATGAGCCTGTGATGAGTCTGACCCATCACAGTCTGGCTGTGTGGTCTGGGGCAAGACCCTTGAGCTCAGCATGTGACTTAATGGGAGAATCCCTGGCTTCAGTCCCAGCTCCCCATCCAGCATTCTTTTTTTTACACAGTAACTGCCCCTCTGTTTCTGCCTGTAGTCTGGTCTCTGCCCCATTTCAAACAACTGCTAACTATGTTTGCATAAAGGCCAAGCAAGTGGGCCAGTTGTCCAGCTGTCATCTTAACTCAGCCAGGCATGGCAGCCATTCTAACTCTGTGTTCTTGGGTCATTGTGATTGTCCTGCTAAGCAGGGCCTGTGCCGCTCCCCCAAGCCGGGGGAGGAAGAGACATGGCTCCATGGACAGCATTAGCCACAACATCAAAGTCGGGAGGCCCTCTCAAGTCCAGTTGTGTGACCTTGAATGAGCCACGTAACCTCTCTGAGTATCAATTTATCCTTAACTATACGGATGTGACAGTGTCTGCCCCAACCAGGGAACAGGTGCCTCTGAGGGTCAGATGACACCTGCTGTTCTCCGATGTCAGTGCTAGAACAGTGTACTCTTCTGCTTGTCAGATGGTAAGGAGAAGGGATGGGCCCCTTGAGGCAGAAAACATGTCCTGTCCATCTTCACATCCCCATTCATTTGGGAGGCCTGGGTCCAGAGTCTCTCCTGTTTCTTAACTTTCCTAAACCTCTTCTATTTTCATCAGAAAAGAGGGACAATAATGGTTCTAGGAGAATTAACCAAATCTGTATGTATTATACTAGTATGGCACTCAGAGGTGTCAAGTATTCAGTGTACATTAATGGAGTCATCATCATCACCACCATTATAACCATCATAATCACCATCATCATTATCCTTATCATCACCACTATCATCACCATCATCATCACCATTATCACTACCATCATCACAGTCAGCATCACCACTATCAGCATCATCTTCACTATCACCACCATCACCATGATCATCACCGTTATCAACATCACCATCATCACCACCATCATCACCATCATCATTACCATCATCACCATCATTACCATCATCATCACCACCATCATCACCACCATCATCACCATCATCATCACCACCATCATCATTACACCATCATCATCTCCATTATCATCACCATCATCTTCACTATCACCACCATCACCATGATCATCACCGTTATCAACATCACCACCATCATCACCATCATCACCACCATCATCACCACCATCATTACCATCATCATCATCTCCATTATCATCACCATCATCTTCACTATCACCACCATCACCATCATCGCCACCATCACCTTCTCTAACTTCCACTATATATTTTCCATGTGCCAAGAACTGAACTAAGAGATTTTGTAAATTAACCCACTTAGCCTCCCAACCCATTGTGGGTACTATGATCATTATTCCCTTTGTTCAGTGGAGCAAACTGGGGCAGAGAGAGAGTGAGTAACACTTGAGGCTGACCCAGGCAGGAAGTGGCAAAGGCAAGATTTGAACCAAGCATCTAGCCCCAGAGTATGTTAAGAGAGCATTCCAAACTCTCTTAACTAGGTTGAAAAGCTATTTAAAGCTAGTTGAAAACATGCTGTTAAATGCAGTTAGGCATAAAAACTTTACTTATATGCCTGAATAAAATTAGAAGATTTCACACTTAATTTAGCACATTGGACCATTATGTTGGATAATCCAAATCAGCTATTCTATTTGATCTTGCTTGAAATTGGTTGATGCTGTTATTAC
This sequence comes from Cervus elaphus, assembly GCF_910594005.1. Taxonomy (NCBI): domain Eukaryota; kingdom Metazoa; phylum Chordata; class Mammalia; order Artiodactyla; family Cervidae; genus Cervus; species Cervus elaphus. Next base: position 14,203,006 of record NC_057818.1, read on the forward strand.
TATGACTAAAAATGAAGAGGAAACACTTTCTGTGTTGTCTTGTAGCCAGATCAGCTGACAGTTTTCGAATACCTATAATTATTAACTGGAAAATTAGTCTTAATCTCTACAAAAGAAAGTTTCCAAGTTAGATCTTTATCAGCAAACACATTGTGGATACGGAGATAAACAGCCCGGTTCACCCCAAATGCCTTTTGTGTTGTTTGCTTTTTAAGAACACTCATGATTTCCTTTGAAGTTGGGCATATTTTGTGGCTGGCACTCTCGGTATTCTGTTTTTCCTTTCCCCGGGTCAGCATTGCTTCCATGGGAGAGGACATGGGATTCAGAGCCACCGGGACATCTGGGGCCATGCCCTACCTACAAGGAGACTGGTTTCTTTAGGCCTTGAGACCAGGCTCCTAGTGAAGATTCCAGAACAGTGACCACAATGTTGACTCATCTGCGGCCAGGTGCTTCCCCAATAGGGTCTCCATCCTAAAGCCTTAAGTCAGAAATGGTCTGGGGAGAGGTGTCTTTTGCTCTCCTGTTGGGGGGTGGCAACCAGAAACGACAATGGTAGTGACATAGAATAGAAAGGATCTCTCCATCTTGCAATATTAAAAAATTATGAGTGGAATGCTTTTTACACAGAACTTGAAAATACTGTGAGAAGACACTTCAGGTCTTGGAGTTTCAGATGGGATTGTGATTATTAATGAGAACACAGTCTCACAGGCCTTTGGGGGAGTGGGCACAGGAATCAGCCCATGAGTGGGGCATGTTTCTCCAAAGGTGACATTCATCTAAGAAGGTGGAGAAACACTGCTGTGGAGACCAAGTCAGAGAGTTAGCAGAGAAGAAGAAAAACAGTTACTTTGCATTTATTCAATAAGTTATGTATTTCTGCAAAGTATACAAACATCACACCATGATGATGTGATCCCTCACCTGGAGTCAGACATCCTAGAGTGTAAAGTCAAGTGGGCTTTAGAAAACAACACTAAGAACAAAGCTAGTGAAAGTCGTGGAGCTATTTCAAATCCTGAAAGATGATGCTATTAAAGTGCTGCACTCAATAGGCCAGCAAATTTGGAAAACTCAGCAGTAGCCACAGGACTAGAAAAGGTCAGCTTTCATTCCAATCCCAAAGAAGGGCAATGCCAAAGAATGTTCAAACTACTGCACAATTGCACTCATTTTACATGCTAGCAAGGTAATGCTCAAAATCATTCAGAGTAGGCTTCAAGAGTACGTGAACCAAGAACTTCCAGATATACAAGCCAGATTTAGAAAAGGCAGAGGAACCAGAGAACAAATTGCCAACATCTGCTAGATCATAGAAAAACCAAGAGAATTCCAAAAGAACATCTGCCTCATTGACTATGCTAAAGCCTTTGACTATGTGGATCACAACAAACTATGGAAAATTCTTAAAGAGATCGAGATCTGAACATGAAAGTTTCCAAAGGCTCTGTGACCACGTGGGTGTGTAGGATAATATCCCTGTTCCTAAGGGCCAGTGTTGTGGCACTCAGGGGCAAAAAGGGACACAGCCGCCACAAGTTATTTTCAAAGAGTTCAGCAAAAATAAGTGAGTAACGATCATGATGTTAACTGTAAGAAAAGCAGTGAAACAGCAAATATGCTAAAAATTGACAGGGGGTAACGGGCATATGGAAGTTCATTGTAATAGCTGGCAATTTTTCTATGGCTAGCCCCAACGATTTTTTCAAAATAAAGCCTTCAGTAGAAATAAACAGAAGAGGAAACACAAGGCTGAGTGAGCCACACAAAGCTCTCTCATGGTCCGCTTTTCATCATGGGCCCCCAGAGAGAAACCCCCCCCCCAAGAAATAAAACACCCACTTTGACGAGGGGCTCAGGTCATTCAAGGCTGCAGAGGGCCAGCCACACCATGGGAGGAACAAGGTCCCTGCCCTTATGGGGTTTGTGTCCTGGATGCATTCAGGTAACAACCTGCATAAAATGACAGACTGTGCTAATGTTGGGAAGAAAGCAAAGTGGCAACCACATGACAAGATGCTGTGGCTGAGCACGACCCCGGAGGGGGTGCCAGCTTTGGACAGGGAGGTCGGGGAGATGGGGAGAAGCCCAGCCCTGAGGGCGCTTGGGAAGGGCATTCCAGGCAGCAGGATGGACAATGGGTGTGAGATGGTCCCGAGGTGGTGGTCAGTGCGACATGGGAGGAAGCCACGACCCACACACCCGGGCCAGTGAGCAGGATGAGGCCTGGGGGCCACAGGGACTGTATTCTAAAAGTGATTGGGGACCACTGAAGTGTGCGACGTGCCCGACCCTGACTCTCTCTCTTTCCACGGTGGTTTTGGGAGCCCGTGGCTGATGATCAGAGTAGGAACAGGATGCCTAATATCTCATTGCCATGTCAACACCGTGCTCGGGACTCTGCATCTCTCCATCTCATCAACTTAATCCTCACATGGGCCCAATGAAGAAGGTGGGACTATTATCCTCATTTTACAGATGAGAAAACTGAGACATCAAAGCAAAAAGGGCCCCTGCAGAGACTAGCTCTGTTCTGAGTTGAACTGTGTCCCCTGGAAAGGTACATTCATGTCCTGACCCCCAGAAGCTGTGAGCATGACTTTATCTGGAAATTGGACCAATGGCTGGTGTCCTGAAAAATGGGGCCATCTGGACACAGGCTCACAGGGAAGATGCACACGTGAAGCAGAGGCAGAGAGAGACTGGAGCGATACAGGCACGAGCCAAGGAGTCTGCAGGTGCCGGCTCACAGGAAGGTGGGGAGGGGGTCCACCTCTGGACCCTCAGAGGGGGTGCAGCCTGCCGACACGTTGACCCTGGGCTTCTGGCCTCCAGACTGAGAGGCTAAACCTCTGCTGTGTGAAGCCAGAGGTGTGGGGCACTTACTTAGGGTGGCAACCTTACACCAGCCCGTAGGAAGGGTTAGACTCTGCATGGATGCACAGCAGACAGGAGGCTGGTGGCACTGAGGGGCGCCTGACCTCATTTCGGAAGTGACTGCACATTATCTGTGAGGCTTCCCAGTGCTCGTCATCCCCCCCAGCCCCCAGGGTGTCAGACGGAAGTCCTCTGGACCCTCCTGTCCCCAGTGAGGAGGAACAGAAGCCCTGCAGCCACCAGGCCCTCCCTTCCTTCCCCTCCTTGGAGGCACAACTGCACAAATTCCAAGCTGGGGGCCACGTCTGAGTTCCCCCAGCCGGACCTGTTCTGATAGACAGCCAGCCATGGCGGGGCCGCCTTGCAGGGCCTGCGTCTGCGGGCCGGGGGGCGGGCAGCACCAGCCTCCCAGGGGTGAGGGCCGCAGCCCCGCCCCTGTGCCGGAACTGATCAGCACTTCAGTGGTCCAAATTTTGTCCTGAAACCTGACGACCCACCGAGGCGGCCAGAGGCCAGGAGAACTCCCAGCCTCATGAAACACGCCTGGGAGAAACAAAGGAAACTCTCTGTGAAGGCCCGGTGCTTCCCTGGAGGAAGGGGCGAGGGGACAGAGGAGGAGGATGGCCTCTGACGCTGCATGGGAGACCGCGGACCAACGCCTTCCGCGAGGTTCCCGTCCCCTGCTGGAGGACCCCGCTTCCAGAACCTGGCACTTCCAGTGGGGTGCACGTCTCTGTAAACAGACCCGTGGACCCTCGAACTTCTCTGCTTGACCAGCCAGTCCCGTGGGACCCTGAGCTTCATGGTTTCCACTAGGGAGTAAATGAGCCCTTTGATTTCCCTCACGAGGTGTGCCAGGAGGAGATATTTCAGTCCGACATCCAAGCCAGGGGATGGCCTGCTTTTTGTATAACAGTAGTGGCTGTTTAGAGAACGGAGCGGTAGTTCAACTTTCAAGTCTCAGCCAGAAATTACACATAAACAAACTGTCGTGACGGCACCAATGAGTCCCAGATGCAGCCAGGTAGAGGGTGGGGGTTCCTCCAGGCCGCCCGGGAACAGGGGACGGTGGACCAAGCCATGGAGCAAGCAGTGGGTGCTCTGTCAACACAGGCCTGTGAGTGGACCTCGGAGTCTCGGGATCTGAACCCAGGCCAGAGCCCCGCTCTGGCGGGTGCATGGGGTAGTGGAGAGCCTCTGCAGCAAGTATGGAAGCCATGTTGATCATGGACTAAGCAGCAGACTAAAAGCGCTGTGGTCTGAGGTCTGTGGCCATCACTGGTGTGAGGGACGCGTCCATCCTGGGTTCCAAGTCAGATGGAGACACAGAGAGCAATGCTGGTTACGACTGGAGGACAGGATAATGCGAACCCGGCAGAAGGACGTGTCTCTTGCCCTCTCTGCCCAGCATCAGCCTAAAGAGTGGTTGTAACAACTGTCAGCATCAGCGGCGTGGCCCACGTGCCAGGTGCTAACCAACCTGCATGCAGCTTTCTAGTTACTTCTCCCAGCATCTCACCAGGTGGCCCTGCTCTTGTTCCCGTTCTACTTCTGTGCTAGCTGAGGTGGAGTGAGGCTCAGTAACTGGCAGAGTCCCACAGAGGGAAGCAGAGGGACAGGTAGCAGGCCGCCCAGTGGCCTGACTCTCGGGCGGCTTGTCCTCTGTGCTGAACGCTGATCTCTCTTAGTGGCCCTGTGCTTCCAATAACCAGTCTGCTCAGTGATTTCACTAACCATCGCAAAGTTATGCATTGATCCGCTGGAGTATTTACTGAGTAGCTATACTATCTGTCAGGTCTTCCCCGGTGGCTCAGTGGTTAAGAACCTGCCTGCCAATGCAGAGGACACGGGTTCGATGCCTGGTCCAGAAAGACCCCATGTGCAGTGGGGCAGCTAAGCCCATGAGCCACCTGAGCCCGTGAGCCACAACAAGAGAAGCCCCTGCAGTGAGAAGCCCGCCGACTGCAAGGAAGAGCAGCCCCTGCCCCCAACAACTAGAGGAAGCCCACAGAAGGAAGACCCGGCGCAGCCAAAAATAAATAGATTTTTAAAAATGAATCTTAGCACGCTAGGAAAAAAACAGAAGAGGATGGGGGTTCAGAGGGCTAGGGGAGGGCAGGCCTGTGGATCTATCACGTGCCTGCTCTTTGCCTGAAGGTGAGGATTAACATGTGAACAGTGTGAGGGTCATGCAGACAAGAAGTCACGGCTCTGCATGGGACCAGCATGGCACCCACAATCATGGGAGGAGAGCTGTATTGGAGGTGAGAACGGGGATGTGGCAGCAGGGGGGTGTCCAGGTCGGCTCCCAGGCAGTCTCGGGGTCTCAGAGTGGGGCAGCCCTGGGGGTGGGGGGGATGCAGCACAGAGATCACACCTGGTACATCCCCTCCAGGCAAACAGCTCCTGCTGCCATCACCACGTCTCTGCCGTCTCCAGAGCTCACCCTGGGCCAGCCCCTGCTCAAGGCCTCACGGGCTTAGCTCCTTGGACCGTCAGGACACCTCCAAGATGAAGCAACAGAGGCTCAGAGAGGTCCAAACCCCTGCCTCGGGTCCCACGGGGAGTAAACGCCTGATGTCAGGTTCCTGCCCCATCCAATCCCCTGTTCTGAGACACTCCTAAAGGAGGAAACTACTGCTTTTTGGCTGTCTGCTATAGACCTAGCGTAGCTCTGTACACAGGTCAGATGCTCACGAAATATGTGACAAGTAACTGGATGGGTCAGTGCGTTTTACAGTTGCATGTTCTGTGCTTGTGTCCCATACCCATTTTCTCTCTGTGTGTTTTCTCTGCCCTGTGTCTCCCCCTCCTCCATCTACATGCTGGGAGACTGAGACGTTTGGAGACTGAGACGTTTAGAGACACGCACACCCAGGCGGCAGATGTATGGCCCGCTCAACTTCTGCTGAAGGACAGGCTGCCTTTCCTCCAGCCACGTCCCTCGTCCTGCCTGACACGAGGGTGTTTGCAGCAACATGGCACCTGGGCTTCCTTCTTCTCCAGCCCCAAGCCACCCGCCCTCGGGATGCAAGCAGCTGGATCACCTGCAGGCCCAAAGCCTTGGCTGGGCGGACAGTCAGGTCTCTTGCCAACCCCAGGCCAGGTGGCCTCACCTTGCAATCCTTAGAGGCCGCAGGAAGACACCCAAACTCAATCCATTTAGCGACACATTGCAAGTCCCTTCAGACTGGGAAGGCGTGGAAAGGTGTGACCTTCACCAGAGGCTCTGAGGCCTGAGGCTTCACCTGCCCCGCGGGGCAGGCAGTCCTCCAGGCTGAGCCGGCTCTGAGTCCAGGGTGTCAGGGGGCTATCTGACGCTTCTCCAGACCCCTCACATGGGAGGAGGTGCTCTCCATTCCCCAGTTTTCCAGAGACTCTGGCACCCTGCCTTCCATCCTGCCCAGAACTGCCCGAGCCAGCATCTTCATCTCTACAACCCGGGCCTTCTCAGCTGCACACAGAGCCCCATTGACTTCAAAGCTGGAGCAGAGAGGACGCAGGGCCCACTGACGCGGAGGCTGCCCGGGTGTGAGGCCAGCACTTGCAGCCCTACCCTAATGACAGGGCCAAGCATCTATCCCAGCTGGAGCTGGGGGAGTTGGAGAGGAGGGGACCCCTTGAAAATGAAAACCCGGTCGGGCTACCCTCCTGTGAAGGCGGGCTCCCAAAGTGCAGGGGAGCCCTGAGCGGGGCCTCTTGGGTTCAGGAATTGTCTTCAGAGCCGGGATGCCCTGAGGGCTGAGGGGTAGCGGGACCACCCAGGCCCTTCGAAGTCCAAGGAAACTGGGAGGACACCGCAGGCCCCTGTGAGGACGAGCCCCTCTGCAGCAGCTGCCGCTGCGGCTTCTCTCTCTGTCTTTCCATGAACCACTTCCCGGGTAGGACCTAGCCATAGTGTCTCTCACTTACTCACACAGTCAGCAAACGTGCCAAGGCCTCCTCAGGGGCCAGTCCCGAGTCCACCCACAAGACAGAGGACAAGACACGATTTACAATTTGATGGAGGACACGGACCGGCAAACCAACACTCACGACGTAAGGACGGCACGTACTAACGGCCCCAGGAACACGCCCGCGTTTAAACAGCTCCCAGACGATCCAAAGTGAAGGCAGGTGTGAGATCCCCGACCCTGGGGAAGCGTACTCCCACGCTGACTCCCCAGCAAACGTCATCCCTGCAAATGCAGAACGGGGCTGTGACCTGCACAGAAGACGTCACCCCTCTTCTGACCCTCATCTCCACGTTAAGTCCCCACACTTGGGATGGCTTTATTGAGACATGCTTCTAGAACCTGAATCTACCTTCCGCCCTTGCACCCAGCACTATGGTCATGGCCATGCCTCTGCTAGTTCTCCAATCCCCACCCCACCCCCGCCCCCCACGGCGCTGAGGGGCAGATGCGCTGACATCACCACTCTGGCCGGGCCGTGGCTCAGCGTGCCCCACCAGGTCCATCTTGACTCACCACAGAGCAGATCCTTGTGAGCGCCCACTTTGAATTAAATGGTGACTTCACACCACCTGAAGAGTGTGAGGTCTTTCCATGTAAATTCAACTGAGGTTTCCAAAGGAAGCCCGATGGGGTTCTTAAGCTGGATCTTGGCTGACACCCCGAGCCTCACACACCCCCTCACCCCTCACCAGCCTGAGCTCACTGCCACCTACGCTGCTTAATGTCAGCACCAGGCTTCCTCCTCCTGCACAGAAAACTGCCAGCATCACTTAGGACTCCTTCCTCAGCCTCCCCCTGCCTTTCCAAACCAGCACAGTTCAGCAAACACACGCAGCCCCTAGACGGCTTCCTTTCAGTCCTACAGCATATGTACTTAACATCCATCTCCACATGCCCTTTCTCTCGGCAGACCGGCTAATCTCCTCCTTCACAGAGAAGATCCCAGGGCATTAACCTGCCCACTTAACCACCTCTTCTCCCTCCCTCCCTCCCTCTCGCCTCCTTCCTTCCCTTTTCCTTCTCTTTATTCCTCTTTCTCCCTTTATTCTCAGCACAAGAAGCCAGATGTTTCCCCAGAATAAGGGTTCGATTTTGGATGACTGTGGCCCTTGCAGGCTCCTCTGAGCACTCAGTGCTGGCTCACAGTGGGCTGCAGGCAAGGCCTGGGGACTGGAGGTGAAATACCAGATGGTTCTGAGTCCAAGGCTGGGATTTGTGTGAGCAAGGGTTCTTCCCCATCAGCCACCTGTAACTCATAGGGTCTGTGTGGGGGTTTCCTGGTCTGGCTATTTATTATACAACCACCCAGCACACTCCAGTCTCAGGGATGGAACTGGAATTTTGCCGCATCGAGGGCCCTACTATTTACTGTGGTGCTGACTGCTGTTTTGTCAGAGTCAGTGCTGGGCCGTAAGTCCTTTACATCCTTCAGCAAGAAGTCTTCCAGGATTAGTGTCATTAGCCCCACTCGACAGATAGAGACTGGACACCAGAGAGGGCTCCCCAGAGAGCCTGCCCCCAACGCTCTTGCATTGCCAACCGAGACCAGAAAGGCGAGGTGACTTGTTCTGAGTCCTGGGTGCCAGCAGACCTGGAAGCCCTCGAGTCAGTCCTTCTTCCATCATTTTGCATCGGTTTCAACCTCCCCACACAGGGAGGGAGGCAGGGGACGTGAAACTCCAAACTCTGGGGTATGGAGGAGGGACTCGGTACCGGAAGGACCAAGCACTGGTAGGGCTCCCGCGGTGGCTTTGCCAGCCCTACCGCGACACGAGCATCAGACAGACCTGCAACCCCGAGCTGGGTCAGCAGAGCCCAGGCACAAACCACAATGCCTGACTGCCGCTCAGGAGTCCTTTCTTCATTTCTTGTACCCTCGCAACCCACCTCTTCTAGCCTTTCAAGGATGCGTAAAGGATAAAATGAGAGACCCTGACACAGGATCACAGGTTCAAATGCCTACAGCAGCCAGGCATGTGCTTTAAATGACCAGATTTGGGGCTGAGCCCAAGACGCCAGGGGGCGGTGGGGTTGGGGCACGTGGACAAGCACAGCTTCGTCCACAGGGGACGCAGAGTCCCCCAAACCCAGGCAATCGCTGCCACACCCAACTAGAGCTGGGTTTTCCAAATCATCAAGAAAAGCCAGAGAGTTAGGTTTTCAAATAAGATATTCTGTTTTTAAGCATTTATGAAGGAGTTTTAAAAGATTTAAATATGTCTACTAACTGATTCAGCCCTCAAGCTACTACTTACACCCTCTGCTTCAGAATATAAAAATCCCTCGGCGGGGGTGTCACTGTGCCCCTGAGCCGTGTGCCAGGCCCACGAGGCCTGCTCTGTCGTGGCCAAGAACAGCAGGAGGAGCCTCTGGCCGAAATGACAACCAACATCAACTGCTCGAAATGAGGCATGTCTGTGCAACCTGCCGCCCGCCTTCACGTCCGCGCTCTGCAGGGCTATTCGCAGCTGGGCTTCAAAGCGTGATGAGGACAGCAGGCAGAGGCCTGCACAGTGTCGCCGTTCCCATCCTGTCATTAACGAGAGTCGGTTTACACGAGCGCCGAGTGCTGATAAGGGCGTCTGAGGCCCATCACGGTAACTGCTCCATAGAGCAGACAATTTATTGGACAGCCCAGTCCAGCCCATTAGTCATGGACTATTAGAAGATGTTTCAGATGTTGTTTTCAAACTATCTTCTGAACCCCGTCAGACATGAACTTCACGCAGGTAATATCAGAGCAAGTGGGACCTGAGGGTCGCCTGGCAGCCACTGCAACCATCTCCATCAACACCTGCATGGGTTTTTCGAGGCTTGGTGCCTGGGGTCTGGAGACCTGTGGGTGCGTTCAGGACAATGTCTAACCAGCTACGGGAGCGAGAGGAATTCCAGGGCACCTCCAGGCTTCAGCACGTTTCTCTGTAGTCAGGCGCATCGCACCGGCGACTGTGACAGCGAGGCTGAGATGACCTGCATCCGGGTGTGCTTGGGACCCTCCTGGTCTCGTCACTGAAAGGCCCACGTCTCGGGAATCCTCGTGGTCCCAGGCACACCCAGTGCTCAGCCACCTCATTTGCAGCTCTGACTTTTAAACTCCCACCAGACCAGGGAACATGAGGGCCCCTCTCATTGTCACAGCTCAGCAGCAAACACACCTCAGGAGCAGCCTGGTCCTAACAGGTTGATGATGCTGGGTATGGGGCCGGTATTTTGTCTTCTAACTTGTCCTTCGGTGACATAGTCAACAGAACGCATATTTCTGGGCTCAAATCCCAGCGCCACCACCAACTAGTTCTGTGGCCCTGGGCAAGGGCTGAGCCCCCCACCTTGAGCCTGTTTCCCCTCTGTGATATGGGGGTGGCACCGCCCACCCTAGGGTTGGAGGGGGGGTCTGGGGAAGGGCTGCAGGAGCTAAGTGGCCTAGGAACTGTTGGGGAGCTGCAAGGACCCATGGCCAGGACAAACACGGGGGGCTCAGACCCCTCCTCAACACCCGCTCAGGCACTGCAGGCACCCACCCACCCCCCCCCACACCCACACACACAAATCAAGCTCAACTGGGCCCCAGTCCTGTCTGAGAGGTGGGTGCCATCACAGGGCCTTGCCCTCCTTGCTTCTGTCTGTCCCTCCACCCCCTCCCCAGCCAGAGGGAGCAGGTGGTAGGCGGTGGCAGGGAAGCAACTTCTTGGTGAGCCCAGAACCCCAGCTACCAGCCTCCCCCCATGTAGGTCAGCCCCAGGCTCGGGCTCCACTGGCAGCGTCCCCAGACCCAGACGGGCAGGGCGGGCCGCAGGTGAGCCCGCGGGGTCATCCCCACGACTGAGTGGTTTCTTACGACACCCCTGCAAGCCCCTCCCTGTAACATCAGAGCGAGCCTTTGTGCAGAAGGAAAAACAAAACCAGGGGCTTGATTCGGCCCTGGGTATGCACACAGGTTGAGATTTTCTAAATGACAGCACCTGTTAATTGTCTGGTTAGGTATGACCTATTAAACATTTACCGCCCATTTCCTGTACACGTCTGGTGAGGCCGGCAGGAAATTTAGAACAAATTAAACAGCAGCTGCGATCCCTCATGCTTTAATGATCCCTCCACGACTCTGTGCGGTATTGTAAAATATTAGGGGCAGGTCTATTAGGGACAGGAGGGTTTCATCAAGGAAGCCTCCACCTCCTCATCCTCCTGCCAGCCAGGCCCCATAAAGTTAAATTGGCCAGGGCGCATCTCCGCCCCACCCCCCGGGCCCCCCCCCCAACCGCCGAACATTTCAGGGGAGGCTTTTTCATCTGCACGCCCCACTCGCCCGCCTCTCGGTCCCCCACCCCCTCCCAACTGTTCCCACACGGTTTCACATGTGGTCCGAGAGGGGCACTTCCTGCCGTTATAAAAAGCAAAACCAAGACCCCAGCAAAACAGGCTGTGCACAGAACACCCAAGTTGACAGTGTGAGAGAGAAGGCCTAATCCATTCCATATGACAAACAGCAGTGGCCCGCAGGGGAGGCCCAGCCCTGCGGAGAATTCACAACAGCCCCTCCTCCGCCCCTGCCTGCCTTCCCAACCCCAGTCCCCCACTCCCTCCTCAAGTGGACCCTTCAAAACAGGAGAAAAATATTCGTCGGAGCACGCCCCTAACTTTAAACTGATCGTGTTTGGGTTTAATAGCCTACTATGCATTGTTCTTTCTTCACTTTGAAAATAAACTTTAGGAAGCATTAATGCAAATACAATATAAACACGCTCATTCCTAAATTTTCGCATCTCCCCAGTGTGTTTGGGCTTGCGCCTTAAGATCAAGGCTTAGCCTGATGTAAGAACCAGATGGATCTTTAAAGTGGAAGCTTTGCAGCTCTCACCGTGTAAATAGACAGCTGTCCGGAGGATGTAAGGGGTGAAAGTGTCCCCAAGAATACGGGCATTAGTAACCACTTCCATTGTCCTTCTGGGAACAGCGGAACGGAAAGCGTCTGTCCAAGTCCTCTCTGGTTGTTCTGCTGAAAAAGGACACACACTGCCTCGGTTGTGGGAGAAGGTGTCATTACAGAGGTTTGGTTTTTAAGCCTTAATTAAAGGAACAGGTTTCTGTGGCAGCCATTCTTTTCTCAATGCCTTCACATTTCTATAGACAACCTCTGATGCTGGGTGGTGGACAGACTTGCTCAGTCCCACCACCAGCAGCTCGCCCAGGGCACCAAGCCTTAACCTGCTTATCAGCAGCCAAATAGAACATTTCTACTTCCTGTTTCCTACTTCCTGCTTCCTGCCCCTCAGTTCCAAAAATGATTCTCCTTCAGAGGCGGTAAAAATGGAAAGGATGAGATGAAAGGGTCTGTCAAAAGATTTACGCCGGCCCGTAAAAGTCTCCTCAGTGTTCCGTAGACTAAACTGTCAGTCCTGCTTTCACGGAAACTTTTATTGAGTAGTCAATCTGAATTTTGTCTATAATTCCATTAAAACCTACAAGGCCGTCTGTGGTTTGGTTGTTCTGGATGACTTGACAAATTAGTCTAGTAAATTTTGGGTGTCTTAAGTACTAAATTAGGTCATTTGTTTAATGAGCCAATCCACTGCCCAGAGTTTGACCCCGGCCCACGAGGGGGAGTTCACGTGGAGTTCCAAGGCGGGAGCGCAGGTCCCTCATTTGTCTTCTGCTTCTAGAGAAAGTGCTCCCAAGTCAGGGCTGGACAAGGAATTCCAACGATTAGTGAAGAAAACTCCTTTGCTCTGGCCCTTCTCCCTCCCACCCTCCTCCCCCAGGATTGCTGTCACTGCTGCCGTCACCACCTGCATCATCTCACCTGGCCCTCCCAATGACCCCACAATGGAGAGCTGGTGCCATCGCTGTCTCCTTTTTCAAATGAGAAAGGAAATCTTGGAAATGCTAATTTCCCCAAGGGCACATTCAATCTCTCACCCTCCATCATCCCTTGAGTCTTTCAATAAGCATTAAGCATCCACGAGGTGGGGCTTCCCCAGTGGCTCAGCAATGAAGAACCCACCTGCAATCCAGGAGTTGCAGGAGATGCAGTTTCGACCCCTGGGCTGGGAAGATCCCCTGGAGAAGGGCATGGGCAACCCACTCCAGTATTTTTGTGGAGCATCCCATGGACAGAGGAGCCTGGTGGGCTATAGTCCTTGGGGTCGCAAAGAGTTAGACACGACTGAAGTGACAGCGCACACACACACACACACATCTACCAGGTGACAGGCCTGGGGTTCCAGAACTGATTGATGGTCATGGCTTTCAAGAGTTTCATCATTTGGTTGAATAGTCATGCATATCAATAAATGTAATATAATTCTAGAACTTTTGGTTACCAGAGGAGAAGGATGGTGGGTATGGGTAGTTTGGGAGTTTGGTGCTGACATGTACACACTGTTATATTTAAAATGGATAACCAACAAGGACCTGCTGTATAGCATGGGAAACTCTGCTCAATGTTACGCGGCAGCCTGGGTAGGAGGGGAGTTCGGGGGAGAATGGATGCATGTACACTTATGGCTGAGTCCCTTTGCTGTGTCCACCTGAAACTATGACAACATTGTCAATCAGCTATATTCCAATATAAAATAAAAAGTTTAAAAATCAAATAAATAAATGCAATATAATTCTATAGTTTCCATAATTCAGGTGGACTGAAGGTGCACATGGGGCACAAACAGATAAGCCACTGCCTTTGTCTCTAAGACATTTCCTGAATTATGCACGTGGATTCCAGCCTCTTCAGTGACATCCACCCACCAGCATGGCATCCACTCATGAGTTCACATGTGTGAACTTGTCACCTTCCGGCCACAAGGAGCTCCCTTGGCTGGTTCTGTGTGTATACAGTATGAAGATACTAGTGTCCACAGTCATGATTCAGAACATCCAAGCCCCAACTGCTGCGTCAGCTGGCCACCGTGCCTTACTGGGTAAGAGGACTGCATCGCTGAGACATTTTAATACAACCAAGAGCTCCTTCAGGGCACAATTGGGACATTTTCATTCATGACCAACAATGCTAAACACAGAACACAGGATGTAGCAGGTTCTCACTAAATGTGGATTTGAAAAGCTTTGATTTAACCGAGTTCTCTCAACATTAATTATCAATGTGAGTTCTATGCAGTAACTCTGACAACCAAACCATTTGAATTTGTGGAGTCATTTTTTCTTGTAGTCCAAACAGGATGACATGAGCTTGCTGTAGAGTTCTCCAGTGATGACCATCTTCCCTCAAGAATCAACCTTAGGTTTAGACACACACAGAACTTTCATTTAGCAAGACAATGGAGGCCACCTTCTGTTTTTATTTTCTCCAGTATTCTCCCACACTTGACAGCTTTCCATTTCTTGTCTGCCTTGCTCTGAGCAGTTAAGGACTGGCCATCCTGGGTCTGCCGAGTAATCAACCCACCACTCACACTTCTCTGTGGCAATATTTTATTATTTTGCAAAGGGCTCTTGAGATAGCTAACTGGGAAGAGGGGCTTCGGGGGCGGGGGCAGTGGCATGCTCAGGACCCTTACTAAGGGTTGTCACATGTGTGTGACAACTGCAGTGTGACTGTCAAAGTGACAGCACCCAGTGGCTGCCTTCACTAACCCTCATCCCAGGACAGGTGGGAGTTCCCGCTTCTGCCCTCTGCCTAAATATACACGGACAGGGTCAGAGGCCAAACTGGAGGTTTAGGTGTTTAGGAGAAACAAGAACCAATGAATAATTGCCTCTCATCCTTAGATCACAGGTGGTAACAATGCCAATGATATTGTTGGTTTAAACTTTTTGCATTTGGTGCAAGTATATAAAAGTTCAAATCAGACACACACACATAAAGAGATATTCACGTGTGTATGCATACACATGGACATGCACCTTGAAAACAACACATATAGGAGAGACAACCCTCAACCAGGGTCTGAAAGAGACTCTGAAGTTGTCTAACTCTGGCTTCGATGTCACCATTCTGCCCCAGCTCCGTCTCTACAGAGGCATTTCTTCTTTGCACTCCCTGGAGAGAACTGTCGCCCAAACCAGGCTGTAAGTGGGCTGAGGACAAGGCCTGTGCTTTTTCCTGAATTTTAACTCAGGTGTCAAAAATATACAGTGAAGTGTGCAACAGCTGAATGAATTTTTAAGTAGGTAAACCCTCGTGTAGCTACCATCCAGATCAAGATACAGAGTATTTTCACAGCAGAAGTCTTTCCCGTGCTGCGTCCCCACCAACATCTTCAAAGGCGCCCCATTCACCATGGAGACCATCAGCGCTGCCTGATCTGCAGGCTCAGAGGAGCAGGGCCCCACACGGTGTACTCTTGTGAACTTCCTTCCCTGGTTGTTGGCTTGTGAGATCGCTCACGTGTGTGCAGACTTCTGTTCTTTCCTACTGCTGTGGAATCATTTCTGTGGATGTGGTTTAGTTTATTAATCTGTTCTGCAACTGAAACACATTTGGTTTTTTCTCACTCGCGGTTCTTCTGAATAAAGCTGCTGTGAGCATTCTTGTCCTGCATGTGTCTTTGGTGGGTGCACAGATTCATTTCTCCTGGGAGTATGCGTTAGGTCATAGAATAAGCGGATGCTTAGTTTTAAAGGTACTGCCGCCTGGTTTTCCAAGGTATCTGAAGACAAGGCATCCATAGCTGGTTTTAACCCTTTAGTCTCTTGGGATTAAAGCCACATCTTCTTTCTTTTCAAAAGCTCCTTGATGCCTATTTGTGAACATTTGCTGAACATCCCAGGTGACCTCCATATGAGCCCCCCTCTCTCTGCCAGCTGCCCCCTGAAATGAGCAGAACACAATGCTCTGGGAATGTGGCTCCTTCCACAGCGGGGTGATATTTCAGATGCTCTGCTTCCCCCCAAACTCTGCCTCTGTAGAGGGCAGCAGCCACCATGTCCTCTGCCCTCCAAGGTGGTCTTGGGAGAAAACACAGTGATGTCTGTACGGCAAGCAGAACAGTAAGTGCCCCATGCAAGCCAGTGATGATGTCGGCGTTGGCATGAAAACACCAGTAAAGCAGGTATTGCCAGCTTGATCGCTTTCTGGTGTGGCAAGTGCTCCGTAATGCTTACTACCCACCCCCTGAATTCTGGGCTCCATGTCGCTGCCCAGACTCTCTTATTCTCACCCAGCTCCGTGGATGCCGAGAGTTAGTGAGAACACTGCTCCTGCCCACCGCTGGGAGGGGCCCCCGTGGGCCCCGCACTCCTCTCCAAGGGCTTCGGTGGTCCCCGCAAAGCCCAGGAGGAGCCCTGGCACAGACCAGGCCCAGAGCCCCTCACCCCACCCCGATGCTGCCGGCTCAAATCTCAAGCCTGATTCTGAGGGCCGCGTTGAGTGCACAGAGGAGGATGTTTCCCTTGCAGGCCTCTGCCCTGCTTCTCGGTTTCGGCAGGGGAAGGCCCCTCGCCATCACCTCTTCCCACCCCCTGAACAAAAGCACCGTTCTCCACGCTGCACTCTGCCCCTGCGCAGGGGGGGCCTGGCTTCCTTTGCCACGAAGCCTGTCAGGTTTCCATTAGGCCAGGGAAACACCACAGGAAATGAGTCAAAGAAAGGAAGGCTGTGATTTTTTTTTTTTTAATTTCAAATACCAGATTTGTTGTTTTTTTTTTTTTTAATGACGGTGTCCCGGCCGTGCCAGGTCGAGGAGGAATGTGGAAAATGTGCAGCTCGAAGTGTCTGAAGGGCAGCTGGATCCTTCAATTGTTTCTAATAAAAACCCATGGGAAGCTCTCCGAGGCCCCTGGGAAGACAGTGCACCCGCTGGAGGCCTTGGGCGCTGGGGGCCTGGGCAAGGTTTGGGCTTCTCCAACCTCCGTCTCCTGGCCGGGCCACGAGGTGCCATGTGATGGGCCAGTCACCCTCCCTGCATCTGAAGGGCTGTTGTGACTACTAACAGGCACTGACTTTTGCGAGCCTGTTTGCTCTTTTTGCAGAGAGTGCAGAATACACAGGTCGTCCAGGCCCCTCCACGCACAGCTGCCATCAGAACCGCCTGCGAGCGGAGGCCGTGTGAGCGGGGCTGGGCCACGGGTGCCGCGTCCCTCGCTGGCCCTGCCTTCCTGCCCTGGGCTGTGGTGCCCCGGGTGGGTAACAGGACTTTCCCGACTCCATCGCTTTCTCAGCACAGCACGCATTGCTCGTCACACCTGCCCTGTGCCAGCCAGTATCACTGCCACCCACGAGGTGACTTAGCGCCTGTCTGCGGAGGCGGGCGCTCTTATCAGCCCCATGTTACAGATGAGCAAACTGAGGCAGAGAACTTAGACAACATGCCCTAGACATCACAGCCATGATGTGACTATATCCATCTACCACACCAGAGAAACAGGACCAGAGGGAGACAGATAAGAAGACACAGCTCAAGAACTGGTGCAGCGATGGGTTGGGCTGGGCGGACAAGTCCAGAAGCCCAGGGATGACCCCTAGGAAAGGCAGCTGGGAGCTGGAATCATACAGGATGTATCCTTTCCAGATGGGCTCCTGCCTTTTAGCAGTGTGCTAAGTGCTGTTCCATGCCTCAGCCCTGACAGCCCCTCCATGTCATTTTAGGCCTGGACAGCTCATTTCTGTTCAGTGCCAAGTAATATTCCATCATCTGGATATGCCACTGTCTTACCCACTCGCCTACATGAGGGCATCTTGGCTGCTTCCAAGTTTTTTGGCGATTATGAAGAAAGCTACTGCCAACATCTATGTGCAGGTTTTTGTGTGAACACAAGTTTTCGATCCTTTGGAGAAATACCGAGGAGCATGATTGCTGGATCACGTGATAAGAGTATACTCAGCCTTGGAAGGAACTGCCAGGCTGTCCTCCGAACATCTGCACCATTTGCCTCCCCACCGTTATTACTGTTAGTAATACCTCCTTCCAGGAAGGGCACGGCATGGGGTGGGTATACAGGTGGCACCCACACAGGTGAGCTATGATCATCCCTGCCCTACACAGGGGCCCCTCTGTGGGAGTCTGTCCACACATCATTCCTGCCTGAGGGTGGGGGCTGGGGGGAGAAGTCAACCCCACCCCGATTTCTGCTCTCTCTGGCTGCACAGGCTGGCTGAGACGTTCCTGGGGGTAGATGGTGCTCTATGCCTCTGGGCAGCTGCCCCAGCAGACCCCCTTGCGACTGCAGCCCAGGTCACGGCCAGTTCAGTGATTTAAGCAGCTTCAGGCATCCATGTCCCGCCGGCCTCCCGACGGGGGCGGGAGTTGGGGGCGGGGGCGGGCAGGAGGAGGCACCGAGGAAGAAATCATGCTGCTCTGGCCTGGGCGAGTGTTTCTTATTTTTCATTTGCAAATGAAAACAATCGGGCCATCCGAGGCCAGCAGGCAGGGCCACCTCTGGGCTGCTCGGTGGGCTGGCCCCTCCTGTGCTGTACACCGTGACCCCGGTATAAGCAGGCCCCTGGGGCCCAGGACACAGGGGCACCTGCCAATCCCAGGGTTCGGGCAGCCAGGCCCACAGGAGGCCTGCTCTTTAGGGTCCAGGGGAGGCCTGCCCTTGAGGGCCCAGGAGGTACTTCCCAGGTGGGGACAGACCTACAGAAGAGCAGCAGTGATGGTGGTCCTCGCCACCATCGGGGCAAATGTGTATTGAGTGCTTACGGCATGCTTTGCCTGGCCTCCGAGCTGCCCTGAGACCCAGGTGCTGTTACAGACACAGAACCTGAGGCTGGGAGGGGTCCTGTGACCTGCCTGGGATCACGGGCTGTGAAGGCCGGTTCAGACCTAGGTTTCTTTGACAGAAGGGCTCACAACACACTGGAGTCCATGAACATCTGTTGAGTGCCTACTGCATACAGTACATTTATGCACCTTCTCGCATTTAGACTTAAAACCTTGTAAGGCAGATGTCATTAACCCGATGTAAGGAGGCGGCAAATGAAGCCGGGGCGCTTGAATTGTTGTTTAGTTGCTCAGTTGTGTCCAACTCTTTTGCAACCCCATGGACTGTAGCCCACCAGGCTCTTCTGTCCTTGGGATTCTCCAGGCAAGAATACTGGAGTGGGTTGCCATTTCTTCCTCCAGGGGATCTTCCTGACCCAGGGATCGAACCTGTGTGTCCTGCATTGACCGGCGGATTCTTTATGGCTGAGTCACCTGGGAAGTGGGGCACTTGAATAAGACCTGGTTATTAGCAGCCAGAACTGTTTCTACCTGGGAATGTGCATTTGGCACCAGTCGAGCTCCTGCTCCAGGACCCCCCAGCCCCATCTTCATTTCACTGGTGAGTTAGTGACTTAGCGGCCTCATCAGCAGGCCAGCCCAGGCCCAGGCACAGAGAGCCCAGAATATTAGAGTGGACAGAGGCCAGTTCCGCTGGCGGGATCCTCCTCAGTGGGAAGTGAGCTTTGGGGGGGGCTGCCCTTTGCACCCCGTCATGAGAAGCCCTTTTCGACCTCCTCTGCTGAACATCAAACACCTGTCAGCTGCCCAGTCCCAAAGCCAGGAGCCAGGTACCAGCTGAGGAAGAGTGAGCAGCACTGGAAGAATCCATCCTCGTCCTCGGTCTGGACAGAACCAGTGGGACGTGCTGGGCAAGGAAGACGCTCAGCACATTGCGAGCTTCCAGCTGGGGGTTCCGTTTCTCGTGAACATGGCTTAACTTTTAACCAGGTCATTAAAAGCGCTGGCCCAGTGTCTTGGGCCCGGACTGCCTCCCACCTCGGTGGATGGCAATTTGCCCGTGTCCCTGGGAGGTGCTGAGCTCCTTTTTAAAGAGGTTCCAAACGGTCCCCTCATCGCATCTTTCTTCCCTGAGACTTGGGCAATTTGGGTGTCACGGGGGCCTTTGTAGAGACGTCAATGGATTACTTCACGGGAAGAACACCCCTGCCCCCCTCCTTTACACCCCAACGTGGCTTCTGCTGTGGAGATGAAAGAGCCAGGGAGGCAGGTTGGAAAACAGATAATTCACGGGACTGTCAGAGCGCGATTTGAATTTCATTCACACCAGGCCCGGGGAGGGGTGGGGGCGCGGATCCTGCCCGCCCGGGGGTTCTCGCTCCAGGGGGAAGCGGGCTGAGCTCTCAAGTGCTGAAGTGATAATCCAGCCCGCGGGGCCTGGACAAAGCTGGACGTTTTGTCCTCACTGTCAGAAGGCCGCAAGCTCAGAAGCAGATGGAGTGGTGTCGGCAGTCGTAAAACGCCTCCGCCCCGACCGGGGACAGGCAGGTTAACAGGAGGGATTGGCGCCATGCGCGTCATAAAAGCCCTGCAGGCCTGTCATGTTCCGATAAATCTTGACTGTGTAACGGAATAGCGCTGCAGTTCCCAGCCTTGGGTTTCACAGGTGAGCCGTGGGCTGATGGATGGTTTGGGAGCCAGTGGGGGAAGGGGGCAGAGGGAGCCTTACCCGCCCACCCCTTCTCGGCTCCCCAGCGCCAGGCAGGAAATCCAGCCCGCGAGGGGCCAGGGCAACGTTTGTTCTCCCCCTCCACGCTGGAATGCTGGAAGGCAACCAGCTCCATCCTCATCCCCTGGCCTTCATGCTGGTATCACACTGTAGGAGCTTAATAAGTGCTGTTGTCTTTTCTCAGCTCAGCTCCTGGACTTGTCTACCCACTAGAGAGGGGCTGCTGGGGTGGTGGTGGGGGGGGGCTGCTGCTCCGCACACACAAGCTCTGCTCGCCCTGCCCTGCACCCTGCTCCCAGGGAGGGCGCACTTTTTCAGAATCCATCTGCCCAGAGGGGGCATCTTGGAACCATCTGTCCATTTATATTTTGCACAAAGGTACTATCGTGCTGGCAGGTTCTCTAACACATTTCAGTGTTGTTAAAGTATTAGTCACTCAGTTGTGTCCGACTCTTTGCAACCCCATGGGCTGTCACCCAGCAGGCTCCTCTGTCCATGGGATTCTCCAGATAAGAATACTGGAGTGGGTAGCCATTCCCTTCTCCAGGGGATCTTCCCAACTCAGGGACCAAACCCAGGTCTCCTCCATTGCTGGCAGATTCTTTACCATCTGAGCCACCAGGGAAGCCCTAACACATTTAACCAGGTGTTAAATGTCTGCTCTAAACACTTTCAAATGAAGGACAAAGCTCTGGAGTTCTGAGCTCCCTAAGCCCGGGAGGTGACACAGCTGAGTGGGGCAGGGCAGGGGGGAGAAAAGGCACCCTTGGCCTGGAGTCAGGGGCAAGAGGGAGTGTTGTAGGGACATGCCCACCAAGGGCACACACTCCAGTGGTTGCCAGGAGGGACTCAGCTCATTGAGAAGGAAGACAAATCTGGACTTCTCCTGATTTCTAAGTATCAAAAGTCATTGGAGTGGATGAAGACTGGTAGGATTTACTGAGAGGAGCAGGCAGGCCTCTCTGCCCTGACAGCTCTGCAGCAGGACCTAAGAGCACAGAGAAGCATGTTCTGTAACTGAAGGGCTCACAGGAAACCCCTTCCCCTCTGAGCCCCGGGCCCCCCATTTCCGGTCCTGCCTCCAGGCTGCCTGCCTGCTTTCCTGCCCTCCTCCCACCCCAGCCCGGTCCTCCTGGGCTTCACACTGAGTTCCCTGCAGTTAGCAGAGGGACTCTGTTCTCTGACCTCAGCCATTTCCCCTCGCATGGACCCCAACTCCCACTTAACCTCAAGTTTCAGCTCAAACATATGGTGTGTGCCTGTGGTCTGCCTGCCTCCTCACTGCCCGCGGGCCCATGTCACCCCTGTCCTTCCCACCCGCACTGGGCCTTAGGCTCCCTGAGGGCCTCTGCCCCTTCCATCACTTATCTCAGGGTCCCATCTGCCAGGACACTAGTGCCAGCCAGAATGCCAGCAAGAGTGGCCCCCAGGGCTCAGACACACGCCCCACCTGGGCTAGCCAAGCACACCAAGGGGCTTTGGAAAGAGTAATGACTCAGAACCAGGACCCAGGGGGCGCATGAGGGTGGCAGCTGGGGTCCAGTCCACGGCTATCTATTAACTGGATGGAAATGGGGAGCAACTTGAGGGTCATAGGTCTCAGGAAGGAGAGGCCTGGGGTGAAGGGTAGAGGTATGATTTTAAGTGACGAAACTGTCCTGAAATTTACTGGGGGAGGCTGCACACATCTGCAAATATTTGAAAAACCACTGAATCTCACTCTTCTCCTGGGGGGCGGGGGGGATGGAGTTATGAAAAAAAAGAAAAACCACTGAATTATACACTTCACACGGGTGACTTGTAACGCCATGAATTATACCCCCATGAAGCTGTTTTTAAAAAAAAAAAAGTCTTGAAAACAGAAACCCATGACCTGTCAGGATGGATGGCAGAGGAGGGCAGGACAGCCAGGCGCCCTGCTCGCTGACGGGGACCTGTCCTCTCACCTCCCTGGACCCCCGTTTCCTCATGCAGGAAGGGTGATGAGCTGTACGCTCCTTAGAGCACGCTGAGACAATCAAAACATGAGGGGATGGAGGGAAGTACTTGACACAGAACCCTGGGGAATTCTCAAGACTGAATAAGAAAACCAACAAGAAGAGAGTGACTGTCGTTGTCCCGGCATGCATCTGGACCAGCTGCCCCGAGCATCAGCGCTTGTTCCTGCGCCGATCGAGCGTGCTGAGCCATTCCGTCAGCACCTGGCTCCTGGGGAGGGTGGGCTTCCTTCCTGGAGGGGTGGTGATGGGGGAGCCGAGGGCACAGCCACTGCGCTTCCGTCGAGGCAACTCTGGGCTCTCTCCCAGAGATAAGCGCCGCCTGCCCGGCAGCGTCCTAATCGGCAGGACTTGGGGCTCGCAGGCCGCTGCTCCTGGCTGTCAGGAGGACTGAGGGCCGGGGGATGATTAATGAAAGAGAAGGAAATGTAATAATGCGTGGCCGGCCCGCCAGCAGCATAAATCTCTCTGGGGACTGCAGAAAGGATGGATTCCTCCCTCACTGGGCCTTGAGAAAGGGCATCCTCCAGGTTCACTGGAGTCTGAGAAACCACCGCGGACGTTAAATCAAAGCTTACCTGCACTTGAGCCACACAGGAACCTGCTGGCTCAAACGTGGGCCTGAAACAAGAGGAAAAGGGCCCTGGGTTAGTGACATGCTGGGCGAGAGGCCTGGCTGCAGTCTGTGATGGGTAAAGACCAGCCAGCGTGGGCTTGGACTTGGGCTTGGGTTGGAATCCAGCTCTGAGACATTGGGTGAGGCCCTCAATTTCTCTGCTTCAGTTGCTTTATCTGGACACCCCCAACCCCATCCCCAGAATGGTATTCTTGTGGGGATTGCCTGGGCCACCTGGACAAAGCACTTTGGGGGGAGCCCAGCTGCTACAAATGTATGTGGCCATGCATTTGACCAGCAGCATCTCAGATGGGGCCACTGTATACTCTCAAGAAAGAAGAATTATTATAGTCCCATTTTACAGATGTGAAAACAGAGGCCCAGAACACAGCCTCACTCCTCCAATGCTCCCCAGTGGGGACCACCCGCCCCTCACCACACTGCCTTCTGGCAGCCTGAATAGGGAATTGGAAATCCCGTGGCCTGTCTCTGCCTTCTCATGGGCGGGTCCTAGGACCTCTCCTTCAGACTTCATGCTACCATTTGTTAGGACTGACTCCAGCCCTCAGCGGCAGGAACAAAGGTCCCCTCACCCTCCCATGGCCCCCACAGCCTCACGTTCCAGGGGCCTCACGTTTATCTCCACAGGGGACTGTCCTCCCTTGTTCCTCTACCCATCTGTCCCTCTGGCCCACTGTTCCTCTTCATTTTACTCTCAAAACGTCCATTTCACCCCACTGAGGTCTGCACAGTGTATGGGCTGCTCCGAGGTCAGAAACCTGAGCTGGGCACAAGAAGGGACGGACCCCTTGATGGTTCTAGCAGATGCCGAGGGAGGGAGGGGGCCCCAGGCAGCCCCCAGCTGCCCACCCGGCGATAACCCCTGACCCCTCGCCTGTCTCATGGGCCATCAGCAAGTCTGAGCCCGGTGAAGGCCCATAAATCCTGTGTTGCCCTCTCAGGATTCTGGCCCCTGCCTGGGAGAAGGCATTTTCTATGCCTGCGGGAGGCCACCTGGGCACTCGTGGAGCTGAGGGCACTGGCTTCTTTGCAGGTTCTGAACTCCTGTGCTGCAGAATTCCATCCTGTACCAAGCTGGGCAGGGCCGCCCATGGACCGGGCGGGAATAGGCATGCACTAGCACCTCTCACCAGAGCTCACTCTCACAGCCCGAAAATGCACCCCTCATGTACCTCTGTGACACCCATGTGAGAGATCAAGAGCCCTTGGGCACAAAGGGGAGTCACTTATTATTCAAGAGACCACCCAAGTTTAGAGGACAGGATGGGTCTTTTAAAATTTTTTTTCTTTCTTTTTAAGGTCAGATAGTCACAAGGTCAAAAATTCAATATATAAGCAAGCATCTCCCTCCCAACATTTCCCACAGTCACCTTTCTAGGCCTACTAGTATTTAGAGATCTTTCAGGAATATAAACATATCATTATGTGCATGTAAGCATATGAGTACATACACTTACACATGTAAGTACACACACACTCACATAAAATCGAGTGGCTTTTCATTCAACTACTTTGGTGATCATTCAACATCATTACATAAAGAGCCTTGCATTCCTTTTGAAGGCTGCATACTATTCCATCAGGTGGCCCATTCATTGTCTGTTTATTTAACTAGCCCCCTACTGATAGGGCCTTAATGGTAAACGTCACATTTCCCATGGACTCAGGTATTAGGCAGCTCCCCTGCTGTGGCAACCTGGGACTCCCGGTCACTCTCAGTCTGGTCTTTTTCCTCCTCACAATCTCTGCAGCCACCTTGGTGGGGTCCAACTCCAGCTTGAGGCTCCAGGGTGAGACTCAAGATCCTTCTACATCTTTAGATGCACTCTTCTTGCTGATTTTGACCTCCTTTCACATAGCATAGCTTTCCCTTACATCTATGACAGGAGCATGGTAGGTGCGGGATCGTCCTCATTTAAAGGAGGGCAGGAAAGATAAGTCCTAGTGGAGCGACTCCCTCTCTACCTGCCCCACGGGTGATAAAAGAGCAACTGGTTTTGTAAGAAGGCACTGCACGCGGTGAGAAGGGGGTGCGGTGCCCAGTGAAGCAATAGAGGATTTGGGATCTAAAGGTTGCGGGTGGGCACCCCAGTTGCCCCATTTATTAACCTGGGCCACCCTCAGCCTTCCCCACCTGTCCATCAGAACAGAACACATGTGGTACATTCACATGGCAGGAGCGTTTAGCTGTTCAGTCCTGGGCTCTGAAGTCAGCTCCAGCTGGTCCAAATTCTACCTCTGCTTCTTACAGAATAGGGTACCTTGGGCAGGCATGTTCCGTCTCTGAGCCTCAGTTTGGACAATTACAACAGGACCCCCTTGTGGGCTTAGAGGCTTACGTGATGATTCAAGAGATGAAGTGCAAGCACTTAGCCACTCCACATAACCCGGCGAATGGCAAGTGCTCAAGACATTTTCGCTTCTGTTGTTGTCATTGATGTTCCCTGGTTGTTGCCCTAGTGGTGCTGGCTGATCTCCGGACACACTGCGCTCTTCCCCACTGATGTCCCCCCACAGGTCTCAGTGCAGTTGTTCAAACCCCAAGGCACTGGCGGGGCTCGCAGACTCAGACAGCTGGTGGGGATTACCAGGTCATCATTGCTCGCAGGTGCTCACAGGCCTGTTTCCTCCCCAGGCCCCCACTTGCAGCCTTGCTTGATGGAACACACACGATGACTCTTTGCTGGGAGAATCCTGCCTGGAGGCAGGGGAGTGAACCAAATGACCTTTTGACCTCACTCCCCACCCTAACTTCAGGGTTCAGGATCGCCCAGCATGCACAGGGGCCAATGAAATGAGCCACTCTTTCCGGAAATGGGAGGTTATGCAGCTTGAGCAGCGTTCCACAGCTCCCAGGGGCTTTCAGATAAGCCTTGCTCCAGGCTCTTTTCTCCCCAGGACTTGTGGAAATCTCTGGGTCTGTTTGACATCAACTTGTGTCCTCCTGATCCCACCAATGACCTTCCATTGACCTTTGGATGCTGGCGAGAAAACGTCATTTTTCCCCTAACCCGTTGAACTCTCAGAAATGACAGGGTGGCGGAGGCCAGCCTGGCTTTCCCCGCTGTCGCCGTGGCATAGAGAAGGCACCCACGCCCAGCCCCTCACACCGAAAATGAAGTGAGGTCTTCCTGAGAGGGTTTCTCCTGCGGGGCACGGGAAGAGCGAGCAGGAAGGCCACGGGGCGGCCGATAGGACACCTAGAGGAAGAGGAGGAAATGGCCAGCGGAGTCTAGACGCGTTATCTTGCCCCCCGTGCGGGCACCGGCCCACGCTCGTCCATCGTTCCTGGAGCCGACTTCCTGCCGCAGGATTTACGCCAATGACTTCACCCTCTTGCTATCTCGGCAGTCCCGCTGCTGCCCGCTCCGGGCTCTCAGGAATTAGGGGCCAGATAACAAGTCTAGACAGCTCAGAAGTTTTAAATGGATTATTCTCCAGGGGGTGGAGGATGGCCAGTGACCGCTCTGGGGACCGGACCACTTTCCGACTCCCTCTGCCTGCTCCCCCAC
Source organism: Cervus elaphus (assembly GCF_910594005.1). Taxonomy (NCBI): domain Eukaryota; kingdom Metazoa; phylum Chordata; class Mammalia; order Artiodactyla; family Cervidae; genus Cervus; species Cervus elaphus. The sequence goes on from NC_057818.1 coordinate 14,229,335, forward strand.
CCCCACTGCCCGGAGGTTGAAAGCAGACAACGAAGAGCTGCAGGCCGCAGGGTCTGCTCCACCCGGCGGTCAGTGGGACCTCCCCACCCCCCCCACCCTCCCCCGCCCCCCCCCCTCGGTCCTGGTTCAGGGAGGACCCTCGGGGCTGCCTCAGCAGAGCTGGATGAAGCCCAAAGGGCACTCGAGTTCAAAAACACAAGGGCGGTGGTGAAGCCACACGATGCATGGACAGAGCCCGTTCATTCCGACCCCAAGTGTCTCAGAAGAAGTGCTTGTGCCCTGCCAGGAGGGTGACCTTAGCACACACCTCCACCTGCCTGGGGGCTCCGCTGATCTGAATCAGATCCTCTCGCACGCTGTGTGGCAGCCCCTTTGCCGTCTTCTCCCACCCTTTGCGTGCTGAACTGTGTCCTCCCCAAATCCCCATGCAGGAGTCCCAACACCCAGCACCTCAGAATGCGCCCTTATTTGGAAATATGGTGTTAGTCAAGATGAGGTCACACTGGCGAGGGTGGGCCTCCAACTGACTACAACGGTGTCTGGATAAAAGGGGGACTGTGGGCACAGAGGGCACGCGGGGTGGAGATGGTGGGGACACGTCTACAGGGAGCACGAGGTGGCCAGGGAACCCTCCCTACAGGGAGTGGGGGCGGCTCCGAGCAGTTCCTGCTCACAGCCTCAGGTGGAGCCACCCCGCCCACACCTTGGTCTCAGACGTGGGGCCTCCTGACCGTGGGAGACGTTTCTGCTGTCGAAGCCCCAGTGAGTGGCGCTTTGTTTTCTGCAACCCCAGCAAACTAATACACAGCCACCTTCCTGAAGGACAGGGCCAGGCGCAGGAGTGCCTGGGGACCTCAGGAAAGAGGTCACCCCTAAATTATAAGCGGCCCCTCAGGCTCCCGGCAGCAGAGCTTCCGTGGAGTTATCCAAGCCACGAAGCTGTCATGTCAGCAGCTCACAGCTGGTGGGGGGGTGGGGGGAGTGACTCCGTGGAGACCAGGGGTTTGTCAGCTCAGGACACGGGCTGTAGCATCACTATTGGTGCCCGGCCTCGGCAGGCGTCATCCTGGACACAGTTGTGGCTTCCTCTGGCGCCTGCAGCCTCTCATGGGAGCGATCTCCGCTACGGGCACAAGCACAGCCTGAGCGCAGACAGGCAAGCCAGAACTGCCAGGAACCACTGTCCTTGGGAGCGGTTCTCAACCAGGGAGAGTTGGTGGGCAACATCCCGGCGCCCTGGCTGAGCAGCTGAGAAACTCCGAGGGGTGATCCGCGGTCCCCTCGAGCTCCCACCACGGTCACAGGGCCAAGAAAGCACCAGGCACTGGCCCCCTCTCTTCCCACTCTCCTTTCCTGATGTCCCCTGAGGTCGCCTCTCAAACAGACCCCTCGCACCCAACCTTGACCCTGGTCTGCCTGGGGTAGGGGGCTGTGGATCCAAACCAAGACAATAGGAGGGTATAACTCGCAGCACAGAGAGACGGGAGGAGGAGATACGTGTTAGCAGAACCCTGAAGGGCTGACCCTGTAGGAGCTGAATTCCCTGGGTGCCTCAGATAGAACCCAGGTCTCCAGATTAAAACCAGCTTGATGGGCGGGTGTCAAGGCAGAGGTTGCTATTAATAGTGCTCACCAATATCCATTCTCCTCTCAGCTGATAATACTAACTGCAACTAGGCATGACTGTCCTTCCCAAAGGCCCACCATCCTGGAGTCTGTTCTTACTAAAGGCTCAGAGTCTCAGGCAGGTGCGCGCCCTCGTCTATGTTCCGGCCAGTGGGATGGGGGCACAGTGACGTCCCGCCCCAGACAGGTGCCCATAGGTGCCCTCATCCCACTGTGTGGGTCAAGATGGGAGCAAGTCTCTTCCCATCTTCACCTCCCCATGCTCCTCATCTCATACCAACACGGGGTGAGGGTTAAAAAACACTGCAGAGACTCTTTTATCAGTTTTCTTCCATCAAAACCCACTTTGAAGCTTCCGACCCTAGCAAACCTTTCATCCATTTTAGCAAGCCAAAGACAGGCTTCATTTACATTAATCCAAAAATAATAAAGTGAGATAAATAAATAAAGGTTGAGAAAGAACACTGGTGAATTCGGGAACCTGCGAATCCAGGAAGTGTTGGGAGAGCCGGGATCCTTCCAGGAAAGACCAGCTTGTTCTGATGAATTCTGGAAAGTGTGCCTCCCCAGGAGGTGAGGGGTGACCAGACACATGGCAAGAGGGTCACTGTGAGGCCCCTCTGCCCAAACCCACAGGAGACCCCCTTGGGAAGGATTTCCTAAAATGACAGTGAGCAGGAACAATGGGTGAGTCAGGTCTTGGCCAGAATCGATCCTGATTCTCCTAGCAATGCTGCAGTGTTTAAAGGGTCTGTGCTACATGGAGACAAACTGTGAGCCCGGAGGCTGAAGAGCAGCCCAGACCAGTCAGGATGGGTATCCTGCACCGTCCCTCCCGGAGGAGTGAGCAGGTGGATTCGTATCTAAGATCGCTGTGGGCCCAGGCCTGCCCTGCTTGGGGGCACAACAGCCAGTTTGGGGTCCTGGCTGGTCCACCTGCATCCCTGGGGCTAGAGGGAGGAGCTTGGGGTCTGCTGGGACCACTGTGCTGACCATGCCCCTCTTCCTAGGGTCGAGGGCCTGGTTCTGCTGCTTCCCGCTGTGTGCCCTTAGATAAGACACTCAGCCTCTCTGAACTGCACTCAATACACCTCTCAAGTGATGTCCACACACCTCTCTTACTGGGTACCTGGGAGGGCTGGGTGAAGTCTTGTGATTATCAGGCTGCTGTCTGAGCCCCTCGGGATGCTATCACAAACGCCACAGACTGAGCAGCTGATAGACAACAGAGGTCCCTTTCTCACAGACCTGGAGGCCGGAAGTTCAGTTGAGTGAGAGCCTCCTTCCAGGTCACAGACTCTCGCAGGGAGGGGGCCTGCAGGGTCTCTTTTATGAGGGCACTAACCCCTTCACGAGTCTCCAGCCCTGTGACCTCTCACCTCCCAGAGGCCCCACCTCCCAATACCACCATCCTGGACAATCGGATTTCAGCATGAGACTCTAAGGGGGACACAGCAGATAATGTCTAAATTTATCATGGATTTCCTGTGCAATCTCCTCCTCTCATCATTTCCCTCCAAGAGACGTGGACAGAGAACGTGGGCTGATGTGGGCTTGGGGCAGAGGGCAGCCCGTGTGGAGACGACAGGCTGTGTGGTATGGATGAGGCGGGGCTGCATGGGTGCACGGGGTGCCCTGCGGTTTGTGAGGTGTGAGCGCCAGGAGAGCTCTGTGGGGGCGGGGGGTTGAGTTTTACAGTTGGTACTGTCGCCCTGGAGAGGAGTGCACATTTCCTGTGGGAGCGGTGCGGGTACGCAGTGGACACGGGATGAGGGACCCCACTTCCTGTAGGAGTGGTGCAGGACAGAGTGGACACATGAGGAGGGACCCCACTTCCTGCAGAAGCGGAGCGGTACACAGTGGGCATATGAGGAACCCACTTCCTGCAGGAGTGGAGCGGGTACAGAGTGGACACAGGAGGAGGGACCCACTTCCCACAGGGGAGGGGTGGGGGGGAGGGTGGCCTTTGGCTGCTTTTAAATGCACAACATGGAAACGAGGACCGACCCTGAGAGGCGGTTTACCCAAAAGTCAGTAAGTGTCCAGAGAGAAGTCCATCGTGACTAACCACCCCTGCACCGCTCCACACCGCCGGGGGCACAGACGCAGAGCTGGGGGCAGAGGGTCGGGCGGAACCCCCACGCAGAGAGCTGCCTGGGGTACAGCCTCCAGTACAGCAACCCAGCCTGGGTGCCTGCCCCCGACACTGCGTGCTTGTGCACAGACATGGGCACCGGGAAGGGCAGAGCACGTTTAGCCCGGGCAGCCTGCAAAGGCGACGGGGAGGTTAACTTGTAACCTGAGGACTTTGGGGAGCTCTGAGGGTCATCACAGGTGGATTTGCTCTGGGTCACAGGTTATCAGAGACTGTGCTTAGAGTCAGGGGAACAAGGAAGCAGGGTTTTATGCAGTGTCCGTAAGCAAAGGCAGGAAATGGCAAAGACGTTCTCAGACCAGGGAGGAGGGCGCGGGAACCACCCCCAAAGAGATGCGAACTTCGCAAATGTGTGAGTTCAGCTCCACACATGCCTGACGTCCATTTCAGCACAAAAAACTCAGAGAAAAGAAGCTGTCGGCCAGTTCCCTATTCAAGGTTTACCAGTGTGTGCCTCAGAACAGCAGGCCCAGGTTATGTCCCTGCACCACACACACACATTCACAAACATGTGCTTATATACACACATGCACACAAATGTGCACAGACACATGTGCACTCATACACATACACACACATACCCCCACACACAAGTGTTGATATACACATGTGTGCACACATGTGCAGTTGCAGACATGCACATACACATCCATGAAAACACAAGCACACTCATGTGTTTACACACACGTGCTTGCATATACACACGAGCACAGACACATGCTGGTGTACTCATGTGTACGCACATGTGCAGGTGTACACATGCAGACACACATACATCCGTGCACAAACATAGGCTCATACATGTGTTTACACACATGTGCTCGCACACACACATGCAGACAAATGCACACGTGCACAGACACATAAACACATGCTGACATACATGTATGTACGCACATGCAGGTGCACACATGCATCCATGCACACAGGCACATGTGTGCTTATACACATGCATGTGCACACACATCCATACACACATGTGCACACATATACAACAGACACACATGTGGACACATTCACATATATCCATGCACACACACACACATAGGCACACAGGTCAGCAGGCTGAGAGTTTGGGGAGGGTTGCCGACAACATCCTCTTGGGAAGTCTCATTGGACTAAAGTACTTGGTCTCAGGAACACCCACCCCTCCATCTTTTCAACACTTTATTGAGAAGTCATTCATACATCAGACCATCCACCCATTTAAAGTATACAATTCAATGGGTTTTAATCTATTCACAGAGTTGGGCAACCATCACCACAATCGATTTTATAACATTTTTTGTCACCCCTAAAGAAACTGAGTACCCGTTAGCCACCGCCCCTGAACCCCATCTCCCCAAGCTCTTGGCCACCACTAGTCTGCTTTCTGCTCTGCAGATGGGCCTGCTATGGGCATGTCCCGACAAGTGGATTCGTCCAACATGTGGTCTCTGGCATCTGACTTTCTTCACTCAGCACAGTGTTTCCAAGGCCCATCCATGTGGTAATGGCTGTGTCAGCGCTTCACTCCTTTCTTGGTGAGTAACACTGAGCTGTGCGGATGGACCCTGCTTTATTCATCTGGTGCGTTTTCTCATTGGTGCACCGATTCTAGACTTGAGGTGAGAGTATGGTCCTGAGATTCAGGTGTTCTGAGTGCTTTCACTGGGTGTGCTGCCCAGTCGGGTTCCAGAAGTTGACTTCTCTGAGCACTCGTGAAAGGGCACAATGCCTGCCTACACTAACGATATTTTCTACATGGAGGCCCCAGCTGCCAATAACACCATAGGTAGGCAGAGTAAGGTGCCCGCCCCCCAGTGTCCAGATGGCGAGGGCCCTGCCTGATGGCGCTGCAGTACTGGCCACTCTCCCTCCGTGGACCCTGACAGCTCCCCTGTCAGTTCAGAGGTCATCCCTCTGAAGCATCCCAGGTGCCTAGCCATTTCCTCACTGCAATGTCCCGGGCACAGAGTCCAGGCTTATGGTTCTGATGGACCCTACCTGAGCTTAGGTCCATTTCACAGCCTTCCTCTCCTGACACAGAACTTCCCACCCCCACTTTCAGCACCCCAGGGCATCACAGACACCAGAATGGCTTCCACATCCCAGTTTCCCTAGACTACATGGTGTGGATATGGCAGACTCTGACTTCACTCAATTCCTGGACTCAAGTCGGTGCTCTAGCCTCGTTGCACCCAACGTGGGCATGGAAGAGCCTTGTCACTTTGGGGACACAGTCATCCTCTTATCACTTATGCCTTCAAAGCAACCATATTTGGGAGCTAGATATTTTTCATAAATAAATAGGGTCAAAAGCTGATAAAAATCAATACATCTGAATCAACGCACGGTTCCTGGTACGGCGTTCCAGCGGATATCTTGTGGCCTGGCGGGTCCCTTTGAAATGTTCACAACAACAGAAAGGTTTGTTTTTCCATCCAAAGCAAATGGAAATACTCGCAGGAGGGCAAAAACAAATACTGTGCAGGGGCTGGAGCATTTCAGACAGCCCAACGGAACTTTGGGACCCAGGAGATTTACAGCTCTCTGCAGTGTCCATTTTCCCAAGGGGTGCGGAGGGGGGGTCCCCTCTGTTCATGGAAAGACATGAGACTGTCTTGGGGCTGGAAGAGTGTGTGAGAAAGAACTCAGAGCATGCAGAGAGGGACTTCTGAGCCAGGCGAACCTGCATCCCATTCCTGCTGCCCCCACTTAACTGGATTCCTTCCCTCTCAGAGCTTCAGTTTACCTCTCGGCCAAATGGGACAACAAAGGCTACCTTGGAGGGGTGTGGAGAAGGTAAAATGAGTTACATGAACGGTTAGGTCAGTACTGCAGCTGTCCACGTTATAAATGTAACTGTACCACAAACTAATGGACTACAAGTGTTTCTCAAATAGCTCATTTTCCATCTGCACCATAAAATCCAGCATGGATTCATTATACTGCTATTTCATGTCATTTTCAGAACCAGTAAGTGGTAACCAAGTACCTTCCAAAGGTTAGGCCCTGTGGAGGAGCCTTGTCTCTCCAACTGCTTATAAGGCCCGGGGCAGGGGCCATGCCGGGCTCTCCTCCTGGGGGATCATGTGAAGGAGGGACAGCTCGTGGTCACAGTTACGATGAGCAGTCCCCCTGCCAGTACTGCCTATATCACAGCTCACTGCATCCTCGTGACAACTCCATCACCCCTGCTTTATAGGCTGAGACGGAGGCTCAGGAAGGCTGTGACTGCCCCAGCAGCATCCAACTTGCGTGCAGCGGGCCAGGATTCCAACCAAGACAAGCAGCCCCTCGGTGTCCACATGGGGAAGGGAAGCAGGGGTGGGGCAGGGAGGACGGCCGGAGGACGGCTGGGGCCACGGGCCGGGGGCAACATCCAGAGCAGACACACTTTGGAGAAATCAGGAGAGAAATACACACAGAAGGAATGTAGCACAGGGCAGCCACAGTGGACAACCGTCTGCCAGCTCCTCAGAAGGTTAACACAGAATCAGCATACGACCCGGCATTCCCACTCCGAGGTATGGCCCCTACAGTGGAGAGCAGGTGTTCAACGACCTATACACCTGTGTTCTTGCCTGCACCATTCACAGAACCCACGAAGGTGGAAATGACCCAAACGCCCATTGATGGTGGATAAACACAGGTGTAGCTGCTCCATACAAACGGAACACTGCTGAATCACTGAAAGGGGTGAAGTTCTGACACGTTACAACACGGAAGGACCTCACGAGAACCACACTGAGGGAACAAAGCCCATCAGAGAAGACCACGTATTTATGAGTCTGTCTGTATGAAATGTCCAGGACCTGTACATCCACAGAGACAGAGAGAGAAGATGGTGGTTTCCAGGGATGGAGGAGGGCAGGAGGAGGGGTGTCACCTTGGGTACCAGGTCTCCTTTTGGGTGACTAGAACATTTGGACCCGGTTAGAGGAGGTGATTGTACGGCACAGTAAACGCACTAAACGCCACGGAATTGTCTGCTTTAAAGTTAATTTTATATTATGTGAACTTCATGTCAACAAACAGAAAGAAAGAAAAGGGAAGAGGCTGCTACACAGAAAAAGCTACAGAGATGCCAAGGTCTATGTACCACAGCACAGAGGAGGGCCCTGAGTAGGAATAGGCAATGTCCACCCTGAGCAGGGACGTCCACCCAGGCCCGCTCAGAGGCAGAGTCAATATGCTGCCGAGGAGCCAAGGGGAGGGTCCAGGCTTGTTCTTGCCCATGTGCCTGGCGTGTGGGTGTGGACCACACGGCCCCGCCCAAAGGGGCAGGCACTGAGAGGCAGTGGCCTGAGAGTGCTGCCCGCTGTGCCAACGCTGAGAGTCTCACTCACTCATCCGTGAGACAGCACCAACTGCGCACCTGTTAGACCCATGTGCCACCATTTAGCAGACGAGGAAGACCCGATTCTTTCCCTTGTAGGAGCTGGGTCTAGAAAGACACACAGATGATTAGCAATTGTGGTGAGTGACCTGAAAACAGAGTAGGTGCCCCAGTGAATTTCAAAGACCCTTGACCTGGCCAGTGAGTCAGGGAAGGCTTCCTAGAGGAAGTGATATTAACCCAGGAAAGAGAGGAAAGGAAGAGCATCCCATGAAGAGAGGGTGGCATGAACTAGAGCCTCAGAGGGAGCACAGCGAGCCTGGGGGATGGAAGAAGAGCAGAGCTGACGGGAGTTCAGGGAGGGACAGGGCCCGGCAGGTGGGGACAGCAACAGCTAACGCTTATCGGATGTTTACCATGTGCTAGGCACGGAGCTGAGAGCACTACACACATGCAGCTGCGTCATCCCCACGGCAGTCTGGGAGGTGGGCGCTATTCTTATTTGTATTCTCCAGGTGGGGATGCTCCAGCAGAGAGAGGGAGAAAGGAATTGACAGCCCTCGGCCTGGGAGTGAGGAGCAGGCTTGCACCCAGCCAAGGGGTGACAGAGTCTGGGCTCTGAACAGCACACCCGACACTCTCAAGGGTCAGGCTTGCGTCGTGAAGGGAACATGAGAAGCTCATTCTTGTGAGCTGCCAGGCATGAGCGGCTGAGCAGGAAGACCGATGAGAAGATGGGGTTCACATAAATTTTCACTGAAAGTCATGAAAATTTTCATGTTTAATGAAGATTTATGTCACATAAAAACTTGTGAATGCGGTTTTGTTCAAAGCAGAGAACAGCTGACACAAACCCAGTGTCTTTCCCAAGGTGAGCATCACACAGGGAGTGGTGCAAGGCCGTGGGGAGAACCTCACAGTGATGGAAAGTCGCAGACACATCAGACAACACGGATGAAGTGCAAGAAAATGACACTGAGCGAAAAAATCTTGTCCCAAAAGGTTACACACGGTGTGATTCCATCTGTTCAACACTGCTGACATGACAAAATGACAGAGGTGGAGAACGGGCTGGCGTCTGCTGGGGAGTGGAGGGAGAGACGGAGGCTACAGAATGGGGTATGAGGGATCCTTGGGGTGCGACGGAGCTGTCCTGCGTACTGACTGGATGAGTGGACCAGTGTCACAAAACTGCACAGGACAAACCACACACACACACACACACACACACACACACACCCACTCACGAATGAGTGAACTCCGGTGAAATCTGAACGGGGCGGAGGGGTCATGGTGGGGTGGGTTTCCTGCTGGTGTTGCCACACTGTGGGGATGCAGGGGCTGCTATGGGGGACCTGGATGAGGGTATCAGGGGTCGCGCTCTATTACTTCTTACAACTGCATGTGAATCTACGGTTACCTCCTAGTTAAAAGTTTTGCTTTGTTTTTTAAATAAAACTGAATTGAATTTCATAAAAAATAAAAATAAATAAAATAAGAAGGGGGGTCACCAAGTGGGAGTTGGGGGCACCCTGGGTGAGGGTGGCAGAAGAAGAGGGGGTCACCAAGTGGGAGATGGGGGCGCCCTGGGTGGGGCAGCAACAGGAGGACTGGGATCCCGGGCAGTGATCACACAGACGCACCCCTGGTCACGCACGACTCTGAGCCACTGCGACCTCCTCGTTCTCCAACCCAAGGGCAGGGCTGGCTGACGCAGGGCTTCTCAAACTGGCCGCCCATCGGCGCCATCAGGGATGAAGACTGAATGGACTTTAGGTGGGGCTCCGGTACTGGCATTTTTTTAAGCCTCCCCAAATGTTGGGAGTGTGGGCAGCCGGGGTGAGAGGAGCTCACATCGCCAGGAGGCCCCCGCTCTTTAGGGTGGAAAAGGGGCTCTTTCTCAAACCAAAGGAATTCAAGGCCCGGGAAAATTCCACGCCCGCAGAGTCGTGGTGAGGGTTGGTGCGGGCCGTTCTGGAAATTCTTTTTATTCCGCCTGTTCCCCCATCATTTTCTCAAGGGAAAAATAAATACCAACATCCCCTTTCGTGTCAAAGTGACGGGTGTGTATACCATCAGCGTGAAAAGTTATGCCCTGAAGCCCAGCTAGACGACCAAACGAAACCTCCCTGTCAGTGAGTGGATGTGTCCAATATTTCAAGCAAGACTGTTGAAAGCTATTTTTGTAACGTGACTCTAAGTGGATAATGTAAGGCTATGGCGAAGCCCGGGGAATGAATACATTCTTGTTTGCAGTTCAAAAATCAACAGCAGACTCTAGGGCCTTCGAATGTTCCTGCACAAGACGCTCGGTGTCCCCGGAGTCAGGCTGGGTGGTGGCTTGTGGTGGCTTGAGGCGGCCAGAGCAGGGACAGACCCCCAGCTCCCCCCACCCAGTGCCAGCCTGGGGATCAGAGGGCTGGCCTTGCCACCCAGCGTTGCTGACGACGACTCGCCCGCATGCCAGTGTTGTACCCAGGTTCCAAAGCTCTTCCCAAATCTAAGCGGCAACCTGCAATAAAGGTCCTGCCTGTGTCCCTGCTCGCCCAGCCTCTGTGGGCCCCGCGTGCTGAGAAAGGCCTCTACTCTCTCAGGCTCTCCCTGGAGTGGGTTGGCAGCCCATCCCCAGCATCAAGGCTTGAGCATTCAGCTCCAACGTCCTCAGAACGTCCTGCCTGAGTTGTTAGAAAACTCATCCAAGCTGAGTGATCACTGGGCCCACATCTGCTCTGTGGTTCTGTGAGCCCACCTGCACCAGGTGCGGAATCCCATGCGGGAATCCACTCTCCTGCCACCAAAATCCATCAGCTTCACCAGGTTCTACAGGAATCCCGAAGCCTGACCTCTCTGCCCTAAGCTGGCCTGACTCCACAACGCCCATCTACCAGCACAAGTCTCTGTGTCACGCCACTCTTAGGGCTTCCAAATATCTTTTTTCTTTATTGCAAAAGCCATGTGTCCACCTTCCAGAAAGACGAGGAAGTCCAGACAACACCTTGATGCCTGGATTCCAGACTCTGAAGCTAAAACTCAGGTGTGAGTTTTAAAGCTCTACTGCCTCCCACCCCAAACACCCATGGCGCCCAGCATTCCAGGGTGGAGCCCAGGCCCGGTGCTGCCGTGGGCCTCCAGGCCCCTCGCTCCCCATCCCGCTCCGCATGCCTCTGAGCTCCTGTAGGAAAGTCTGCACGGCAAGTACATGAGTACTTGCATCCAGCATCCAGCATCCAGACCTGCATCCAGCACTGTAGAGACACCAGTGCTGTCTTGGTCAGGTCCCCCCATCCCCGCAAGCACAAGTGGGGACAATGAGCTGTTTTGGAGGTGCATGCAGGAAGCGCCTGGAGGGGACTGGGGGATGCGAACGGGAGGGAGGAACCAGCCTGGGGGCATAATGAGAAAGGTTGTGGGGGGCGGGGAGAGGGTGCTGGCCTGCTGGGGATGCTTGGGCAGCCGTGGAAGACACCTTGGAATCATTGCCCTGAGGGACAGAAGGGCTGGGCTTTTGCCCACCTTCTCCCAGTTCTTACACGGGAGGGGTGCACTGGGGGCACTGACCCCCTGCACGGCCCCACTCCATCTCCACGCCAAGAGCGCACTCAGAGAAGAGAAGCAGGTGTTTACAGAGGGGAGGTCAGGACGACGCACTGGGGTGTGAGGCGACCTCTGGAGGGGCCGACAGAAGGACGTGGTCACTAACCGAGCAGCCACTCTGTGCCAAATTCCTTGCGAGGGACCTGCATGCATTTCCCATTTTCTCACTAATCCTGAACACAGCACGCTGTGAGGAACACCCACGCTTACCCTCACTGTCAATAAGAGACGCCGGAGTCCAGGGAAGCAGAGGCGCTTGCCCGTGGTCGTCTGAGCAGCTGGTAAAGGCACATTCAAACCTGTTCTGCGGACGCCAAGTCGCATGACCTTGAGTGCCACGCTGGGCGCCTCCCTGAGGCAGAGAGCTGCATTCCTCCTCCTCGAGGGGTGGGCGGGGAAGGTGGTAGCCGCAGAGGAAACGCTGAGTCACAGCACCTGAAATTCTGCTGATCTGATGTGTCCCAACACTTTTAGGAAAAACAATACACCCTCTTTGATCCGTGTCCAGGTCCACGACGGGCTCAGGTTCAAAATCAACACGTTCCCGAAGTGGAAGCCCTTGGGTTCTGGGAAAGCAGGGAGAACGGGGCTGCTTCTTCCTGGAGTTTGCTCAAGGTCTCCCCTCCCCGTGCCGCACAAGCACCCACGATGGGCAGCACTGCCACCGACACTGGGCACTGATGCCGCAGCCCGCTCAGCCCGGGCCAGGCAGAGCCTCCAGGAGAAGCCTCGACAAGACGTGGGCCTGTCTCCTTGGACATCGGCACCAAGACCGGCTGCGGCCATGGGCCAGCGAGAGGGAGAAAGCACCCCGAGGCTCCCAGCGCCACCTCACCTCTGCCATCAGCATGTGGGAAGGCGTGTCATAGTCAGTGAAGCGCTGAGTCTCACGGGACCCAGACCTGGAATACGCATCTGAGTGTGACCAGGAGGACTTCGAAGCGTGAGATACAGAGGAGACGCATACAGGGACATATGTCCCATCCTTGCTGAGGCTCTTCGGTGACCTCTGACCACAGCGATGCCCCTTGATCCGCACTCAGAACCTCAGAGCCAGCGGCCTCACTCTAGAGCCCCGCTTCCCGCCACAAGGCATCTCTGCCCTCTCTCAGTTTTCTTCTCAGGAGGAGGAGTCTGGGGGCCCAGCGAGGACCTTGGAGGCCTGCCACGCAATACCCTCCTCTGTTCGTTCTCAGGCCACCTGACAACAGGGAAACTGAGGCACAGAACAAAGTAGGCGACGTTTCTGAATCCAGTGGGTGATGTGAAGTGAAAGTCACTCAGTCATGTCTGATTCTTTGCGACCCCGTGGACTACACAGTCCGTGGAATTCTCCAGGCCAGGATACTGGAGTAGGTGGCCTTTCCCTTCTCCAGGGGATCTTCCCAACCCAGGAATCAAACCCAGGTCTCCCACATTGCAGGTGGATTCTTTACCAGCTAAGCTACCAGGGAAGCCCAAGAATACTGGAGTGGGTAGCCTATCCCTTCTCCAGCGGATCTTCACAACCCAGGAATCGAACCAGGGTCTCCTGCATTGCAGCAGATTCTTTACCAACTGAGCTACGATGAGAATGCCCTAAACCAGGGGAACCTACATCCCCTCCTTGGGGAGCTGGAAGCCTCTCAGATTCTCTTCGGACCTGCAGCAGAAAGAAAGGCCCATGCAGGGGAGCAACCGTGATTTTTGGCTCCATTCTCGATGAAGAGGATGTCATGTAGCCGGTAGGGAGGTGAGGGCGGGCTCAATCAGCACGCCGGCACTCTCTCTCGGGAGGCAAGGGGCCAGCTCTAATGAGAATACATTTCCTGAGAACGTTCCACTCCCTCCGAAGCACTTCTAATTATGTCTGGAGTCTTTCCTTCCTATCCCACAGGATGAGCTGGGTTTTGCACTCAGGACTCTTATCTCTCGAGCGGCAGCCTGGATTCGAGCCAGGAGCCCCAGAGTCGGAGCAGGAGGGGAATCCCGGCCCCTCAGCGGTGATCCTGGAGCATGGCCCACCTGAGCTTCCCTCTCTCACCTGCGGTGTGCAGGTGTCATAGGACGGGCTCTACAGCAGGGTGGTGGAAGCCCTCCAGCTTGCCGGTGGCCCCCCGCCCCGAGCACTGGCTCTTCTTGCCATGGTTCTTAAAACCAAATGCTTCTTCAAGAACAGATGGGCAGCTGAGCCAGCACGTCCCTACTCGGTGTCACAGCCCACTGGGGGGTCCCCAACCATCTTACAAGGCATTATGCAGTTCCCACACCAAAAGAGAACTCAATTCTCTTTACATCAGTGATATTATAATAAATCATAAACCTATAATGTTGGCAGGCTTCCCAGGTGGCACTAGTGGTAAAGAACCTGCCTGCCAATGCAGGAGATGCAAGAGATACGGGTTTGATCCCTGGGTCGGGAAGATCCCAGGACAATGGCATGGCAACCCACTCCAGTATTTTTGCCTGGAGAATCCCATGAACAGAGGAGCCTAATGGGCTACAGTCCATGGGGTCGCAAAGAGTCGGACACGACTGAAGTGACTTAGCATGCACACACGCATGATGCCTGTGTTTTCCATTTAAATGAAGAGGTGATGCTGGAGTTGAGGACAACAGGTGATTGCACAAGGACCCAGGGGTGGTAAAGGCCTGAGCCTTGTGCGGAAGCTGCGGGATAGGCCTCAGGGTCCTTGAGTTATTGCCTTGGCCCTGCCTCTTAGACCTGACCTTTCTGAGCCTGCTTCCGGACCTGTCAGAGGAGGGAAGGCCCCCACCCCGATGCAGCTGACTTGTTCTGAAGCTTCCTGGGCACTGGTTCACTCACACCTCCAATGCCTCTAGGAGCAGTTATCTGTCAGTACCTGGGTACAGACGAAAGCGAGGAAACGAGGCTAGGAGACAGCAGTCTCCTGTCCAAAGTCCTGGGAGAGAAGGTTCTGGAATCCTGAGTCCCTGCAGCCCACATCACACAGGTCTGTGCACACGCCTCCCGGGCTGGCAGTCAGGATCCCATGTTTCTCTGTCCTCACCTTCCAATCCAGCAAACGCATCTCCCAACACACCCAAGCTGGTGTCTCTTCCTCCCCTCTTCCCTGCCAGGCCCTGGCTCCACTCAGCTCCCAGCCGCCCTCTGATAAGGTGTGAGGAGACGCCGGGGGAAGGGCTGCCTCCCCGCTCCTCTCCGCCCAAGATGCCGGTGTATGCTCTCCGCCCTTGGTGGGGGTGGTACCCGGAGTCTGACGGCCCTGGCGGCTTTGCCGGGACAGTAGTCTGCTCCTTAGCAAGTCTGGTTTCACTGCGCCAGGACCATATGTTCCAGGTCTCACTCACCTGCACCTTGCTGGCCACAGCATCCGCAGGCTTAGCAGTGCACCTACGTGGGGCCAGCACGTAGGACAGGTGCATGTGGACTTTGGCATCAGACAGACCTGCTACTTCTGGACCTGGTCACCTGTCGGTGGTGTGACCACAGGCAGCTTACCTCACTCCTCTGAGCCTCAGTGTCTTCATCTGGGTCACTGGACTCTGAGGAGGATTAAATGGAATGTATCTGGCACTTAGCATAGTGCTGGGCTGACAGCAAACACTCCAAAAATGACAATTATCATCACCACCACCAATACCAACATCACCACTACCACCACCATCATCCCCATCATCACCATCAACACCATCATCACATTCTCTGTGGACACTTTGCTGAGACAGATGTTTATCTCACATCAGATTCTGCAGCTCAGCTTAGAGCCAGTTGGGAAGCAACATGAAACACATCTGAAATCTGGCTTTCCCCAGTTCCCCAGCATGTTCGGCTTAGCTAGCCCACTTTGTCAGTAGCATGACCCAGGCAGGAGGCCCAGAGAAGGGCCACTGCCTCACATGCTCTGATTCCTAGGGGTCCTGCCATGCAGTCTGGAGCAGGTGGGCAGATTTTCATGACACCATCGCCCCATCTCTGCAACAGAGATCCCCACTGGCTGGTCGGCCAGGGTGTGGTGAGAATTACTCACTCTGTGGCCTCCCTCAGGATCTGCCCAGAAAGTGAAGAAGTCACTTTGGAGGCCCCCATTCAGAAATGGAACATTTTCTTCCCACTTGTGAGCTCAGAGTGTACTCAACCAGCATGAGAAGTCACACCAACAGGCTGTGCCAGGGTGTCAGGAACACTCGGATCCCTGGGTGGGGAAATGAGAAGCAGGGCTATGCCCGCATTTCCAATGACCAGCGGCCATTGGTGAATGTCTCCATTAGCTAATGATTTTCTAATCCCTGAGGAATGTGGGTGACGGGAGAGATGCCCTCAACCTGTTTCCCTCCCTCCAAAAGCCACCTTCAGCACAGAGCTTATGTCATTCCTGGAGTATTTCTCCTTCTTTCTCTCTCTGCTCCTCCCCTGTGGGAATGTCCCTCCTTCCAAGGTCCCTGTTCCCACCAACCTTCACCAGGTGGCCCTGGCTCCTGGGTTCCGTGACACCATCCCCTCCTCCAGCCCGGGAAGTGCTGGTGGCTTTCTGCTCTTGCTAATCCAGGTAAGCACCTCACTGTCCCTACTTGAAGTCTCCACTCAACCACCACCTACTAACCCATGCCACTGGATTAAATCCTCTCTGTAAAACACCCGGAGAGACTGCTGTTTGTGGAAGGGATGTGGTGCTCAAGAGAAGAACAGGCGGGAGGGAGGGCAGATGTGCAGTGCATACAGACCATCTCCGTGGCATCACCCTACGTGCCTAACGGGTGCCAGCTCACTTCGCCCTCACGGGAAAACTCTGAAAGTGGGTGCCTTTATTAGCCCCATTTTACGAGGAAGGAAGTCAAGCACGTAAGGCTAAGCAGCTTGCTGGTCGGACAGAACAGAGATGTGATCCACACCTTCTCTTCTGGACACCAGACCCCAGAGCTGCCCCCAGTCCCGGCCCCAGCCACCTCCCATTCATGCCTTGCAGGAAGAGCTCGCGCACCTGATGGAGACCAGCCCCAGCCACCCCCCAACCCCCGTGGGGAACGTCGCTCGTGCCCCCTTCTGTCCCTTGGACTCTGACCGTTTCTGAGTCCCTGGGCCTCCTGTGGCCACACTGCGTGGCCTGGGCTGGTCGCCCTGGGCCTGGAGCCGCTGTGGCAGGCCCAGATTTATGGCTTTGTTATTACCGTGTTTTGGAGTTTTTACAGCCCCTTGCTCCCTGGAGAACCCCAGTGCTTTCTCTAGGACGTATCAGTCAGACGGCGGAGGAAACATCCAAAATGCTGGGAACATCCTGTGTCACGGTGTCTCCCCGGCCCCCAGGTACCGGCGGCCTTTTGTTTGCAGCTGGGGGGAGGAGGAAACTGATAAAGGGCAGTGTGCCCTGGCTTGTCCTCCCCTACGACAATGTCCCCAGCTTCCTGAGCAAAACAGTCATCACCCTGGGCCCTCTGATGTGCGGCCAGCGCTCACGCAGGAGCGAGCCCTCTTAATTAGCCTCTCCCTCACTCTTGGGGCGGAATGCTGACTCCGCAAGGAGCCAGCGCGCTAGCCAGTGGGGTCCAGCGGGGTTTCGGCCTCGCACGGGAAACAAGGCACCATTGTCCTGCGGCCTCCCCCACTGCTGCCTCCCTCTCCTGGTGTTCTCCCGGCCGAAGGCTCGCTCGGGGAAATTCGGCAAAATTCTGAGCGGGGCCAGGGCGGGAGAGGGGAGACAGGCCTGGGAACAGGCAGAAGGACAAGAAAGGGAGAGCACCAATCAGAATTACAGTCTCTGCCTGTTTAAGAAACACACACGACTAGTGAAAGAAATAATAATCAAAATACATAAAGGTCTGCAACTGTAAGTACTAAATGGTGAAAGAGGGGTGCTTTCAGATTGATAGCAACAGTTTGTTTTTTTTCCCCCCTTCAGACTGTTCTGTACTATTTAAAAAATGTTTAATGAGCATCTACCACTTTCTTATGGCAAAACTGCTTTGATCTAAGGAGTGTAACACTCACTGACGATCGCCTCTAAGTCTCCTGCCAGTGAAGCCAGGAGCAGAGGGGCCTTGGGGAGGAGTGGGTGTGTCTCCCTGTCTCCCACCTGTCTCCCTGGCATGTGGGTGGGATGGCTTCTGAGTCCCTCCCCGTCCACGGGTTCTAGATGCTTCCTCGCCCTACTAGGAGGAAGACTAGCTCTTATGGGCCCCCTGCCCTGGGGCTGTCTTCCCTTTGGCAGTCACAGCCCTCACGGAGCCCCCAGACCAGGAGTGGCGAACATGAGACCAGAGAGGCCCCCGCTGCCCAGTAAGGGGCCAGGTGCTCTCAGGATGCCAGGGCCAAGCCTCAGGGAGAGCCTGAGCCTCGTCTGCCAGCAGCTGCGTCCACAAGCTGACCTCCCGGGCTTCGCAGTCACCAAGCAGGCCCCGGTTGGGCAGTGGTTGGACGGGGACATAGACACCAGGACCACAGGTCAGACTCCCACCTCCAAACGACAGGCCACCCCCAGAGACTGGGCCTGGTGTCTTGCCCTGAGAAACAAATGTGACCAGTCCTCTGACCTCCAGCTCACTCTGACCTGCCCCCAAATCCAGGCTCCCGCGTCCCTGTCCAGGCAGCTGCAAGGTCTTGCCTGTGCTTTCAAGCTCAGGTTTTCAGCTTCCCCAGTGCAGGCTGCCACTAAAACTACAGCGTTATTGACGGGCACCATGTGGAGGGCTTGTTTTTGGTGTTGGCGAAGCACACTAGAGCCATTCATAACGCTGGTGTTAGGGACAGAAGAAATGCCCACATCTGGTGACAGACGTCGCCACGTCCAGATTCCAGTCTGACCAGGCCTCTGAGTCGGCGCATGGCATCCCTGGTGACGAGCTGTGTGCAGAATGGGGTCCCTCTGTGTGTAAATCTCCTTGGGAGCAGCCTCTCAGAGCCCTGGGAAGGTGTGCCTTTTGTGGTGGGGGAGCTTCCCAATCCTTGCGTGGGACCTCAGCTGCTTCATCTCCCACGTTCACCCAATAGCATCACCCACAAGGAATTACCATTTTCATCTCAGAGAGGGAAACTGAAGTGACACTTCCCAGCTTAGAGGTTTTGCAGCTGCTGTTCCTTCTGCCCAGAATTCTTTTCCATGTGATCATCACACAGTGGACCAGTGAGTCAGGCATGTAAAGCACTTAGGAGTCTGGCTGCCCTCAGGGACCACCCTGGAGGGACCACATAGGGAGAGAGTTGGCCAGGTAGCTCCAGCTTTGAGATGAGCCCAGGCCCAGCTCCCTGCAGCCACATGAGAAAGCCTGAGTGAGAGCCGCCTGGAGTGCCCAGGCACCCCCATACTCATGAGCCACGGCTTTGGAGCAGTTTGTTACGCAGCATCAGCTGACTGCAGCAGACCTGCAAGGCTGACCCCACTGTGCCATCTGGGGAGAGGGCATCTGATGCTGACAAGCCACGGTGAGGAGCTCCCACCCCAGCTGAGTCTCTCTTAGCAAGAACCTGGGGACCGACTCGCCTGAGCTGCATCTGAGGAAAGTGCTGAGGCCAGGGCTGTGGGGAGGGTGATCACACTGACTGGGGGTCATGTGACTTTGCAGACAGAGACAGCGAGGGAGGGAAGTGGCAGCCCACGTCTCCACCCAAATCCACAAAAGCTTCTAAGAAGGAAACCAAGCAAGGAGGCCAGGAAGTCATGCCTGAGTTCTGCGGGTGTCGGGAATTTTCACATGGGTTTCCCTTCCATCCTCCCCACTGTCTCGTGATTTAGGTGACATCAACAGCCCTCTAGAGACAAGATCAGAGACACAGAGTGAGGTGTCCACGGGCATAGCCACAACCACCAGAGCTCGGATTCAGACTCAATTTGTCTGATTCCACTTTCTCCATCAGTAAGCAAAGCATGCGAGAGGAAGGAGAGGGGAGATTGTCCTCCCTGCTGGGACTCACAAGCACAGAACCACCCAAGGTAAACACAACGGAGGTCAGAATTCTGGGGTTTGCTCTCAAGAGGCTCAATATCTGTTCTTTCATGGAAGAGAGGACCTCGTTCACAGCTGTGTCCCCGACACCTGGAACAAGATCTGGCCCTGAGTGGATGTGCAACCAGTATCTGCCGAATGAAGGAATGCACAGGCCACCGGCCCAGCAATTGATCTTGAGTTCTAAAGGAAGGGGCTGGGCCAGACAATGCCCGTCCCCACCTCTGCACTGAGGGGCTTCCTGACCAGTGACATCACCCTGCCTTCCCCCCCAGCCTCTGCCTCCCCAGCACTGTCTTAGGAAGGTCTGCCAGGCTCTGCTGCAGAAAGCCACTGAGATCAGGGTGCTGTCTGCATGCGATGGAAGGCCCTGCATCCAGGGATGCTAATCCCAGGTCTCGGATGAGAAGCCGCACCTGGACATGAGGTGTGACAAGCTGACAGACTTCCCCCAGGGGTGTGAGTGTCCATCTTTAAACACTTAATGTACCATATATTCATTGTAAAACAGCAAATACAGACTAAAGGAATGAGGTCGGGAGACATGGGGGTAGGGGAGCGGGCAAATTCCATGGAATCCCAGCACCCACAAGTGACACACATTTTCAACATGCTGGTACGATTTCAGATGTTTTGGGCAACAAACGCTTTTTGAACTTTTTACTGAATATGAATACAGGGGAAAACTCACCCTCATAAGTGTACACCAATTCCAGGGACACGAGTCAGAAAACTCCGGGAGGTGGTGAAGGACAGGGAAGCCTAGCGTGCCGCAGTCCATGGGGTCACAGAGTCGGACACGACTGAGCGACTGAACAACAACAGCATAAGTGTACAGCTCAGTGGCTTTCTGCCACCTAAGCAGGCCCGTGACAACGTCCAGGGGAGTATGAACACAGACGGTAGAGTGAGCTAAGCCTGTTGTTTGTCCCACATTCTCATGAAGGTACTTTCCTTCTGTCCCCCCACAAGCCCTGCTCCTGTTCACTCACGTCAGCCCACTTCCTTCACAGGGCAACCCCCCAACCAGAAGAGCCCAGGGGCATCGCAGGGGCTCCCGCAGGCAGGCAAGGTTTTCCACGGTGTGCAAGACAAGTGTGTGTCTCCAAGCTGCACTGCACCCCACCCAGAGCAGGACCCCCAGGGAAGGACCCCCCAGAACAGACCCCCCGCCGTCCAGCACTGCTCTGCGCCCCACCCCAGCCCTGGGGTCCCACCCTGGAGCTTCGAGGCTCCTCCAGAGAGATTCTAGACAGGTAACACAGCTCTCCTGAGACCACAGGGGCCCCGGCACCCCACCTCTCAGCTCCCCTACAGGCTCCAGGAGAAAACAGCAGCTGCCCCCAGCCCGCTTGCTCCCACTGAGACTTCCCGGAGGCCCAGCGGCCAGGACGTGGGGGAGATTTATCAGCCCTTCGGCCCTGTAAAAAGCATTCTGTTGAAGAATTTAAAAAGCACGTCTCATATTGAGTGTTTGGAGAAGGAGCAGGGATGTAGAACACGGTGGTCCCTCGGTGGCTGTCCAGAAGCTGGGCATTGGGTCCTCATGGACAATCAGGGAGGCCTGCAGAGGTCCGGGGACTGGGCGGAGAGAAGCTCTTGCCTGCCCAGCATGGAGTGCCTGGACGGGAGGCCACACGGCCTGGAGGGAGCCAGGGATGAATAGGGAGGAGAGGGAGAAGAACCCAAGAGGAATGGGTCTGAGACTGCCACCGACAGAGCACCTGGCCAGGTGGCCACACGCAGAGAAGGTCACTGTGACTGGGGGCAGGGCACCACCATAACGACAGACGACAGGTAAGGGCCACCGCCTGGGTGCTGAGCACTGTGCGAGGCCGAAATCTCACTTTATCCTTCATGAGATGGGTCCTCTAACGGTCGTTTTCCAGAAAAGCAAACTGGAAAACCAGACAGCGTAAGTGAACTAGCCAAAGTCACACAGCTGCTAGCCGTAATGACTATTTGGAACTCAAATCATTCCACACCCAGACTCCTGTGATGTGAGTGACAAAATCTTTCCTTTTTGTCGGGGAGTGGGCTACACCAAGATGCTAAAAGCTGGACGCACATTTTCTCTGTGAACCTCGCAACAGCCCCATCGGCAGGCCCTACGATGGGTTCCTGCTTACAGCAAAGTACCTGAGGCTCAGAGGAGTCGGTGACATCCTCAGTGCCACTCGGAGTCAGCGCGTGGCAGAGTCTGGTTCAAACCCAGGCCTCACTCCCGGCTCTTATTCCCTCAGCTGTGGCCTTCTTTGTCCCCTTCCCCCAACATAGATGGAGAAACTGGGACTCAGAGAGGACAAAGGACACAGCCAAGCACCCGAAACACCAGCGGTGAGCCATCAGGACTCAACCAGGCCCTGTTCCCGCATCCATCTGCTCTGCCCAGCACAGGATGTGGGGTTCTGTCCCAGCATTTCATGGGACTGTCATAGTCACAGTTGGGGTCACTGTGACTATGGGGCAAGTGCACAGTTAGGGGTCACCCTCCCTCTTCTGATATCCCCCAGAGGGTTAACAAGGAGCGGCTCCCAGTCCTTCCATCAGAGCGCATGGCCCGCTCTTTCTACAGGGCCCCCAGCACAGAGAATGCCTACGGCCCGCCGATAGCTCTGGCCCCAGGGAGACGACACTGCTTCAGTGACACGCCTGGAATCCTCCCTGCCGTCCTCAGCCAGAATCACCGGATGGCCGGGCCCCAGGAATCTGCCTGCTTGAAGGAATCAAACCCACCGCTGGGCTGCCCACGCACAGGACCCGGAGGGTCTCTGGGAATGAGGTTTACGAGGCAGCTTCTGGGTTTGATGACAAGGCAATCTGCTCCCCATCTCGACCCCTCCACTCTCACTGCCCTCCACTGCAGGAAGGTGATGCTGGCTGATTTCTCAGCAACTCCCTCACCTCTCGCAGACACAGGCTGGGAGCCAACATCCCCCCCTAGCCGGTGCACCTCACGGATTACAGTGTGACTGGAGCACAGGCAGACTTCTGAGCATCTGCCAGGGCAGGTATATGAGTTTCCCAGGCGGCTGCAAGAAGTTGCCTCAACAGAAATTGCTTGTTTCGCAGTCCTGGAGGCCAGAAATGTGAAGTCAGAGTGTGGGCAGGGTCGCAGTCTCTCTGGAAGGCCTCTGAGAGGGTCCTTCCTGCCTCTCCCAGCTCCGGTGGCTCCAGGCACCCTTGGCTTGTGGCCGCGTCCCTCTGACCTCTGCCCGCGTCTTCACACGGCCTCTCCCTGTGCTTCTCTTCTATGTCTCATGTAAGAAATCTGTCACTGGATTCTGCGCCTGACCAGGCAATCTGGGCTGATCTCACGAGGCTCAGTCTAATCATGTCTGCAGAGATGCCATTGCTAAATAAGGTCACAGCCACAGGCTCTGAGGATTAGGACATGGCCGTATCTTCTGGGGGAGCAGGGACCACCATTCACCCCGCTACAGTGAGTTTTCTTCTTTCTTTGGAGCAAGTGCACAAAGGCCCATCACCTCCCAGGTCTGTTCCTGAGAAGAACTGGGCTGGCGGGTGGTGGGGGGCCCACGCTGTGGTCTCAGGTCTGCACCTTAAGGAGACCCTGGTCCTCCACCCGCCCCATGCTTAGCGCTGAGCACACAGTACAGACCACAGCCAACCAGTGCCCGGCCTCCTTTGAGCTTCAGGCCGGTGGAGGAGATAGACTGTAAACAACCATGAGAATAAATGGATAAATAAACACATCATATGGTGATTAAACACTACCAAAAAAAAAAAAAATACACCAGGGTGAAGATGGAGAATGAAGGAGCAAGAGGGCCTCTTTAGACAGAGGCTCACTGGAGGTCTTGATGACTGACAACCGAGCTACAGAGCTGAGAAGGGAGTCCTGAGGATGGCCGGGGTCTTTGCAGGCAGAGGGCAGTGCCGTGCAAGGGCCCTGCAGGAGACCTGGAGTCGGTAGAGCAGCGGGGAGGCCCAGGGGTCAGGGGTCGACCAGGCAGGGGCTAAGGAACCCTGGGAGGGGTTGTGAAATTTTCCCTAACTGCGCACAGAAGCTGCTGGAAGGTTTCCAGCAACAAGTGATAGAGGCGGATTTGCCTTCAACGGGGTCACCCTGGATGGTGAGCAGACAGTAGAGTCCAAGGAGGAATAAGCAGGTGCTCGGTGGAGGCTCTGAACAGGTGGGAGGCGTGGCTTGTGATTCCGCTCTGGGTGAAGCTCGAATCCTGCCTCTGGCCCCGGCACCCCATCTGGGCAGAACCCCACCTCTGAGGACGGGGAGGGCCCACAGACCACACTCGGCCTCTTGGGAATCACACGGAATCGTACACCCCATCCCTGTGCCCACAAGGAGCAGCACAGCCCCTGAAACCACCAGTGAACAGCCCCATCTCAGAGCATCTTACGGGAAGTCGGGCTGCGATCAGGGCTCCCCTCCCTCGGCACCGTTGGCAGTTGGGGCCGGGTGATTGTGGGGGCCTGTCCCGTGCACTGTGGGGTGCTGAGCAGCACCCCTGGCCCTCACACTAAGCTCCAGTAGCACCCCGCCCCCGGTTGTAACAGCCACACTGTCTGGGGTAGTCGCCCGTGGGAACCCCGTCCTGGAGGATGGCCAGCACGGCCCGGCGTAGCACAGGAGCTGCTGTGTGGACAGGCGCCTCCCACCCTGGGCTCTTCACCCCGGGGCCCCGCACGCCCCCAGCTGTACCCCCAACGCCCCCTCGGTGCCTGCAGCTGTGCTCTCGGAACGCTCGACACCCCTCCTGTGTCCAGCAGTGTGGACGGTGGGTGCTGGGGCAGGACGGCTGTGACTGTGCCACGTGACCAGATGCACACCGGGACGGGTTCCCGGAACACCCGCTCCCTGGTGGGTGACGGGCTTTGATGGCCTGCCAGGAATGACAGCCGGGCCCTGTTTGCATCTCTTATCTGAGAGCTTTGCACCAGTATTGCCTCCTGTCCCCCTGCCCTGCGGTGGTTATCAGCAGGCGGCCACAGCATCTGTTGTGAGGTGAGGCCCGCGGTGACCTTTCCCACGCCCACCTGTCTGCACCCAAGATCAAGGCCCCTCCCTTCACCCGGGCCTTCCAGAGGGTCACCCCAAAAAGACCTGTCCTCTGTTAGAATCTAGCGCTGTCCCCAGAGTGCTCCAGAACCCTGTCACTTCCAAGAAAGAGCCCCAGGGATGTGAACATTCACCAGTGAGGAGGAACCCTGCTGTTTTCTGTTTCCAATAAGCCAGCACATTGGAACCACCTGGGGAGTGTGTCCCAGGCGGCCCGGACAAAGGATCACATGCCGGGTGGCCTGAACAACAGAAACGTCCTCTCCCGCAGTCTGGAGGCCCAGAGTCTGAGATCAGGGCCGCTTCCTTCTGGGTCTGTGAGGACGCCCCGCCAGGCCTGTCCCCAGCATCACCTGATCTCTGGCCTCATTCTTGCACAGCGGTGTCTCCCTGTGAGTGTCCGTTTCATAAGGACACCTGTAAGCCATAGAGGATTCAGCCCACCCTGATCTTAATTTGGCCTTAACTGGATCTTCATCTGCTGATGAGGACACTGTTTGCATTAAGGTCACCTTCACAGGTACTGACGGGGCGAGACTTCAATCTGTTTGCAGGGACACAATTCAACCCCTAATTTAAACTAACACATCAAAGCCCTGCCACGTCTGGATCAAGGAAAGCAGGATGTGTAAGGGGAGGTGGGGGATGGCAGGGCCGGACTCATGAGCTGCTGCCCTGGCCAGTCGCACGTGGGGAAGCTGAGGCTCCGAAGCAGGAGAGAGAGGCCCATGGTCACCTGCAGGCACGGGCAGCCTGCGGCTGAGGTCCCCTCCTCCTGGTTCATGCCCTGCCCTTAGCAACAGACTGTCTCTGCAAAGTGGAGTCAGGACCACCGCGCTCTAGTCTGCATCGTGGAGGACGAGCACCCAGGGCAGGGCCCAGGGCTGAGCTCTGAGAACCAGTTTTCCAAATTAGTACTCTGTGCTCTTTGGGTTTTCACCTCACAACCCTAAACGCTGTGTGGGGGTATGGTCCAAGATTCAGAGAGGCAGCTTCACTTACTCAGTGCTGCCCAGCCAAGCAGGGGTGGGGGATGGGGGAGCACTCAAACCTAGGCTCGGTCAGCTCCATGGAGGCTCAGGTTCCCCGGACGACGCTGTCTGGGAAAGCCAGAGCTGCCAGCGCTGGTCTGTTACAGGCAGTTATGGGACATGCTTCACCGAATGGCAGCAACCTTCCTGCGGCAGATTCGAGAACAGCTCAGGATGAGACAGACCCGTGCTCTCGACCCAGCTGTGCCACTTATAGCTGTGTGGCCTGGGGCAAGTCCCTCAACCTCTCCATCCCACAGTCCCTTCACGTGTACAACAGGCCTGAGAGCAGCACCCACCGCTGAGGATGCAGGCGCGTTAAACACATCAACGCGAACAACACGCTTCTCGTGGCGCCCAGAGCCGCGTCGGCTCTTGTCATTTCCAAGGGCAGCTCGAGGCTCCGCAGACCTGGGCCAGCTGTCCCTGAGCGGCTTCCCCCAAATTTATGTTTCAGATCAGCTCCCACCCCATACCCACTCGCATCCCCCATGGACCATGACATCTCACTCCAAGGCCTGTCAGAGCCACTATTAAGGAGATAAATCTCCTGCCGGCCTTTGCCTGCCCTCCCTCCACTCTCCGCACGGAGACTGTGCTGTTATAAATGTGTCCAGCCTGTGAAACCTGACCTGCCGTGCCCCGTGAAGGGGGTGACTTATCTGATTGGAAGCCAATGCCTGTGCCACCCCCACCCCCATCCCTGGGCTCCAGGAGATGGTCTGACAATGAGGGGCTGTGCTGCTGATTCTAATCTAGGTGCCCCATCCCCAGGGTGGGCAAGATTCCACAGAGGGTGGGCAGGTGGAAGCTACGTTAACCACAGGAGTTAGCAAAGTCGGGGGCAAAGAGGTGAGTGAGCCCCAGCCTCACATCTGGGCCCCAGCCCATGCTCTGAGGTCTGTCCTGCCATGTGTTTTGAGCAATGACAACATTCTTATCCGTTCTTCTGCAAAAGAAACTTACTGGCTTATATATCAGAGCAGCCCAAGAGTAGTTTAGGAGTTTCAGGCAAGGCTTGCTCCAGGATTCATACAACGTCTCCAGAAATGGATCTCCTCTCTATTTTGAGACTGCACTACAGGTTCTAGGGACTTGGTGCAATGTCTTTTTTCAGGGGGAGGGGCATTTTTTCTGTATATTACATGCACACATACAGGGTGAAAAAAGTGCTTTGCCATTGGCCCAAATAAAGTGGCTACTACTGCTAAGGACAAAAATTAATATTTGATTTTGGTCCTCTGGTTTATCAAGCCCTGTGCCTGGAAAATTTATTTAACAAATAAGTACTATATGTGAAGTACTTACTATATGTGATCTACTTTAAGGCTCTCACCTCCTCTCCAAATGGAAAAGCATCTACAAACCCATTTTACTGATGAGAAAAACTAAGTGAGTTATTTAATTTTGCCAGAGGTGGAGTAGAGATTAAGCCGACTGCCACCTGACTCCAGAACCTGTGTCCATTTCAGTACACTCTCCTGTTTCCTTTGTCTGAAAATCCATCATTGGAAGATGAAGTAATTTCAGTGCATTAATAATCTGAGAACATGCCACATTGGGCTAGTCCTTTCGTGTGTTCACTGACTCAACAAATATTAAGGCATCTTTCCAGGTAGGCAGACAAGGTAGTCATATAGAAAAACAAAGACATTTTTCTCTGCCCTCTAGAAACTTAAAATCTGATGATAAAATACGACTGCTGCAACCCATATAATCCACATGAAACTCCTACAGAGCACAGAGAATAAGGTCTGCTCTGCTGGTGACGAGGACAGTAAGGCTCAAAGAGGCGCCTGGGCGTGAACAGCCGAGCCAGGGTTTGCCAGTCCCATACCTCCAGTTCAGGTCAGTTCAGTCGCTCAGTCGTGTCTGACTCTTTGTGACCCCATGGACTGCAGCACGCCAGGCTTCCCATTCCATCACCAGCTCCCAGAGCTTGCTCAGACTCATGTCCATCGGGTCAGATGGACAAGTCCCATATCTTGTCCCGTTTCAATGACTGGTAGCTGTGTTCTTTTGTTAAAATGCTATGAATTATTTTTATAATTTTATTCATTTACTTATTTTTGGCTGTTCTGGGTCTTTGTTGCTGCATGGGCTTTTCTCAGGTACATCAGAGCCTTCGCAGGGGGCCTTGATGCTCTGCTCTGCCAGCTCCCCTGCTGACGGCTGGGCACAGAGACGGAGAGAGCAGCAGCTCACACACCCAGCTGAGTCTACTTGAAAGAGCGACGTCTTCCGCAGACATGGAGAACAGATTTATGACATGGGCGGGGATGGGGGGAGGAAGGCGAGGGTGGGACGAATGCAGAGAGTAGCATGGGAACATATATACTACCATGTGTAAAAGAGAGAGCCCGTGAGAACTTGATGTATGATTCAGGGAACTCAAACTGGTGCTCTGTGGCAACCTAGAGGATGTGGGAAGGGGTGGGAGGTGGAGGGAGGTTCAAGAGGGAGGGGACATATGTACAGGGTGCTAGTCACTCAGCCGGGTCCAGCTCTATGCAACCTCATGGACTGTAGCCTGCCAGGCTCCTCTGTCCATGGGATTTCCCAGGCAAGAATACTGGAGTGGGTTCCCATGCCCTCTTCCAGGGGATCTTCCCGACCCAGGAATTGAACCCGCATCTCCTGCATTGCAGGCAGATTCATGTTGATGTATGGCAGAAACCAACATAATATAGTTATTGTAAAGCAATTATCATTCAATTAAAAACTGTTTTAAAAAAATAGCGTCTTAGTCTGCTTGGGCTGCTGCAGCAAAACACCAGAGACCAGCGCTTTAATCAACAGACATTTACTTTATGATTCTAGAGGGAAGGCCATGATCAGGGTGGCTCTTCTAGTGAGAGCCCCACTCCTGACTCGTGAATGGCTACTTTCTCACTGGGTCTCTTCCTCTTCCTACAAGGACACACTAATCCCATCAAGAGAGCCCTACCCTCATGAGCTTTCTAAGTCCTTCCCAAAGGCCCTGTCCCTAAATGCCACCATGTTGGAGGTGATGGCTTCAACATAAGAATCTGGGGAGGAGACACCAGAAACTGTGCCAAGACAAGGGGTGAGAGTGAATATTCTGCTATTTAACAGAATCAACATTACAATGATGATGATGGTACAGGAGCAAGAGGTATGGAATCTAAATAGACCTCAGGACGCCTTCTCTGTTAGAGGGACTTGCTCAGATGTCCTCTGAGGAGCCTGTTACACGGCTGACCCCACTGCAAATTGCTTTTCCACTTGGTACTCAACGGAGGAGAGAGCCAGACCTGGTAAGTTACTTGGAGCCTCAAGACGGCCCAGTTACAGTTGCCCTGCGCGAGCCCACCGGCAGCCTGGTGATTGACGGCTGGACACGTGGTACAATCCATCACGAGGGCCTGACTCAGGAAAGACAGATCAGTGGTGGAGCTAAAACAGATGTCGGGGAGGGAGGGGTGCCGAAGGAGCCTGGACAGCCAGCCTGGGGGCCTGGCCGAATGGCCGCGCCAGGACTGGGATACCATGTGCTTGACGGCTCAGCAGAGGCAGTTCTTCTCAGTGGCCACAATCCCAGGTGTTGCTCTCTTTTGAATAAGAGATTAAAAACTTAAATATTTAAGTGTAACTCTCTGACATCCAGAGAGTTATAATAAACAAACTCTGTCCTTTTCATTATGGCAGACTGGAATGCAAAAGTAGGAAGTCAGAGACACCTGGAGTAACAGGCAAGTTTGGCACTGGAGTACAAAATGAAGCAGGGCAAAGGCTAACAGAGTTTTGCCAAGAGAACACCCTGGTCATAGCAAACACCCTCTTCCAGCAATACAAGAGATGACTCTACACATGGACATCACCAGATGGTCAATACCGAAATCAGATGGATTATATTCTTTGCAGCCAAAGATGGAGAAGCTCTATACAGTCAGCAAAAACAAGACCAGGAGCTGATGGATTATATTCTTTGCAGCCAAAGATGGAGAAGCTCTATACAGTCAGCAAAAACAAGACCAGGAGCTGACTGTGGCTCAGATCATGAACTCCTTATTGCAAAATTCAGACTTAAACTGAAGAAAGTAGGGAAAACCACTAGACCATTCAGGTATGACCTAAATCAAATTCCTTATGATTATACAGTGGAAGTGACAAGTAAGATTCAAGAGATTAGACCTGATAGAGTGCCTGAAGAATGATGGATGGAGGTTCATGACATTGTACAAGAGGCAGTGATCAAGATCATTCCCAAGAAAAAGAAATGCAAAAAGGCAAAATGGATGTCTCAGGAGGCCTTACAAATAGATGAGAAAAGAAGAGAAGCTAAAGGCAAAGAAGAAAAGGAAAGATATACCCATCTGAATGCAGAGTTCCAAAGAATAGCAAGGAGAAATAAGAAAGCCTTACTCAGTGATCAGTGCAAAGAAATAGAAAAAAATAATAGAATGGGAAAGACTAGAATCTCTTCAAGAAAATTAGAGATACCAAAGGAACATTTCATGCAAGTTCAGTTCAGTCATTCAGTTGTGTTCAACTCTTTGCGACCCCATGGACTGCAGAGATGGGCACAATAAAGGACAGAAATGGCATGGACCTAACAGAAGCAGAAGATATGAAGAGAAGATGCCAAGAATACACAGAAGAACTATACAAAAAAGATATTCATGGCCCAGATTACCACAATGGTACTCACCTAGAGCCAAACATCCTGAAATGCAAAGTCAAGTGGGCCTTAGAAATCATCACTACAAACAAAGCTAGTGGAGGTGATGGAATTCCAGTTGAGCAGTTTCAAATTCTATTTGAATTAAAATTCTATTGAATCCTAATTCAAATCCTATTGAATAGTTGAGCTATTTCAAATCCTAAAAGATGATGCTATTAGCATGCCACACAACATGCCAGCAAATTTGGAGAACTCAGCAGTGGCCACAGGACTGGAAAAGGTCAGTTTTAATTCCAGTCCCAAAGAAAGGCAATGCCAAAGAATGTTCAAACTACCACACAATTGCACTCATCTCACCCGCTAGCAAAGGAATGCTCAAAATTCTCCAAGCCAGGCTTCAACAGTATGTGAACCGTGAACTTCCAGATGTTCAAGCTGGATTTAGAAAGAGCAGAGGAACCAGAGATCAAATTGCCAACATCCGTTGGATCATCGAAAAAGCAAAAGAGTTCCAGAAAAACATCTATTTCTGCTTTATTGACTACACCAAAGCCTTTGACTGTGTGGATCACAACAAACTGTGGAAAATTCTTAAAGAGATGGGAATACCAGACCACGTTACCTGCCTCCTGAGAAACCTGCATGCAGGTCAAGAAGCAATAGTTAGAACCAAACATGGAACAATGGACTGGTTCCAAATTGGGAAAGGAGTATGTCAAGGCTGTATATTATCACCCTGCTTATTTAACTTATATACAGAGTACATCATGTGAAATGCCAGGCTGGATGAAGCACAAGCTGGAATCAAGATTGCCAGGAGAAATAGCAATAACCGCAGATACGCAGATGACACTACCCTTATGGCAGAAAGTGAAGAAGAACTAAAGAGCCTCTGGATCAAAGTGAAAGAAGAGAGTGAAAAATTTGGCTTAAAACTCAGCATTCAAAAACTAAGATCATGGCACCTGGTCCCATCACTTCATGGCAAATAGATGGGGAAACAATGGAAATAGTGACAGACTTTGTTTTCTTGGGCTCCAAAATCACTGCAGATGATGACTGCAGCCATGAAATAAAAAGACGCTTGCTCCTTGGAAGAAAAGCTATGACAAACCTAGATAACACATTAAAAAGCAGAGACATTACTTTGCCAACAAAGTTCTGTCTAGTCAAAGCTATGGTTTTTCCAGTAGTCATGTATGGTTGTGAGAGTTGGACCATAAAGAAAGCTGAGTGCTGAAGAATTGATGCGTTTGAACTGTGGTGATGGAGAAGACTCTTGAGAGTCCCTTGGACTGCAAGGAGTCAAACCATTCCATCCTAAAGGAAATCAGTCCTGAATATTCATTGGAAGGACTGATGCTGAAGCTGAAACTCCAAAACTTTGGCCACCTGATGTAAAAAACTGACTCACTGGAAAAGACCCTGATGCTGGGAAAGATTGAAGACAGGAGGAGAAGGGGATGACAGAGAATGAGATGGTTGGACGGCATCACCGTCTCAATGGACATGAGTTTGAACAAGCTCCGAGAGTTGGCGATGGACAGGGAAGCCTGGTGTGCTGCAGTCCATGGGTCGCAAAGACTCAGACGCGATCAAGTGACTGAAGTGACTGATGGAATTTGTATAAAAAATTAAAAATATACTTTTTCATTATTAGTATATTTGGGGTCAATTACTGTCATTTTGCTGTAGGGCCCAATGCTATTCGTACTTCGGAGAGCCGTAGTGACATCACTTGTACACCCTATGAATGGTCCTTTGCCACAGAGAAGACCTCAGCCAAAGACATTGTATAAATACCAGCACAGTAGTCACATTGTTTTAAGAAACATGTCTAACATCTTGCCAGTGGTTTTCATGCCAAACTGACTGAAATTTAAAGCAAATTTTGACTTTTTGGTTACATCAAAAATTCTTTGACATTGTGCTGGATGTGTGTGTTTCCTATTGAAATTCTAGCATTTCTTTAAAGATTCTGGATTCAGGATACTGGACAGTCTGGATCCAGTTTCCAGGCTCAGGACTTATACCAACTGCCTGGTCTGGTGTGAGAGACACGCATGCCATGGAGTTCCAGGGTCTGAGTTGAAAAGATTCCTGGAGGAGACCTGCACCAGCAGTTCTCCAACAGTGGTCCTTACACTGGATGCTCTGCAGTCACCTGGGAGACTCTTGCTCCTCCGGGTATATGATCCGCCCCACTCCTCCTAGAGCTCCAGGGCTTCCTGACTCAGTAGATCTGGAGTGATGAGGCGCCAGGCATTTGTATTTTTCAAATGCTCTCAGAGGACTGGGATGGACATCCAGGGACATAGCCCTGAACCTGACCCAACGTCCTCATCTCAGAGACAGGGAGTGTGAGCGCCCACGAAGGGGGAGCCGATGGTCACAGTGGATCAGGATGACCTCTAAACCCATTATGACAGGTGTCCTCACAAGAAGAGAGAGTGAAGCGGCCACAAACCAAGGATACCTGGGGCACCTGGAGCTGGGGGAGGCAGGGGGTTCCTCCCTGAGAGCCTCCAGCAGGACACGGCCCTGACGCCCTGATTCCAGGCTCCAGCCTCCAGGACTGTGGGACAGTAAGTGTGTGTGGCTTCAAGCCCCCAGTGTGTGCAGCCCAGGACACTGCAGGACAAGTGACGCAGGGTCATCTGCACAGACAGGCCCACCCAGCCCCGAGGACAGGGACGTGTCAGCCTGGTGACCGGAGCCTGGCATGTAGCTGCCTCTTCAGAAAAGTCTGTGTTAGACGTCCTTCCTCCAGACACAAAACTGTGAGCAGAGATGATGGCAGGGGAGGCCCCTGACCTGCCCGGGATGAGGGTAATTTGTGCGGGAGGCCTGGCTCTGAGGGAGCCCTTTTCTGGGAGGGCCGGGCAGGCACAGAACACTCCTGCCAAGCGCAGGCCTCTCTGCAGCAACCTTCCCATCTCTGCAGCAGCCCCGCTGGCTGGGCAGGGATGCACTTCCCCTGTAGCCAGCAGCCGACAGCGAGGGGCAGCAGGAGGAGGCCCGTCTGGTCCAGCAGCACGGCAGGCACCCACCGCCCCCGGATGTGCTGAGGAGCCCGGCTCCAGGTGGACCTGCTGCCTTCAGCAGGAGGCAAGGAATCATCAGGACCCGACACCCATGGAACATGGGCTGTGGTGGGCTGGGCCCAAGGCCCCACCAAGGGGAGGAGGCAACACGGCACAATGGCCAAGGGCTCATCAGGGTGGCCCGCCACACTGGAGCGTGACCTCTGCCACTGACCAGGGGTGAACTTGGGACACTTACCTAACTCCTCGGAGCTAAACCTCCCCATCTTCAAGATGGGGGAGTAATCTCATTTATCGCTAGTGGACGGTGCTGGGAATAACAGCCACAATCTTAGCACAGGAGACGTGCTTGGTGAATACGGCCATGGCTCCCGGCTTGATCCTGGCTCTGGCTGTCAGCAGCCACATCCCAGCTGTTTGGCAGCCTCTGGGCAGTTTGGACTGAGGACAGAAGGCCTCTGGAAGCGCAGCGGAAGCAGGAAGCAGGCGCAAACGAGAGGCCTCGGAAAGGGGCCCGAGGCATGTGTGCTGCGTGGACAAGCCCAGCCAAGGAGGCAGGGACACCTGGAGCCACACCTGCTTCTGAGCCAGAGGTGGGGGCGGGCGGGAGCCGAGGTCAGGGAGCTCCGCTGGAGCGGTTCCTGCTCACAGCGCCCACCCCTGCCTTCTCCACACGTTTCTGTCCTGTTTGTAAGATCAACCGTGGTCAGTCTGAGCCCCACTCAGTGCTCTAGGTCTGGCCTCCACTAACACAACATCACTAGTCATCAGGGAAATACAAATCAAAACCACAATGAGAGATCACCTCATGCCTGTCAGAATGGCTATCATCAAAAAGACAAGAAACAATAAGTATCGGTGGAGAAAATGGAACCCTTGTGCACTGTTGGTAGGAGTGTAACTTGGTGCAGTCACTATGGAAGAGTGGAATTTCCTCAAAAAGCTAAAAACAGAACTATTGTACAATCCAACAATTCCACTTCTGGGTATTTATCTGAAGAATATAAAAACAGATGATACCATTCTAATGGAAGAAAACAAAGAGGAACTAAGAGCTCTTGATGATGGTGAAAGAGGAGAGTGAAAAAGCTGGCTTAAAACTCAACATTCAGAAAACTAAGATCATGGCATCTAGTTACATCACTTCATGGCAATTAGTAAGGGAAAAAGTGGGAACAGTAACAGATTCATTTTCTTGTGCTCCAAAATCACTGTGGACAGTGACTGTAGCCATGAAATTAAAAGACACCTGCTCCATGGAAGGAAAGCTATGACAAACCTAGACAGTTTATTAAAGAAAACATATCATTTCGCTGACAAAGGTCTGTATAGTCAAAGCTATGGTTTTTCCAGTAGTCATGTATGGATGTAAGAGTTGGACCATAAAGAAGGCTGAGCTCTGAAGGATTGATGCTTTTGAATTGTATGCTGGACTCTTGAGAGTCCCTTGGAAAGCAAGGAAATCAACCCAGTCAATCCTAAAGGAAATCAACCCTGAATATCCTTTGGAAGGATTGATGCTGAAGCTGAAGCTCTAGTACTTTGGCCACCTGATGCGAACAGCCAACTCATTAGAAAAGATCCTGATGGTGGGAAAGATTGAAGACAAAATGAGAAGAGGATGCCAGAAGATGAGATAGCTGGATGGCATCACCGACTCAGTGGACATGGGTTTGAGCAAACGCCAGGAGATGGTAAAGGACAGGGAAGCCTGGTGAGCTGCAGTTTATGGGGTTGCAAAGAGTCAAGCAGAGCTTAGTGACTGAACAACAATGAATAACAACAATCCAAAAAGATACATGCACATCAGTGTTCATTTCAGCATTCTTTAAAATAGCCAAGATATGGAAAGAAGCTAAGTGTCCATTGAAAATGAATGGATAAGAACATGTGATATAGATAGACTGCTATTGGTGTATAAAGAGACTAACAGTGAAACAGTATGCAGCCATAAAAAGAATAAAACCTTGCCTTTTGCAACAACATGGACAGACCTGGAGGTTATTATGAGAAGTGAAGTAAGTCAGATAGTGAAAGGCAAATACTGTATGTTTTCACTTGTATATGAAATCTAAAAAATAAAATAAATGAGCAAATATTTAAAAAATAAAAACAGACTCACAGATAAAGAGAAGAAACTACTGGTTGCCACACAGGAGGAAAGTGGAGGGATGAGCGAAATAGGTGAAGGGAGTTAAGAGGTACAAACTACCAGTTATAAAACAAGTGAGTCACAGGGATGTAGTGTATCACAGGGGATATATAATCAATAATACTGTAATAACACTTTATGGTGTATAATGTAAAAAAACATAGACACAACAGTGTACACATGAAGCTAAAGTAATATTTTAAGTCAAGTATGCTTCAACTTAAAAAGGAAGAAAATAGAAAGCTGAGGAGAAACACATGAAATTTGGGGGCCAGGAGAGTTGAAAATTCTACAGAGTGGACTGAGAAGGGCTTTCTGAGAAGATGATCTTTGTGTATAAACCTAAAAGCAGTGAGGGAGTGAGTCATATAGATGATTGGGTGGGAGACAGGAAGGATGGATGAATGGATGATGGGTGGATGGAAGGGAAGGGAGAGAGGGGGAGGCTGTATGATGGATGAATGGACGGATGGATGGATGGATGGACTGAGTGAATGAATGAATGAACACATGAATAGTCCTGATATAAGCAGATGATTTAATTTATCTCCATCACTATTGCTGTTCTTTCTCATGCCTGGCTATCTGTATCCCACCTGTCCTTCAGTGTCAAGGCTAGACTTGCACCCATATTTTCCTGCACAGGATCCTTAAGAGTCTGTGCCCCCAGTTCGGGTGGACTCTGCACCCCCTCTTTCCTGGTGTGAAATCAAGCAAGAGAGCCTCAAGCCTCACTCGTGAAAAAGTTACCTGCAAGACTAATTTTTCCACAGTGAATTCCATTTTTCCATGTTCATTTTCATCAGTTTAAATACTAACTCTTGTGAGGGAGAAGGGAGATAGTTTCAGGGTATTAAAGGTTAAGAACACTGAAAACATTAGGCAGATCAGTTAATACCACGTTCTATTACATTCATGCTGTTTGGCTGTTAATTGCAGTCTTACAGGAACAATTTTCGCAAATAAATGCAAAAAGAAGAAAGCAAAAAAAAAAGATGACAAACCTTGGCTTGCTCCCAGTGGTTCAGGAGCTTTCCCTTAACCATAAGGAGATTCTCTTTATGTGGGATCTGAGGAGAGTATCAAAAGGAGCCCTGCGCACAGCCTCCCAGTGTGTGGTTTATCTCTTTATCTGCTCACACAAGGCTGCTAAGGTCACACAGCTACTGGCTCGCTGAGCCAAAATCTGATCCCGGGTGTGTGTGCTAAAAATATTTTTTTCTCCTACAAAAGGGCTGTGTCCTTAGAGAGTGACCCCCTTCATGAGAGGAAGTTGTGAGTTTAAGATACGATCAAGGCTTTCAGAGTAAGAGTGACCCGGGTCTCCCCTTTGAGTGGGGCCAGTGAGTCTGTCCCAGCGTATCGAGGTGGTTAAAAGTTCAGCCCTGGAGTCTGGGATCTGACGGCCTGAGATGCAACCCTGCTCCTTGACTTACGAGAGTGAACCTGGGCCATGGCTTTCACCCGCCTGCGCCCCGGGGTCCTCGAGTGTAAACAACACCCAGTGACACATGAAACCCTTCTCAGGGTTGGCAGGAGGATTCGGAGCAGTAACACGTTCTAGTGATGCAGACTGTGTGCCCTGTGCCATAACTCTACTCCGGGGTGCACCCCCGCCAGACACGGCCCGCACATCCCAAACGTGCCCCGGCTGGACCCCTCGATGCCCCTCCATGGTGGAGGCGGCAAGTCAGTCCTGTGGGGCTCACGTCAGACTCTACGGCAAGAATGTTCACAGCAGCTTTAGTCACAATAGCCAAGACACAGAAGCAACCTAAATGTCTATCAACAGAGGGAGAGATAAAGTGTGATACATATAGACAATGGAATACTACTCAGTCATAAAAAGATGGAAATAATGCCGTCTGCAGCAACACGGAGGGACCTAGAGATTATTATACTAAGTGAAGTAAGTCAGAGAAAGCTAAATATTATATGCTATCACTTGTATGTGGAGTCTTCTTTAAAAGACACAAATGAACTTATTTCTAAAACAGAAATAGACCTACAGACACAGAACATAAATTTATGGTTACCAAATAACCAACGAGGACCTACTGTAGAGCACAGGGAATTAAACTCAGTATTTTGTAATAACCTACAAGGGGAAAGAGTCTGGAAATATGTGTGTGTGTTTAACTGAATCATTGTGCTATATACCTGAAACTAACACAACATTATAAATCAACTACACTACAATAAAATATATATTGAAGAGAGCGGGGGAGAAGTGGGGGGGGAGAGAGAGGGAAAGGAGAGGAAAGAACCAACACGGCTCGCGCAGAGTGTGGAATCAGACATCAGTTTCCTCTCTGTGGAAGGGGGCTATATTCGCTGTAGTGGGCATGGGGAGGGAGGTGCCTGCTGGGGGCTGGAAAAGTTCCGGATGTTGGTCTGGGTGATGATTACATGGTGTGTGCATGCCAAGGAAAAATGCACTGAGAGGTACACTTAAATGTGTTTCCATTACTGAATACATGTCGACCCCAACAAGAAGTAAGATGGCTCTATCCTATGATGCATATTGGAGGATGATGGCTTTAGAGGATAGTTATAACGCCTAGAGGAAATTCATTTACGTGGCCCCGAATATAAAAAGATCGACGTTGGGAAGCTTTACCCCATCCTTATTTGCAGCCACCTACCTCCCTCGCTCCCTGCAAGGCCTGCCAGGTTCCAGATGCCTCCAGCGTGTGTGGACCCTGCCTGTTCTACAAACTGTCTCCATCTAACGGATAACAAGGAAGCCAGACTGAGAGCCTGCACCACAGACCCCTCTCACAGACATTCTGTCTCTCATCCCCCTTCTGCTTGCAGGGACACTGCAAGATGCAGTAAGTTTGCTCCAAGCCACGGAGCTGCCGGTGAGCCGTGCCCTCACCCCTGGGTCACACGGTGCTGGACGTATAGCCGGGGACCTTGACCATAAAAGCAGCCGTGAATTATCTGGCGGCAGACCGATGGGGATACAGTTGGGAAGCAAAATCCATCTCTTTTACAACTGTCCTCCTGACGTGTTTATGGATCCACGTATCCGACGGGCGGGGGGAGCGGTGAGGGGAGAAGCGACTCAAAGCATTCTGGGTCCCCCCACCCCCGCTCTGTGCAAACCACTGCAGGAAAATGAGGGAAACCACCCATTCCGAACGATTTCTACAAAAGCAGGCCCCAGAGTTGATGTCTGCCACATGTACCACCCAGGCCCTGGCTGTCTTCAAAACATGGCCAGAAAACAGAGCGGGGCCGGCCGGGGATAAGGCGGCTTCATCCCCACCTCTCGACAGCCAGACCCGGCTCGGGCCTCCCCGCTGCAGCTTCCAACGGCCCTCCTCCCACTCAGCACACAGGCAGTCGGAGAACGTGCCAGAAGGCTGACCGCCACCCCGAGTCACCTCCAGAGACAGAGGAGGTGTGGGGGACGCTGGCTGTCCCCGCTCTTTCCTCTGGGGGATAATTCTCCAACAGGACGTCTTTGTGGGGTCGGTTGTGGACCCAGGGATGCTGTCTGGAGCCAGGCACCGTGGTTTCTGTTCCGTCCGACGCTTTACAACTTCCCCTTCTCCTAGCTCCAGAGAAAACACCCCAGAGGCAGCTGGAAAGGCAAACTGCTGATTGCTGGGGAGCCAGAATTCAGGTGTGCCCCGTGCAGGAGGAGGGGGAGGAGAAAACGGCACCAGTGTGTGGCCCCTGGTGCAGGCCCCGGGGAATGGCAGAGCTGTCCATCTCTGTGTCGGCGCCCAGACTGGGGGAGCTATTTATAGAACTGGAGGCCCGCTGGGTGGCTGCATCTGGAACCAATTGAGGAGGGCTGGAGTCGCTGTCAGAGCCTGGCACCCACTCGATGATCCCCCAGGCAGGACTTCACCCGTAAGTGTCAGAGACCGGGACGGAGCTGCTTGCTCCCTCCCTCCAAGGGCCTCCCGAGTAGTTGAGCTAATTGGAAAAGACATTCTGAGCTGGTCAGTGGATGCTCATGGTGTCAAGAGGCAATTACCTGCAATTATTATGCAAGCGTCTAATCACTGCACACTGGCTAATTAGTTACAAATTGCTCAGCAATAAATGCCTTGGGCAGAAAGACCTCCTTCCTTTGGAATGTAAGCGGGTTCCTGAGGGGTGAGCCTGGGAGGCAGCCTGGCTGGCCCATGCAGGCGATTGGTCACTCCAAACCCCAAAGGCTTTCTGGAAAATCTCTGAAACGTCGGCCCACAGGACACACAGGCACCTCAGAAGGGCACATGCGCTGCTTCAGGGTATGGAGAAACAGGGTCTCCGTGCTCCCAGGTCCCGTGCTCACACCAGACTTCAGGAAACCTCCTCTAGGCCTGCTTGCCCTTGCCACCCTGGGGAAGACCTCCCTGTGGACCAAGGTCGGGGGCGGGGGTGCTGTAGGTGTGGTCTGTGCACCAGCGGCACTCACAGCAGGGGGAAATGCAGACCCCCACCCCCGCCACAGAAGGAAGACCTGCGTCTTCATCAGACGAGCCCCAGGGATGCACGTAAAGGACTGGGCTCCCCTCTAAGAGCACCTCCCGGGCCCTGCTCCAGTGCTCTGCATGGGGCACCCCCACAACGAGGTCTCTGCACCCAGTGGAAGTAACAGGACCCGTCACTAAATCACAAGCGCCACAGGGCAGGGGTCACTGGCTGTTGATCGCTGTATCCCCAGGTTCTAGAACCATGTCAGTTACACAGTAGGTGCTCAGTCGATGGTGAACAAGCACATGCACTGACAGAGCTGCCTGGTGTTTTATTCCAAAGCCCTGAAGTGCGGCCCTGGCGAGTGTGCTCAGAGGGAATGGCAGACAGGCGTGGTGAGCCCAGGTTACTTTCGGAATTTCACAAACAGAAAAGATCCTTGTGCCATTTCAGTGGCTAACGTTTTGTGAAATGGCAGGAGGAGAATCGTCCTGATAGTCACCCCTGCTCGAGCCCTCTCTGAAAAAAGGCAGTGTCTGCTGTTGTCAGAATCGGGGGGCGGGGTGGGGGTCGGCCACAGCGGCTGCAGGGTCTGTGGCCTCTGTTTTGCCTTCTGGAGAGTGGCAGGCTTGAACTTTTGAACCTGAACTTTGCTGAGAAAGGCTCACATTCCCAGGTTTTGGCCTGAGACACCCCCCACCCCCAGGCTGGCTGGGCCTTCCCTTCTCTTTCTTGCGCTTCCTCCTGCCCACCCAGGACCTTGCCATTTTGTTGGCTGCTGACACCTCCAGGAACTCTGGTTCCAGGGGTCAAACCACCAGAAAGCTCCACTGTGGGGCCCATGGAACACGTGCAGGCTGAGAGCAGGAAGCATCACTTTGGCCTGATGATTGCTTTACCAGTCTAAACCTCAGTTTTCTCCTCTGGGAAGTGGGAATAAAGTCGTATAGAAGAAAGGCGTATGGGAGTAGAATGGTGCACCCCCAAATTCACATGCTTCTGGAACCTCATGCTGCTGCTGCTAAGTCACTTCAGTCGTGTCCGACTCTGTGAGACCCCATAGACGGCAGCCCACCAGGCTCCGCCGTCCCTGGGATTCTCCAGGCAAGAACACTGGAGTGGGTCTGGAACCTCATAGCATGACCTTATTTGGAATTAGGGTCTGTGAGCTGTAAGTAGTTAGGATGAGGTCACACTGGATGAGGGCGGCTCTAAACACAGGAACTGTGCCCTTACAGGACGAGGGGACACAGAGAGACATGGGGAAGCAGGCCATGGGAAGACAGGGGCCAAGCTCGGAGTGATGTGACCGCAAGTCAAGGGACGCCTGGAACCACCGGAAGCTGGAGGGGCAGGAAGGACCCTCCCCAGAGCCTCCAGAGGGCCCACGGCCCCACCCACCCCTTGGCCTCCGGACCTGGGAAAGGACACCTCTGCTGTTGTAAGCGCCTGGCATGCACACTGGCTGTCTCGGCCCCAGGACCCTGCACTGAACCTGAGCAGATGCTGGGGAGGGCTCTGACTTATGCCGTCTCGACCCGTCAACATCACGGTGCCTGTCACCTCCCTGGCGGCCTTCCCCTACCCCCAGGAGAGGCAGCACAGAGGTGGGCCTGTACCACCTTGGTGAGACACCTGCAGTGCCAAGCGAAAGGGCGGGAGAGAGCCCCAATGT
Organism: Cervus elaphus; assembly: GCF_910594005.1. NCBI lineage: Eukaryota > Metazoa > Chordata > Mammalia > Artiodactyla > Cervidae > Cervus > Cervus elaphus. Next base: position 14,270,937 of record NC_057818.1, read on the forward strand.
GTGGAGCCGTCTTCCCTGCCCCTCACCCCCGGGCTTCCAGGCAGGGGCTCTGAGCGGAGTGCCCCGGCCAGCAGAGCAGAAAGCAGTGCCAGGTCAACCGCTGCATCTGTCTGGCTGTTCAGGGAGCAGAACCTCACTCACCCACCTTGAACCCAAATCCAAGTGTGTAGGGGTCAGAGGCCAGGCTAATTAGCTTAGGAACACCTCATACCCTCGACCAGACCCCGAAGGTCCTCAGGACAAGATAGCCCGCTGCTACTTTTAGCCCTGAGGGCCACGACTTCATCGTGGCACAGGATGGCTGGGGGCAAAGCAGATGGTGGAGAAGGAAGGAGCTCGTGGGCGGGCATCCAGAGAATGCCCACCCAGGCCTGCCTGAGGGTTGCAGGGCCGAGCAACAGCTGTGATCTAGTACTCGTCCCCTCCCGCTTACTCCTCACTGCAGCCCTGTGGGTGGGGCCACACCGGCCCACCTCAGAACTGGGGAAACTGAGGTACAGCGTGAAGAAGGGGCTCTATGCAAGGAGCTTCCAGACCCCTGGGCCATAGGAGACTTATGTCTGAGACTATCTGGGGGCTCAGATGCCTGTGGAGTGGAAAAATAACACATTTTGATGCACGATTATGGAATGCACTATAGCAGCAGGGAGTGCTGGCTTCTCCAAAGAGGAGCTTCCAGGGCGGGTGGCTGAGGGGCAAAGAGGGGCCCTGGGTCCAAACCCCACTCATCACTTCCACTGTGATCCCAAGACAGCTGGCTTACGTACACTCGGCTGTCTGGGTTGTGAAATGGAGATTCTGTCCCCAACAGTGGGGAGAATGGGGGCCACGGTGACAGACCTAGCACAGCTCCTGGAGCCACCACGCTCCACAGGGTGCATGTGACACCCTGCACCCCAGCCTGGCGCTGGAGTGCCCAGCGACAGAGGCAGAGGGCCAGCCTGCCACCTGGGCCTCACAAGGGTGTCCCAGAGACGGGTGGCCCACGGGGCTGCAGCCAGGCAGCAAGGGGGACGGGAAGGCGTAGGCAGGGCCAGCCGGGTCAGCTCCGAGGCTGCCACACATCCGCGCGGGGCCTGCAGCGGGGCTGTCGGCCAGGCCGCTGAGTGCAGGAAGATGGGCGTTTAATGGAGCTCTGATTACAAGGAGATAGGGCTCCGATGGCTTCCAGGGGCCCCCTTTGTAGGATTAGTATTTATTACGCCCTGAATTAGCTGGCAAGAGGATCGGCTTCTGTGGAGACGCTCAGCTGAGCCTCGGAGTATAACGTTCCTTTTATTGCTCCATAAACACAGCCCTGCTCTCTCTCTTCTTCCTCCCGCTCCCCACCTCATGCCTGTCTTTTTAAACCTTCTAAACCTTTAATCAGAGGACTCATTGGGCAGAATAATCACAAATCCCTTTCAACTCTGCTCTTCCAGAACCCTGGCCTGGAGGTAACCGAGGTGGGGAGACCCAGAGAAGCCCCGTGGCCCCAAGTAGCCCTACAACCTCTTGTGTGTGCAATGAAATACAGAACTGCTCACAGCGCAGCTGAGAAAGTGGGACAAGGCTGTTAGCACTGCTGCTCATGTGTTGTACACCTCCAGGGCGAGCCACTTCAACCCCACCTCTCTGAACAGAGCTGTGCAGTGCACACCCCGTGCAACCGCACATAGCATCCTATTCCTACAGGTACCAGGTAAAACATAAAGCAGACACACATTCAGTGTCAGCAGTGGCTTATCAAGAAAACTCACTTTCGTTGTCTGCTTCCTCTGCATTTTCTAATTGCTCTTCTGTAGTGGTAAGGCTGGCAGAAAACACGCCAGGCCCACTTCCAAAGGCTTGGAGTGTTCATTAATTCCAAACTGCCCACTCCTGGCTCGGGGCTCCCCATCACCAATGCTGAACTGCCTCCTACTTTTCCATCCCCAAATGAATAAACTACACTTACTCTAACTGACACTAGCAGATCCCACCTGCAGCCCTCAGGGGCCGGCCTGGCCCCAGCCTAGCCCCCTGCCATTCCCCCACTCGAACCCTCTGCTCCCCATCACATGGCCTTCTGGCCAGATTTTTCTTTATCGGGCATTTATACTCCAGCAAGAATTTTCGACAATGCATTTTCTCTCCCGGGGACTGAATTCCTCATTGAACAGTGAGATTCTTGAGAGAGCTCAGCGAGTAAGCAGAGAGAATCTGGAATGGAAACAAGGAAGTATGCTAATAACTCAGAAATCAAACTGGTTAGGGACTGCTGAACAGAGTCACGGCATCGCAACTTTTAGGAACAGAAAGGATGTTAGAGGTCAAGCCCACAATTTCAGGTATGGAGAAAACGAGGCCCAGAAAGGAAAGTGGTTTATGCAAGACACGCAGCAAGTCAATCTATGACCAAAACCTCGAGTCTAATTCAAATATGATCATCCACGAGAGAAGAAGAAATACAAGCACTCGAGCAAGAAACCCCTGCCCCAGAACGACTTGAGCCCCAAGACATGAAAGCAAACACATGTGCTGCGGTGTCAGAGGCGAAGAATCACAGGGGCACACATCTAACTCTCCCACTCTACAGGTGGGAAAGCTGAGGCCAGCGGGGAGCTTGAGGTGCTACTGTCATCCACTGAAGACCTGTGAGTTGCCAGGCACGGTGCTAACTGCACTTTATCACGATCCCCAGCACCACCACCCCACGAGGCTGGCAGAGGTTTGGGAAGTACTGGCTTAAGGAAACTGATACAGGTTTCCGTGCTGTTTAACCGCAGGACTTTTCAGAGCCTTGAATATGCTGATGTGCACTGTGCATCTCCAAGAAAATAGAGGAGAGCTGGGTTTCCCCAGTTATTTGGGGAAGGAAACATCTTTTTGTGAAGCATCTCCTGGGACACATTTCGGTTCTAGATTTGAACCACACACGGCATTCCAAGGGCTCTGCCAAGACAACATGTGTTTAAATGCCCAGTAAGTGGTTCCAGCTGTGTGGGCCCTGAATTCCAGAGACAGGGAGAGGTCACCTTGCAGTTATGCACCACTGCATAAACGGGTTGAGGGCGCCTTCTAGTGCAGGGCCGTGAGCTTTCTGCTGGAGTGGGGTGCAGGCGAGGGACAGGAGGTGGGTGTGTCAGACACCATAGGTGGCACGAGGAAAACTGCCCTCCCGCCCCTGGGGAGGGCAGCCTGTGCCTGGTTCTAGCAGGCCCATGAGCTGCAGTGACGTGGGTGATTCCCAGGCCACATCTGTAAAGAGCAGGGTGGGAGGGGATCCTTACCCAACTGCCATGTGCCCACTTCCTCTCCGCGGCAGATGGAAAGCCCCCGTTGGAAGGATGGGGCAATAAGATGGAATCGGCCTGGATCGCTGAGTCACCGCATGGAGGGCAGTTGCCCAGGAAGGTGCACTGGGCTTGGCAGGAGTGGGAGGTGGGTCTTCGCTGAGCTATGTCACTGAGAGCCGGGAGCTATTTGTTACTGCGGCGTGGCAGAGCAGGTAGAGGACTGACCAAGGACTGACAAAGCAGATATGAGCGCTTCCCCAGAGCATACGCAGCTTAGCAGGGAGACCAGACGTGTGTGCGAGTAACCAGAATGGGCGAGTTGAGCACCTTAAGGGCTGTAAATACCATTCTGTGGCAGCTCTGTGCTTTGCCAGATCTCAGTCGGCCTCAGCGAGGCCATGGTAACCGAGTAGAGACTGGAAGGAAAGCTTGAGCTTGGAGATTAAATGCTATTCCAGGTAGAAGGAACAGCATGAATGAAGGATCCGAGGCAAGAAATTAAGGAGTATGAAGCAGAGCCAGTTTTGTCAGAGTTAAGGACATCAGAAGGAGGTGACAGAAATTCAGGCTAGAAGAAACCACTGGCCCCATGAACATGAAGGGTTTTGGATTCGGTTCTTCTAACGGCACTTCTCCCAGGAAACTCTGCCCATCCCCTGAGCTGCAGCTGTAAGGTGAGAGTTCTGTAATCAGGAAACTGCAGGACAGCTTAATCGCCTGCCTCCCTCTGAACAAATCCCAGGCTCGTGAATAGACAGAGGCTCTGAGAATTCCTACAGTAGAGAATCCAGGCCACACTTGCTTAACACAGCATTTCTCAGCCTTGTTGGGTCTAGCACTGCTATGAAGGGGGTACCAGCAGATTTACAAGCAGGAGGGGACCTGACCAGAGCCCCGAGGTGATCAGCCCCTGGGAGGGATGCCATGCCTGTGCTGCTCAGCTCCTCCTCTGCCCACGCCGGGTGGAGCATCCACACAGCCCCTTCCTGCTGACCCTTCCTGCTGACCACCTCGTGCCTCAGAGGCTGCAGGGCCTCACTCTGACACAGAGGCTGCAGAGGGGATCCGTCCAACCTCCTGGGGCTCTGTCTGGGAGTTAGGAGTTGACCAACGAGAGAAGGGGACCAATGAATAAAGGGGGACCCCTGCCCCCATTTGGGGGACAGACAGTTCTGGGAGGTGTTCTGTGAGCGCCTTGGGATGTCCTGACGTCTTAGGAGCCCCCGCTGCCCCCAGGGACCTCAACCTGACACCCTTCCCTCCCCCGCTCTATCACTCCTGCACCCTACACCACCTCCCAAATCAACCACCAGATCCCAAGGGTGCAGCTCGGGGGACACCCAAGATAAGGCCAGGAATGTATGAAAGGAGCCCAGAGGGGCAAAAGGCTAGAGAGATCTGGGGAAAAGATCTCTGAAGGGTTTTGCAACAGACCCAGAAAATAAAACTTCTAAGCGAATGTTGCTCCACAGAGAAACATCAGCCAAAGCAGCTCATGACAAAAGCCAAGTGTCACCAGGCTTCCTCAGGGCCACAACCTACCTAAGCTTCTTTCCCTCTATTTCCAAGCTCTGCAGAGACTTTTACTACTGCCTTGACTTCATGGGTTTGGAAACCAAGGCTCAGAGAGGCACACTTCCTCCGAACTGGGCGACTTCCCACCCTCACAATGTTCTGGTGGAAGAAGCTGCAGGACTGGATGACCATTGGATATTGGGCAAAGAGGAGAGGAAAGCTGACTCAGAGGTCAGCATGCACCGAGAAGGCTTCCTGGAGGAGGTGGGTCCACCTCCAAACACGGACCCTTTGTCAGAATCCAATGCAAATACGCAACATCGTTATCATCTTTATGACCGGTATGACTGCCCACCGCCCAGCGGAAAGCCTGGTGTCTGGTAGGCATCTGTGAGCCCTAGTCAGGCTCTGGCTCTGCGGGGGTCTTTAAGTGCTCATTCTCCAAGGCGGGAGGATCCGCAAGACAGGTGCGTTGTCAAGTAGCCATCTTGCGCAGACCACAGCTCAGGCACCAGCTAGAAGAAGGTGAGCAGCCCCAAACAGGGAAGTGGCAGATGTCTGATCTTCACGCACCACAGACATCTAACCTGGACAAGCGTGCTCCCCCTGGGGCATCTGCACACAACCACTCATGGGTCTCTCACGGAACAAGCCAGTGAGCAGCAGTTTCTATCACTTGGGCCTTGTTGGGGTGGGGGGTTTGGGGGGAGAACCTTGTCCTGGCCCAGGTTCCAGCCACTGGTCTGTCCCCGGCAGGGCTATGTAGACAAGGCAGGCTGGGCTGTCAGCTTTGAGCTGTCAGGCTCCACGTGCCCCTGCCCTGCTCATCCCGCGGCCCTCACGGGCCCAGGGATGGATCATCAGAGATCATTTTACTCCCAAGAGGACTTATAAATCAGTCCCTTTGTGGGGATGGTTCCCACAGAATGTCTGCCTCACTGTCAGAGTAAAAAGGGAAAGAAACAAGGAGGGGAGACAGAGGCCTGGGCTCCAAGTGGAGAAGCAAGATGACAATATTTGTTCAGCGGGGCCGGAATGGAGGCCCCGAAAGAGCTCCGCGTCCGGAGAGCCAGGCCTTTGAACTGTCCCACCTTTGTTATCCTAAGAGGCTTGACGATAAGCCCACCCAGCACAAAGATACTCTCAGTTCCAGGCATATGGACCCCATTAATCTGCCCTCGCACCTTTTAAGAACTTTGCAGCTCCTGCCACCCCCGAGCTGAAAATAGGGCGAGAGCCGAGGGTTAATTTTCTTAAATGGATTTTAGTCAGGCCTGGCCTGGCCTCTCTGGAGTGCACGAGGCTGACAGCTGGACCGCCGGCCGCGATTTGTCCTGGGGTAATGACTGCCCAGTAATGACTCCGTGGCGGAGGCAGTGAGCACGGAACTCGCCGCTCATCCAGCCGAGATGTCCTGCTCGGCCCAGGTCCAAATCCCACCGGCCAGCTGTGTGGCCCTGGGCACCCTCCTCAGCATCGCTGGCCCTCAGTGTCCCCCTCGGCAAAGCGGCCGAGATCGTGACTGCCCGCAGCACTGCCAGCTGCATGACGGGAGCTCAGACGCGGAGGTCCCGTGATAAACGCTGCGCAAACAGCAGCCCACGGAGGGCGGCGAGGGACACAGCAAGGCTGAAGGCACAGGTGGCCTGGCACTGAGGGCCTCAGAGGCGGCGTCTCCAGTGCCCCCACCCGGCCCCGACGCCTCAGACTGTCCTTCAGGCGAGTGGCCCCGTCCAGAGGCTGTGAGTCTACACTGGCCTCCGCCTGCACTTCGTCTGCACGCAGCTCTCATGGGAGATGCTGGATTCCAGCCCTCTACGCGGGGTGCGCCATTGGCTTGCCCAGGGCTCTTCAGAGACTCTTCAGAGCCTCGAGTGCGCTCATGGACAGCTCTCTAAGCTGTGTGTCCTTGATCAGGTCACTGAGCGCTCTGACCTCAGTTTACCCATCTCCGCAGCGGGAGGATCAAACCACAGCCTCCTTGGGCTGCGCGGTTGTTGAGAGGGTCCCGTGAGATGGGGAAGGCCTGGAGGAAATGCTCAGAGACAGCAGTTGTGCACCTTCGGCTCCATGGAGAAGACACTGGTGCCCAACTCGGGGACAAACAGCATGGATTAGAGAAATGGCCACTTCTACCCTGCCCCCCTCCACAGCCTCAGGCTGGCCTGTCCCAAGTCTCTACCATCAGTGGTTCCAGGCTGACCCCACCTCATGCTCCAGGTGAACCCTTGGATTCTGTCCGTGTGCTACTCACTTATCGGCCTCTCTGGACATGGCCTTCTCACTCCTGGAATTTAAGGGGGCAGCTCAGGCCACAAGCTTCTAATTTGCCTTATTTTTATTTTCATCTGCTTGCTCACATTCATCTAGAAAAAAAATGCACTGCAATGTTGTGAAGTAATTAGCCTCCAACTAATAAAAATAAATGAAAAAAATAAAGAAAAAAAATGATATAGCCCTTAAAACACACTGTAAGGAGTCCAGTCCTGACGCCACTGTCTGCAATGAATTGCACAGAAAGTATCAATGTCTCCCCTGGACTGCATTTGCAGTGCAACTGATCAAAACAATTCTCCACGAGCACGCAGGCCCTAACAGAACCCGCTGCAGGCAGAGTGATGAACCTCCAGGGGAAGTCGCCAGAAAGGAGAGGTTCCAGGTCTGGCCAGAATCGCCCACTGTCTGTCCTCTGGAGAGAACCAGCATGGCAGACCAGAGTCCATAGGAAAATGGCTTCATATTTGACACTAAATTACTGACCTGGAATTCACTAGGTATTTCTGAATTCTGTTTTTCAATCCTCCCCTTTCTTTTTTTAAAATAAAAGCATATAAGAAACATGTAGGCAATTTCCCCAGGCAGACTGTTGCTTGACAAAGAACATGCTTAAGACTTAGCAGCACTTAAGTCTCTTTTTTCATTTAATTTATAAATGTGACTCTGAGATGGCTTGTGTATAACAACCGACCTAGATGAATTTTATCCAGTCGTTCCCTGGGGGTTGGAAAAGCATTAACATGTAAAATGAACCCACCATATACATGCAAAGGAAATGAAATCAGGATCCCAGTGTGATACTGCACCCCATATTCATAGCAGCCCAATTCACAACAGGCAAGACATGGAAACAGCCTGAGTCCACGGGTGGAGGAATGGATAAAGAAGATGTGGTGCGTACATACACAATGGAATAGTACTAAGCCATGAAAAAGAATGGTGTCCTTTGCAGCAACATGGATGGACTCGGAGGGCATTCTGCTAAGTGAAATAAGACAGATAAATACTGTATGACATCACACATACATGGAATCTCAAAAAGCCCAATGCAGAGAAGCAAACAGTGGGATGTGGTGTCAGGGGCTAGGGGGAGGGGGAAATGAGGAGATGCTGGTCAAAGGGTACAAACTTCAGTTGGAAGGAGGTGCGTTCCAGGGTCCAACACACAGCACGGGGCCTACAGTTGACCACACTGCATGATATGCTCGAAAGCGGCTGAGAGAGTGAATCTTAAACGTTCTTACCACGGGAAGGAAGTGGTAGCCGTGGGAGGTGATGGAAGTGCCAACTAACCTTACTGTGGTGATCACTGTGCAATACACACATGCATCAAACCCCCACATGGTACACCTGGCACTCACACAATGTTAGGCGTCTATCAAGTGTGCAAAGCCAGAAAGCATGTAACAGACGCACCCACTGATGAAGGCATCAGCACAGGGGCACTGAAGGAGGGTCCAAACACACTCTGTTCTCTCCACCAACTGTCTATAAACCTAAAACTTCTCAAAAAAAATTAATAATAATAAAAGTCCACTAAAAAAGAATGTATTTTTTAAAAAGAAAAGATGAACCCCAGGTGTTTGGGTCTTACAATTACGGCTGATGTTGGGTGTGGGTGAGAGGAGGCGGGTGTCCTGGTCTGATGTTCTGCATTTCCAGAGAAGGCCTCGATGCCGTAACCACCCACCCCGACAGTGTGATGGCCCTGCTGCTGGAGGCCACAGTCCTGTGAGGTGCGGGTCCCGGTTAGGTCACCAGGGGCTGTGGCCTTAACTCTGGACCTGTCCAGAAGTAGCTAGGGGACCCAAATCCACACCTTCTGACCGAGCCTGGACTCGAGGGGCAGGCGGGTGTCCTTCCACCTGACGGGGAATCAACATCTGTCGTCAGCCCTCGCACAAAAACCTCTTTATTCCTGGGACACCAAAGGAGTCCTTTTCCACGGCCCCACCCGCTCCCCAAAGTGACATGTCGTCAGCGCCAGCGGTCTCCTTCCCAGCCCAGCCCTGTAACCACCTGAACACCCCCACCCAGGCCGCCAGGCCCCGACCCAACAGGAGGGCGTTTGGCACCGAGGCACCGACCTCGCCCACACTGAGGGCCTGTGTGCCTGACAAGTCTGCTTCCCACCGCCCAGCTGCCCTGGCTCTGGTTTCAGCCAGCCACCGGCTTCCTCTCCCCACAAACGGGCCTCAGAAAGTGCCCAGGCCAAGAACACTCCACCTCAGCGAGCGCTTACGCTTTCCTGGCAGCTCCTCCCAGTGGCCAACGGGGTCCAGGGCCAAGCTGACCTGAGCCAAGCCGGGTGCTGACTTGCAGGCCCAGGAGAGACAAAGAAGAGACCCCTGGTGGGTCAGAAATCGCCTTCTCTTCCTTTCGGGGGCAACGCAACCACCTGACGAGGATGGCAACACCCACGTGAAGGCTCCCACGCCGGGATGGGAACTGCACCCCCTCTTCTGGGAGGTGGCTGAGCACCAGCAGGTGCCCGGCAGGCACCATGGGCCCCACTCAGGGCTTCCAGCAGGCCTGACTTTGAACTCTCCTGCCGGCTCAGAGTGAAGCTGAGGCTGCACACGGCTCTCCTCCCTGGAGGCCTCTCGTGCCCCTTCAGCTGCTGCCTAGAGTGAGAGGGACCCCCACACACCTGTCCCCACCTGGGCATCCATAAGGCAAGGGCAGGCCACGCCTTGGGTGTCACAGATGTGCACACCCTTATCACGTTATTAGAAACTGCTGGCTCTATGTTCTCTGCCTCTGGAGAGAAGCCAGACCAGGCCCGAGCTTGCCCCACATCCTCTTTCGATTCCTGATGCTTGAGGCCCCCTGAGACGCAACTGAGTGGGCACTGCTGTTCTTCACACGAGACCCCTGGCAGAGCCCCCTGGGATCCTTCTCCATCTACCCTTGCCCAGAACAACTGCCTTGAGACACTCTGGGGGTGAAACCTCTCACTTTTGGTTGGCTGAGGATCCCAGTGTGGGGACTCATCCTAAAAGGTCTATCCCCATCACCTCCCCCAGAAACCCATGTAGCTCCCTCCGTCACCCTCTTCGCATCCTACCTTAATGTACATGGTCTCCAGTGGCCTTCCCGACTACCCTACTTGAAATTGCAATTTCAGGGAAGTGAAGGTCTAAAAATAATTTGTTTCCCTTCCATTAACAAATGTTTGTTTAACATCCACCACACACCAAACCCTGCCTGAGGCCCAGGGATATGAGCGGAGGGCGTCTCTTCACCTGCTGGCAAGAGCGGGCCCTGAGTGAGGCTCTGGGCATGAATCGACTCTCCTGAGGCCACTGGGGTTCTGCGTGAGAGTCAGGACCCTGCGCGGGGCCAAAGGAGGCCTGCGGCCAGGGCGGGAGGAGGCTGCAAGCCTTCCTTTAGGGAAAAGGGCCAAACCAGTGATTTATCGCGGAGCGGTATCTCAGGAGACGTGAGCCAGAACGCAGTCAGGCAGGCGGTGATGGCTTTCACAGCAGACAACGAGCCCCTGTTTGGACGGAAAGGTACCTAGACGGCTATAATTTAATTGTGTTTATGTGTTGCCGCGTAATCCATTTTAAATATGGGCGGACAGGGGTGCTGGACAGGAGATCAGGAGTGAAATCCGAAAAGTACTCAGGGAAGAGTGGGCCACCCTGCAGTCACCAGGGTGGGCTCAGGACCGTCAGGAAGGCAGGGGCCTCGGACACGTCCTCTCTGTCTCAGCTTCTTCACGTACAGAGTGAGACGTGCTGAGATGACAGGATTCTAAATCAGCAGTGAGCTCGACCTGCTGTGAGCCCACAGGGTGATGAAAACAGCCCACATGCGACAAGGGGTGCTTGTGCGCCAGGCACCGCTGTGCCTGGAGGCGGGAGGCTGGAACACAGAGAGGTGAGCAGCTTTCCTGAGGTCGCACAGCCAGCAAATGATCATGCCAGGGTGCACACCCAGCCACTCCCCAGCCTCCTGAGGGTGGCAGGGGGTGCAGCTGGCAACCTCAGTGTGAATATTAGGCTGCAGGAGGAGGAGCAAATGACCAGGGGGAGACTGAGTGGTCACACCTCTCTGAGGTGCAACGGCAAATTCCCAGGGGTACGCCATCAACAGGAAAGGAAATAAAAAGCATCCGGATTGGAAGGAAGAAGTAAAATTAACTTTACTAATAGATGACAAGAATAAAATACTGAAGAATAATTTTTTTTTTAAGTACAAGACTTGGAGAGTGAAAATTATAAAACTACAGAAGGAAGTGAGAGAAGACCTATAGAGAGACGGTCCAGGCTCACAGGTTAGGAGACTCACCACTGTTAAAATGACTGTTCTATCAAACTGATCTGTCGAGTCAATGTAATCCCATCAAAATGCCAGTTTTTGTTTTTGTTTTGTTTTTTAACAGACATTGACAAGCAGATTCTAAAATGTTTGAAGTGAAGTGAAGTGAAGTCACTCAGTCGTGTCCAAATCTTTGCGACCCCATGGACTGTAGCCTATCGGGCTCCTCCGTCCATGGGATTCTCTGGGCAAGGATACTGGAGTGGGTTGAGGTACAAAAATGTCTAAATGTTGTAAACTCACCATTTAGTGTTCTAAATGTTCACCATCGGTGATGGCTGCACCACATTTTTTAGTGAAGTTACTAAAATCACTGAATCATACATCTGAAATGGTTGAATGGTATGTAAAATAGGTAACTGTAAAGTTGTTTTAAAGATTCTCAGGATGCCTGAGTTTAGTAAGAAAGACTCAAGGTCTCCATCCTCAACTCCATGGGCAGCAAGAAACACTCTTCACGACCTTTCCTGCAGGGTCAGACCCAGAGAAGCTGAGAAACTCTGTTCTCTCCAGCAAGGAGGTGACGGGGTGGTTGGAGGTCAGAGACCCTGATAAGGGATCTTTTGAGTTTCGTTTAATCCCAAGAGCCCATCTTATGTTCAGATCCCCCTTACCGCCCTGTAAGCTCTGTGACCTTAAGCAAGACACTTGCCCTCTCTGAGCCTTAATTATTTCAGCAATTAATTGGAAGTAACTGGTGCATGGAATTCAGTGCCAGAGTGTGGACTCAGAGCTCCTGACTTCCAGTCGAGTGTCTTTTCCATTATGATCTGTACTCTGCACCCCTTTAGTCATCACAGATTCCGTGAGTGTCTGTAGCTATGCTAACCTGAGTCAGCAAATGAAATGCTGGGTCCACCAGAGAAAGAAGGACTCGGCCGCCGGATGCCTGCCATCCTCATGCCCAGGGACTCCCAGCCTCCACTCCTGGGTCGATGCAACCACCCCACCTCTGTCAACATGCCCCCAACCCCTCAGCCACCCCATATCTCCATGACACCACATCCTACCAGCTCCTCACTCCCTCATATTCCCCCCCGTGTCAGTGACCCACCTCCAGGGCCTCACTACCCCGCCCGGCCCTGTGGCCTCCCCTCCGCAGAGCACCTAAAGCTGTCAGACTGTAAGACTCCAGCTGGAAATGCTGTTGGCTCTTGTTTCCTGGACTGTGGGCTTTCTCTCCCCGTCTCCTCAGGAGAAGGGGTCACCGTGGCTTATATTTCTTATTTTACATGACACATCCGAGCTCCTGTGTGTCGGGATCGTGGTGGGTGGCTCAGCAGAGACAGCAGTCTGTGAACTGGCCAGCCGGAGGAGAAGCTGACCCCGCAGCCGGCCAGAAGCAGCATTCCACTTGGCAGGGGAGGCACAGCGTGGAAGACTTCCAGGAGGGAGAGCATGAGAGAGGAAAATCCAGGAGAGCGCCAGGAACCCGGCCACTCCCCCACCCCCAACCCCCCGGTGGCAGGTGGGGGCAGGTAAACCGAGGTAGCAGCTCTGGGCAGCTGGCAGAGACCCCGGGAGGGCTGGGACGAGCATGTCCCTGAGCCAAGCTCGGTCTTCTCCCCCAGTGACAGCAATCACAGCCTCCCTCCTTAATATTTCATCTGAAGCGGGGAGAGAGGAGGAGTTCCCAGCCTGCTGAGCTGGGGTTGGAGGCCCAGAGCCCACGGGGCCTGGGAGAGGCTGGTGAGTCCATCCATTCCCCCACAGGTGGGTGGCTGACCTGCCCACACAGGCCAGTGGAGAGCAGAGGCGCTCAGGGGTGGAACAGAGTAGGGACAGCTCTCCTGGCGTTTCCCTGGTATTTCTTCTAGATAAAGCTGCACACACCACATATGAAAACAACTAAATGGAGCTGAGAGAACCTTCCAGGCAGCTCTGCAGCGTCCTCAGCAGGCGGAGGGGGCATGAATCCCGCTCTGGGTGCGTTCCACCCAGCCCTCTGCTCCCCACCAACCTGCTCTCCCTCCCCCCTCCTCCCAGCCGGCCCTCGGGGCTAACACTGTCTCATCAAAACAGGACCAGAGAGGCTGCGCTCACCGCCCCTTCCTGGCCACAGGC